>NC_133932.1:42360042-42995724 GCF_031877795.1 Strix aluco
TGTGATACAGACAAAACATTGCAATAGCAACGAACAGTGTTAACCAACTCATTTCACATAAATTGCCAGACTTGTGGAGGCAGAGCATTCAGGCAGGGTTCATCTAATCAGCTGTAGATAGCTACATGGAAGGCTCTCCAGCCAAGCTAGTCACCTCAGGTCCCTATTACAGCCGCAGCAGAGAAAAAGACACTCTGAGGTCATGAATCATCTCATCCTAAGGCAGATATTTAAAATAGATCAGATAAGACAAACCTTTAAAGTGCTTATGGGGCTACAGGCTCAGAGGTAGAGATAGACACTGTAGACATCTAAAATTAGGTGAGCTGAATCTCACCTGTGGAGTCCATCAAACTGGTGACGCACAGGTCAAAAGCCTCACTTCCTGTGGTGAATTCTCAGAGCACACCTTCTGCCTTTTTGAATTTACATCTGCCTCCAAACATCCCGATGTAATGGCTGCTGAGACATGTATGAGGGTCTTCCACCAAATGGCTACATCTTCTTACTGATATTCAAAATTTTAAAAAAAATCTTTTTTTTTTTTTGGTTTAGTATTTAAATAATAATTTCTAAGAACAGGAATAGTTGCTTTTTCACTTCTGCTTATGCCAGCATGTGGAGTTGGAAAAACAAAATCTTGGAAGCACTGATGTTCATCATGGCTAAAATAATGATATTCTGCAGAGGAGGGGGTTTAGGTTGAGTCATCTGATACAGTTGAACTGTACAGATTTATCTTGCAGAATCTTTGGAAAATATGTACTTAAAAACAATCTTTTTTACTACCATAGAATTTTCTCCCCCCGCCTCATTTTTATTCGTTAGTTAATAGTTTGTAATTAAGGAAAAGGATTCTCTTGATACCATAGCACATCTCCTGACCCACTTCAGTGCAAATGCATACATAACCACTTGTTTGTTTGCACTCCTACAGGTGTTGGTGCTGTGCAGATATGGGCTGTGGTTAAAGTTTCATAATGGAAAATCTGACAGGCAGTTAACTAATCCATGAGTCATATGTCGTAATAGCCTAAAGGTCTCTGATGTTCGACCTTCATTTGATACCCTCGCCATCAGGGAGTTATACATAACCCCTCTGAAGAACATTCTTTATATAGATGACTGCACGCTGCCCTTTTATACCTGCAAGAATGGGCATTGCACTTACTGAACCAGGGAAGTCTCTGTCTCCCTTTACACCCCTCTCACTCTGTGAGTCTCTTTGCAGGGCTGCAGAGGTGCACTGCAGGAAACTCACCTGATGAATGAGAACAGTGGAAATCTCTCTGCTTAGCTTAAGTCCTCTGTAGGGCCTAGCTGAAAGCTAAGGAGAGGGATGGGGAGCTGGTTTTGGACTCCATTCACCCTAACCCTTCTGAAGGGATTTCTGATTGTTACATCTCCAGTAATAAAAGTAGCAGTGGAACTACCAGTACTAACAGAGTTCTGCTGATTTCATCTGTGCATGGCTCACTTCTGCTTAAGACAGGCCAGACAGATACAGAACAAGACATCCTTTTGTCAGACCATCACAAGCAGGAATCTCACTGTTGCTGACATCAGAGGAGTTGAGCCAGCATTAGCAGGGCCAGGGTGTTTATAGGAAGACTTAATGTAGAGAGGGCTCGTCTAGAGAATCTTCCCCTTTATTTTCTAGTCAAAGGGTGAAAAAGCAACACTGCTTATTAGGATACTACAACCTTGTTGTCTTTTGGGACTTCTCAAGTCCTCCCTCAAAGGCAGCAAAGGATGTTGGCATTGCTGCTGTTCCCAAAGCAATAAGGCAGACAAGTAACTTCAGTAATTGCATGTGAAGTTTACATACTATGACTCATTGTCATAAAGAAACCTAAACAAAATCCCAGTGTGTCATTAAAGCTGGAATATGTTTTCCATAGTAAATTCTTTTAGGTTTGATTTGGCTTCTTTTTTACAGCTGTAGAATAGTAGAATATCTTAGGGATATTAACTCTTTGCCATTGCAGGATAGAAAGTTCTCGTCTTCATGAACAGACCCAGCATAAAACACAACAGAAGGTTATCTTATTTTTTTGAAACACTCTGGCACAACAACCTTTACAGCAGTGCCAAATGCTAGATGACAGTGAGACTAGCTGAGAAGACAAATGGAAAGAAGAAACCAGAGGAGAACAGTTGTGTCCAAAGCTTTAACTTAGGCTGCCTTTTTAAGAAACTCTGCTATTTTCAGATAACTATTTTATAATTGTGTCTTAAGACATCAGCAGACGCCACAAGTGATGTACACGTAGCATGGAGTTGCGTGCGTATATGCAAAACTGCATAGTGAGGGTCTGGCACAGTGGGAGGGGGAACATGCCCAGCCTGACTGTAGGCACCAGTGAGGAGGTTAGTCATCCTGCTGAGTCAACTGGAGACGCAAGCACCTCCAAAGGGTGCTTCTGCCTACTTGTTGTCTAAAGTTACGTGGTATGAGCCTATAATGATAGGCTCATATGCATGCTCATTTATGTATGAAATTCATCTTGCATGGATGGTCTAGATTACCAGATCCAAACCTCTTCATCTGGAGTAAACTTGGTGTTGCACTGGGCAGGGGCTTGCAGTGGCTGTTTTTTAGGGCTCTCCTTACAGCCCTTCTCAAGCAAATGCAGAAGGTGAGAAAAGGACAAATGAAGGTCCCAGTAGAATTCATGTTCGTGCACATCTAGCATCAGAATCAGGGCAGCAGTGATAGAATTCTGACAAGGAAGTTGCTAAAAAGGGGCTGGGAGAAGGGAAAGGACTACATAGCAGATGTACCTGCCCCTCTGTCAGCAGCTCTATCTCTTCACCCACCTCTGCCTTCCACTCACATGGAACTGGTGATGTTTTAATGGTGTGAATTCCCACTTATCAGGACATGGTAATAGTTAATGCTCCTTATTTACACAAGTCTACCTGTACAAGTTTCTGTCTAGTCAGTCACAAATTTCCAGGCATCTAGACTCTGTTCCAAGAAACAGGAAGAGTTAGGGTTTTTCCATCTTCACAAATAACTTTCCAAGAAGTCATCACCAGATAAATGCACAGTTATCCTTGTTGCACTCCAGGCAAAATGACAATATAGCTAGAATAAGAAAGGCAGAGTTTGTTTTCTGATGTGGTACTAGTTATATGAATAGTACTGAGATAAACCTGGCAGAAGCAGTGTAGTTTAAACTCTAACAGCTTTAGCTTTAGAGAACTTTCTATCCTATTCAGCTGCTACCTTGTTCCACCATTTCAGGCCACAACCTTGTACTTGTCATCCCTATTGCAAGATTTTTGTTGCTATCATTTCGAATCCCTTCAAGAAGAAGGGCTCAGCTACTCAAATCCCACTGGCAGGATAGGGCTGCTGAAACAGATGTAACATAATAAAATGCACTACAGAATTGTGCAACTCTTGTCTGATGATCTGAGGAACTCCCAGTTTGGCCCGCAGTACCCACTGAAGTCAGTGTAACTATCTCCAGCAACTCATCCTGGCATTGGATCACGATATTCATAACAAACTTTTGTTTTGAAGTGCCAAGACAGAGGAACTGTATGACTGTTCCAGAACATGCTGCACTCTTGCTTTAGCTGAATATTTGTATTATTAAAAATATTTTTCCTTTTTAAAAGTCATCTTAATATCAGAAGAGAATTTTCATTTGGTCCGTCTTTCCTCTTTTTATTGCAGTATTGGTTGTAATTAAATGTTAAAGTACAGGGATATCATTACCTGACATTCTTCTCTCTTTTCCAAACAATCCCTGGAACTGAAAATTAATAAAATAAGATATAACTTTTAGTTTCTTCATTTAGTTCCCCTGACTTATTTTCAGCTTTGACAGTGCTTTTCAGGCTCTCAGTTTCACTGCTTCCTCCCTGTTTTCTGGTCTCCTGAGCTTGTGTGGAGCCTTTGATGCTGCAACAGGGCAAGGTAAAGCACTTTAAAAAAAAAAAGTGAAGTACTGTGACAAAAGGACAGGAATCACCCCAGGGATTCATGTGATGAAACATCTTTAAAATTCTGAAAAACTGACTAGTCGGGAGTTGACAGTATCATTTTAAGAACAGTTTATGTTAAGAAATCCTGGTTAGTCTTATGAGTAAGTTTTGGCTGAGCACAAGTGCTAATGACTTTTTTGAAGCGAAAAACATTTCTAAAGACAAAAATAGCTAGTACTGAAATCTCTCACAGTCATTATTTACAATTTCTGTGTGATCCCTTGTCCAGAATTATAATGATTGCTTGCCATGCCAGCAGAACTTATAACTTTGTGGGTTTGTCTTTAATGCTGTAATTAAAACCAGGATGATTTTCGTGGGCCCAGAATAATTTGTAAATCTTTTGAGAGTTCTGTCTTTTAAGTGGCTTTACATAGGATATAGGCTTCACCGACCTAAGCATGCAGACATATTTTTTTATACTCACTGATGTTTTCATCAAGGAATCATATACCTTTGGGGTTATTTCAACCTGATATGTTTAGGTAAAAGGTAAAAGTACCATTTTCCCAGCCTTTCTCAAGATTTTATAATGTGTTTAAGTTATTTTTAAGTAAAACACTCCTTCTTTTTCTTCTGCCAGTATGCCTCCAAATAGCTTGTCTCTGTTAGTCCTTCTATAAGAGTTAAAGACTTGTCATTTAACAGTCCTTTTATACTGTCTTTCCTCCACCATGACACTTCCCATTTTACTGTCCACCCTTTCACGACGCAGGCTGGGGACCCTGCAGTGACTCCCTAGTATTCCCAGAGCTGAGCAGTCTGAAGACCAAAATCTTCTTGTTCTTCTTAAATATGGGAACATTATGTAGTGTAACTCCCAAAATCTGATCTCCTACTAGTTCTCCATATTTGTTGGAGGAGTGGATGTTCCTTATACAACAAAAAGACCATTCTGGCATCACTCATACACTCCACAGGGCAGACAATATATTATAGCAATAGTCAGTGAGGGGTAGTTATACAGGGAAGGGTGGAGAGTTAAGTCCTCAAATGCAAATTTCTTCTTGTTGGAAAACGCAGCTATTTCTGAAGTCTGAAGTTTCATTAACATGGTTCCTCTATGGAAAAGTGTCTGCAGTGCAGAAACATTTAACTTGTCCTTTAAGTTTTTGTTCTGGGAATATTTCTTGTAAGGTGTTTGATTCTTGAACCTGCTTCTGCCTGGCAGTATTACTAACCCGGGGCAGAGGATGTTTATATAGTAGTGAGCACCATGACAGCCCTTAGTAAATAATGAAAAAAATCACAGGCTTTGTTTCTGTTTAAATACTGTGTTTGCCCTCTGTGGATACAGATCTTCTGGATCTTGCTCAACAACCTCATTTGGGTGAGACTGGATATTGCGCCAGTTTTATTCCAGCTCCTTTTACATATGGCACCAGTACAGACAATGCACTGGCTAACAAAGAACTCGGAGTCACCCATCTAAAACCTTAAAAAAAAGCCACAGTCCCTGGAACCTGCACTAAAAATATCTGCCAGGATTCTTAATTTTTATACAAATACACAATTAAGGTAGAAAAGGAAAGAAGCAAATATGTCCAAATCAACAATTAAGGCATGCAGGAACAATTAGAGTCCAAATTCACTGCCCCATTCCAGACTTCTAGACGAGTGTTGAAAATACCAGGGCTGGAAAGTTACTCTGGCTGCTATGGAGGGGATGCCCAAGTATATGAGACCCAACACAGAATTAGCGATGTGAAGAAAACCCACGCTAGTTAACTGTTTTAAAGCCCCGAGCAGAGAGAAGTTGGGAAGACAGGAGTTATTGCATTCTATGAACTTGGCCTTCCAGACCCGCACGCCGGTGCAGAAGCTGGGGGGGATGTGTGCTGTGGAGAGGAGCTGTGTGTTTCCCTTCAGAACAGCCTGAAAGCTTCTCAGGAATCCCAGCACTTAAGATACATCTCAGAGAAATCATACTGCAGTTGACTGTGCCTAGCTCGCATATGTTTTCAATAGAAACATTGAAAATCGTTTCAAGATTGAGGCGTATACACGTTAAACTTCCAAGTATAAACTGAAGAACAAATAGAGCTATGCTAAATTGGTTTCTGGTACAGCCTGACAAAATACTCAAGATGCTACCTAATCCCAAGTGATCCCATAAAAACCACTGGTATCTATGTAATCTCCTACCACCACATCTTAAATTTGTAGGTGAGGTTACTACATTCTCAGTCTGGTTTAATCTCTTTTCCATCAAGAATTGGCAAAGCTGAGAAATACTTTATGGCTAAATTCAGCATATTTTATGTGTTTGTGATATTTGTACTTTTCTATTTTTAATATAAAATATAAGTAAAGATAATCCCTATAAATGTATAAAGTGGTAATGCATTTATTATGGAATAATAATATTTATATTAATCAAAAGATTTGTAACATTTGACCATAACTTCATTACTGCAGAGTGAGCTGCAGTAAGGGGCCTTGAGCTGGTCCAGAAGACAAGAAAGGACAAAATTCAGGTCCCAACATCCAGCAAATGAGGAGTTAAGGTATTACAAACTGAAGCCTCTGCAAAACCGGATGAAAATGCAGAGTTAAAAGCCTCTGCCAGTTCTGGAACAGAAACTAAAGTCTGCTTCTACCACCAGGAAGCTATAGCAGCCAGGGGAAAATGGGAAGGGATCAAGAAACAGTGGGGTGAGAGACAAAAGTTAAAAGAACATCAGGATGAAAGGGGTTTTTTTGCCATCATAGGCATCATCAAATGAATGCTGCATGCCCTGTGAGTCTTGATAGTCCATCATAAGGTATTAGGTCCAGCAGAGGGTTTCTTGGTCAGAGTTATGCAGGAGGCCAAGGTAGACAATCTGGATGGTTTAGGATGTGCAGTTGGAATTTCAGCACTGTCTGCTGCTTGCTTTATGGCAGTAGTTGTAGCAGTATTGGATGGTAAATGGGAAAGTGAGTAGCAGCGTGCTGACAGTGCTGCAGTTGCAGTAGGAAGAGACGTACACGTATATCTTGATGGTTCAGACATGCCCCATGTCAGCAGTGAATTCTGCAGTTTGTGTTAATAGTAGGAGCAACAGAAGTGTGCTTGCATGGTGGTGGCCAGCAGTCAGTCAGCCTACATGAATGGTTGTTGTGGGGGCACAGAAACGAGGTGCTGAAGGTACTGTCTGAAAAGAAATCTCTGTGGAAAGGTAAAAGGGAGATACCATTCTGCATGTCTGGGCTAGTGTGAATTCATCAGGCTCTGTGTTTGAATGGGAGCCAGGTATAGCGTACAAGTAACTCCTGTTTGCTGTGCCTGACCTAAATCCAAGTGTTGCTTTGTCAGGTTTTGCCCGACACGTGTTCTGTTTCCCTACTGTGTTGTAACACTGCTGGAGACTGGGTGTTAGCATTGGAAACCTGATGATTCAAACACAGAAGTATGAAGGCCGCATTGTGGCAACAGGGAGGAAGTGGGGACATGTAACCTTACCATGTATTTTATGGTGGTCAGGGGTTTCAGTTCGTGTTAAAAGAATTCTTATTTGGGAGTTTCAAAGGATTAAATATAGACCATCTTCACATGCTAGATGGCAGTGAGGCTCCGCAAGCAATCCGCTTCTCTGCTAACAATGCTTGTGGGGATGTAATGTCTTGTTTGTTTATTAAATAGTCATTTTTCAGGATCGACATATATCAGAGCTCATCTGTGCAACTCCACTGCCTCCCATTCCTTGGCAAGAGCCCCCCCAGCAAGAATGCACAGCCAGCACAAATCCTCGAGCTGTCCCTGAATCCTTCCTCATCTTCAGTCTCACCTCAGGTTTTGAGGAAGACAGGAGTATTACACAAGAGGTCCTAGGGTGGTAAGATAAGCCTCTGCTATTTGAGCTTCTGCCTTAAACTACCACGTTGCCATGAATGAATAAGTTTCCAGTAGCAAGAAGCCAGGAATTATCTCAATAGGAAAACTGCCAGCTCTTCTGCGATACCCGCCTCTGGCTGGGACACGAGAGAAGTCCCCTGGTAGGATATCTGTGTGAACACCGAATCCCCCTCACTGCTGACACTGATGACAAGGTTGAACAGAGCAAATGCACTCTATCCACAGATGATCCTTTTCTCAGTAGAAGAACAGCAGGTGAGCTTGGTGTTGAAGGCAGAGAGGGTGATGGTATCATCAGTGAGAAATGAGAAGACAAGATGCAATTGAGATTGTTGCAGTGTAAGTCCGCTAGAGCCCCAACCCTGGGATCTGAGATCTTTCCAGGCAGTGAAGGCGTTAAGTGTCTTCTTACTATTTCAAAGATCCATGTTTAAAGCAAAAAAAACCAAACAAATTAAATAAAAAAAAAGCAGTAGTGAAATGGAAAAGAAAATCCACAAGCCAGAAAAGGGGTGCCAACAGGTATCAGAGAAGGGAGAAAAACAACTTTTGGTCTAATTCGATGACAAATGCATAACGTTGCTAAGAAGCAGTGGTTTTGCTTCAGCGAGAAACTCCATCTCAAGTCAAGAAGTAGTGGGGGTGAACTGCAATGAACTCGGTGCGTATTCCCCCTCATGCTCTTAGCACCAAGCATGGGGTACAGTTAGCCAAGCTCACACACCTGGAGTGCACATGTCACTGCAGTGCAATGGTTACAAATGTTGTCACTCAAATGACCTTTTTGGAGGAAGAAGAAGGGGAGGAGGAGGAGGAGGTGGCTTTAACTTGACAACCCCAGCTCAAATGACCTACTGTTTGGACTATCAACATTTCTCTATTCCCTCGCTTACAGGAGATTTCAAGACAACATGACAGATGTGAATTTATGAGAACGTAGAATAGTCTAAACAAAGAAGCAGTCTTCAGCTTTAACTAGGACAGTACTGCTGTCCTGCTGTGGGGCCATCAGGGTCCTGAGCGCACTAGTAGCCCTACGCTGCCCTAAGGAGCCCAACCTGGGGCACCCACTGTTCCGGGAGCACCATGCCTGGGTCTGCACCATGGTGGTGAGGGCACTGCCTGCCTTGGGGCTACCCGGGGCTCCCAGCTCACCCCACCATGTGCAGCACCCTGCTCCTGCTGCTCCCTGAAATTTATCTGAAAGAATAAAACCAAAACCACCTCAAAAGCAGAGACTCTATTTATGAATGCTGTCATACTTGCAAAACAAAATTAAAATTAGTGCTATTGCAGGATGACGGACATGGAATAATAAGCCAAAACCAAATCTTAAAAGCCTACAGTACCTGAATCAAGATCTCAGTGTACAATGTTACAGGCAGAGAGGCTGTACAAAATCTTTAGATATTTAACCACTTTTGTGTGTTCCTGTGTGGAGGCAAATGATGGATTAGTTTTCCTGTGGAGGATTCATTAGTATTCTGTCATTGGTAAGTCAGTATTTTTAGCTTAGTGAGCTCAAGATGTATTGTGGTTTAGCCTCAGAAGTTACCAACTCTTGGTAACAAAAGAAAAAAATGGAGTGCATTAGGAACTGTAGAGTGATTTTCCGAGATCTTTTATGAACCATCCTCCTTGCTTGCTGGTTAGCAGTAAGTGACTATTAACTCCATTTCAGGAAGGTGGTGATTAAACTGGGTCAAATGGAAGTGATTAGGCTGGATTATCCCTGTCATGGAAAAATTCACTGGAAGATCTAAGAGGGAGGAAATTGCCACACAGATCCCAGCAAGTTCTGCTGGAAGGTATATGAATTTGCTTTTCTCCCTGCCAAAGAGCTTTGGCCTACCCAGGATCCCTCTAGATGCCTCAGACTAGTTTTGAATTGAATTGTTTTCATCTTGGAAGGTCCTCAGGACTGGTAGGGAAAGCAGTTGCCCCAGCATCACTCCCACTTGTGTGGCTCACCTAGGTCTACCTGTGCTGGATTTTGAGAGCGTTCCTAAAGACACCGAAGCTACCTTTCCTCAGGGTCCTTTAATCAAAAAAACTCTCTTTTCATTTCTGGTGCTAAAAATCACTGCAGAAATGTTCAGGTGGACAAGGAAAAGTAATACCATCCCTGCTGGGAGAGCAAACTCTGGAAGGCCAGCGAGAGGGCTCAAAGTGGAGAAACCAAGTCTTGTACTTGAGTCTGGGTTGAGTTGCTGTGGGTGCACACAAGCACACCTGCAACACCTGCAGTGTTTTGGATTTGCCCAACGCAGAGAGCAGCCTCTCTCCCATAGGCCATGAGATGAGTCTGTGTGTAGCTCATGCAGCGAGGCCACATTCAGCAGCATGAGCCTCAAATTTGCTGTGTGCTAGCAACAGGCTCCTGGGAGCCCAGGCCAGGTGGGTGGCTCTGGAGCCCCAGATATTGTGCTTGAAATCAGTCCCATACGAGCATCTCACCTACAGAGGCAACCTACGCTTGCTTTGTGCAACAATCCTGAGCTCTGGAGTAGAACTCGGAGTAGACACATACCCTGGCAAGTCTCTCTCTCAGCACAGCCCCAACTTAAGGCCACCCTCCATTATGTGATCCTGCCACAGAGAAGGAAATATTTTGGGACTGTCATGATTAATAAGAAATAAGTAGTGTTTTATTGAGAGGACTGGTACACAGTGTCCTGTTCGCCAGCAGCCAAGGGGTTGCTTCCTCCTGGTGACATCTCTGAGTGCTCTCTGCATGCTTGGCTCCGCTCCTCTATTTTGTTGAGATTTTCAGCAGACACCATGTCACCGACCCCTCTGTCATAACCCTTCACCTCTCGTGCTGTCAGAGAACTGCCCTGGGAAAATGGGGCCAAGATGTGTGTATGTGTATGAGCATGTGTATGTGCATGTGCCTGTGCACACAGCTGTGTTTATTTTATGTTGCATATAGAAGAAAAGAGGATTATTTATGTTCTAATCATGATGTGCTCCCCAAGCAAAATATTTCTGCTCTGATTTATTGCTCTCTTTAGGCCTGCCCTCAGGCATTGTTCTTATATTTGGAGCCGGTCACATTTTTTCCATTTGGAATGGAAATCTTAAGTGTAATGGCATATTTAATGAAAAAACCCAACAGTTACTTGGAGAGAGGTGGAGTTTCACTTCTCTGTTTTCCCATTTTATGTTTTTCTTTCTTCCATCTTTCCTTTTATTCTTTCTCCCATTTTATCTCTGAAAAAGGAAGGAAAAACAGTATCTGGAGAAAAGGCAGGAGAATATTTTTTTTTTCTCATTTTTGGTTAAGAAATTATCAAAGTTCAGAAGGTTTTATCCAGAAAAAGTCCACATGAGAAGTACCTGTCATTTTCTGATTACCACTGTTGTACTATTGATGAGAAGTACCCAGCCAACAAACCTGTGTAAATTAAAAAGGCTTGTGCACTATACAGAGCCAGCATTTCTTGGCAACTACAAAAGAAATGCTTTTTTTTTTTTTTTTTTTTTACTACATAGTGCTTTACAAAGGTTATGCAAGCGGCCTTAGAGTTTGGCTTTCTTTTTCTCTCACAAATATCAAAAAAGAGTGGTTCCCCCTGCTCCCAGCCTTCTTTTGCTAGAGGACTTCTCGGAGGACCAACAAAATCAAATTAGGTTTGTAGGTTGCACTTAGAAGATACAGGAGAATGCAGATCTTTAACAAATTGAGCTTTTCTCCCATGTGTTACTCAGGAGTTTTGATTCAAACAATCTCAGAAGACTTTTTACACAGTCTGAATAAAAATTCTTTTTAAATCTTTTTTAAAATCTTTCCTCCTTACTCCATTTTTAATTCTCCTCAGTAGCTCAGGATTCCTTTCTGTTTTGAGGCATGAAATTCCTTCAGCCCTATTGCCTACATGGCAAAAAGAGCAAGAACAAAGCAAGAGATTATGGAAAAAAAACCCAAACAAAACAAGAAAATAATGACATTTTCTTTTAAAAAACCTCTCATTCATCATTATGCCATAAGAAAACAAAAAAATACTAAAACATACAGTTTTTTTTCCTCTCTTATGGGTCACATCTATCAAGCAAGAGAAAATCTTGTGCTATTGTATTTGGTTTCTAAGCTGGATGCACAAACTACCCTGGCTGTAGCCTCCAGCGATGTTGTCACCAAACAAATGCTTCCATTAAAGTGTTGGTAGGAGGTCCCTTAGGAAATGCAAAGAGAAAAACAATTTTTTGGGGGGTTGGGTAGAAAAAGCAACTAATAACTAAATCTGGAAGTACAGCTGGGTGCTCTTAAATTAGAAATCTTTAGGAGATCTCCCACACACCCCTGTAAGATTGCAAGTTTGCTGAAGAGTTTTTTGAGCTGTGCGTTACTGCAGATACGCTTCACCTCCTCCAGCTTTTCTATCTGCTTCTTGCAAAGCTCCTCTATGGCTGTAAGCCTCCCTCTGTTAACTCCCCAACGTCTCTCTAGGCAGTGTCTCACTGCTCTTCCATCTCTCCTTCCAATTCTCAGAGATCCTCGTTATGGTTTCAACCCCATATCTCAGCTGCTCAAGGGGAAAGAAAATTAGCTCAGTGGTTTCTCCCCTTCTCCATCAGCTGCCCCTATTATTTATCTCATTAAGAAAAAAAGCTGATCCAGATGTATAACTAACCACATTTTTTCTTAGATATTTTCTTGCGTCACTCTTCTCTGCAGGTAATTTTACTGTTGTTTTACAATACAGGTAGAAGCTAATTTTCCCACAGTGTTACTTGGCCCTGAATCCAGTGGGTTGTCAATTTTTCCCTGTTTGCAGCTGAAAGTAATTTTTCAGAAAACGTGGTCATACTCCAATCTGAGAGGACTAGCACAGTACTTGAGCGCTCCCTGCAAGGACTGGTCCGCAAAGGCTATGTTCTGCAAAGACATCTTAATGCATGTGTAACACCTGTATCTTAAGCACACATAATTTACATGCATCCAAGAAACCAGATTATCTCACCAGATAGGTGGGCAGATTTTCCAGGATCAGTGATTAGTTGAATGTATCGTTAGAGATAATGAAGGAAGAGTAGTTCCTCTCTTACTTGGCAATGCACAAAGCAAATTTCTTGCAAAATGGGAATCTCCAGAATACCTACAATAGTTACTGTGCAGGCTTCGAGGTTGCTGCACACAGAGAATTATTATTACCATGCTTAGTGGGAGGAAAAGAATAACCATCAATTACTATTCCCCAATACCTTCCCCGCGAAGGCTAAAATTAATCTTGATTTGAAACTTAAAATAGAGCAGAACTCCTGTTGTGCTCGTTCCAGAACAGGAAAGATCCTCAGAAATCAGGTGCTTCGGAGTAAAGGCCTCTAGAGGTCACCAGAACCTAATTAATAAGCATTGCTAAAGCCATCTGTGAAGTGTAAA
The DNA here is from genome assembly GCF_031877795.1 of Strix aluco. NCBI lineage: Eukaryota > Metazoa > Chordata > Aves > Strigiformes > Strigidae > Strix > Strix aluco. The sequence continues at coordinate 42,373,263 of NC_133932.1, forward strand.
CGGTTTTGTTCTGATTGGGGCTTTCCACCTCTGCAGCTCCGGGTCTCCCCTCTCGCAAGGCATCCATACTGTCCTTAGATGACACATAACAGAAAATGCTTACAAATCCATACCCTCCTGGAGAGGCTTGGCTATACAGAAGTCAGCTCCCTTTTGGGTAAGAAAGCAGAGTTGCCCAATTGGCATCTTTTCCTCTGTGCACGGTTCCAATCTTACCTGCACGCTTCTGTGATAAAACCTGCCCTGGCACAACTGGAGTCTCTTGTGCCCCATGGGCAATGGCTTTGCCACACCTTTGTAAGCACAGAGAATGTCGTATTACCAAAGCGAGAGGGATGCCAGTTCTTTCTCTTGTGCTGATGCATGAAAGCAATAACTCAAAAGGGAGCACAGGCTGAGTGTGCAGATTAGGTAATCAGCAAGGAGTTTTCTACATACATTTTTGGCTTGCAAATTACGATCTGCAAACAAAGGAAACCCTATAAAGAGTCCAGGTCACCCAGTGCTATATCTACAGGGAAGGTTTAGAGAAGAGCTACAATTTAATTATGATTAAGTGTTTGTCACGAGGCCAGAGACCTCATCTGCTTCATGCAAGAGCAGAAGGGAAAGCTCAAGTCATTTTCCTGGAGCTCTCTCCAGGGTTTAGGAATGAGACATGTTGGGAAGGAGGGAGCTGGGTACAGTTGAGGGAGAATATTTATTTCAAGACAGCAAACAGAAGCTGGTCCTTTCAGGAGAAATTCCTCTGAAGAAAGCAGATGTATTTATTTTGGTAGCAGTCACTAGAATGGAGGCCTGTGGTGTCTCAGCAGAAGGATTTTAGTTTCCTCTGAAAAGCCAGAAGAGTTGAATGCAGACGAGTGGCCCGTGCCTCACCAGGATGCTGAGGGTGGTATGGAGAGGCTGCTGTGAGGGGTTCCTCACAAAGGACTCCTTTGCTTTTAGATACAGGACACTGCAGGCCCAGGATGTTTCCTCAGAGTCCAGGGAGTTTTTCTGGATGCACAGCAGGAGGTGAAGCATTGCCTCTTCAACAGCCTGTGCGGTAGCTCCTTCTCCTGTGCAGTAGCTCCTTCTCGTGGCCCTTCTTTTGCCTCAGTGGCAGCAGGTGACTTGCACCCTTTGTGCCCTGCTCTGGGAGCAGCAGCCAGTGGTAATAGGATCGCCCTGAGTGTGTTTGCAGGGGATTAGCAGGTATGTTATTTTTGCAGACTGGAACTGTGATGCTGCAGCCTGGCTGAAGTCCACGTGTCGGTTCCTAATCCCGTGCAAAGCCCCAGAGAGGTCAGCAAGACCATAAACAGAGGTATGTTCCCACTGAAGGAGGTCAGGATTATTTTCATTGTAGCATACCACTCCCAGGGAGAAGACACTTATGAGAGTTAAGACTCATATACACATAGTATATATACTTATATACATAGCCATCCTTTACTTCCTTGCCTTTCAAAAGATGCACAGATAGAGTTAGGGCTTCCATTCTTCTCAGTTCCCTTCTAAAGGAAGGGTCCTAGAGAAACCTTGCTGTTTCTTCCCCCTCTCCAAACAGCAGTCTCATCAAAATTTCTCAGTGGCTGCCATCTATTGCAAGCAGAACACCACTCCTTTTGCTATTTACAGTGCAATTAACCTTTAGTGAATTAGCCTGTGACTGTCATGAAAGGATTAATTAAGGCAACACACCTTTGACTTGTTCCCACTGTGCATGGAGTGTGCTGCGTTTGCAGCAGCGTACCCATGACTGCACCAAAACCCTTCCCGGAATCTTGGGGGCAGTTTTTACCCTTTCTGCATTATCCCAGCAAATTTGCCAGCTGCAGGGAGATATGTGAGGAAGGGCTCTGACAGACACAGTTCCATGGAAGTAGCTGCAGTGATACAAGACCTGGCCTTCCCCAGCAGTGTGGGTACTTCCCTGCTGCTGAACGTTACTGCCCTGGTAGCAAGGATGTGGGGCCATGCCTCAGCCACCTCAGCCGAGTGTTGTAGTTTAAGCAGCCAAAGCACGAAGTTGCTGCCAAAATATCAGGCTGTGATGTGCAGCAGCTGTGCTTTGGAAGCATACCCTATTTTGCCTAGCACCGTCAGACTTCCATCCAGATTTCTGTGTGTGTGTCTAGGAGGTATAATACACACACGCCGAGGCCACGGCTGCCCAGGAGCCTTAGACCTCTGGCCCTTGTGCAGCAGAGTTGATCTGTGCAGATGTGCAGGACATGCCCGGGTTATCCTGACATCCCTGTGCTTGCTGCCAGGCCGTGGAGAACCCTCAGGAAGATAAGCCAGTTTCCCCAGCTCCAGCACAGCCTGAGTTCTGGTGGGAAAAGAACTCTTGGCTGGAGAAATCCAGCACACTGGCCCTGCCTCCGCTCCTCTTCCCACACAGCTGTAACTCCTGGCAGAGAGGCAGGGCGGCCAGTAAAGGCTGGTCTTAAGCCAAAGCAGCTGCAGTCGCCAGAGATGATGTCCTGAAGGCCAAAATCTCAGGACTTGAAGCTGCACCAGAGAGCAGCAGCTGCACAGCAGTGCTGTCAGTAGGCAATGCCAGGCAATACCTGTATGGGTGGGTGATGATTTTGTTGTACTATCAGTAGCCCCGTGTCTCACGCCATGTTATCCAACATGGGCTTGTCGTGCTGTACCTCTGCCACTGCTACCTCCTCCTCATGCAGTGAAAATCCCCACAGATGGGTTCTGGGGAGACGTCAGCCCAGGGAACGGGGGCTTTGTGAGTAGGGAAACACCCTTGTTTCAAACCACGGCACCACCTCCGCCTCCTAAAAGTTTAACAGACTAGTGATTGTTGGTAGTGCCCAACATTCGTATTTCTTCAGCACCAAGATTCAAAGGCATAGCGACACTGTTCTGGTGAACCCTGGACAGTATTTTTTAATTGCAATCAGGTGTAAACTACTTCCTTATGTTTCTTTCGATCCATGAAATTTTGAAGGCACAGCTAAACAAAATACTTAACCTTATTGTGAGTTTAGTCTGTGCTTGGCTGGGTCAGGTAATGCAATGCTGTTATTCCTTGATGATGAAAGTGTTTAGGTAATTTTGTCTCTTATAGCAGGAGAAATCAATTCTAAAGTTACATCATCATCGATGCAGTTCTGTCATCTATTTGAATGTCTTCTCTGGTTCTCAAACTTTGTCAAGGCTAGAAAACTTGGGAGGCTTTCAGGATTTTGCATCCATGTGGGCACCCTAAGGAAATCATGAGCACATATAGAGTCCTAGATGCATACCATTCCCAATCTCCTCTTGGTTTTCTCTGACAGAAAAACACTGAAGAGCCAGCTTGGATGATACTGGCACTGGAACCCTGAGCACACAGCACGCTCTGATCCAGAGGTACACGTAAACACAGCCCGAGGTGGTACAAATAGGTAACAACCATTCAGCATTGCTGGGAGGAGAGGCTGAAACAGCATCTGTTGTGATAGTGGACTCTGAACTCTTTGCACTGTTACGGTACGGACATATCTAGCAATATTCAGAACATCCAAAAAGCTGGTAGGGAGGAGCAAGGGATTACTCTGGTTTCAGCCTTACCCTCCGTTGTTGCAGCAATACCTTGGCAGCGAGGTGGCTGGCCAAGCCAACAATGTAACTGAAAGGTTGCAGCTTCACAGATGGTGATAGCAGTGTGCGAGACAGCACCATTAATTAAATAATAATAAAATGAATACAAAGTATAGTTGATACAGGATAATAAAATGAATGAGTGTACTAAATCATTACACAACTACTTACCTTCTTATATAATTGATTACTAAGTCCTTACTAAGAACATGAAAGAGGAGTGACCAGTGTAATTTGCTGGTTATATGGGCATGATTTGGAAATTCAGATAGTTCCTCAAGGCTCTGATTCTTGTCAGATTTAGTAGCAAAAACTAACAATGCTCCTGCCCTTTAAAACTGAAGCCAACAGGAACCATAAATCGAAGTCTCTGGATACTCACAGTCAGTGTATCAGCGTAAACCAAAGAAGTGGCAGTTTATCATAATATGTCAAAGGGGGGTCAGGCTGAGAAGCCGACACAGTGGCTGTTTGTTGGAGGGACGGCAGAGTGGACAGCTGGCTGTGCTAACCTCTTTATCTGCGGTGGCTGAATCTGACAAGGATCCTGCCGCAGAGCCCTTAGTATTAGGACTTTTTTTGTTTGTAATGAGGGGTGTGACTCCCATTTGACCTAGGGAGACTGGTGTGGGAAAGCTTATCTGTCAAGAAATGGTGGATGCTTAGGTTCTTTTCAGTTCAAGGCGAGGAGAACAATTGCATATATGGGCCTACACTGATGAACTTAATTTCCAATGAGTCATTTGAAGTCAAATAGTCCATCTCTAGTGAATTGTGTTGTCAGCGGTGATCTCTTTGGGAAGAAGGGCCTCTGATGCTGGGAACCTGTGGACTGTTATAGAAGTTAAGGGATTTCTTATTTCCCCTTCCAGGGTGTTGATTAGGAACACCAAGATGATTACCTCTGCTTTACAGTATCTCTCAATTATGCCCTAATTAATACTGAGAAAAATCTGGCAGAGGCAGCTTTAAGCAGCTGCAGGGTTTTTATCTTCAGTCACTTCCTAGCCTGAAATCTGCAGCTGTTAAACCGCACAAAACAGAAATCTTGGAAAAAATTACAATCAGTCCAGGGAGCCTCTCCCTGCAAACAGCATCTCTGCACCAGCTAATGAAGAAATGCTTGATGGTTTATTTTAGGAACGGTTCTTGGCTCGGGGAACTTGGTGTTCATGCGAGGTCTGCGGGCACCACGCTGTCAGCTCTCCGAATTTTTAAGCAGGAACTGCCTCAGGAAAACCCTAAAGAAGTGGAGCAGCAGCCTCGGACGCCCTTGACCGGAGAGAGGCGGCAGTTCCTGCCCAGCCCCTCACAGCTGCGTCAAACACCGTCACAAGCTACCGGGCAGCTGCTCTGGACGGCCGGCCGGCCCGCCCCGGGGGGGAGCCAACCCCCAGCCGCCGCGGGGCCCCTCTGCCGCCCCCCAGGCGGGCGGGCGAGTCAGACAAACCCGCCCGGCGCCCGTCACTGCGGCCGAGCCAGGCCGCCCCACGCCCAGCACCGCCGGGTCAATCCGGGCCGGCCCAGCGGGGAACCGAGGACGCCCCGGCTCTAGGCTGGCACCAACCGCCCGCCCCAGGAGGCGGCGGGGGGGCAGTTACCGCCTCCTCCGCGGCTGCCCCGCCCCGACGCCGCCGGCGGGGCAGGGCTGCTCCCGCCCCCGGCACCGCCAGAGCTCGGTTGCCCGGCAGCGCTGCGGCGTGACGTCACGGCAGCGCGACTGCCGCCTTGCCCGCCCCGCGCCGGAAGGGCCGTGGCGCCGCCGTGACGGCGTTTCCTTCTTTCCCAGCGAGGCCGGAGCGGAGGTAGGAGGGTGGCCGCTGCGTCCCCCATCCGCCGCCATCCGCCGCGTTCCCGCGGCGCGGCTGCCGCCCGCCCCGGGTCGAGGGTGTGCGGGTCGCGACCTGGTGCGGACGGGCCGGGCGCTGACGGGGGCAGTGGGGAAGGGGAAGGGAAGGGGGTGCTACCGCTCGCGGCGGCGCTAACGGCGGGTGTCGTCGCGGCACCCTCTGCCCGCAGGCGCCATGGGCCGCGTGATCCGAGGCCAGAGGAAGGGCGCGGGCTCCGTCTTCCGCGCCCACGTGAAGCACAGGAAGGGCCCGGCCAAGCTCCGCGCCGTGGACTTCGCCGAGAGGCACGGGTACATCAAGGGCATCGTCAAGGTAGGGGCGGGGGCCCTTCGCGGCGGGTGTCTGAGCCCCGGCGCTCGGGGGGCTCTGGCGCACCTCTTTCCCCACGCCTCCCTTGTATAAGGCCGTCGAGGTCCCACCGGCCGTGCTGGGAGCCGCTTGGCTGTTCCTCATTCAGGCCTCTCACGTTCTGGTAAATTAAGTCACGTTCCTCGAAATGTTAAGCCGCCTTGGATTTATGACAGCATTTAAACAGAAAAGCTGGCAACAGTATGGTTGTCTGTGAGCTTCGTTGGTGTGAGAATATCGGTGTGCATTTATATCGCCCAAGAATTGCCTGTACCTCATGAAACATGGGTGGGGAGAGTTGTTCTCATAGTTGATTGCATCTTTAAAAAAAAAAAAAACAGTCTTTATAAACAGTAAGTAGTGTCCATCATTCTAGTCCTGAGCAGTGGGGGCAAGGCAGTACTTGTATTTGGGGTATGATACACCGTTTCAGGTGTGCTGTAGATATTTTTTTGGGTGTTGGTGACTTAAGACTGCAAACAGTGCCACTGGGTACCTAGCTGGGTGCTCTGAACATCTAGCTGTCCCTTTGGCCTTGTAGAGCAAAGTCATCTTCAGGCTGTGGAAAGAACTTCACACTCACCATAATTGATGATAAAAGGGTAGGTAGGTTTGACTTAAACTTAGGTAATACTTGAGAGGGGGCTGTCCCAACAGAGTTGAAAACAGCAGAAAAAACATTAATAGTGGACACCAGCAACACCTGAGATTTCCTAGAGAATAGACACCTCTTAAAGTGCTTTAATCCCCTAGCTGTGGTCTAAATATATGGCTGTGTATTGGAATCTCTGTATTTCAGGAACAGAACTGACATACTTTTCCAAGAGAAAAACAGTAGTTCTGTGCTTCCTCATTTAGGGGCTCATATAACTTCAGGTATCAGAAGATAAGAAACACTTTAATTCCAAAAAAACACTTGCAGAAATTGCTGCCTGTGTCCAGCTTTGTCTCTGTGGTTGGGCAGCTAGTGAAAGTGAATTTCTTAGTATGGAGAGATCTGTTACCAGCAGAATGTCAGGAATAAAACAGTTCAGACACATGAGTTTTAAGCAGCACACTGAACCAGAGTTGTCATTTTGTGATACAGGTACTTGAGGTTGTGTGCTTCCAAATGTGGACCCTCAGCTCACATCAGGAGAAAGGGGGATCCTAGTGAGAATTACCACAATAGTAATCATCTCTAGTGTTTCTAGTTCTTTGATTTCTGCAGAGCCCATGATAAATGCTGTAACCTGTTCTAAAGAACATCTCCATTCCAACAGGACATCATTCATGATCCTGGCCGAGGCGCTCCCCTTGCCAAGATTGCCTTCCGTGACCCATACAGGTTTAAGAAGAGAACTGAGCTGTTCATTGCTGCTGAGGGTATTCACACTGGTCAGTTTGTTTACTGCGGCAAGAAAGGTGAGTTAAGACAGAAGGTGTGTTGCCTGGGCAGTTTCAGAAGGCCAAAGCAGATGTCTGAATACATAAAGTTTGTGATGTTTAAGTGCAGTTGTGAGCCGTTGCAAAGCAGTAGCTTCCACTAGCTTTAAGCAGACCTAGATTTCCTTCTCGGAGATCACTGTCTCCTCATGCAGCCTGTTTTGATTAACAAGCCTAACTGCAGTTTTTGTCAAGTGTTTGGTTTGTTCTGTCTAGAGTTCCATTTTGCCTGCCTTCCTGTTACACTTGAACATGAAATTTGGGTTTCAAGTTGGACAGTGCCACTGCCTGTTGCTACTGAAGCGTTTATGTGGTGCTGCCCTTCTATGCACAGAGGCCCATATTAAATAGAATTGTAGTTCAGGTACAGGAGCCTGAATGAAGATGATGATGCTCTGATTGCTCGTTGCAGCTCAGCTGAACATTGGCAATGTTTTACCCGTTGGCACCATGCCGGAAGGCACCATCGTGTGCTGCCTCGAGGAGAAACCTGGTGACCGTGGAAAGCTGGCCCGTGCTTCTGGAAACTATGCCACTGTGATCTCTCATAATCCTGAAACAAAGAAAACCAGAGTGAAGCTGCCTTCTGGCTCCAAGAAAGTGATTTCTTCTGCAAACAGAGCTGTTGTTGGTAAGGAGTGACAACTATAAACTTGTCATTGAGTTTATGTACTGCTAAGCAAGCTTTCAGACAGGGCCCCAGTTTCCAATACTGTCTAGAAGATAGCACAGTTTACAGGCTGGACCCAGGATTATGCACAAGTACAGTCTGTGCACAGGTGCCTAACTTGTGTATTATGCATGCCTTAATTTTGGTAACAGGAACTGAGTAATCTGTGGTCTGTTACTCCAGTAAAATTGACTAAATAGATTATGTAATAAGCTAGGTATTAAACCTTAAAGTTTATGAAAGTCCCCTGAGCTCTTCCAATTTGTACTTTCTTTAGTTGAAAAACTACTCTTAACATTACCCAAGAAATTTTAGCAATAAAAGTGGTCATGCTTTAGAAAGCATTAAACTCAATCTTGTATGTGTAGATTGAAAAACAGTAATTAAAGTATGTGTCCCCTTTCAGACCACTCAATGTGTGGCTGGTAGCTTGAGTCTAGTCTCAGTGTTGGCTGGAAAATACTGGTTTGAATACACGGCTGGGATTGAGATTGGTCTTTAGAAGCTCATTCGTAGAACTAAACTATTACTGGGAGTTAGTCTTGTTCTTAGAGCGCTTCCTTTTGCGCTCTTGTCTGTTATATTTGCGTGTTACCATTCCTGCATTATTTTTTTTTTCAGGAATTGTTGCTGGTGGAGGTCGTATCGACAAGCCCATCCTGAAGGCTGGCCGTGCCTATCACAAATACAAGGCCAAGAGAAACTGCTGGCCACGTGTCCGTGGTGTGGCCATGAATGTGAGTCTCTTTTTCACTTTTTTATGGTTCAGAAAGGATTTGTTTGATACGGGGAGGAGTCTGGCATATATCTGGAAAGAAAGCTTTATGGATCACCCTGTAATTGCACGCTTAATTAGGGTAGTTAGCAGTGCTTGATAATTGCCCCACTGTATGAAAAATGAAGCAGTTAAATCTTGTTTCCTTAATCAGTTTATTGCTATTATATTACATTTATCAATACTGATTTCTGTTGTTGATGACTTGCTTTCCTTTTTCACAGCCTGTAGAACATCCCTTTGGCGGTGGTAACCATCAGCACATTGGCAAGCCTTCAACCATCAGGAGAGATGCTCCTGCTGGGCGCAAAGTTGGTCTCATTGCTGCCCGTCGCACGGGTAGACTGCGTGGAACAAAGACTGTGCAGGAAAAGGAGAACTAAAGACCCAGTATGGAGTTTACAGAATAAATTTTTAAAACAGAGCTTGTGTGAAGTTCAAGTTATCTGTTGCTGAAGTGTGGCTAAACTAGGGATAATACTCAGCTTCCAACAGGGGAAGTTGTGAGTGGAGATGAGGGGTTTTTCCCTGCCTTCAGGAGCAGGAATTCTTTCAGCCACCGCTTCCACTCTGTAAACTGGTACTGCAGGCTGGAATAACACTTGGTGTAGATGCTCTTGTGCCCAGATGTGATGTTAACACTGGTCTAGTTACATGGTTGGTTAGGCCTGAGAAAGCATTACAGACTGATGAAGTAATCCCTCGGTTACCTGGTTTAACTTAGGAATCTAGCTGAAATGGTTAAAGGGTGCTCAGTTTTCTAAGTTCATAGACTCCAACATAATTGTTTTCAGTTTCTGTCTGTTTATCTGCTGTGTTTCTTTGGAGGAAAAGCTTGTGAGAGGAGTGGAACTCCTTACAGAGGAAGTGTTTCAGCTATTCTTGCTGTCAAGTTCAGGCTTGCTTTCTGAACTTCAAACAAATGAAGGTACTTCCATCTGAGCACAGACTCAAAGTTTGAAGTATCACAAAGCCTGCCACCTTTACTTGTCAGTGTTTAGACAGGGCAAAACAAGCTTCAGAACTATGTCATCTTTGCAGGCTGTTCAGCAGAGTGGGGTCCAGCTTTTCATGACTGGATAGTGCTTGGTACTGTAATAACACAGGTAATGGCGCTAATGCCTTGCACCACAAAGCTGTATTCTCAAAAGAAGTGCTGTCTTGTGAAAAGCCAACTTCTAAGGGGGATGGGAAATGAGTTAAAAGTCATGACTGTTAAAGCTATTTTGCAGTAACTCACAGCCTTCTCGATCTGGCCTTTGGAAAGGTTAAGCTGAAGCTCCAGTTGCACTTTGGAGCAAGGACTCCTCTTCCTACAGCACCTTTGTTTTTGCTGGAGATGTGCAGTGCCGAGGGTGCCACAGCAGCACCCCTGCTCACCTGCAGCTCAGCTGGGACTGAGCCCAGTGTGTGCCAGGGGTGACAGCACACTCGTGTTTGCCTCCTGCTGTGGGAGCTCCCTGGAATATGTGTACCTGCTGCAGCAAAACAAAGTGGCATCCAGGCCCAAGTACAGTCCCTGCCTGTTGCAGTGCCAGTGTGGTACCCAGGCCTGGGCCGCTGGCTTGGCTTTGGCCAGTATTGCCACTGCTGCAAGGCAGCAGCAGAGGGAGGGGGGTCAGGTCCAGGCTTTCAAAGCTGAAGCACTTGCAGACTTCCTTTCATCACATCATTCAGTCTTGTGATTAACTCCTGCACACCTGGAAGCGCTACCAGAATAGATCTGGATTCCTTTAAGGGCTACATGTTCCCAAACACAGTGATGATCCTTTGGAAGACGTGACAAGAGGATACAGGGAATGCGAAAACATTTTTGCAAAAGATGCTTTCCCTTAAGGTGCAGGGCAGTTCACCTACAGGGATCCAAATAATCCCATGGATCCTGAAATGCCTGTGCCAGACCTCCACATAAGAGTATGACCTTACATTGACAGGAATCCAGGGGAATGCACAGCAAGAAGAAAAGTTATTCTCTATATCCACCTGCAAAAATAATACTGTAGCTAGAGAGGAAAAGGTGATTAAAAAAAACAACCCCACACCTTGAGGAAAAGGCACCAGATCACATTTGGGAAAAATCTAAAAAGCAATTGGTCAAGTTTTGTTTATATACCCTTGATACCATCAAAGTTTGTGAAAGTTCATGTCTCATGTTTTTGCTATGAGGTCAGCAGCTCTTGCTTACGTGTCCATATTCTGACATGGATCACTCCATATCCCAAACACTATCAGAAGAAGAACAGTTGAAGTATTTAATGTTGAAATGACTACCTTGACAAGAGCCGAGTTAAGAAAGATTTCACAATACGTCAAATACAGTGGAAGTTTCTTCACAGGAGAGCTGTACTTTCAAGCTGTCGGTACAAAGAACTTGCAGCACAATTTGCAATAAATGCACCTAAAGGACTTGCAGAAACCATGGTTTCCAATCATGCTTGGATTTGTTGACTCCATATATTTTCTAGGGAAGGGGGAGATTCTTGCCGACATCTATTGCCACCTTTGTTGCTGATCTCAGGCTCTGACAGGCAGCTCACATACTGCCAACAGCTGGAGTATCAGTGCACTAAATCTGTAGGTATGGAATAATTGCACAAATAAGTACCATATTATAGCACTGAAGGCAGCTACAAACACATTTAATGTAAATATACAGAATGCAACGTTACAACTCTCTTTAAATTCATACAGTCGTAGTAGTAGGATTTTGAAGATTTGAGTCCATTTTCCAAACTGAGGGACAACTGCTCTTGTTACAAGTAACTATTATTAAAGTACAGTCTCTTGTTATGAAGTTTGCTACAAATTGGAGGCTTACTGTTAATGTTTGCATCCTACAGGCCTGAATGTGCACAACACATTCTAACTGCTCCTTTGGAAAGACTACCTGGAAATGAAAGCCAGGGTTGTGAAAAATTACCTAGAGCACATTCCAAGCATTACCCCGTAACTGTGCTAAACAAGGAGTTCATGCCAGTCAACTAAGGATGTGCATCTGTCCACCCATGAAAAAGCTTTAAGTGTGTAACTAAGTAATAAAGTAGTTCCTGCGGCAATGCACATTTCAGAGACATAGGACAGACTGTACAAGAGGAGCAGATGAAGCCAGGAGGTGGAATTTTATGCAAGATGATGCTTGAAAAAATTGTGAGGAGCCCACGTGCGTGTGTATACATACAAAGCAGAATTTATGATTGCAAGCATCAGGCTGCAGGAACCCCCACACTGGTGGAACCACACCAGGAGTATGCCGAAGGTGGCCACTGGCACCCACAAGGGTCCTCAGCTGCGGTGGTGTTGTGTCAAGCCCTTTGGTGCACCATGGAGAGGCAGGAAAGGAGCAGCAGCTTAGTGAAACAGTGGGTACCTACAGCCAGGCTGCTACACGATCTGACAGGATATAGAAGAGCAATATTGGAACTTAATTATTTCAGTAGGGAACTTACTCTAGAGGCTTTAAGTCCAGTAACATGCAACTTAAAAAAGCCACAGTGATATTAGCAAGCGACCACAGCACCAGACAAACATTCTCCAGGGGCAAAATGCTCCCCCCAGCACTAGCACTGTGGATGCTAAAGATATGAAAAGAAATGGGAGGTAAGAGGGAATTAAAGTGAATGACTAAAAAATCAGAGGCTCTAAAGAAACCATTCAATTTATTGAACAATTTCAATAAACTGAAATATGTTTTCCAAACTGAAGGTATAACTTAAGCTGTAGAATAGAGAGCAAACTCCAGCAGATTACACAATAGGAGAGATTAAGAGAACTAATAATGTGACAAGAATAAAACAAAAAAAACCAAACACACACACACACACCCCCACCCCCAATCATAAAAATGTACCGTGGAGTCACTAACAAGCTTACTTCAGCCTGGGAGGATCTGAATGGAAGATGAAGTTAACGTCAGTCACTGGCCTCTGCATGAGCTGAATGGAGTGTCAGCTGCCTCTGGTGGGCGGGAGGCTCAGCTGAACAGGGTAGTAGCTCCTGAATTTACACTGTAGAAATTGGAAATTAAACAAGACAGGGACACTGCAAAGAGCAGGGTGTCTTCCTTTACCACCTTGGCTGGAAGGATCCTCGGTGTAGGCTTACTACTTTCAAACAACGAAAGTGTGGTGCAAACACAGCAGTATCAAGTGGGACAGTATTTAGACAATCAATAAATCAAGAGCACTTTGTCACAAGGATCTGGTGTATTTAACCATGATCTGTGGCTGGTCCTGGGATTCACAGGTGAGAGATTTACCATACAGTGTAGTGAACTAATTGGAAACAGCCCCTCTTATTTCCAGCCTTGGTTGGTACCACCTCCATCGCCCAGCACGCAGATGCCTGCTGTGCTCCAGCGTTCCACACCTCAGGTACTGCTAAAGCCATGAAGTGCCAACAGAATGAATTAAAGCTCAAGCATCCCCCTTCTGCTGCCTTGCCCTGCGTCTGCACGAGGCACCCATTCCCAACCAGCAGCCAGCAGCGTGGTCCCTCCACCCCCAGCAATAAACCCCCCTTTCTGGTGAGAAGTTGCTGACCACAGACAGCAGGAGAGAGCTGCTAACCTGGTGGTGAAGCAGATGGACTTCTGAGCTCCTAGCTTTACTAAAGAAGCTTTAATACAAAAACACTTCCGAACATAAGTTAGCAAAATAAACATAAACCATGTTTAAGAAAACACACAGTATCCTTGCACGCTCCTCTGCTTCTCCTACACCCTATAACTCATTGTATGCTTTTATATTAACTTCTAGTAATTGTATTTAATGTATATCATATTCAGCAACCCCTTGCTCAAACCAGCTGTTCTTATCAGCATGATAGACTACACAGGTGATTTGCTTATACAGTTTATACCCAGGATACTCACTTCATGGAGGAGTGTTTCAGTTCCAAGCCCTAATGCTGCACAGAGCACATGAGCTACTATATGTATAGTCAAACTTCAAAAACTACAGCCATGCTTGTTATTAAAATAATAATATCTCCCATAAAGATTAGCATGGCTGCAAGGACATCAGAAATCTTGAAATATAGCAAACTGTGTTTTTAAAGGAAGATGTTAAGTGTTCATTCAGGAATTTCAGTGGTTATTTCCAGTATAAGGCTTTATTTGCTAAAAGAAGGGGAAAAAAAAAATATACATACCAGTGAAGCACTAAAAAAGTCCTCCTTTAGAAGGGCTTCAAATTTCCACCTACTGAAAGACCAAACAGCATTTTCTTTATACTTTCTTAAGGGTGTATTGAGAAACACCAAGTCCTACCTAAGCACTGACATGTATCACAAATTCTTTCATCAAAACACCCTCGTAATTATCCCTTTCCAATTTACTGCTTCACCGATCTCCCAGCAGCCTGATGGCTGTTGCACAGACAGCACACAATTCTAACTTGTGTTGAGACACACATGGCAGAAGCACAAGTTCATGCAGAGGTGGGCAAGGGTCACCTCTCCAGTGCTTTCCACAGCACCATCTCCCAGTTCTGCTGGGACACCCACAAACTAACTGCCTGCCCTTGATAAATCAGAAGGGGGGTTCATTTCTGGAGGATCCACAGCCTGCTACACACCAGTGCAGGGAGGGAGGGAGGAAATACAAAGGGAGATGCAAGGAAACCATGTGTGGTACTAAAGGTCAGAGGAAATCCATCCAGAGAGTTTTTGCAAAAAGAAGAGAGGGAAACAAGCTCCAGCAACAAAATTATAATGCTGTTACACTGAAGTTACCAGGTAAGTGAGTATCAAAATCAAGAGAAATGCTTCGGGCCATATCTTCAGCTAACATAAACCCCACAGGAGCTCAAATTCTAAAATGTCTCAGTGAGTTGGGTGATTGATAAATCATTACATATTCATTGATTATATTAATATAAATTGATAAATCATTACATATTTCACAGTCTCCATAGATGTTAAATTAAAAATTGGCTTTGTCCTGTGGCATTAATGAATCCTCAGAGAGAAATGCGAGAACAGAACACATTTGTGGGAGCTGCTTTATGTTTTTGCCATCTTCAAAAACTTTGTTCTCCCAGTTTATAGCAACCCCCCAGCTGGTAACGATCTATTGGGATACATCCAAAATTTATCTTGCATTATTTCTGCTAACATGTCAATGTCCAGAGAATGCACAGGCACGTCCATTCAGATGGATTACATCAACTGAACAGAACTACAACAAACTCGGGTGTTACCTGCTTCCATTAATGTCTTGTTTAATTGTTTTTTATTTAATGTCAGTACTACATATCCCCAGTAATTTGCCATTGTTTTGTATTTTCATTTACATGTCTTCAAAGTCAGTACCAAGAGCAAACGTAGTAAATCAGAGGTTTCCATTAGCTCTCCATTACACCCACTTCAAATTCATTTTATATGATGGCCCTTGCTCTGGCAGAGCAAAGCAACTGGGTAATGCAACGTTAGGAAACACAGGTAACAGCAGCTATCCAGCAGCCCCCATCGGCTTTTGACAGCCTGGAATGTGGAAGAACACCTGTCCCTGGAATAACCACTTGGGAGTGAGGAGAGGCAAAGCACAGTTACAGAAGCCTTTGGCCCTCAGCAGGCGTGAAGGTGGAGTGAGCCCCAGGAACGGTCCCATCCAGCCAACTCTGCTCCAGCGACTACAGCGCAATCGAGTCGGTCCTTACGTGCTATAATAAGATTCAAAACCAACAGTGAACCTGGCTACCTTCCCCGAATTGAGGACACCCCAGCTTTATTTCCCTGTCTTCACCACAGCAAGTCTCTTTCTTCCATCAACTTTGTTGTACCGTATTTTAATAAATTCAACACAAGAGTCCTCCACTAGCCCATTCTTCAGTTAAGTCCACATTTTATTTATGGTTTGCTGTTGGTACTTCAATCAGATTTATATATACATTATCTAAAACCTACATCAAAATCATGTTGACTGCTCTGAAGACCGAGAGAAGTGACACGATTGAAGTTTTCTTCCACAGCTATATGGTAAGTCTACATTCCCACAGCAGTTTTTTGGTTCAGGTTGCAGAAGCGTTCAGAAAGCCAGTGCCAGGTCTCTCTCAGACTCGGAGTGGGAGGGTTACACAGTTCTCTTTCAGCATTTCAGTCTTACACACAACCATGGTAGCAATCAGAAACATTTCTTCCTAAATGCTTGGGTTGACCTGCAGAATACTGGCTTTTCACATTCTGACATCTCTCCCTTTCCAAACCCTCACCATATCAACATGGCTAGAAACCGATATACCTCCCTGCGGTTGCATTATTTGACCATCAGTTGCGAAAGGATTTTATGCTACTTCACATGGGTAAGGAGGTAGCACAAGACTGAGGAGAAGTGTTTGTGAGTTCACATGGTGCCACCTGAAAAATGCCAGTTCCTTCATTTTGATACATACATACCTACTCTTGGGAGTCATGATTCAAACGATTTCAAACATCCCCGGGGGAGGCAGGGGCTGCCCTGTGCCTGCCCAGCAGACAGCCTGATCAGGTATTTCTGCACCCATATCCGCCTGACCCAGAAGAAGCTGCTGAAGCCACTTACCAGCGTATCTGCTTGCAGTGGCTCGGCAATGGATGTCAAGAGGTAGAAAGTATTAACAGAACAAGCTTGCAAAGCCTCTCGCTCAGCCCACTCCCTGTCTTTATTTGCTCAGAGGATTCAACTCAGTACAGATCTTAGAGAAAAAAAAAAATAGAAAATGCTTTATACACTACTTAATCTTAACTTCCCACTAGAAATCAATTCTTCAGTGCCTGGGGATGCCCGTGGTTCAGAAAAGTTCACACCAGGAGGGCTCACACTTGGCTGCTACCAGTGGTGTGAGCACAGGCAAAGCACGCTCAGCATTTCCAGCTCCCACAGGATTTCACATAGTATGACCTCTCCCTCCTGCAGTGAAATATTTCCATTTCTGCTATTTCACCTGTTCTTAAATCACACAGCAGAACAGGCATTTGTGAGTAGTATTATATCTTGAAGACCTAGTCTTTGTGTTTCTAAGCTTTTGAATTTGTTTCCAGAAGACTTTCTAAGGACTCTAAAGCACCTACCAGATATACAATCAAGTATATTAAGTGTCCAAGTTTTCAATCAGCCTTCTTTTCCAAAGTATATTCCAGCGACACCTACCACTTTCATTCACCTATAGAAACTAACTGTTCAAGATAGAAAATGAAGCAGAGAAGTCCAAAGCCGACCCAAACAAAACCCAGTAAGCTACAAGCTATTTGAATTCAAGACTGCCATCAGTAGCATGAAGCTTTCATATCCCACATAAATTCCGAGAAGATTTAAGAAATGACAAAGCCCACCTGGTCAAGGCCATGGCTGCTGCTACTGCACTGTAAAAGGCTCCAGTTTGGAGAACTAGGCTGCCTGGAAAACATGGTTCTTTTGTAGCAGCTAACAGCAGAACAGCAAGTGTAGGTAGAAAAAGAGATTAAAAAACATCATGGCAAGTGAAGGGATTTGATTCCAAGAAAATACAAAAATATTAAATAGAAAATGATCCTGGCAATCCAGAGTGAGAAAATCAGTAAGAAAGAATCGTAAGAAATGATGGACAGGAATTTAGGAGTGATGGACAAGAACTGAGCAGCATTTCAATAAATAAAGCTACAAAAAAGGCCAATACCTTTATAAGCTGCATCCACAAGAGGTATCATTACAGAAAAGGAATATAACTGCTTGCTTAATGGCTCAGGTGAAACCACACTTGGAAAGCATTCATCCAGTCCTGGTCACTTCACGAAAACAGAAACAGCACATCACGACAATGAAATTGGAAACGTGGGTTAGGGAACTGGCTTAGATAGGAAAAACATACATTTAAAGATTTTGCTCTGGTAAGTGCTAAAGGGGACATAACTGCAAATGCATCGGGAAGCTGCAAACTACACAGCTGACTCTGCTTAGGGCAATATAAACCAAGTTACTGGAATAGCATTAAAAATAAAAAAAAAAACCCAACATTATCAGACATTGCATGTTTTTCTGTCATTAGATTTTGGATGAATTCATAGAACCGGTTTCCTTTTTTCTCCTATTTTCATTATTTACTGTTAGCTCATTGTTAAAAACTATGTTAAAGACATTTGCACGTTATTTTGACCACTGAAGAATGACACTGTCATTTCAGAATTGTGCTGATGCAATTAAGGCTATATTAAATTCTTCCAAGGAAACAGCCTGTAGGTCAGTTCTGTTATCAAAAGTGGCTTTAAGGAATTCTAAAGCTAAAAAATACAGAGTTGGGTATTCAAAATCTGATGAAAAGTTAGCCCTTAATCAGGAGTGGTTTTCGCCTTCAGAAACTGGTTCTCCCGTGCTTGTTTTGATTTAATTGTCTGCAAGTGTAAATAAAGCAAGTAAGAGAGCTGTCTTTTGTGCCACCCACTGACTTATCTGGCTTGACCCCTGCAACACATCACCATCTTCAACTCTTACGGTGCTGAAATCAACAGGACTCAAACAAATTCCGTTGAAATCCACGAATCCACCACAGCTTGCATTGGAATATCAGATTACAGGATGAGGTTCTCAGAATTCAAGTGCTGGAATCTATGTCAACACACTTCTGCGAACAGCCTACCATAACAGACACTGCAGGGGCAGGACTGAACACTTGCTCTTGTAGAAAAAAGGACAAAAGACTGGCTGTTTGACATTCTAAAACAGTTAATCCAAGGGAAATTTTTATACTTGAGAAATAAAAGGACATTTACAGTACGAACCTTAAGAAGTTATAGTGTAAAAAATGACAGTGCTCAGATTGGGTTAAAGCCCTTCTAGTTCAGTAGAGCTGTCTAGTCTGTAATGGCAGGTGTGTAAATTAATGTATTAACATGACAATCCCCAAAGACCAACAGAAAGAACTGTGTAATGAACACCCTGGAACTGTATGGAGGGCATATACAGGGTGTGTTGCTTCTGCTGCAGCTGCACAGTGATCTTTACTGCACTAGCATAGACTCGTTCTAGCCACAAGCCAGAAAGGAAATGCACTGAGCTTTAAAGAGCTGTTTGCTGTCACCTTCCTCAGGAGGCCACTTGCAAGAGGAACAGAAATCACACAGAAGGATGTAGCTGGGTTTCTTTCACCTTGCTGTCTGTTTACTGTAGTACCACTGTGCAGCATGCAGTATTTACAAGACAGTTCCTCCCCCAGAAAGCCTTGTTCCCGCTCTACGTAAAAGGCAGGTTTAGACTTTATTCCAAAGACCTCATGGCTCTGAGAAAAGCAGTATCGAAACATGGAGAGCACAGGAGGTAAGAGAGGGGGAGCCAACATTATTGTTGTCCTGATTACACTGTGCTGGAGCAGGGCCACAAACGGGAAACTCCCACACCTGTCTTAAGAAATGCGAGGTCAGCATCAGCATCTCACCCTCCCAAAAATTAAGGTGTGTCTTTCATCTGAAAGGGAATCTGTTTTCAGTGTGGATTTGCAAGTGTGGACTAACAAAGTTTAACTAAGATATTTAAACATTTAATTGGTTACTCTGCAAATTTCCTAACATGCCACTTCTTCCTCTAATTTATATAGTTTGTCTTTAACTTTCATTTGAAGTTAAATTCATTGCACTGAAAGCCTCACTGCAACGCCTAGTAACTGAAACACATGCCAACAATGTTGAGCCACTTTGCCTTGCCATAGTTTATCAGCCTATTCATTTCTGGCAAAAGACTCGGAGGTAGACAAAATTTTTTGAACAAAAAATGAAGTAAATTGCTACAGCAGCCAACTTTTGCCCATTTTAGCTTTGGAAGAATGGCTGATCTCGTTTTCTTCTGGAACTTAAGAAATATATAGAAAGTTTTGGAACTGTAAGTGCTTCTTCATGATACATATGCTAAAACACACAGCTAGGCACAACAAAGTGGCTGAAAAGGCATAATAGCAATTGCTGTAACACAATTTTCTCATGTCATCTAAAGTAAAATTTCATTCTGAAAAAAAAAAGAAATGTCATTGTGGAATTTCATTTCCTTCTGGTTTGATTTCAGCAAGATACACTAGCTTTAAAAATAGAGAACTTAAATTTTCAGAGCTGGTAGTCAGCAGGGAAAAAAATCTGAAAAATCCCAAGTCAAGCAGAGTCCTTTTCTGCTTGTGCATCACCACAAAATCAGGTTCTACACAGCAAATAAGCTTTGACTGAACCCTGTCCAATCTCATTGTTGTCAACAGGACAACACAGGTGTAGGTGACCAACTCTGACCAAAACTTAGTACATTTACTGATACACAAATAGTAACTGAATTCCTTTTATATATGGCTGTACTGACTTTTTAACACTAACAGTAGCAAGTGTTAAAAGCTTATTTTAGTCACTAAACAACCACAATCCAAATGCACGAGGGAGAAATTCTGCGTAGCAGAGGTTATAGATTTCCCCCTACGTTAAACTACACATTAACCACCATATAACATCACCTATGAATTTTCAATTTCTACATATTTGATGTTACATTGTCAGGAACACGAGCAATTGCTTTACTATTTATTGGCTCATTTTATGGAAGACCAGAGATTCCCTAGTAACTGTTCTAAACAGAAAACAGGACTGAAATTAGTGACGGGGGAATTAAATCTTTAGGCACTTTGAGGACTACTATTTTAAAGTGTGCCATCAACAATGAGGTACTGTGTATCGCCTGAAAATGAACATTGCCAAAATGCTGTGACAGTAACATGCATATGAAACTTTTTGCTTGTACAATATTTGTTAAGCACAATTCAAAACTGTTTTGCCCAGAGTAAAGAAAACATTGCATCTTTTACTGTAGCTATCTGTTTAAAGCAGCAGCTGCAACAAACAATACAGGCTATCCTTCTTCAAAGTCAAAGATGCACAATATTCTCAATTTGCCACCTGAAAAACAACTGCCACGGCAGTCATTCTCAATTCAGGGACAGGGGCACATATGACTGCAGAGAGTCAGGGCCTTAAAGTGTCACAGGTTTGACATGCCTCTACAATCATTGCACTATTAAAACCAAACACATTTGGCAAGGCTGAACTAGCACATTATATATTTTACCTATATAGTAAAAAATACATAATAATCGCCTCTGAGATAGCTTGTTTAACAATTAACTGTTCCAAATAAATATGAACTATTTCAACTTGAGTACTCAGGGTAGAATTTCTGAGTTAAAACCTCCAACAAGCATTCCCAAACAGAGATGGGAACACTTTATCCAAATTTACTAAGTCCAGATAAATTGGTATTACTAAAAAACTATGAAAAAAATCTGAATTAAACTTGAGCACTAGGGAAAACATGGAAGCATAAAAATGATCATTGCTACACAGCGTATTCAAAAATCTTCTGCGTTCCTTCCTTATTATACTAAATGCATAAGAATGCACTTGCGACTGGATTTTCCTTTGTTCATTTCAAAACTACAGACCTTTAATTTGATAAGCAGCTTTGTTTCTATCAACTTATTTGTAAAAAACACCATCAAGCTTGTGCTCATTAAATATATATATGTATATATAAAAACATACAAAAAGTACAAGATAAATCACATTAAGAAACTTTTACAGTGTAATTGTCCTGATTATTTTATTCTTAAGGGCCAAATTTTTTTGTGCACAGAATCTCAATGTGACTGTTGTTCCAGAATTCAGCATAGTGCCACTGCACAGAATTCACCTTTCTGTGCAGTCCATTAAAAAAAAAAAACCAACCCAAAACAACACACACCACAGGACAAAACATTCTTCTTAAATCAAATTCTATTTGTGAATTCAGCAAAATAATTTCTATAAAATAAAACAGCAAAATATTTAAATAGTATAGGGTGGGCTGTATCTGTTTTGCAGGGGTATTTGGTTTTTAGACAGGTTCCAAAAAAATTACACACATTCAAGTTACCAATTTTCATTTAAATACAGTATTTACTGATGCGTTTCTTGAAGTCTTTAAACAAATGTTTATTCTGGAATAGAGATACCTCAGAATTGTATTTGACTAACCAGTAGTTTCTTTTATAATTAAACCCTGCTTCTAATGTTAAGATTTCCTGTATAATGGGTAAAGAGCTAAGACAATTCTTGCTTTCAAGTAGAACTGTGAACGAGCAGAAAACCAGCAAGTTAACTTGGTGCAGTGGCACTCACAAGTACTGTGTGATTTTGTTGACTTCCACTTCACTGGGATGCAGTAGAAGGAAAGTGTTAGAAGTTTATCTAATAAGCTCTACCAAAGAAACAAAACAAGCACACCAAATACAGTCTATTATGCTCCAGGCATCCTGGCATAGCAAATTTTTGCATATTTGTTTTAAATCTTTTAAATTCCTATTACTGAAAACTAAGTGTTCTTTATCCCACCCAGAGACAGAACTGTCAAACATCAGATGTGAGGAACATATGTGAAACTGAAAACCACTTGTTTGTCACATTTTCCCTCCCCATTTTATAGTCTAGGTGTAAGAAGAAAAAGTTCTGAGCAATACAGTTGTCACATTGGGACAACTGCTGTCACTTTTTTTTCCCCCTCATTGGCTACACTAAATTGGTGTGAAGCCATGCTAAATGTTACAGCATAACTATAGCTTCAAAGTGATTAACCTAATACCAGAATGAAAAAGGCAATGAAAAAAGATCTAGAAACAATGTTACATCACCAATTTTCCACATCAACCAAATAATTAAAAGGTTACCAGCCATTACGTTGCTCATAGTAAAATCGACTCCAGTGGCAAAGAATTAACATGAAACTATTTTTGTGGTTGACATGGATAGGCTTTTTCATAGAGGAGTTGATCCGACTGCCATGAGGCAGGCAACACTGGTTGCAGAGCGCAGCAGATATATCAAGAAATTATTTTTTTGTTTTTGTAGATCTGTGAGTCTCATCAAGACAAAAAAAAATGTTTCTTGCTCAAGAATTAACAGTCAAACATTAATATACTATATACACCTTTGCCATTTACACATTAGCATCAGGCCATTTATTACAAAACACTATACACTTTCCACTGCAGGCGGGTTATATATTGACAGCAATTTTCTGCAGATAAGACAGTGAATAGACTCTCCACTCCATGTTGATTAGGAATAGTTTTTCTAGTTTTAAATATTAGCCAGACACAGAGAAAGGTTGGACTGTAAGGCCTGGGTGCACAGTCTTGATGGAGCAAGTTAATTGATTATGTGCATTTCACTAATCTTTTGTCTGAGGCGGGGAAACTTCTTCACTGCCTTCATAATTTTCTTGTGCTCGTTGGCCAGTTCGCTGAGGGTTGTTCATATGATGTGCTGCCGGGCCTGTATATGGCTGTCCATGCACGTGGTTATTCTGTAATAAAACATAAACATTTTAAAGGGACATTAAACTTGTGGGCTGTTTCCTGACTAGTTACTTGCTTTTTTCCCCTTTACATTCAGACTATTGAAAAGTATCCTCAAGCACACTGAACTTCTCGTGTAGTAACATCTGTATAAAGACACATCACAGTTTCTTCATTCCTCTGAATCACATCTTTCACTTACCTTTTTAACTTACGCAGAAGATAAACTTTCAATTTGTAAAGATAAAAGGTT
This sequence comes from Strix aluco, assembly GCF_031877795.1. NCBI lineage: Eukaryota > Metazoa > Chordata > Aves > Strigiformes > Strigidae > Strix > Strix aluco. Next base: position 42,396,475 of record NC_133932.1, read on the forward strand.
TAGTTGAAATAGTAATCCCAACTTTTGAATAACAAACAGTTACATGCAAAGCAAAAGCAGCAAGAAAAAAAAAGGAGACGAAAAGAGGCTGCCTCTGTGCTGCGGACATTAAACAGTGCACACATTTCATCAACAGATTAAACCAGCTTCAATTTTTTTCCTAAGACAATGGAAAAAGCACACCTGTATTTACGCAGCATACTTTAACTTTTAAGAGGGAAAACTTTAATGTTACAGAACTGAATGAAATCTAGACCAGTAGTTTTCTGCAGATGCTCTGCCTCAATTTAAAGTCATATACACATCTGGCAAATGAAAACATCTCATCTATCTACTGCTTTGCAGAGTTCAGCCAACTGTGGAGAAAGTAGGAGTATGAGGATTGTGTGTGTTAGTGAGAAATGCCATCTCTTGCAAGAAAGTGAACACATCACACGGGTAATGGTGAGGTTACGGTATGTGCCTGAACTCAGGAGCTCAGAAAGGACTGGGAAGATCTGCATGACTTACCAACTGCTCTGCTGAGAACATCAAGTAAGGAAAGCAAGATGGAGGGAAAACGGGTTTGGGCAGGAAAGGAAATTAAATTAGCAGATTTGGAATATATAAAATTAATTGGAACAAAAAATGGCAACTAAGTGGGGGTTCGACTACTTTAGTCAATTCAATAAAAAACCTGGTTACGATTTCTTTCAGATCTGGCTTTCCACTGAAAGGTATTAACAAAGCAGTCATTTGACATGAGAACAGATTTAGATTTTGTATGTACTTAAGATTTAGAGATCAGCATTCACAGCACAAATTATACGTAACAAAGCCATCTGTGTTTTTCTGAAAGCCTTCCAATTACCAAAACTGAAATTCAGGCCTTGAGGCTTGATTTTGTATTTAAAAACAAGAAAGCAACCCACAAAATATTATCAATGTCAACAAAGACGACAGAATCAAATTCAGTATACACTAGACTGTGATGACATCTGTACCCCTGCTCTTTCTATGGATGATTAATCCCTGATCTGATAACATTACAATTCTCACCTGAAACTCTGATGGTGAAACTGTTCCTGGCAAAATGGAGGTACATCTTTATCTTTATTCCTCCAAGTGTGATATTTGACAATAACATGCCTCTGGTTAAATTACTATAATTTAAGTCACCATAAATGCTAAAAAAAGCTAACCTGGAACTCCGAATAAATGGTTCAACTCTGAGCTTTTACCTGTTGATACTGGGAACCAGGTGAATGGGGATACAGTGGAGCATCTTCAGGTGGAGAAGACTCATGTTCATCTGGGGCATCAGGATCGTCTGGTTCCTAAAGTTTGAAAAAGCATTTAATTTACTTAGGTAAAACATATTACAATTATTCTATCCAGAACCAATTCTACATGCAAGTGATTGTTTCAGTCATGCCCGGAAAAAAATTCTACTTCACTCTGTCACCCATAACTTGTACTGTACTACATAAAATTTCCCACCATCCATGTATTATTGGAAAACCAGACCCATTTACAATCTACTTTAAATGGTCAATTTCAGTTCTATACTGCCAATTCTTTAAGTGACAGATGTCCACAGAAACAGTAATAAAAGTGCAAAAATGCACAGGAGTATGTAACTGAAGCCAACAAAAGCAGAGATTTATAAAATGTGTTACCTCTATAATGACCGGAGACTGTTGCTAAGGTTAATTATTTACACAAGCACTTTACTCAAATTTTTTACCAGAAGTCAAATTAATTCTTTACCTCCTCTGGGCAGAGTTCACAAGCTTTTGCAAGAGTCATTCTAGCACTGTGTGATCTCTCTAGGAAGTAGCCATTTGATGTTTCATTGCTTTGTATTGGTGGAGACCAATTATTATAGGTGTATTGGGGATTGCCAGTGTATGGTCTACGCTCAAGCTCGTCTCCAAGCCATTCTACTGCCCAGGTCCATTTTCTCTTCAAATCTCCATTGCTCTGCACATGGAAAATTAACAGTTCAGAATTATTTTCTTCAAAATAGAAATATTTTCAGCTACCAATACATCAGCTATCAGAGAACAGATGACCAACATATACGCTGTTTAAAAGACTCCCTGAAATATTCTTTTTTGCACAAAGAACTTCAAATTTGAAATGAAGTCTGTGGATTTGCAGCTGCATCACAGAATCATGAGTGCAAGTTTAACCAAATTGCTCTCAATCCCATATATTGAAGAGCTGATATAGGAAGGTTCAAATGAGTTGTACTTGGAAGCTGTAATTTCACCAACGTGATGAAAACTGAATAATGGTGGTTTATTTGTGTTTGGGGTTTTTGGGTTTTTTTTTCAGAACTGGAAAAAAAGCAGCAAGAAACAAAATAAAAGGTATCACCTGAAGGATCTGGTAGGCTACAGGACAGTTGCTGAATAAAGCTACCATGCACTTTATACACTGGTAAGCTCTTTTCTGATAATGATTCTTAGAGCGCTGAATGGTGTCAAATAGTCCATCCCTGTCATCCGGGATTCCCTTAAGTGCATTGTGAATCCTACAAAAAAAAGAAAACAAACAAAAAACAACCAAAACCCAATACTTCAAGTGTCAGAATTTCAGTATTTGAATTAAGGCTTCACTTACAATGTAATTATAGAAGGGATAGCTCATATTCTGACTTCTGGGTTTAGTGAAGAGGTTTTTTTTAAATCAGAAAACTAACTTGGACACATCATATATGTAACTTATAATTTTAGCATGCTTGGTAATATTTAAACTCTCTGAATGAGATATATAAACCATGTAAGTATCATTAATTCTAATCACAGCAAACAACTTTAACTGGCTAATTTTTATTACTTGGTTTTAAAATCAACTACATTTACAAAATAGACCTGTTAACCCAATAGGTCCTTACAGAATTGGAACAGTTAATTCTTAATAGCATGGTTACTTACGTTACAGTTATGCTTCTCAAAGATACATTCTTTTAGGTGCAGTTCCTCTGAAGAGTAACGAAGGGTACGTATTTGTGCATGGGGATAAGGGACTTGGGCATTCTCTGGAACTAAGCCCACTTTCTGTGCCTTCTGCTCTCAAAGAAGGGGTAGAGGAATTAATTGCCACCCTGAAACTGTGCAAGGACTGAGAATTGACACACTTTTCGCTTTGAAAACAAAAAGTCAGAAGAGGGCACAGAACCTACACTGACATCTTCAAGAGCTACACCTATTGTAGGAAAAGCAATTGCCCTCCTTCCTTACAGCCCTGGCAACAGTCAGCAAACAGACTCCAGGAAGCTGGCAACCTAGGCTCCATCTGCAAAGTGATGATGAGCTTTACTTCAGCTGATTTAACTTAATGGTACTTGTAACACCATTACCCCAAACTTGGCACTTGAACTTGTCAAATCAAGAGAAATTTATGAGCAGGTCTGATGCTGAAGAACAGCAGCAGCCATCTCATAGCACAAGAATACAAGGAGCACTGAAGGATGCACACTGTCTTGAGATCAGATGATGTTTGTTTTCTAAAAGTTTGAAAATATTACCATTTACTATAGACAGTTATGCTATTTGGGTTTTGGTTTTTTTGTTTTTTTAAAAAAGAGAAGACAAAGATCATTGCAACTGTAATTATCACAGCAAAACCAAGACAGGACAGAGACCAGTACTTCAAGCTACTGCCAGAAGGTGCTGCAAGAAACCAGAGGATGACTGCAGCTGGACACTTAGTACCCCTCTGCTGAAGCCTAACACAATTCCAACAAACACCACTATTCCTGACACTGCAATCTTGAACATGAAGTGGTGTACATCTCCAAGTACAGTGAAAGCAATTCTACAACATTCAACCTCCTTCACAGCCCAATATTTCAAACACAGCACTATCCCAAACAACCACTTCCATGATTTCTCATCTGCGTTTCCACCCTAAAATATATTCTTTTACTTCACGTCTACCACAGTATGCCCATCCTCCAGCATTCTGCGGACTGAGAAGACATCTTATGGAAGTATTTGCTTATCAGGAAGAAAATACAAACAAACTGCATTATATATGCATCACATATGTATGCAAAACCAAAAACCCAATGTATAAAGGATATTCTTATGCTTTACTTAAGCTGTAATTCCTATTAAAAAAAATGAAGAAATCCCTCCAACTCAAGTCGTCATGTTTTGGAGTGTGGTTAAGCCAGACCACCATCTCCTCTTACAATATCTCCTAAAGTAAGGCTAGACAACTGATAAAATCCGAAGAGCGCAGGCTATTTCTACAGGTTAAGTACACGAGTTCACTCCAATACCCATACTGCACACAGCAAGTGTGCTCTTACTCAAAGTATTTTTAATGTTGTTCGAGACATGGTTGCAAATGATTTAGTACATCCAGTACTACCTACAGTCACTTACTATGAAACAGCAACATTTTGAAATATTGAGAGGTAGCATGCTGACGACATATTTTGTGTTACCTCACCTATTACTACTACATAAAATTTCTGAAAAATTGACTATTCTTGCAAATAGTCAGTATTTGCAATAATTACATGTTTTTAATCTCCACTTTCAAAAGCCTTATTCTGTAGACATATAAAAATTAGGTTTGAAACTGGATATTTAATATATTGAAGTTAAAATTATCTTGAAATGCGATCACACTTTTCTCCCAAGTTCACACTTTATGCATGTCTTGGTATCACGACTACAACTGACATGCTTCTTGGAAACACCTCATTCAACAGAGTCCAATGATAGCCTGGTCTTACTAAGAATCAATCTAAGCACCTTACAGTAAATACCAAAAAGTTTAGCCTAAATGTCACATTCTCTTGTATGCAAAAAATCTTGGGTTTACAGGACTAAGTAGCAAATTTCTCAATGGTAAGGGAAGTCAAGGTGAAAAATTGTAGATTTATCTCAAAAACTGAGATAGAAGTGGGAAAAAAATGCTTTATTCCTGTATTTTGATTTAATATATATTTAAAGCAAACCTCATGAAAGGATTAGCAATAGAACCCCTGGGAAAACAAGCTGTAAAAAACATAATAATCCTGAATTATAAAAAGATAGGTAAATACTAACCTGTGAGTTTGCCAAGAGTCCTCAATTAATAGGATTTGCAGAAGCAGATCCAAATAAGGTCGAAGCTCGTATGTATATGAATATGCAACCTTAAAAAGTTAAAATGCAGAGAACATAAGAAAGTATTCCTTGAAGCATGCAGATTACATAGTGCAATAGAAGAACACAATTGATTTGAAGTGACATCTACTGTCATTTAAAGGATATTTCAAGATACAATGCACAGGTTTTTTTTTAAAAAAATGTTGATTGTGCTGGGGTTTTCTGGGGGTTGTGGTTTCACGGGTTTTTGTTTTGTTTATATAGTAGATTTTGTAAAGGACAAAACATTTCCTCACGAGTTTCTAACACAACTGATCTGAAGCCCCAAGCATGAGATGCTGAAGAGCTACCTTGAAAAAATACCTTTAGAAAAGTAAAATTAGAAAATGGTATTTTTCACTGATACTGCTACTTTTAGACAGTACATTCAAAGCTCATCTTCAAAGGTTATCCTAAAATGTAAAATACATGGCTAACAAAGTATCAGTAAAGTGATTTTTATTATGATTCTTTCAAGGGCCAAACAAAAGGACATAGAAAAAAGTGATGCTTACACGGAAAAAAAAAAAGGGGGGTGACTATAAAGATGAGCTAACAGAAGTAAAAAAAAAAATTTTTTTGAATGCAAAAGAGTGACTATCCTTACAGAGATTAGAAAGGAAAAACAAGACAGTCCCAAAGAACCTTTCATGAGTCTGAAGCCAAGTACGTTCTGCAGACTTGTCTAAAAGAACCTTAGGAACACGCTCAAAATACATACAAGGGAGATCTTAGAAAACGAATCTAACTTCCATGCAGTGTAAGCAGTTCTTTTATGGATAACAATAGAAAAGCTTTAGGAAATGCTCTTGCAATACATAAAGACCACCTCAGTCTACTTACTTTCATTCTTAACACAGCATTCCCAACTCACGAAAGGTCGACTACGTTGCTAAACTCACAAAATGACTTCTTGTAGTACTCTAACATTATGTATAGACCTAAGTGTAAATACTGACAAAGGATGCCATCTTAAGGCAAGTTTATCTATCAAGCACCTGTTCAGTATTTAATACAACATTCCTATACATAAATACAGAATCTTGCATCATAAACATTCATATTCCTGCCCTTCTCCTAAGGTTTTTATTTTTACCTGCCAAAGAAGTTCACTGAGGACAGTGGAAGAGAACTGAGGATTCTCCCAACAGCAGAAACGAAGCAACTTGATGGTCTCTTCAGAGTTGCTGCAATCTTCAATAATTTTCTTCACATAACTAGTTCTCACAAACAAAATGTCTGCTACGTTCTGCTGAAGTGCCATTATAGGTTGAGATAAATTAGGATCGCCATAAGGGTTGGCAAGTGGGGGATTACCTAGAACAAACAGTTATTACAGATGAAAAGGTAGTGAAGTACTTTCAGTGCAGACACAACAATATATACTGGTGTAACTCATCAAAAAACAACAGATGGAGAAAAAACTCAACCCCTCCCTAACAGTTGATTTTCTCTGAAAAATACTATGGTATGAAATAACTAAATTTTCTGATTGTGAAGCTTGACACTTGCTGCCTTAGAGAGCTACTTCTCCCTCTCAGATAAGATTATGCAGTGACAATCAGAACAGCTGGAGACATGTTCATATGCAAGAGGAGAAATTACTAAGAGTTTCCTCAGTGAAATCCTCTTATCTCCTGAATTTATCTGCTTCACTACTTGTGTAACACAGCCCAAATCTATCGTATTTCAGGACACAAGGTCTATTTACTTCACTAGGCAATGGGAAAGGGTTCAGAGGAATATCTATGTCAGAACAGTCCTGCCTGAGACTCTAGAGTGTAGAGAGAAGTAATACACTCTTGAAAGAATAAAAATTAATGTATCTTATTTAGTAAGCTTCATTTTGTGTAAGGAAAGACTGTTGATTTGTTCCTGGTATTTCTAAATTTAGCGGTGTTTTGAAATAATGTTTGAAGATGCCCTGAAGTCCAAGGGAGAACTTTTCTAGCTTAATATGCTAAAGCAAAAAATAACGTTACTCTGCAAATAGTAATCGTAATTGGTAGTCAGAGTAATGTACATACAAAGTAATTTTTTTTAGTACAACATTATGAATACAGTGAATATACAATTATTTTTCTTAGGTAGAATATATGTTCAGTGTAAGTCTCAAATAATGCACTGAAAACAAAACCAAATCAGAATTGCCAAATGGTTTTGAAGCTTATTATAGCACAGTAAAATTTTCAGTTCATTAATCTTCCTATAGCACATTCTAGCCTATTGACTTTATAGCCTGACACATCAAGCTGTAATGAGTTTGCCATTAAATAGCTTCGCTACAAATTCCTAATTAGGTTTTCTAAAATATGCTTAATAGAACATGTACATATACAAGCTATAAAGTCAACATAACCCAATATTCTGTCACCATTTCTCAAAAATAACTGCACTCTATTCAACTACTGGAGATATTAATGATTTACACTGTGGCTGACCAATTTCTAGCAGATTCTTTATCTTTTATAAATTAAAGTCCTGGCTTCTGTTTGTCATCTTGACTGTGAACAAGCACCAAATAATTTCCAAGAGCTATCTAACACAGTGCAAGGTCTCTTTACTGATAAGCAGTATTAGCTATTTCAGAGCCTGCTATAGTATTTTTCCTGTACAGATTACTTTTGTACTGATAACATGAAAGTAATCTATTATTTTATTGTCTACTCAGAATCAAAAGATCTTTATGCAACCCTTTACAACGAGCTTAAACTATTCTAAAATCATTACCATTCTGTAATCAACATACTACTACTTTTCTACTCAGTTGTCTTCCTGTATCTTTAAGGAGTAAGCCAAGAAGCATAAAATACGGAACAGACGGAAAGGTCTTGTGCTTTTTAGTATAGCAAATCAGTTTTGTTTACAACAAAGATTTCTGTCTTTAAACAAAAGGAGTTGCTAAACATAGAAAGCAAACACTTTTCCAGCTAATACATTTTACACATAATAGCTAAATATGCACAAGAGACATTTACCGATATATTCAATTAATTAAAGGAAAACTTAAAATTCATTATACCATTGATAGAAGACTGCATCCGTGATGACACATTGCAACAACGGATCAGTTGTGATACAACAGTGTATAGCTTCCCCAGTTCAGCATACTGGTATTTAATTGGAGGACCTGGACCTTCATCCAGAGCCACAAGCATGAAGGTTGCAGGAACATTTAGTTTCAGAAGTTGTGTCTTCTCTGCTACACCTTTACAGGGGGAGAAAAATAAAAAAGATACATCTTGTTTCTGGCACTGACAACACTATTTTTTTTTGTAAAAAGAAAAGTAACTACTGTTTACACGATTCTTAACTTTTCAGTTGCTGGGTTTTATTATAACCATCACTTTTGATTATTTTTTCACTCAAAGCATATCAGTAACAATGCACAAGAAAATTATGCTCAGCTGAAAAAAACCATTGAAGAAGAGTTGTAAATTACTACAATTTCTTAACAGTGCTCATTAGGACTTAACTAAGTAACTAGCATCTGTGTTAATAGCAAAGTCTGAGAAATCTTTTGGACAAAGAATTAATCTTGTTATTGTGAGGCCCAGGATAGGATGAACACCTCCCACAGGGTATTTTGTTATTTTTCCATCACGTCCTAAACACATCAATTACAAATCTAAGACATTTCCAACTGTACCATACTATGCAGTAAGTGCAAATAAGTGTGACAAAATCAATTTAAGAAAAAACAAAAACCGAGAAAAACTCCAAAACTAACCAAAAACCCAACCAATCAACCAATCCAAACATACAGCTATTTTCACTGCAAGAATACCTTGCACACACTACACAAATACTTAGCAGTAAATTCGGTATGTCCCTTCTATCTTGTATTCTGTTTCTCAATTTAGTTAGAAGTCCTGATTTTTCATACATTTCCAAGTTTTTCTTATTCTGAAATACAACTGGACCTCACCTACCATTTTTCTGATAAGGAGGAATCCAGATAGCACCTTATTAGAGCTCTTTTATAGTATCTTTTTGATTAGGTTAGTTTTGTAGTTACATCCTTTGTAAAACTAATCTCTCACTTCCTTCAACGTGAACAATGTATTATTTGATTTCTCAAAGTGTCAGACAATTTAATCTTTTTCACAGAACCTGGGGTGCTGCAGGAATGACGTATTGTGGCTTTTGCTGAATAAATACTTTACATCCACACAGAAGCCTTCAGTTAACAGTAGCGAGACAAGCACAACTGCTTAATATTTCTATGTTTATCTTTGCAGGGTAGATTGTGATAACCATCAGAACCAAAATAAAATTTAGTTATGCTTTCCCATCTGGCTTCCGAGTGCTTTCCTAGTCAAGAGGCTTCAATTGCACTGTCTGACTATGTAAATATAGTAAAGAAGAAAAGGTAACTTAGAGCAGATGAACTGCATCTCCCTTCTCCGTAATAACATTAAGTCCACGCTGGGGTCATGACAGAACCCTGCCTGACAGAGAATGTTTTGGTAGACAAAATTATTTGAAAGCAATATACATATAGGTGAAATTAACTTAACACAATTGCCTTGATTAATTTTACAGATAGGAAATTAAATTCCTTTAAAATTGTCTACCCACATGAGCGAGCTTCCAGAACTCTGTGTGTGTGTGTGAATTCTATGTGGAAATACTGAAATAACTCCATTTGGACTGATAAACCTGCTTAACACTTTAGCCACAAAGTAATCTAACAGAAACTCCCATTTGTAACTTGCCTGCATGAGCCAATAACCAGCAATGGCTGAGCTGCTCAGTATTACGGGCATTTTGTAACATTTCCAAGGGAACTGGATCTCCTAGCTTCATACTACTTTATATAAAAGGATGAAAATACCTTGTATTAGAGAAGAGGCAGAGTGTAATAGCCTACCACTACATAAGAATATCATATCTTGTTTAGAACTTGCTGTAAAGGAAGATGCTTTTTTACTTAGGCTACCACATGTGAAAGAAACAGACCCCCGACAGAAGACCCTAACAACTGGCATATGTAAGAATGTAGAGCTCTGTGACAATTCACAAGATAGGAACCTGTGACTACCCTGATCAACCTGAAAGTGCAGAAACAATCCTTTATTCGTTTGACTTGTACTTTATTACTCATAATTGCTCTTCCTTGGGGCAAATATATAAAGCAGCAATGGATTAACCCACCTGAGAAACTGCTTATTCAATCAATCATCAATTGATTTTCAGCATGCTGGTAATGCTAAGAGAAAGCATTACAGCTGTTCGTTTGAATGTGAAAAGGACTGATCTTGGTTTAACTGCAAAAATTATTTTTGTTTGGAATGATTACTTCAGACACTATTAGTATTATTTTATTCTATTCTTAGTATATAGGATAGTGACTTTCTATGCAAAGAACCTACACAATCCAGAATTTAATATAAGTTTTTGTATCCTTCTAAATCTATACTTAGTTCAATTTTCATAATGCTGGATACAATTAAGATCCTGAAGAAAAATGGCTGATGCTGGAAGTACTGCAGCCAGTATTTCATGTCCATCACCACAAAACTGATAACCACCTCATCTCAGTTGTATTATAGCATGTGTATAATGGGTATTAAGTGTAGCACCTGCATATACAGGTAGTCCTACTAGTCTTGCATTCAAAGATACTGGAAATAAATATTCATTTGTGATCATACTCAATCTCTAATTTAATTTTTCATCAGAAAATTTAGGACTCAGTCTTTATGAGAAGAGTCACTCTCAAGCTTGGGAGAACTTTACTTAAGCCTTCCTACATTGCAAAAACACTGGCTTTTCTTTCCTGTTTATCCTGGAGGAACTACAATATCTGAAAAATTTATAGTGGAATTTCCCTATTCTTGCATTCTTTTACTTTGTATGATGTCTATGGTGAAACCATTCTGACAAGCAATGATGTCTAAGAACATATACAGATTGAGCTACTTCTTCAGCCTCCCAAAGAGTCTTTAAAGGGAAGATATATACAGAATCAGTGTTTTGCATTCATAGCTATGAATTTCAATGGTGAACTAAAGAAATTAATATTGAAATGGCACAGTTGAAGTGTATAGACAAAGCATGACCATCTGTACTGACATTTCCATAAAGGAGAATAAGGCATCTCTCTTTTTTGAACTTTTATCTTACTCAACTTCTTCAGGCTCAAACCAGTTGAGAATCCCACTGGCTTCTTGGGTCTCATGACCTCCCTGCAAATAAGCCCTGAACAAAGAATCATCTCTCTTGCCATTTTTTCACCCCCACACCCTCTTGGAAGGACAGAGTCTTATTGCTCCAAGCTTCTTGTGTTAATTTCCAAAGATGGCCTGAAAAGTAAAGCCCCGAACTCCAAACTGGAGGAACACAGATGCTCTAGAGGGCATTTATATAACATGTGATGACAACAATCTCCCTGAGGCTAAAAAACTGGATTCTCCTGCTGTTACCTGTATAACCGGATCATTAATAAAAACTTGTATATTACAGCGTCATCACTAAAAGTGTGTGTAATTTGCTTACCTAGATTGGCATACATCACAAACAGATTGAAATACTGCTGCAAATGGCGCCCATGTTCAGATACTTCCCTTCTTAGAAGATTTAGTACCGCTCTCAGTAAGTGATCACTTAAACTTAAGTTATCATAAGCCTACAAAAAAAAAGTTTTAATATTAGTGATTGAACCTATCAAATCTTTATTTAGTTTATACTTTCTACTATGGCAGAAAAGAGAATTGTTAAAAGGTATGGGATTCATACAAGCTCCAAAATACTAGCAGTTAGTCTTCTGTATCTCAAAGACAGACAGACATACAGGGCATAAGACTCCCATCACTAAATACCATGTAAGCCCAAGAAATTATGCAAGTATAGAAGCTTTTAATTGTGTTTTTTCTCCAGTAACAGCTAGGCTTAAATACTCAGAAAAGCACATGCAGTTGCACTGTGAATTTCATATACTAGGACAGACAACCAAATCACCACTACAGGTGTATCTCAAATACCTCATGAAACAAAACACTGTCAAAGCATATGTAATTTAATACAAATTCTTTTGCTGGATACAGTAGTAAAAACATCCTGAGAAGGTAAGTGGAACAATATAAAGTGTTTTGCTGTAGGCATGAAAAACATGACAAAGCTCAAAAAGGCTGATCATCTAAATTTTAATACAGTCCAAACACAAACACCGTTATGACAAGTATTACATTAAGATTTTGGCTTTTTTTTTTTGTCAGTTCTAGTTGTATAGAATCACTGTCTACTCCTATGCAGAGTTAAAGTTTTTTACAATTTCAATGTTGCAGGATACAGGGGAAGAAAACTTGGGGAACTCCTGTGTGTTTTCATGGGTTTTGTTTGTGTCTTTTTGGTTGGTTGGTTTTTTAAATTCTAAATGAAAAACAAGGGTTGACTCCCCTACACTTTTTTATAAGCCACTACTTTTATTTTGCAGATTTCACACTCAAAGTTCTCACCACTCAGTCTTCAGAGATTTACAAATGAGGGGAAACTGAACCCCTGACAGCAACTCTCACACAAACTGTTTGAGTTACATCATCTTACGTACTGAAAAATGGACTGTACAGCTTTCCTGTTAACACTGATGCATCTACTCCACAATTTACTTTACATTAAATGCTTATAACAAAGAAGTAAGAATACGTTTCAAAAGGTTTTCATTAGAAAATGAAATACCTGACTGGAAGGTCCAGGAGAGGCAAAAGGTGAAGGACATGGTCCGTCTTGCAATGAAAAATGTGCAATAAATACTATAAGTTTTGCAAATGCACCCCTCACTTCTGCACTAGGGCATTCCAAAAGATATTCCGAGAAGCGGTTTGAAACATTAAAAAGGACATTGTGTGCAAACCAAAAGCGTACATTCTTGCTGTGACGAAGAAGGATGCATAATGCATCATACCTGAAATAGAAGATCACACAACTGAGAGATTATGACCAAATGTAGATATTAATGAATTTTTGCAGATGTATTCTTCTGCAGAATTTGAAGAAAACACATGTTAAAGGTGATCCACAAACATTTTTGCTCACACAGATAAACTGTAGCCCCTACAGAGATACTCTGTTACTAGCAATCACAAATTAAAAAGATATTTCAATTAAAAAAACATTTAACTGTAGCATTTTACTACTATCACCCAGAAAAACTAAGACAGGATTACATCCCCTAACTCCCAAACTACTACACAAAGCAGGTCCTAAATTAGCAGCCATCATTCCCTCTGAACTGGAACTGGGGGAGAGGGTGAGCAGCAGAAAACATGAGGTGCATTTCATGAGCTCTATGTAAGACAGGTAACTAAATATGTAACCCAGCAGGTATTTATATTCTCATTTACAGATCTAAAAAAAACACCCCAAAAACCAAAAAAAGAACATCCAAAGAGTAAAATATTTGTTCCAGAGAGGGTCTTGTGTGACTATGTCCTCCTTCCTACAGCAGTATTTGAGCTCCTCTTGATCTCTTAAAATAACATGAGCAACTTAGCTACTCTGCAAGTTGCTATTAGAAATAAAACTTGAGGTGTGTTTTTTCCATATATTACACAACTACTTACTAGTAAGCTGGTAAACTACTGGTCATCATGAATACTAGATTTTCTCTCTAGTTCTAGTGGTAGTAAATTACACTCCTCTCCCCAATACAGAATAAACTAGTTTAAAGACTAAAATGCTGTGGTGCTAAGAATAAGATTGTACAGTTTGTTATACTACAGATCTGAATTACGGGTCCTTCAGCAACGTACATAAAGCAGTCTGCTAGTAAGAGTCTAAAAGACTATATACATGTTTCAGAAATGGAGTAAAATATATGCTGCAAAAATGGGTTGAAAAGAACTTTGTTTAAAACTACTCAAACCATGAACAAACCATTCTGGATTAGAATACATAACCTAATTAGTTTTGTGCGATAGATTCTACTCCTTTTTAAAAGGCAGACAAAAGATAGATTTAAGCTGTTTGAAAATTAACTTTGAAGCTGTTCAGCTCAGCAGCTTATTTTAAGGCTCAGTTTCTTCCCAGTATCTTCTGTTCAAATTTTCCCCCCTTTTCATGTGCACCATGACCACGTATTTGGGGGAGAGGGGAAAATGGGACCGGCCACTAACACCTTTTTTTGTCATATGTATATAACTGGGATCTTTTAACAGACATCAAACTTCCAAAACTGTAATTGTTGTTAAAAGACAAGATACCAATCACTAGCAGGGCCACGGACTATTTTCTTTGTATGAAATCCTGTGGTGAAGAGAAATCTAGCAGCAAGCTGAATACTAATCATAGTTATTTCTTCTGCTTCAGGCAACAGATGATCTTGTCCTAAAGAAAAATCAAAATACTCACATGTAGACAAAGTAAAAACAATTTAGTTTTAATAATTTAACTGATTCCAGATCACTGTTTTGTCTGACATTGTGTTCCAATTTTAACAAGAAACTTGATCAAAACAGCCTCTAGCTTCTATAATGTATCATTCAAAAATGTAAGCTTTAGGACAGTCACTCGGAGACTAGCATGGCTGATTTTAGAAACTCAGCATATCACCTTTGAGAACTGTCTTCAGGACAGCCCACAAACTTAAGTATTTTAACATGACTTAGTATAATAAGCTGAATAATAGTTGATAGTTCAAAGTATTTTTTGCTAAATATTCTGGCATGTTATCACTGATGAACAACTCAGCAACAGATGTTTAACTGGAGAAGTCGAGAAAGACAGAGTATGGAAAGCAGAATGCACAAAATATTCACTGGCTAGCCAAATTTTTGACACCACAAATCAAAACTTCTTGCAAGAAATTAATCCATAATTATTGCACTAACATACTAACCTGGAGGAGGATTTAAGTAGACACTATTACAAGTAAGCAACTTCTTTATGAACTGGAAATATTCTAGGCTGTACTGCATACGATTATGCATGAACTGCACGTTCTGCTTCCGTACACTTCGTTCAATGGCTGATGGCATTTTAATCTGATGAGGTTTAGTGGTGATAGCGAGTTCTGAAATATATTTTATTAGTTCATTGTCTTTGTCTATTGTGTCCATACGTTCATAAAAAAGAATATAAGCATTCCACCACCTCTTCTGGCGTCTGTAGGACATACGCTTCATCATGTGATCAAACACTTCTCCCATGTATTCTCCACCAAAACACTGATTTTTCATTTCTTCATCATCATCCATTTTACACTCTGTCACATCTCCATCATCAAATTTATACCACCGATTCTTCTCACCATCTCCACCATTCCTCTGGATAATATAAGAGTAATAATGTCCACCACTGGCTTGCCCACTGTGTACAAGTACACCAACAAGCCTGTATTTCGTGCTCCCAGAGTGTTCATTTTCAGACTGTTCATTTTGTATTATCTGATTTTCAGGATTTACATCATCTCCTTCCAATTTAGCTACACCTGCCACCGTGTAAGGCTCCATGTCCAGCTCTCGTGGAAATTCAAAATAATCGTTGAACTTGATTGCACATTCCCTTTCCCAGTCATAATCAAATCTTTTCAACTGGATTGCAAGAACTGGAGGCAACTTCTTTATCAACAAGCGTTTCACTGTATCAACCTAAAAAAGGACATGAACAGTTATTAGTTCTTAAGTTTCAATTCACATAATCTTACAACCAAATTCAGTAATTAAAGGATAACTTTTTTCCCTGACCATGAACTAAGACTGAACTTAGTATGGCTATAACATCACAGTTGTACACAAACTTAATATATAAGGAATCATTACCTTCTTGTTGCATTTTTCACAATGATATGCATTTGCACCTTCCAATAAATCTCCTTTGACATACTGTTCCAAAGAATCAAGAAGGTTTTGGTGATTTCTTATATCTACATTCAGAGTTGTGAAGGATTCCTCACATTCGTACCTAACAACGAACAGACAGATGTAAGAGAAAGGCAGAAATGTGTTCAACTTTTATGTTTTACAAGTGCTATGCAGCTTACTGAAAAAGTTTTATTCAGGATTTGATATTAACTTCTGGCAAAAGGAGTTAAGCAGTAAAAAAAGAACTGAACTCTTTTTATTGCGGTCTTCCTACAATTACATTATAGTATCTGCACTAACTATAGTTATTTTATGAATAAATAATATAGATAATAATAATATAATAATAATAATATAGAAATGACTTGTATGTCTCAAGTTCACCGAAAAGGTTGTGGAAGTTGAATCTTTTAGCACATCTTGTTTTTAAAGCAGCTACAGTAACGTGAGAGATTATT
Source organism: Strix aluco (assembly GCF_031877795.1). Lineage (NCBI taxonomy): Eukaryota > Metazoa > Chordata > Aves > Strigiformes > Strigidae > Strix > Strix aluco. Next base: position 42,412,867 of record NC_133932.1, read on the forward strand.
GGCTAACTTAAGCTACTAGGAGAAGCACAGATAGCAGAGAAGCACAGATAGCAAAGTACCTTTTCCATTGCTGACCTTTAAGGTCAGGTATTAGACTGATAAACACAAATATTGTATCATACCTAAAGACAACAGTCCAAAACAGATTCCAATTTTAAAAAAATGGGCCTTTTTACTTTTCTATCTCAAAAAAACAGAATAGCTGTCTTTGTAAAATCACTTTGCATATTTATGACTGGCTTTGACTTACTGTGTTCCGATATAACCTTCAAACAAATTCCTAGCAATGAATCAGCAATGCTTGAGAGACAACCAGTTAAAACACCTTAAAAACAATTTACTTTTTTTTAAAGATAAAGAAATTATGAATACATTTTAAAAGTTGCATCTATTCCAGTATAACCCTGCAGGGCTTGCTTCTCTGATATGCATGCAATCAAGCCTACAAAGGGTTTTATAACAGTGAATAAATTAGTATTCAGAAACTCTTCAACCAAAACAGTAATATTCATTCATCTATTAAATAACTTACAAATTTAGAAAGGCTGTTATAATCTGTCATACCCCAATTAAATAGTTTAGTTTATCATCAGGTTTCTCCTCCCTAAACTACAATCAGGGTAACATTTTTATTAATAACACTTTTATTAAGAAGCACAATCCAGTAGAGTTCAAAAAACACAGGTAATACTTCAGGATAGTACATAGTATCAGGAATGAATGGTAACTCACGTTGCTTCACATCTGTATCTTCCGTTTAATTACCCATTGCATATAAAGTAAAATCAGTGCTTTCATTTTATCTTGCAATATTTCAACTTACTTCTGGTCACACATTTTAACCCAAGAAACTTAAAGAGGTTCCACTTAAAAGTTCTTCTAATTCATACATGAGCTCAACTGAAGTTGAAAAATGTGCCACAGTAAAATCAGTTTGTATAATTATTTTTTCCTGTATTTTAATTGCAAACTAAAGGATAACAGTAAATGGTCAACCTTCATAATAAAGAGAATTTGCAACAGTAATGTGCAGAGAGATCTGTATCATTTAAGAATCACACATGATCTGAAAGGTATAGTGAACAGTAAGAAGGCCAACTGTTAGTGATACAAAATTTAACACAATAATAAAAAAGCCAACTTTTGAAAAGAACAAGTCAATCATTAGGCCAGCTTGAATTCTTGCACACAATTTTCATCACCTGCCTCAAAAGGGATACAGAAAAAAAGTCTAGATAAGTACAACTGTAAAATGCCTATAGCTCTATTCCTTCACTAAGCATTTGTCATTGATCACCATCATCAAGATAGTGAGCTACAGACTTTTCAGCCTGATTTGGTATGGATTTTTTTTACATACCCTAGATGAAGCTGAATGTCAGTATTCACATTTTAAGTTAATTAAAAATACAGAAGAAACCTTAAGAAAATGATAAACCTTCCACAACATTATTAAATTAATGAATTTAATTCATTGGAATTAAAGACTGATACTTGGGTCAGCTCTATCCACACACTGTAAGACAGCAACAGTTGTTGGCCATGTCTTAAAATATTATACGTTGCATTTGGTCCCTAAGTTGTTTTTACTTTTAACATGCAAAACCTGTATCTTTTCCTCCTCTGATCAAATCAAAAGGCTTCACATACAATCTGCTACATAGAAGCAATAATAATCAAGTATTTCAAGGCACATGACACATTAATGTTAAGGCTGTAGAAAAAACACAGTGGCACATTCTATTACCTTAAAAAAACCAAACCAACACAAAAACCCACTCTTGACTGTTGAGTCACTTTTATAAGGATACACACACAGGTTGTTTTTCTGTAAGAAAGAAGAATCTTAAGCACTTACCGATGTGGGCATCCTTGACAAATCTTCTGATCAGCAAAGGACCCTCCTAAAACTTTACTTAACATTGCTGGATGGCCCAAAGCCTTTAAAGCTTCATCTAAACTGTCCACCAAGGAATTAAAAAATTCTAAAGCATCATGCTGCTCACGTAGATTTACAGGTTCACCCCACAGTCTGAAAACAGAAGCATATTCTTGTTAAGTACTTTTTGGTTTGTTCTCCAACAATTTATTTTCTAAAAATATTATACAAGCTATTAATCCCTCTTTCATACTGAGCAAAACTACCTATTGGTTTGTGATACCACCTGTTACTCTGTCCCTGACACTTACTGACTGTTAAGTAAAAACAAGCTTTTGTGTGTAACTTCATACTTAGTTCAAAGTCTCAATATCAAGGTCAACAACTGCTAGAACTCAAAATAATCATCTTGCTGTAATCTTTGGTTTATTAACAGACTTCTGCAGAATGGTGAAAAGGCGGGATAACAGATACAAAGATACAATGCTGCACAAGTTCTGCTAATTTACACTTAACACCACTATCATTTCTTATACTACTATTACTTTCTTGCATTTCAGTGGTCCAGTAAACAGACATCAACATTAAATCTTTTACTTACCTAAATTGTTTCCAAAACCCTCTTGGTACATAGTACTGTAGCCTGGAAGCTGCTAAATGACCAAAAATTACTTGGAGATGCCTCAGAACTCCAATATTGTACTCTTTTCTATCTTCTGTTTTACTCAGTGCTGGTTTGTCTTCATACTGATGTGGATAACCAAACACATCATCTCGTGGGTCAACATTGCTCTGAAAAGCAGAAGAAAATTTGTGCAATTAACTTTGATATGTAGCTGTTCCATAGCTAGTTGTATCCCTTGTTTAATTTAACAATCTAAGGTGTTCCATATTCTCATCTGAAGAAACAAACGATGTCTTTGTACGCATGGTATACAAAGTGTGTTATACAGTGGTGTATGGTGTTTTCAAGTACAAATCCATGAGAAGGAAGTCTGCAAACCCTGCTACTTGGGATCTTTTGGACTGCCTCTCTGGCAGTGAGCCTATTCAAGTAAGAAATACTATGCTATTGTCCCCACTGCTAGCAGTGGAAAGCAAAGCGATTAGCAACTTAAAGTTGTTAGAACCTCTTCATAAAAAATAATTCTATTTTCAAGATAAGCGATTTCTATGTGATTATATCTACCTCATTGTCCTGCTTTTCATCCCCAGACATGTCATCATCTACATCACTGCCTGTGCCTTCAATTGCAAGAATCCCATTCCTGATGGCTGGAATCATGTACAGCTGCTGAATGACAGAATTCATGTAACAAGTGGCACCAGCATTTTTTAGTCCTACAAATCCCTTTGGTGGTCGAGGCCCAACAGGTGGTAGATATTCCCATTCTGTAAGCGCTTCACAAGCTAAAAAAAACCAGCAGAATATGATTAGGAAACTATTTTGTTATAGAAGAATTAGACCATCAATGCAGTACAAAGGGCAGTTGCATAAAATAGTATTAAGTCTGTTCCACACTGCAGTTTAATAAAACAAATGTTCCATCAGAAAACTTAATTGCTAAAATCAACACAACTTCTATGAACAATAGTTCTGTCTGTAACCTTAACATGACAGCATTTTCTTCTATTGCTCAACTAAAAAGGTGGCCAGACAATTCAGTCCATTTATGTATCAAACAGAAGTCCTCCCAATACCAGCAAGTTTCTTAGCCAAAGAATTTAGTTGAATGAATCTACAATATATAGCCAATTTATAAGCCTTTCATAAATTTATAATACTTTTAAAATTACAATATTTCATCTATGTCTCATTTTTCCTTGTCAGGATGGGAAACAGTTTTAGAGAATGCTATCTATATGACTTGTGATAGATTTTTTCCTCCTGAGTCTTCTCCCTCAGATTTCTTACATGGCTTCAGAGTACATTTACAATCACAGGCTTCCTAGGCTAACCTGTTGTTCTGTGGTTCTACACAAAAAACTCTGATGTAAAAAAGTAAGAGAGCATGCATGTTTACAAGCAAGCTTTACTTGGTATATGAAACACAAAGCATGCACAGTTCATACATGTGTTCTCTCTTCTGTCTGACAAACCATGAAGATCTGGTGTTCTATTGTGCTTATCAAATACTTCAGTGGAAGGAAATGCCATAAAATCCTTCTAATTGTGAGGTGACAAATACACTACTTCCCAATAGAAAAGGGTGAAGAAAAAAAGGATGAGGCAGAGGGGAAAACCATAAAGCTTCCCTTTTCGTTTGTTCATTTGAGATGGAACCAAACAGGAACAGACTGAAAAACCTCAAATGACTCACTGATACCACCAACTGGGCAAGTTGCACAGCCATTGTGAGAGGCAGTAGACAATTCCCACTACTGAATACTATTTCTCGTTGCTTATAGTTTTACTAAACTCTCAGAACAGTTTGGGCTGGAAGGGACCTTTAAAGATCATCCAGTCCAAACCTCTGCCATGGGCAGGGACATCTTCCACTAGACCAGCTTGCTCAAAGCCCTGTCCAACCTGGCCTTGAACACTTCCAGCGAGGGGGCAGCCACAGCTTCTCTGAGCAACCTGTTTCAGTGTCTCACCACCCTCATAATGAAGAATTTCTTCTTTACATCCAATCTCTCTTTCAGTTTAAGATCATTGCCCCTTATCCCGTCACTACAGGCCCTGGTAAAAAGTCTCTCCACATCTTTCTTATAGGCCCCCTTCAAGTGTTGAAAGGCCACGATAAAGTCTCCCCAGAAACCCCTTCTCCAGGCTGAACAACTCCAACTCTCCAAGTCTTTCTTCCAATATGAGCTTGGGTTGGTTTTTTTCTTGCATCCCATCTTCCACCCCTGTTAATATTACGGCCAAAATGGTTTAGCTATCCCATTTAGGGCTGCAGAAAACATGCTCCTGTTCGTTCATTTTTAAGAAAGTCTTAGATGCTTTTTATTGCTAACAAAATCTGTGTTAAGTATGAACCTTGTGCCATCCTTGTGAAAATACACCCAAGTTTCATTTGACTATCAATTTTTTTAAACACTAACATTTGCAAGTTGCTATAATCTTTCTCCATTGAGAAGGGGGAAGTTCTTTAAAGTGTGCAGCTGTGTTGAGACAAGGCCAAAATTGAGAGAACAAACATTTGAGAAATGACTATGACAAGCAGAGCATGAATACAGAACTAAAAAGGGAAACAGGACAGTGGACCTGTGTCTGTGTGTGGACAACGATGACAAATTAGGTGAGCAACCAAGAGACTGGCACTAAAACTAAGCCAAAGATACCTGATGAGGTTCTGGGATTGGTTAGGCAGAGCCTGAAACGATGAGACAAAAGTAGAAGATACAAACAGAATGAGGTTCCTGGGAGCTGGTATGGACAAAGGGGAGTAGCCAGAAATTGGAGTAGGAAGGGTCAGACTGTGTAAGTGACAGGCTGGAACTTGGATGCAACCATGTAGTGCAAGTCAGTACATCTACTGCATAAAGAAGAACAAATGAAGACTACACTGACAAACTTTCCTGTATTTTCACAGCCTGATTTTCCAACATTAAAAGCAGCCACAAGCAAACCACAAACTAAAAAACTCAGCATCTAGTTCAGCTGATAATATAAACAAAACCTACACATTATATACATTAAAAAGTAGAAAATAGGTAATTAAAAATATTACATACTAGTGATTGCTGTACCTATGTAATACATTTCAGTCAAGGTGTCTACTATCTGTTTGAGATTTCGCACACATCCAACTGCTAGTGCAACTAGTAGCTCAAAGCCAGCATTAATAGTAGCTGGTGAACTACAGACTGGTATGGCCTGCTCAGCAGGCAATTCTCCATTTCTCATGTATTGTAGATAAACATTGGATGCCGGAAAGATGAAATCATCTATCAACTCCTGAAAAAAAAAAGAAAAAAATAATCTGTTACCATAGAAATGCACACTATTTTATAACACAATAAGAGTTATTACATAAATTAATGTCTGAGAACCAGAGGAGTACTTAAAAAACCCAAGAATTAAAACTGAGAGCAACACCATAATGAGCTTTTAAATTTAGAACAGAATTAACTCCATTCTGAAGTGGTTCCCTGCAAACCCACCCCCCCACTGCAAGTTAAAAATAAATCTGTATTATTCTTGATTGGTAAAAATTTCCTTTTGCCAAACCAGTATTATCTACAAAGCTCTTTATCAATTAGTGTTGAAAAACCCAACAACATTCCTGCTGTATAATATCAGAGGTACAAAGAAAACATGTCTGATTATAGAGACACTCAGATGTCATGCATTTGTTCAAACCTGCCATGAACATTAATAGCACTAATTGAGAACATGTGGAGAAAAGACAATACAGGGATAATGAAAGAAAGCAGTCCTGTACAGGACTACACTGTATCTAGCTCTCTATCCTTGTGCGATGTTTGCAGAGTCTTGGAATAACAGCTCACGAGGTCACAGCAACTCCATACACAGTGGTTCCGAAAAATGGGAACGTTAAGTACTCTTATGAATAAAATGTGTAACATTTTTAAAGACAACATTACACTCCAATTAGAAGTCCTTGTCAAACAGTTAAATAGGGACCTTTTATGGTTACAGACCACAAGGTGCGAAGCTTCTTTTTACCTGTTTATAGTAAAAAAACCCAAAAAACTAAAAAAAAAACCCCTCCACAGGTCAAAAATCTTGGACTTACTTTAATGAGATTAGCACCTCCTTTTTCACAACCAATATGGTATTTCTTCTCAGGTGTCTGGAATGCTAACAACTCTTTTGTTACTCCAAGGTGACCCTCCAAGATCGTTTCTTCAACACCTGTTTCCCCTGTTCTTTTTACTTCATCCTGCCATTTAAGAGAAAGTTAGAATACTCTAAATAATATACATTTAGAAAGCTTAAAACTGTACAACAAAGCAGCAAAAAGCTGATTATCAGAAATAAGTTGATCCTAAAACTTACCCTAATCCTCTTAAGCCAGTCAATTTCATTATTGAGAAGAACTTCAGCATTGGGTACGTTAATATTACTGTTGTAAGCATAGTTAAGAAGATGTCTTAAGAGTGTGAAGTAGTCTCCAGAATGCTTAGCTCGCTCTCTTGCAGTACTCTACGTAAACCAAAAACAAATGATAAGGAATTCATACACGCTTCTACTTACAGTGCCACACAACATATTTTACCTAAAACTGACAGTAAATATGAAAGAAAAGAAATGTAAGGTAATTTTTAACCTTTTAGAAGTTTACAATTGTATTTAGCTGTTAATTAATGACTTCTGGACTATTTTAGTAGCTATTTCTATACCTGAATGGGAAACAAACAGTGAAGCGATCAAATGTTCAAAGAGAACCACAAGGATGCAGAATTGAAAACCCCTAGCAGGCCCAGTAAAAGACAATAATTGAAGATATCTATGTAATCTGTTCATGATTTTCACTTGAAGGTTAGCATTCACTGAAGATCAAATGCATATATTAAAGCTTATTGCTCATGTTCTTATCAGAAAACGCAAAAAAGTCCCTTTCGCGCTCATCTAAAGTCAAATGGAAATCGACTATGCTGCTTGCCTATAGGTCAAAAGGAATCCATATTTTAGTGACTGTTGTTAATAGCAATTTGCCTTTTCTTGTAGATGTTCTGTCTTATTACTTTTCACAGAAATTCACATTGTACAAGCCTCTACCTCTAAACACTTACCCCTAGAACAGTAAACAGCAGGGTAATGAAGAAAAGGAGAGGTCTCTGTCCCATGCAACACCTGGTAGCCATTAAAAAGAACTGCTCCTGTGCCATCTGACGAACAGTTCTGGAAATCATTTAATAGAATCATTAAATTCAATCTCCCTATCCAAACAGGACATTACAAAAAAATAATTAAATTTGTGCTTATCTGCTTAATGTCATTTTCTAAAACTGCACATAAGAAATGGGAATACTTTAATTATTCACTACGTATCACATTGTTTCTCCTTGCAGTGAAATTTTAGACACATGAATTACTATTACAAACCTGTTCCATAAATCAAATATTTAAAGGTAGAAAAAAAAAAGAAACTTATCAGCACGTAACCACTAAACCTTCACAACTGCCAGCAAATATTGCATAACACAAGCAATTTGCAACCCTAAAAAACGTCTTGTTTTTTCTAATCAAGCACCAGTTGGGCTTGAAAGACAAAACAGAACTACCCCAGTAATACTGCTCTTATGTATCACTACAGCAGTTTGCTGAACATCTATGAAGTGATCAAAATTTATCATTAGTAAGAAATGAGAAAAGATGACCCCCTAAAAATTGAAGTGGCTAGAATTAAAGGAAATTTTCCATATAAGAACTCAATCTAACTACTGGAATAATGTGGGAATGGATAAGCTCTTAAGGAAAAAAAAAATTAAGGCAAACCCTATTCTTTCAAGTTGTAAGACTAATTATCTGAGCATTATATATTGTAAAAACTGTTAGAAACAACTCCGCTTGGGTGGGGAGAGAATACAAATGAATGCTGTGCTTTATGAAAATATCTCAACATATAAGAAACTGAATTTCACAGGGTCTTTTTGGTGTGTTGTCATTGCTTTCTGCCCATGAGGTCACTGTGGAAAGCATATGAAAGAATCCTATTCCCTTCAGAGTTCTTTCACGTGCAGTTAACTGTACTTCAAAGACATGCAAGAATGACCATGAGGACTGAGTAAAGATGCACCTAGCTGAGCACCCCACCTCTGTTACACACCTAAGAAAGTGCACAAGAAGAAGGAAGCATGCAGTGACACTTCTCCAGAATGTTCTCTCAGCTTCTAACAATTTGTGGTTCAGGAAGACTACCCAAAGCAGTATTTCATAGCTCTCACTGGACAAATTCATGAAAGAACCCCTCAAACTATTTCCAAACTGAAGGTTTACACTGCTTAAATGTTATGCTCAAGAACTTCTTGACAAAGAAACACTGTTTTCTATTTATTCTCCCTCTGCTACTTCTGATTTTAAAGGTCTCTGTGGTATTCTCCTCCCATCATTTATCTCTTCTCCAGTACGAAGTGCCCCAAGCTATTCAGCTGTTTCTCAAATGGAAGTAATTTCAGAGCTTTGATCTCCCTTGTCACCCTTCTCTGATCTTTGCAAGTTCTACTACAGTGCTTTGAGTTGCAGAAGACTGTGGGGTGGAGGGGGTCTATTTGGTTCTTAATAATAATTGACATTTTATGGGATCTGATTGCTGAGCCAATGTTTTCATAAAACTTCTCCCAGAAATTTCTTTAACATACAACCCTTCAACTGCTCGGGACACATCACACAGACACTCCTCAGGTTCAGGCACTCAAAGGCAGAATGAAATAGATAAAGGTGGTGTTTTCCTAAAGTGAGAAGTGTGACCAAGGAAACACATACTTCACACTGTCATGTCTCATAGTATGCAGTATTTGAACAAAAGTATTGTACTTTCATGAGGCTATAACCATCTAAGAGCTCTTAAGGAACCATGGGAGGGATGCAGCTGCCTAAACACAGGCATCTAGTGCCATGTTAGACACCATGACAACAGCACAGAGCTGGCAGATAGGACACAAGTCGCATGATTAACTCACACGGTGAAACAGCTGGAGGCCAAATGCCTCCACTAAGGCAGGCAACCTGAATCCCCTCCTACTGACAGCTCCAGGATACAGATTTCTGTTTAGTTAACAGAAGTCAACCTCTTTAATGGGTATAAGTACCATTGCTTTACACAGGCAATAAGAATTTTTATTTGTATGGGCCACATGTGTGGCCACCAAACACTTTGCAGCCATCAGCAGAATATTTCTGGGTTCCAGCATCATTTAGGACTAACTGTTCTGCTATCTGCTGTTGACTAAGTCAGTCTTGTATTCAGAGGTCACCACTATAAAATCAATTACCTTGGGTAGTAAGAACTGCTCTAGTATTTAGTATTAAACATGTTGCATTCTGTTTCTCAATTTATAGGTAGCATGGTTATGCTATGAGGAAACTGCAGAAGTTCCATCAACCTTTGAAAGAAACAAACAAAACCCACCAATCCATCTGATTTTTTCCAGAGAGATCATATTTGTTAAATCTGAACTTGATCGTCTTCCTTGTCTTTTATGGTGCACCAAAAACATTTTCTCACATGCATATTTTTGCTCACATTGTTCTCTGATTGAGGAGAGGAGATTAGAGAACAATAGTTGAAAATGGAAAGATATTCAGAATTCTGTCTGGTATTTGCTAAACCTTCTCTGCACTGTAAACACTAATTTGTTTCCACATTAATTCAGGAGAGAAACTTCTTTTTTAGCTTAGGTCAACTTCATCTTCAATTTCAAAGCAGTCTTTGTTTCTACTCATGTTTATGCTGTTCTATCATGTAATAATGAACAGTTGCATTCTAAGTGAGATTATCATATATATCATAAGTTTTACAAACATGAGAGGAAAGAGATCAATGGTTAGCTTCTTGTACTGATAGTATCTAGTGGAGAAATAAAGCAGAGAAAAGGAGCTGAACAGCAGTCCACTTGGGTAAGAGAAGCCCTTGAAAATTTTATCCCCACTGACAAAAAAAACCAAACAAGCCCCACCCATTAACGCTATTCTTATTTTTAAAGGGCAAAAAGCTAACATAGCTGGGGAATTAAGCCACTGCTGTTCAGACTTAGGCTAACATGCTAACAAAACATGTGGAAAGAGAAGCCCCAGCTTGGGGACACATCTAGTTTCTTCCAGTATCTTAGGAAGAAAAGTACAACAGTCAACTATTCCCTAGGCATAACAATATGAAATAGTTGGGATTCAAGTTCAGTCAACAAAGCCCCTATCAGCAAGAAGAATAACCATTGGAAGAGACTAGCAAAACCATGACTGATATTCCCATCTGTAAATCAAGACTATAGGTTTTGTTGAAAAGACATTCTGCCTCCATCACGAACTGTGTTAGATGGAATCTGCATAATGCAACTCAGAAATGTTTAAGATTTATAGATTTAGAAGCTCCTGATTTGAACCAGTAGTTCAATTCCTTAAGGAAATATGACCAGAACAGAAAAATCCTCACAAAGAGCATCTGCAGTTTTCAAAGACCGAAAGAGTGGTAACAAGTCTTAATACCAAAGTCTAACTGATATATAAACAAATGCCAGTGAACACTTGAGAAATGTCACTTAAATTCCAAATACAATGCCAGAAAGCCAGATAACTACAGTGAAATCTATTATAAAAACTATCACCCATTACTTATATTTGTACAATTAAGATCATGTAAAAAAGCCACAAATCTGATAAATCTTCAGACCTACATCAAAAAATCAAAGAATGGGGCAACACATGCTATTCAGCTGTACTGGTACTCTGAATTTGACATGTGGCCAACATACACTTAATGTCAAAATAGTAACTTGATATCAGCTGTTGAGAGTTTTAAAAATAAAATTTAGTGATTTCTTACTCATCAGCCTTGAAAGTTACCAAAAATAGTGAAGGACAGCTTGTGTCATTTAACATGTAAAATTACAACATACATTCGTCAGCATGTTTTGTTAAACTTCTCTAAAACTGATAATAACATGCTTCAGTGAAGCTGAAAACTCAACATCCTATACCACAGGTTGCAAACTAATAGAGCTTGTGGGATTCCAATAACAACACTCCAGTTTCACCAATGTCTGCAAATAGTTCATTGTAAAGAGATACTCTGATAATACTATTGGTCCTTTTGTCATGGTGAATATTCCTCAACATAAGACCTTTTAGACTGTTTTATCCATAGAAGTAAAAAACCCAAAACATGGTGCTGAAATTCCAACCCCATTCACCTGAGAGTGCCAGTCTGACTCCACTTAAAATGTACTGAAAGGCTTAGACAACTTCACTAACTTCTGATCTCTGTCATTTCTCAAAGAAAAGTTTAAGTATTCATGGAACAAGAGCGGAGATATCTTACAAAACTAGAATTAAATCTTTAGGAACAGTTCAAAGCACAGGTAACTAAGTTTAGTAACAACATACAAAAACTTTCCACCTGGATGGTTTCTAAAAATACACACCCCAATACTTCACATTATAAATTCAGATGGGCTAAAAGTCACAAAATACACATCATACAGATGCTGTGTTGTGCAGATGCTGCCTAGGGAGATCTGTAGGAATAGCTTTGAGATAACAAGAGATGCCTGAACTCTATGGCAGGACTGCAGGGCAACTGAACCACACATTGCTCTTGGCAGCTTCTGCTGGTTTTCCCTGTTCATCTGTCCCCCAACAGTACTAAGAGTTCCTCCAAGACACTGCTACTGCATCAGGTGACAGCTCTATATGTGAGTCACATGAAGAGTCTCAAGTGTAGCACTCTAATGTAAGAAAACCACAAGATTAAATCTTAACTTCCCCCTCTCCTCAAACTGCTACTACTGTATCTTGTCTTTACTTACCAGAAAAAGTATAGGAAAGTTCTTCTATACCTAAGTCACTTAAATACTCTAATGTAGCAAGCATTCACATAACTTCTGAAAAACAAAGTACCTATTATTTTATTCTAAATAAGTTGTTCTAAAGCCATCAGTAGCACATTACAAGGCATCCATCTGGCTTGACAATATCCTCCTTATGAGTACAAAGAAGACTGGGACTGATAGAGCTACCACTTTAGGATAGGTATCCAAATTACAGATATATATATTGCTAAACAATAAAGTAAGATGACTGCAGAAAAAAAAAAATCACTTAAATTACAGGTCACTGCTCTGCATTTATAAGCTTTATATTAATTTTGAATTGTAAAATAATATATGCGATTAAAAAAAACCCCACCACCAAAACTTACTTGCTGTGACAGTGCAATAGCAAGTCAATGATAAACGTCTGCCATGCTTTTTCTTTACTGAGCGCATCCAGAGCCGTTGGAATCAAAGCAAAACACAGGGTCATCACCTCCAATGCTTCACAGCAAACTTGTTCATCTTCCATGTCTGGTTCATTTCCTGCATTTGTCTGTGAAAATAAACAAGAGAGCACAAAGTGGGTATAGAAAAAAATCCCGTGAAACCCAACTGGCTCCAAGGTATATACACTAAATACAAACACAAACTACAAACACAAACCACAAATTTGTATCCTAAGTGATTATTTGTGCCAAGTATTTTATACGCTCCACTCAGATGTGATTCAAAGCACTATGTAGGATGACCTGAACTTCCGGTACTGCGCTTCTCAAAGGAGGATTCCAAGCATGAACTTAAGGAGCTAGAAGTTAAATAGGAAGGCTTGTTACACAAAAGTTGTATCAGTTAGTACTGTTGGATTTTTTTTGTTGCCTTGTATTTGGGTTTTGTTTGATTTTTAAATAATATGTTTTTCTTTACTACTCAGAACCTGGAGTTTAAAGCTTTGGAAATAGCTACTACTTAAACAGAAAAAGGCTATAATGATGTATAATTCATCAAGAAGTCCAGTTTTCAAAGCTCTGATACTCAAAACTTATTTGACCAAAAGCTTCTTAATACCATTAGAATTTATTCAGCACTTCACTATTTTTCAGAATCATGAAACAGCTGAACCAAATTTCAAACATAGTTGCTGTGGTGATTTTTGAAATAGGAAAGGACAGTATTTCTAATTGGTACATAGGTTACTTTTTCAGTTAAATACTTGAATCAAGCGAGCTGAGTTTGGTACATTTTTCCAAAGCAAATACTTTGACAATAAAAGCAAGCCCTCTCCTCCATCTAAGCCAAAATTAATTAGCTTGAAGAAGTTCTGAAGAAACTGAATGTGATCAGGTTTCAATCTTAATTAATCAGTAATCATGGCTGCAGGTTAGCAACATTAACCAGGGGCATAAAGTAAGTATTTGTTTTATATATGGAAAGGTATCAAGACTAAGTAAGTAGAAAGAAGAGATTACAATGCAGAAGAGGTAACTAATTGTAAACAGCAGCAGAAGAGGACAGAGTGTATCTCAGTCTGGCAAGACACTATTTTGTCTTTGCACAACAGCTAAAAATCAGAGACTGTCACTACCACTGCAGCGGGAGGATGTGGTGATTCTGACACATCTCAAGATACGAAAACAAAAGCAGAATGCTTTCAACAAGTCCAGGGCTGTACCTGTTCTGCACTTGAAGACATGTTTAGAAAAGAAAGTTATTTCTGCATGGGTGCAGGGATGTAGTAGAAAGGCAAAGTGCATTTTATACTTAACGAAGGTCTTCCCTATACTCAGGGACCAAGAGCTGATGGGTCTGTACAAGCAGCACACTTGCAGTATTTCCGGTGGGTATGGGCCTTCTCTCAGCTAATAAAGAAATGGTGGTTTGACACCACCAAAAGTTGCACACAGTCTTCTTCAACTCTGAGAGTACTCCCATACCAGAATTTTTTGAGGCGGGAGGCAGAAAAGACTCCATCGAGTTATGCTCCAAAAATAATTTATCTTGTCTTTAAAGTTTAATTGAATTTACCAGTTAAGTTCAGAAGCTTCTTGAAGTGCTTGCACTTCAGAATTCATACTTGATGGGACTACTCTGAAGTGCATCTTAAAAAAAAACATTTACCATAGTTGCCTTTGATGTTTTTAAGAATCCTGACATGTAATTCCTGATTCCACAAAAATCAGTCTGCTTTTGTTCTTAAACTAACATTTAATGATAAATCTCTACCCCACAGACTTAGCAATGCTCCTACAACCTATGAGTTAGAAGTCGAAGGTTTAGAGGTCAACTTAGAAAATTAAAAGCATTTTCTTAAAATATTTTTTCGTCTAAGTCAGTGTTTGCTAGTCACTGGTATATTCAAAAATCTCTGTAAAACTACCATAGGAGTTACTTCCTCTCATGTACAACCAAATGCAGTTCTCTGAATTTAAGAATGTGTCTTGCATCATATTCCTCTATTTCTGCAATACTTTCCCCTCTTTTAACGTTATTTTAACAAAGAGTACTTTACTCCCCCTTCTTATTACTTCTGCAATTTCTTCCTCTCTTTAGTTTCCAATTTTCCCCTTCAATTTTTATTTCCCTCTTGCCTAGCATAAACCAAATGCAGCTGCCATTTATTACAAATGTCCATATAACTGTCAGTAAGAATAAAAAACACCACCGCACAAAAAAAAAAATCTTTGAAGGATGACTGATAATGCTTAAATAGCTTAAATTTCGTCTATTTTAAAACTTCAGCTGTTTGAAAGTATTTTTACAGAATATAACAGTACGATTTTCACCCAGAAAAATGTCAGAAAAGAGCATTTAGGTATATTTTCCTTTAGGTGTATTTTCTCTAGTACACTACTGCTCTTAAAACATCTAATGTATAGATATAAGGGCACATCTTCATGTGCCTGGACTGTCACGCTAACTAAACCACGTTTGATATGCTAGTTTATCACCTACAAAAAAACCCCCACCCATCCCGAAACAAACTAAGACTCCACCACCCTCCCCCAAAACCCCAGCTTATTTCATGAAGTCACTCTCATAGCAATAGAAGCAGATGCCATTATACCACTATGTAAGCTAAATGGAGAGGTGCTGCATTTTGCTGAAGTAAATACTCTTCCCCTAATTCATCATTTAAGCACAACAGCTAATATACCAGGAATAAAACCTCCTCATATATTTCTTTCCCTTTTACTCTCATGCAGGTATTGATGAGTACTAAACTGGATTTTTTATAAGACAAGCAAGAGAAAATGTTTAGAAAACAAAAAAATATTCTTCATTGTCCAAATGCAGATCACTATTTCCAATAACTTTCAGCAACATTTGTTAAACACAAGGTGTGTGATAGCATACTGATATATAAGCTCCAGCTCATGTGTAAACTACATGTGAAACCATGAAGATGCTTTATATATCTACATAATAAGAGTAAAAAAAAAATATGCAGGATTAGCAATTATTTTGTTTTACCAGTGCTTCAGTGCTAACTTCCAATCAGTTAGCTCGTTTCGCATTCTAGACTGCACATATGCTTTAAATCAACTTCTGTAGAATAGACCTTTTAAAGTCTGAAGACTAGAAAAATCAGCATTGCAAGAAATGCTTATTCCTTATTTAGATGCAGAATCTAACTGGGGTAAAAACATGTTACAGCAGCTTACAGAACTGGCGCATTTTTGAACTGACACCAGCATCAAGCTGCAATTAATAGTTCCTGAGAAAAGGAATTTGGAATAGAAAATTAAACTGTTGTATGACAACTGACATACCAGACTCCAAAATACGTCATCACAAAGATACCTACCTAAATGCCCATCACACTCTAAGCCTGGCCTGGTTAACACCGTCCCTTCTGTAAACAAAGGAACAGTTATACAGAAAAGAAGTTGCTTAGGAATTCTTACCTTTTCATAGATTTTACTAATTTCCTCATTCGAGCTGAAAACCAGCTGAACTGACCCACAACCTGATGCCCAAACAATTTTTTGTACTGCCCTAATAACACAGATATCAGGGATGTATTTTGAAGCCTGAAAAAAAGAGAAACAAACATTAAAATGCAGTTGCAAGTAACATTACAATGGATTCTAAATTCTCATAATGTATTTCATAGAAGTCTACAAATTCTACAATTTAAAATTTATAAATTCTACAATTTTAAAATTTACAAGTTTACAATTTTAAAATTTAACAAGCATTTTTTCCATAAATAGAAAAAGATGTATCTTGAAAAGCATTTGTACTTATGCAATATTTCATCTTTCAATATAGAGTAGTCTATATGTTAGATATATTACAGAATCTTAAATCATAATGCTGCAAGTATAAGGAATTACAAGAAAGTGAACATCTTTGATAAATAACCAGCAACAATTTGATTTTGAGTAAGATTTAGCAGAAACTACCAACTTCAATGCTAAAGCATTCTTAATTTGGGAAAAAAACCCCAACAAACCACTACGCATGCATCTGGAAGGCAGCTAGCCTCTTAAGTAATTAACAAGTTGAAGTTATTTTAGGGCTTGTCCCCTCCATGATACTTCTTGTGCTAGCTGACAGCTAGACAAACTAATGCTTATCATGTACATGATTAATACACATGGACTGTTTTATATTCAAGTTATACAGGGTTTAAAATTATTAAGAACACAGATCGTGTATCTTATGAACGAAGAATCACTCCAGTATTTTGGGCACAGTCTGAGTTAACAACCAATAGATTCTACTGATATACATACATCACAAAACATACTACAACTGCCATTAATTTATACTTTGTATCAACTTTCAAAAAACCCCTCTGAATCTAGCTGGAGTGTATAATTAAAAATAGAACTCTCCGAAAATAGGCAATCTTTAAAAACAGATGGCAGACAGTTCTCAGATTTCAAATTTTATTTTTCTAATGCTCAGACTTAATAAAAAAGGAACCTCTAAGAAGCTGAACTAGTAAGTTAGCTGCATCAGGAAACCTCAACAATGTGCGTTCTTGCTACTGATATGGACCTCAACAGTAGTTAGAAGAAAAATAATAGGTATTTCACCTTCGTCACAAACAAAGCAACCTTAAGAGTAACAGCATCACAAGAAAACTTTGTCAGACAGAAAAAGAACATTTTCTTTTTTAATCTCATTGTGAAAGATTTCTTTCTGTGTTGTAGTCTGTCTGGCCTATGGAAACCACGTCAAATTTATTTTTTTTTAAAATTGTGAAGTCAGGTGAAGAAAGTATTTGACCATCAAAACGTTAAAAGAAAAAAATATATTTCAAAGGCAAACTACAATACATATGAAATTCAGATCAACAGCAGTTTTCATAATTTCAGAAAATTATAGTCAATACTTAAACAGCAATATTCTGTAGCTTCTTGTAAAAGAGATTCAGATTTTGTTTGCTCTGATGTGCCCAGTGAAAGAAAAATAATTATTTATTAGAAGTCCTCTGAAAAGGACAAAGGCAGCATTAAAAGCCTTTCCTCATACCCCACCTCCACTTCTTCCATGGAAAGAAGTTAAGTAAATCAGAGTTCAGGTCCCTGATTTTACACATACAATCACCTATGGATGCAATACCACCACTAATGGACAGCAGATGGTTCAGTCTTGCAGTCTAACACACTGCGCTTTCTTTAGACACTGCTCTTTGTTCAGAAGAAATAGTGTACTTTTCAACATGAAGATGGTAATACAAGACTACTTTTATTTAGATAGCCCAGAAATGTTTTGGAAATAGTTTGCAGAGATTCTATACAGTATAGAAAAACAATATTCACTGCTTCCACACTGGAAACTGAGGGATGCCGATTCACCGTGGAAGAGTAAGTTACAGTAGTTCCAATTTTAGCTTCTTCTGAATTCAGCAGAATTCACTAATGTATTCACTAACATGACTCATAATTCCAAATCCAAATGGGGTTTGGTCATACCGTACAGATAAGACTATTATATTTGCAAAGCACATTGTTTAACCCTACCGAGCTCCACAATATTTATTTTTCACTTGTAGCATTAATGAATTTTCAATATATAAAGAGACACTGGTCACAATTTGAGACTCTTCTCTTTCAGCATTTAAAGCCATATTCAATATTTTAAAATTCTCCCCTTTTCTGTGTTTCTCTTCAAGAAGAGAATGTTACTCAGAAATCAAAACATGTAAGACCAAAAAAAGAAGAAAGTATCACAAAAATGCTTTCAAAATACCCATTAACTTCTTTAAATCTCTTACATCAAGTTTCTGAAGTTCTGCTCTAGGTGTAACAATATTCATAATCCACTAAAGAGCTTGTACAGAATCTGCCTAGTTCGGTTAAACCAGTTTATGCAATTAGACACTGAATTTTGTAATTGCATATGGGAACAATCCATTAAATACTTCTAGCTAGTTAACAACTTACGAACCATATGAACGTTACCTAAAATGTTTTGTGACATTTTAGATGGAAAATCCACATCTTACAAAGCAGTAAATTTAAGGATTAAAAAAAAAAGATACTACAGGGAAAAAAGGTGACACAGAAAGGAATTCACTAACCTCATCAGATATTTGCTGTGCAAGACGTATTGCTACATTTCTTAGCATGCATTCTGAAGTTGGATTAGGAATGTTTTGTAGGGCATTTTGTAGCACCACTGCCTGGTCATGTGTAGCCTGGTTTATCTGGAAGAAAGCATTTCTTATACTTATTTTTACATGGAAAAAAGAAAGCAAGAAGATAGGAAAATATAAATTACTTAGAAAGGTTTGGTAGAAGTAGATAAGATCTTGGAAGGAAAACTACTTACAGAAACTGCAAACACCAAGAAAAATAACCCCCCTCATTTTCAAATAGATACCATCACATCTGAAGACACCGTATGCCAGAGTGGTATGATCATAGAGCACAAGTAGTTAAGAGGAGATGCATTTGCTGAAAACTACTTAGGTTTGGGAGTTTGTTTATTGATCAGATTATTTCAAGTTAACACAATGTTCAGAATCACAATGCCTCCTTCCTTTTCTGGTGATGTAGAAAAGAAGGGGTTTGGTAGAACAATGGGCTTCCCTCTGGATTAGCTAACAGTGTCCAGAGAGAATATGGTTGCAGTGTTCATTACGGTTAAGTACACTTTCAACTTTTGAATTAGAGCACTATTGAAGAATTCTGTTCTGAATTATCCTTCCTTTTCTTTATTATACTTTCACAACAGAACAGCAGCAAGACAAGTATTTTTCTTTTCTGTATAGAGTTCCTTCTTGGGCTGACAGAGCTTCACAGTTTTGACAGTTCAAATCTGAAATGTTTGTTTCCTTCTTATACACAAACTTGCTTGAAAAGACTGTGCTGTGGTTACAAGTTAAAACTTATTGTACGAAAGAGCTTCTACATTTTCTCCTACCATTTCATCCAAAAAACCTCTCTCAAATGCTGCTCAAAAGACATACTATGAGTTGTTCTGTAACACCTGGCACTGGTCATATCCCTTTGCTTTGTCAGTCTCACTGATACCTGGTTCGGGGAACAAAATTACAGAACTCCACTGAAGACTAATAGAACTTACGCAGTCAATTAGCTATTGGAAGTGGGCTGTAAGTGATCAAACACAATATATGTGGGGGCAAATCAGGATCGATGTACTAGAATACTATGTTTAACAACATTATTGATTCAACTTTCTATGAAAGCAAGGAAGAAAATAAAAATGTAAAAGATTGAAGTGACAGCAGCAGACTGGTAACTGGAAGACTGCAGACACATAATCTTGGTTACTTCATTCTCTTAAGTATTAATGGAAAGCCAAGACAAAGTTATGCTATGGTACTAACGCTTTAGATAAGACAGATAAAAGGTATTTACAAATCTCACCTCCATCCTAAAGTATAAGCTTATTAGTGCTGCAGCAATAAAAAGTATCAAGACCAAACTCCTTCAAACAGGACGATGATGACAGCAAGTATAACCGTGTTTTTTCCAACAAATCAATTAATAATAAAGTTAGATGTTTGCAACAATAAACAGTGAATGTCAGCAGTCATGGACAAAGGTTACCACCTCCTAAGAGGTCAGCATAAACCTGTTTCAAACAGTACTTCAAGACAGCTGATGTTATTTGTGTTCCAAACTGCTTTTTGAATAATCAACATAAGAAAATAGGGCAGTAAAATTTACTCATTTTAAATAGACAAAGGATAGTGTGGAAAGCACATTTTCTTTAAGATGTTTCTATTATATTCTAACACGAGACACGAAAAGGGATCTTCACCTCCTTGTAATCGTCAAGAGTTTTGATTTCCTTGAAAAAGAATGAATTTGGTATCTTCCAACAGATGCAGCTGACCAGAACAGATATTTACTTTTCAGACTTAAGGGGAAGGTACTTCTCTGCTTCAGAGATGGATCTTGGTAAATATTCTGGAAGAAAGTATTCTGAAGTGGGCCCCTCTATGTGTTCTTGAGTACAGGCTGATAGCTCAAGCAACTATTCAGGACCGAATGTCACAAAAGAAAAAAAAAAACCATAGCTTGAATACCTGGAAGCAAATGTCCTAGAAGGACAGTAGCAAATTTCAATTTTTGGCCTCTGTGTTGTATGCCTGCTGTAAGAAGGCAGAAATAAAATCTTGACCCACAACCTATTTGTCCAGATGTAGGAAAACTAACTAGTCACATTAAATGTGCATAAAATCTACTACTACAGACACATGAGAGCACAGTTTAGAACACCTGTGTTACACTTTCACTTTTCAACTCTGAGAAATCTTAGAGTAGGACACCTTTCAACTATCAACATGTAAACTTTGCAATGTACCTAGCTGTTCTCCGCAAGAATTTTCCACAAGCAATGGACAGAATTAGGAATTTAGCAAGCTCAGGATTTATTTTTGTGTACAAAAAGGGCTGGCACGACTCAATGTCA
Organism: Strix aluco; assembly: GCF_031877795.1. Lineage (NCBI taxonomy): Eukaryota > Metazoa > Chordata > Aves > Strigiformes > Strigidae > Strix > Strix aluco. Next base: position 42,434,084 of record NC_133932.1, read on the forward strand.
GTTCTGTTGTTTCATGCTCTAATCATAAGTAAGAGACACAGGAAATTCAGAGGCATATGCTTCAATAGACTCAACAGCTCAAAAGAATCAGAATTCGCATTTATGGGATAGATGTACTTGAAAGTGGAAAGTTACCCGTACTGACAATCATGCAAACCATTGAAAATCTCATAAAGAGCAAGTGGATCTCACACCTAACTTTTCTACAGTCTGAAAGAAACAGGACTTGTTTAGTAAGTTTATCTCTTATTTTAGAATCATCAGGCAACATTATCTGGAAGTACTGTGAGTTCTTGACATGCAACTCACTCAAAGAGATTGTCAATGGAGACTAGATAGATGTTGCAGACAATATAAAAACCAGAGTACATTGCTATTTCCAGCAAGGAAGATTTATATTACCGGTGAAATTGTACTTGTGCCTTCCACAACTGGCTGACAAGCTTCTGCCACAGCTCGAACATGGCCGTATCCAATTGCTGTTAGCAATAATTTGGCTATTTTTAGAGCATTAAGGTAGGCACCCCTTCGAGTTTCCATATCTGCGTTTGGCAGAAAGTTATTTCTAGTCAGCATGCTCAATACAAGAGGTAAACCACCACTTTTTAAGAAGTTGTATTGGAAGTCACTGGCATCTTCTCCCAGAGGTGCACTGGCAGGCATTAACAAGGCATAAACTACCTGTAGAACAAAATACAGAGTTAACGAACAGAAATGCACTAGCCTGTGTATAGATGATTGAACATGAGACTATGCTGGAATGCTGCTTAAGCAATGCTTTGACAGCATTGGCCATACACCAGTTTATTCCAGTAAACTGTTAAGTATTTTCAAATATTAATTTCAAACCAGAATTTGATCTCGGGCTTCCATAATGTTACAGAATGGATTGCCAAAGAGAGAGTTAAGATTTTTAAAGAACACGCAAAGCTTCACAAACCTCTGTTAGATACAGCACTTGTGAGGCAGAAGGACCAAAGAATAGAGAATCAAGGGATGGACTAAGGCTGCTTTCCCCAAGCTTTGCATGATCTAAACAAATAGCTCTTAGTTTCTCAACCGTAGTGTTATCTGCAATAAAAACACAACTTATAAACATTGTGTAACAAAAGTACTCCAGAACAGGCCAGTAGTATTTACAATTATAAATCTGAAAAATTCTAAGTGTATCAGAAAAGTTGCAAAAAATGTAACTGACAGATAAGATCAGACTCTGAAGTGTTCTGCAGTAATTATTTCTATCAGTACAAAAGCGATCCTATTAAAGCAGTGCTACAAAACCACTTCTAAATACAATGGTTCTCCCCGTTCTCACTGCACTGAACTGCTCTGTGGCACTGAACCCCAGTATCAGCTGCAAACTATGCAACTTTATATTACAGACAAGAAAAAACTATTTGGGAAATACATTTACAAGCCCAATTAGAGTAACAGTCATGAATTACAATATCAATAAATTACTAGAAAGTAGAAAACACTCCCCTATATTAATTTTTATGTAACAGGTGAGAAATTATTATACAGGACATTGCAAGATAAAACAAGATAAAATTAAGTTTCACCTGGTGGCATGAGCTTCATAAGAACACGTGCTCCATCTCGAAGAGGTGGCATATTTAGGCTACTGCCCAAGTCTGCAACTTGCCAAAGAAAAGAGATGTATCGAGGATGCAGTGACATGATCTTAAAATAAACAAATAAAAAACCCCATTAAAATTATTAGTTAAAGACAAAGTATAGGGAAAAAACGCTTTTAAACTGTTCATTTCAGAATATGCTTACCACTCCAGGCAAACAGCTTTCAACTTCTGGATTTGGACCATCACTGTAGTGATTGCCATGGTTGCCCGGAGAACCAGTTGAAGAGTCAGAAGAACTATCTGGACTTGATGGCATATTGGAATTTATCTGTGTAAGCTTAGCCGTAATTAGCTGAAAAACACAATCATAGTTTTAATACTATGAAAAAATGAAAATTCTTTACTAAATAAGCATCTGATATAATGTTAATGGCATTAATACAAGGAGGAAGAAAGGAACTATTTCACAAGATTAAGTGATCCCACGCATGGTATTTTTCAAACATTTACAAGAGGGAAGCAACATCCAAACTGACATAAATTAATCAACCTGCAACACTTACCGTTTTATCTTTGAGATTCAACTGCCCAATTAATTTTCTATCATCTGCAGGGTCCACCAGCTCACCACCAATGAACAGTTCTACTTTTGTGTGCGCACTATTGGCTTTAATACGATTGAGAATACAACGCCGTACTTGGCCAATTGTGTCATTTGTATGAGACCAAATATCCAAATCTTCCACCTGGCGGCCTTGGTTTGGAAAACGAACTACCAGTGTGATATGTTTACCACGGAAAGCTCTGAAAATAAGTAAGATAAACAGATAAAGTTATTTCTGCCCTCATGAAATAAAGTCTTTTTCCTGCTGTATTTTGTGCTGTGTATATTTCAACATCAAATATTTACATATGGTGATATATTCCAGCCTGAGACTATTTTATGAAAGCCCCTGCAATTACGCAAACATAACACACAGAAACTTTCAAGAAGCCACACTCCACACAAGTGCATTAAACATATGGTCAACTTTACATTCGGGTTAGGAACACTGACAGAATTTTTAAAAGTCTCTTATGAGGCTTTAGATCTTTTCTCTTGCTTGTAATTTCCTGATCAAAATGTGCAAATAAAGCTCAATCAGACTGGCAACTGTGTTTTGCTCTTTTAGCAAAACAACTCAGTTTTAAATACACCAAGATCAGAAAAAGCCATCAGGTTACCAAGTCTTAATGCCTTATGTCAAAAACTGTTAAAAGTTTTACACTAGAATCCAATTTTAAAAATCAGCATGCTTTTAAAAAATTCAAAGAGGTAAAAAAAAAAACATTTTCACACTAGCAGTGACCACACTTTGCACAATGGCAGGGAACTCATTAGGAAAGATGTCGCCAGATAAGCCCAACAAACTAATCCCATGCAACAAAAGGCAGTAAAAATTCCTCATTAAAAGATCCTTGTTAACAAGACCTGTGTAAAAGTTAGTCTAATCAAACAAGCAGCCCATATAAAAAAGGATGCACCTGCAATCAACAAGAGAACTTAGTCAGGACTAATCAATCAATATATACAATAAAAATGCTGTAGGAACACTGCAAATTACAAATTACATCAGGAAGAAACGGCAATCTCCTCTATTTTCTTGACAAAATGAGCATGTAAAATAATGGGACAACAAACCCCCACCATGTCTAAAAACGTGTTAGGCTGCTTCATAAATTCATAGCAATTTGAGTGTATTCCTTATGTATTTTTGAGACTTTCTTCCCACAGAAAGCAGCTACTAACATTGGAATATTTAAATAGTTTTCCGTTCGGCGTTCCTCTCTCAGGAAATAAAAGTATTTTGTTTGTGAAAACATCTACACAACACTGGATTTAAGCGTCTCCTTTTCCTCTGTACAAAAGGCAGAGTTAAAGAAGGAGCAGCTAGGATTTAAGAGAAGTTTTTACTCAAAGACAAGGATAAGAAGAGTGAAGGTATACAGAAAATAAATATACTGTTCTCTTATTCTGTGTAAGTCCCCCATAAAAAGAGGAACTTACACAGAATATTTCACTTAGAGATAATCCTATATTTAAGCTTGCAAAGTAGGATTAGCATCTCTGTGAACAACTCTGGAAGACGAAAATATAAATTAACATGTTTCTTGTATAACAGGACTATGAAAAACAAAGCAATTTTGCCCATGCTAACTTAAAGAATGGTATTGCTTTTAAATAATTATCTGCAAAGAATACATCCTAAACAATCTAGCCACATGGTATGTTGTGCTAGTTATAGAACAGAATATAAGGCACAAGCTTATTATCAGGTCTGATGTCCCTTTTATATATGCCTGATCTTTCAAATTTTTTTTTTTTTACTACAGATCAGAGTTTCATGTTTAGCAGAGAAAATGGAATTCTGAAACTCTATAACAGAAACCCTTTAGAATGTAAAAATCAAAGATATTAGTAGTATTTTAGTTAAAAGAAATCAAAATCACAGTAGTACATTTTCACACATACCTTGACATAGGTAGAATAGTCCTTTCTTCGTGGTAATCACTGTCACATTCATTTATATACTCTCTTAAAACAGTCAACACTCTCACCATTCGTATTGCTTCTTGTCTTGCACAATTGATACTGTCTTTATCTCCATCCAACACACACAATGTATCATAGGAGGCTTTTAGACGATCAAAACAGGACTGAATGAAGTCTTCATGAATCACTACCTAATTACATTAAAAAATCAGTGCAATTACAAGAAATATTAAAAGTCATCTTTTCAACATGATAATCCAATGGTAGAATTAAAAAAACGCAACAAAACGAAACCAGGTACCTTAGTCTATAAAGCTATTTTGTTCAACTTCAGAATAAACTCCCACTGACAAATAGCTCTAATTTAGTGTGTGCTTCAAAAATCTTGCATGTCATCAGTAACTGTACAGTGCAAACTTGCACTTAAATAGAAAAAGTGAACGTTTGCACAGAGAACACTAAATTGGACTTACTCTTCTTCATTTCCTCAGACTATGTTAAAGAAGCTCTAGCTGACAATCTGGTACAGGTTAACTTACTTTACACTAAGAGTAAACACGGAACATTTACAGACCACTGGAGCAACTATCCGTTCCCCGCCCAAAATCACACAACCCAGTTCCAGATACTCTTTTGCATGAACTCAGAAATGGATTCTGAGCTAGATTCAGTATAGTGGCAGCTGCAGCAAATCTCTTCCTTCTGCCTGATACCTAACATCTCCCTGCTCCTGACCTAGACTGACATATAACCTATAGTATCGCTGTAAAAAGTCTGTAGTGTCTCCAGGTAGTCTGCAATAGAAACATTAACAGTCATAGCTATGGCAGTAAACCACAGCCCAGCAGCCACTTTTCTTAGCGCTAGCTCAGGAGCAGAGGAGTTACCAGGCACACTGAAACAAAATACTTGGGTGCATGTTAAGTAAATCCAAAGCTTCCTGGAAGTGTCGTATCTAACCATGTGCAGATGGACAGATCTGTGCATGCGTAGTAAACCCAGACCTAGAACAAGAAAGCAGCATACAGCCCATCTGCCACTACAGGAAGACATTGCTTGAATGGCTAGAAATGCACCACCTAGAGCAGCTGTGCTGTATCTAGCAGACTGGCAGCTCTGAAGACTATAAAAGTCTTTTTGAGGACAAGTATGAAAATTGGAGTTTTAAGAAATACAACTAGCAGGCTACCAGCTGGAGATGGTCTGGAGGACAATATTGCCCCCCAAAATTGTGAAATCCCAACAGTTCACTTCCTCTGACCTTTCAGAAACTCATTATCTCCTCTCTCTGTTCACTGAAACACAGCTCCCAGCAAATATTAACGTAGGGAGATAATATCTGATTTGCTAGAGCTCAGCTTGACCATTATATGGAAACTCTGTGACCCTTCGTAAGGGACATGACATCAAAAAAGATTAGATTAGCTTGTGACAACACTCAACAGACCCATCCAGCAAACATACTAGTACAAGTAAGTACCACAATTGCAAGTTCAACAAAAGGCTTACCTAAGTATAGGATATGAACTGTTTTCTGAGTAGAAAGAGCAAATATGATAGATCAGTTTAATATGAAAAATTGATCAGAGCTCAGTCTGCAAATATCAGAAAAAACTCTTAATTCTGCATCTGACCAGAACATGATGGCCAGACTCCAGAGTATACTCTCCAAAACATGAAAACTACTGTTTTCAAAGCTTTCAAATATAAAAATATCACCAAATTGAATTTTATCACTGTTTTTTAATCATATTCTATTCCAGTTTTCTTGTTGCATTTTTTTTTACCTGATTAACTTGTAACCTTGGGCCAAGATTAGTATAGATCTCTTTAAGAAGATCTATTGCTCTGTTTGCGATGTCGTCATTTCCCTGAATCACAACCTAGCATAATAAAAAAAAGCATTAGAACATCTTCAACCTTTCTGGTATAAAATTTAAAAACAAAACTAATACATAAGTATCTTGACACAATAGTATATCTAATTATTTTATGAGGTGGAAGTGACTAAAATGCTTAGTTACAAAATACAGTCAATACAACTTACACTAAAGTTAATTATCTAAGAGTCAAAATCATGAATTAATTAATTTAAAGGAGTTCAGAGTTAGCAAAAAAAGCTGATGCTTTATAAACGTAAGTAGTGTTTATATATTCATCTACATTTCCATTTCCACTAGTTTCAGAGAGTAAGACAACTGTTTTTTCAGATGCTTGAACAGTCTACATCACCAAAGATTTAAAACCAGAATTTTAAAATATTTAAATGGCTGTGAGTGGGTGGAAGGGGGACAGGCAAATGAGTTCTGTTTCTAACCTGATAATCTAAATTTCAATTACTAGCCACCAGGTCTGAAAGCAGCCCTTACAAGACAACCCCTGCAGGATACTGAGCTGAAGCTTCATGAGTTCTGTCATGCTGCCAAACAGCAGGGCAGATCCAAGTAAGTTGATTCCCACAACTAAAACATGCTAGCATTATGTGGGCACTTTGTACACAAACACTGTGTGAAAACTTATTAGTATAAAAATTGGGATCTACTTTGGTTTTAACTATTATCACCATGATTAAAATATCTAACCCTTCAACAAGCCACAATCAGAATTACTGAAGACTGTTGCTTTATATACGGCATGTTTTACGAAACACAGCCATAGATAATCACACCACAGTGCGCTACTGTGGGTTCTAATGCAGCTCTTGAAAACTAGAAATACTCTGAAAAAATTAAGTATCAAGTTAGATACCGATATTTTTCACCAATAGATTTGGCAAGCTTCAGAAAGCTACAATCTTCCTTTTGAAAAACTATAACCATATTTAGGCAAAACGTTGTGGATATAAGAGAAAGAATCAGACCGGTAATCACTTGGTCTAATCTAGAATCACTCCAGTTTACCACACCAGAATCAAAGACATGAACTCGCTTATGAAGTGTACAAAACAAAGCTTAATTCTAATGTGCATGTGTGAGAGAGAAACCTACAGATAATTCACCTGGACAGATCTCTTCTTCAACAATGTAGGCAAAATTTTAATCTCATGTGCACACACAAAAATACTTGGTATTTCAAGTAACCGTCCATTAAACATCAGTCTGCAAAGTTACCAACTTGCATACTTGCTGGGAAGATAGTAAGAGTCAATATCCATGTGTTTAGTTTGAAAAAGTACCTTTTTGTAATTTCAGTCTATAACTAATAAATTACACATTCCTAGAAATATAAAAAGAGACTGAGAAAAACTTAGCTGTTAACCTTTCAGATGTTTCCTCCAATTAACTCACCCTCCAAAGGTAGTCTAATCCTATTAATTCCAGATCATCCATCATATAGGCTCGTCTCTTAGCTACTAGCTTTCCTTCTCGACAGTTCACAGCTTTGAAGAAACGTTCAAAACATTTCATTCCATTTTCTGTTAATAGGGAAGGATCCAGCTGAAGCACATTATTTTCAAAGAAGTCCTTATTAATGTCAGGGTCTAAGTCTGGTTCATCCCCCATTAGTTTGGAATACCATTTAAAACAGGCTTCACGATCACAAAGATAAACCGCATTTTCAGCTAAACACTTCCATATTTGCTTCGCCTGAGGGGCACAGAGCCACAGCTGACCATCCTTCAATAAAAATCTTGAGCAAAACAAAAAGACAATTAACAGCACTGTCTAATAGACATCTAGAGTTACAATTCAGTAAAAAGTACAGGCAAAAAGGTGAATATGCATATTAAACATGTATATAAAAAACTTTTATCATCAGTCCATTCATCATTAGTCCCATGATTTCTTAGTAAGTTTGAATGGATCAAGACCTTATAGTCCAAACAAAAAAGAAACAAAATACGGCAAAAAATATTTTACACAAAACCACCAAGCATTGTTTACATATTATAGACAAACAAATGCACATCTCCTAGTATAAACTATTTTCTTTAAAAGTCGGGTCAAAACATAAAAGATTAAATTACTTCTGCAATCACTATGTTTTAGGACTCACTTTAGCCAAATCACAAAATAAGGTATCAATTCTACGGAATACAGCCAGAAGCAGAGGTCAATGAAATGGAATTTTTTCCTTTTATTTAAATAACTTTTTCATTTGTGTTAAATTATTATTAAAGAATTAAGAACTTCAATTCTGAGAGCTAACACTAAGAATGCTTCAGGAAGAACAAATGATAATCAAAGTTCTTCGGAATCACTTTTCTGATTCAAAATATTTTCTGTGTGAAAGAAATCAGGGACTAAGTTATGGCACTGCTTTTCAGAAATTGCTAACTACATATGCTACATTTGACAGCCATGGGATTTTATGAATTCCTTTAACAACTAGTGAACTTAAATTTAAGGAAGTTACAATTTTTAACATGCAGGAGTGATAAATTAAGTCTGCTATCCATATGTTTAACAATTTAATTCATAAAAATTCTTGGTAAAATTTTAAAAAGTAAAAAAAATCTCCCTTCGAAAACAAGTAAAAAAATACTTCAGAACTGACAGTTTGACAGTTCACACATTACTTGTCTAAAAAAAAGGTTAAAACCAAGTAAGAAAAAGCCAAGAGAGGCATAGCCTAAAATCCATCAACACACTGCAGCTCTGTGATGAGCAGAGATCCTTTGTTTTCTCATTTTACTCAAACAGCAGCTGGTCAAAAGTATTCCAAATAATTTTTTTATTCCAACTGCTTTCTAAGGCTCAGTTGTTGATAACCTCAGTGTCTGAAAAACATGTATGTCAGTTTATGATCATGGATTTAAATAGGGTGTGGTACAACAAATAAGGACACATGGACATATCCCTACATGGAATATTTTAAATTTTCAGCTAAGTTACCCCAATACGTATGTAACTGTATCCACATGCACATTATATTCAAGTCAGTAGGGTTCTGCACACAGACAGAAAAAGCCCATACAAATCTTAGTGCAAAATCAGCCTTCCAATTGCAAAGACCCTAATAAACTTTATTTTAATATTCAAATACTAGCATAGAAGCCCTCTGGGAAAAGAACTAAACCAACAAAACAAAAAGATTTGGTGTATTTTTGCATCTGAGTTTTGAAAGAAGTTAACACAGCAACTTAAAGCTAGATAAGAGAGATACTGAGGTTTTTTTTTTTTTTTTGTTAAAAGTATTTAAAGCATTTTTGAAGAGTTAAACAAATGATCAAGTTAAAACTAACCGTAAGAAGTTAAGTCGCTCCTGTACTTCCTGCACATGACTGTATCTGCTTCCTGGTCTTACAGTTTGAGGATCATATTCACCATGCTCTGCAAATATAAAAAGTTTTATAAGACAATACATTCAGAAAAGATATGCTGACTCTAAAAGACAGGACATATTTGAAGACTTGTTAGTCTCAATATACTTAAAACCACTCAAAACCCAACATGTTTTCTGTAAGGTGTATGAAGATAATTTTCAGCAGTCTGCTACCAGTTCGTATTTCATCCTAAATTAAAATGAGTATAGGTAAAGACTACTGAGGTCTATAATCAAATCAACAACTATATGCAGATACATGTGGTCATCATTCAGTATAATGAAAGCATTACAGAACAATTAAGAACCTGCATTCCACTTACTCCAATCAATTTTTCCTTATTTCAAGTAGTCAGTTTGAAGTCAGAAGTCAGTCAAAATAAAAGTATACCAAGCATATAATTCTGAGGGTGCTTTAGTTTCGTTACAGAGCATCTTTTCAAAAATTTCAGTTTTTCATTTTTAGGGTTTTTCCTCTCCAGAGGAAATCACAATTCCAGTTCTTTAACACTTTTATAAGCAGCTGTGTGACATCACTTTATTTACTGCAAGTTTCAAGCACAAACCCAAATGCCTCTAACACCGACAACCATGAAGCAGAAGTTGAGTAACTGAAAATAAGACAAGAAGCCAAACTTTTACCTGCATTTTACCAAATCTCAGCATAATATTTTGTTTAACAAACAGCTGTTTGCTTCCTAGGAACTTGGTTTTGGTGTGGTTTTGTTTGATGTTTGGGGTTTTTTGTCTGTCTGTTTGAAGTCAGAGACACAATTTAGATCCCTACTTGCACTACCTTGATCTGTACCAATAATATTTCATCATGACACATCCATTATGACAGCTCCATTATAAAGTGATTAATGAATTAATGCTACATTTCTTGTTTGCAAAGGTATACAGATAGCATTTAACTAAGATGACCCAGCTCTGGGAAACTGTGTCATGATAACATCCAGACTCATAGTAAAATTTATCTTCAGAACTGAACATCAGTATCTCCTATTATATCAAGGAGGGGTGAAAAACCCCCAAAACAAAACAAACAAGTTTAAGAGCTGAAGTGCATCATCAGTGTTTCAAAATTAGAGAAGAACAATTGTCATAAATACTGATTTCTATAATGTGCAAAAGGCACATTAGCTTAAAAATCAAATAAAAGGGAAAACAGAAAACTGGTAGTTAACTGATGTCTACGTAACTGGAGATATTATGTTCACCAGAAATCCTTCCAAAATGTAAATTATGACAACATAATAATAATTATTAAATTATTATAATTATTATTAAATTTAAATTATGATAATATACTAATGAAGTGAGCATAAATGGGCATAAAGGAAGAAATGTGAAAAAAATTCCAAAGAAAGACTATTAAAAGTAGCAGAACAAAAATGATTTAAGTATTAGAAGCAGAAAACCTGAAAAATATGCTGTGGGTCTAGCAGAAGAAACAATTATGGTAGATAATCATATTGCAGAGAAATTAAAACTAATTACTTCAAGTGTTGGGTGTTTTGGGTGATTTTTTTGTTTTTGCTGCAGGGGGAAGGTGGTGGTGGTGTTGTTTGCTTGTTTTAACTATGGGGACTATCTGGGTTTTTTTTCCTGAATAGAGATTAATTCACAGACACAAGTGTCAGTAGTGGCAATGATAGAAGAATTCAAGGCCAGTCAGTTGCTCAAAGGCAGTATGTATGCACTTAAGAATTCTGAAAAACTCTGAACTACAAAGAAATTCAGTCTCCCTAAATATTCTCCATCTCAGCTTCTTTGTACATTTGCCTGATTTATTTTCTACACTGTTCATCCCACAGCAAGTCCAAGTCTGATTCCCTTAAAAATCTCTTCTACATACAGTACCAGAAGAATGAACAGAGAAATTACAGATCACAAAATGACTGGTTGAAAATTTAAGTATAATTAGTGATAAACACACACGGAAGATCATATGGCACTATTTCTACACATAATTACATTTCATTAACACTTTGGGGTTTTTTTTATTACTTCAGAAAAACAGAAGCTAAAAGAGAACTTGCTAGCAATCTTTTAAAATTTTCAAAAGGTAAATAGTCAAAAAGATGAAACTGTGACCTCTTCTTTCAGGACTACACAATGCAGTAGCAGTTGTCTCATCTCATAAAGGACTTTGCAGAGTTGGAGGAAAGGGTGAGTTCAGTAGAAGAGAAAGTCATAGATCATGGAAAAAATTCTGAATCATAGATTACACTTTTCTTTAACCTTAAAAAAGCAAACATATAAAAGGGAGCGTGACAGAAAAAAATATGCATTAGTGAGTAACAGGAGAACAGGAACACTGTTCTTCATCACAGAACACAACTATGGAAGCCTTCAAGGAAAATAAAGATACACCAAATTCAAAATTAATTTTAAAAAAATATCACAAATTACACAGTAATTGTGGCATTAACTACCAGAAAGATCCATGGGCAACTAGATGGGTTTTTTCTATGGCATTTGTTTGACCTGTGATGTTTGGATGTTTGCTTTAAATTTTCTCCATCTCATTTACCTTCTCTAGCTAAGCTTAATTCTACAGCTGTTCAGTTCTTTCTTTTTCCCCTCACAATCATAATCTTCCTTCTTCTCCTTTCAATTATTCCTGCCCCCTGCATCTTTCCTCCTCCTCCAGGAAAGTATGGAAGGCAAACTTCACAGCACTCTATGTTCTGCTCTATTTAGTATACAGAATTGAAACTGAAATTGCACAGCAACTGTGTATCACAGTCTTAGTACAGTATCTGGAACATTAGGACGTATTTTCTGGCTGCCCTTAATCAAGTAATAAAGCATCTAATAAAAAAATCCAATCCACTGTTCATCTGTTTTCATACTCTGATGCAAACAAGTAGAAGTTCTGCGGCAGCTTCATCTCAAGAAAGCACACGTTTAATTGCTTTGTAATTAAATTAAATTTAAACTTTTTGCACACTTGCAATTCCTATCATGCTGAAGGTGTTTATATTACTGCTTTACCGAGTCATTACAGTTGAGGAGGGGCAGGGCAATGGGACATGTTTTTTGGCACAAGAAAAGAATCATGCAAAGGTATCTAATTATTATGCCAAGTTCATCAACAATTTGATAGGTAAACAATATTGTCGAAAACGACCTTTTGGCTTCAGAGTTCAAAACTAATTGAAATTAATGAATACTAGTTCATACATTAACAGCACGTGTAGGCTGTTTTTGGACAAAGACAGCACTGCATTAGAATATAGTTGCCAATCATGTTTCCTACCTAACCATGAGGCCAAACCACAGATTTCATAGCTGGCCAAAGTCCAAGAGAAAGACAGACTCACTAGAATCAGAGATATAATTAAGATGCAAAGTTCGTTATAAATGAAATTGCATTTTTGTATCACTTCAGCAAAGTTAAAGAGCACTCCAACAGCTTACAGAAGTTACATGAAATAGTACTTTTTCTATTCCACCTTCCTGGAGAAGACTAAGCCTAAGACAGGCTTTTGAACAGAACAAAGCATTTAGTATTATTCTAACATTAATTAGTTCAATGCTATCATTAATTAAGGAACTTGAATTAGGGTAACCCCCCTCATGTATTCCTGAATAGAGAAATACAGCTGCAGCACGCAGATTTAGTTTAAATGGCATTCTCATTGACCTATACCTGGCTGAATCATAGAACAGTTTGGGTCAGAAGGGACCTTAAAGATCACCTAGTTCCAACCCCCCTGCCATGGGCAGGGACACCTTCCACTAGACCCCGCTGCTCAAAGCCCCGACCAACCTGGCCTTGAACACTTCCAGGGAGGGGGAATCCACAGCTTCTCTGGGCAACCTGTTCCAATTTCTTCTTTATATCTAATCTAAATCTACCCTCTTTCAGTTTAAAGCCTTTACCCCTCATCCTATCACTACCTCCCTGATAAAGAGTGCCTCCCCATCTTTTCTGTAGGTCCGCTTTAAGTACTGAAAGGCCACAGTTAAGGTCTCCCTGGAGCCTTCTCTTTTCCAGGCTGAACAACCCCAACTCTCTCAGCCTGTCCTCACAAGGGAGGTGCTCCAGCCCCCAATCATCTTCATGGCCTCCTCTGGACTCACTCAAGCAAGTCCATGTCTGTCTTATGTTGGACTCTGTAGCTGGACACAGCACTGCAGGTGGGGTCACAGGACAGTGGAGTAGAGGGGGAGAATCACCTCCCTCAACCTGCTGGTCACGATTCTCTTGATGCAGCCCAGGATACAGTTGGCTTTCCGGGCTGCGAGTGCACGTTGCTGGCTCATAGTCAGTCTTCCATCCACTAATACCCCCAAGTCCTTCTCCACAGGGATGCTCTCAATCCACCCATTGCCCAGCCTGTATTTGTGCTTGGGATTGCCCTGACCCATGTTCAGGACCTTGCCCTTGGCCTTGTTGAACTCCATGAGGTTCAGACAGGCCCACCTCTCAAGCTTGTCCAGGTCCCTCTGGATGGCACATCCCTTCCCTCCAGCATGTCAACTGCATAACACAGCTTGGTGTCATCAGCAAACTTGCTGAGGGTGCACTCAATCCCATTGTCCATGTTGCCAACAAAGATGTTAAACAGCACTGGTGCCAATACTGACCCCTGAGGAATGCCACTCAGGGCTATTCTCTTCATAAAGCACCACTATTCAAACAGGTCCTCGAGGATGTATTTTGGATATCTTCTACCAAGTACTCCAAAATTAAATTAATTCCAAAATTAAAGATGTCTAAGCAAACTTACCCAAGCACTGGAAGACACATACACACATGCAAATGCCTGTCCTCTCCAAACAATGTGCAAATACCCTGCCCTCTCCAAACAATCTACATTGAATGTCTATGTAACATACTGTGTCACTTCTGAGATGTAACTGGAAAGTTCGTAGGATGTTATGATTCCAGGGTAGAATGGTTCCTAGTTCCAGTCAGTAGACAGAGGAAGGAAGGGGGGCACGTAAATCTCCTCTCAATTCTGTTGGCTTAATTCAGTATATAAAGTACTGTGGTCCAGGGTAACAAGGAGTTTCCTGGTCCATCATTCTCCTTCACTTCCCTACTTCTACCTCAGTAGCTAGAAAGCTCATCCAGAACAGGGGTGTAAATTCATCAGCAAAGGCTTGAATGTAGCCTGAAATATATAAATACTAACACGATGTGCTGCCAAAGTGTTGCTGATAACAAATGCAGTGAGAAAGCAACTAAACAGAAATGGGACTTGCATGGTAAAAAGAAACACTATCCCTGTGGTTTGAAGTCCTTCTCCCTGACAAATTCCAAACACTGGCTTCAAATTCAGGTGATAAAAAGAACTTCTCAAAGGAGCCTACAAAAATTCAAAACTAGAAGTGGGACAAAATCCAAGATTATTATTAGGACTTTCCACAAAAATAACCACCCTAGCCTAAGTAGGGCAAGATGATGTTTATCAATCCACGGATAAATAAGTGCTGCTACTTCCTCATATTCTGCTGTAAAACACACCACATTTTCAATTAGGAAACAAAATGTCTACATTTTAAGCTCTTCTTGCCCAATTAGATACCACAAAGGCTATCAACCCCACAGATGCTTGAAAATTAAACAAATAAACTTTATAGTTATTTCATTATGAGAATTTACTTTTAACTCCATTTTCAGCTGGAGTTTTCATACAGTCTATTTATAAGGCAATTTCTATTTTAAAACTTACCTTTAGCATACTGTCTCATGCTTTCCATATAGGCAGAGAGATTTTCTGCAACCAATGTAACTAGGGCATGATTGTGCTGAAGTTGATTGATTAAGTCATGTCGGTAAAACACATGGGGACTTCGCTGAGTTTGACTGAAATTAAAATACAAGTGTTATAAGAAAAGCAGAGAAGTCTTGCACCTAACAGTTCAGAAATCAGTTTAAAGAAACTCATCTTTGATGCATGTTCCAAATTTTCCTAAAAGACCTCTAATAGAAAGCACATTAAGTCTCTGACAATACTTTTTTTTTATTCTGACGTACCAACAACTCTTACCAGTTATTAAATGCAGTTAATTTATGAGGATTATACACTTACAGTATGTATGAAAAATATCAAAGCAATCTGAGCAGCTCAGTATGCTGGAGGAAGAATATCTGCAGCAAGACAGGAATAGAAATACCTGCCCACAAACTGCATAGTAAAGACAGAGACCCTCAACTGTAATGTAACTACAGTATGCATAACCACAGTTTCTTCCACATCCATTTGATATTATTTTCTAAATTTAATATTAAAACACTAAGTAAAACTAGGTCAATTTTCAAAACGAAAGCTCATGGTCTTAAAACTATCGTGAAAGAACACTAGCCAATATCACACCAATTGTTTCAATACCTAAAAAAACTGTAACTCTGCATTGTTTTCCTAACAATATCTATCTGAAAAAAATGTTGGTACAAACATAAAAAAACACAGTTACACAGAGCACATAATCTAAGAAAAAACAGAAAAGAAATGCCCCGAATAATTAATTAGATGATCATTTAAGTCTATTATCAAGACCTGACCAAAAATGCTGTTTTTAAACAATACTAGACATATTTAGATTACAAAAGCAAACTGCAAGAGAAAATACATAGCCTGGGTCCAAAATCCATGAACAATCCATACTATGAACATTACTGAATTCTACAACTTAGGGACTAATCACCTCTTCAGAACAGTCTCAAAATGCCTCAACTTCTGTAGATCAGACCACTGATCTCAGCTGCATAAACAATGCAAACCTGCACTGCTCTTCCATGGTAAAGAGAGAAAAAAAGGAAAAAAGCAGGGGTGAGGGGGAGGGGAGGGAGACGACGTGTTGTACTGCCACTCAGCTGATCCAGTAGCCTGCCCTGAAGAAATATAAATGTGATTTCAGAACTCCTTTCTCCTTTCCTTCAACACTTAAGAAAGTAGACCCCAGAATTAGCTGAACGGACTACAGGTAGGAATTCTCATCCTTCCTAGGAAACAGGGTCTCCATATTACATGACCTACAGCACTCTATCACCACACCTTTTGAAAACAGTAAAGAAGGCAAGAAATCCCAGTTCCAACACCAGCTGATAATGATCTTGCAGCTGACAACCACATTTCACTCCAGATGTAACAACAGCAGCTAAACTGACTCACTGGACCAAAGATCACTGTCAATCTGGGTTTAAAAGAGAAGCTATCAACATCCTTCCAGTAATTTTGTTGCCTACAACCAACAGTTTGGCCTGCTAAGTACAGAGGTCTTCAGAAGATTAAATTAATAATAATTAGATAATATTATTTAGCAAAGCTTTGCAAAACAGCTTGAAAGACGCACTTAAAACACAAATTGTGTTTAAAAAAAAAAAAAAGATTCAGACATTAGTCAGAGAGAAAACAGAATGGATGGGAAGTATGAAGGAAGAAAACATACAGGACTTCATACACCCAGAAAGAACATTCTCTGTTTTCACTTTGAGAAACTTTCCAATTACACTTCATTCCATCTTAGCCAACCCTCCTTGCTCAGCATAAACCAGCAGCACAACCAGCAAAAGACTGGATGTCTCTAGTGGCTACCTGAGATGTTACCTCTAGATAGAAAGATGCATTTACAAAGGGTAACAGTAAATAAGAACACTGACTATTTGGGAAACACATATGATGAAACAACTAAAGGAACAAACAGAAGCAAGATGGGGGATTTTGCAGAATCAAGCTATTGGAGTATGTATTTATATACTCATTATGCATTTGTATTAATCTTACAAAGTACAGCAAAAAGAAAGCTTTATCAGCAGAAGACAATCTTCTGCACTAGACATTTTTTACTTTTCTCCTTTCTCAACCACATGCACAAACAGTAAATTTGGACACATGGATTCATATTGGTTAGCATCTACTTACAGCAGTTGAATAATTGTAATAACTAGAGTTATGAACAAGTTGTGAGTTGTTACACAGTATTTGTGAGCAACATTTAAGATGTTATTTTGATCATCTGCTAGGATGGAGTCAAAGGCAAGACGATTGTCTTTGGGCACAGAAAAAAGCTAATCTGGCAAGACTTTCTAGAATTAAAGCAAACTCCACATGCAACTATAGAATTACTCCTTAGGTATCTGAAGTTAGGCTGTACGATGATGTTGCCATTGGGACATATTCCTTCAGCAGTAACTGAGGAGTGTGAAAAATTGAAGGTAACGGCAAAACTCAACTTTTCATTGTGCTTCTACTAAATGGGTATCAAAAACCAATGTGTAACAGGACAAATTAACGTTTTGAAATGGATGCCAAAGTACATTACAAATACTAAAAAGGGTATTTTATAGTTAGAATCCATGCTTATGTGGTAGAAAAATACTGGCAAAGTGACAAAAGCAAAATTCCAAACAACTTAATTTAAATGGATGTGCTGGGTGTGCATGGCAGGGTTTTTGGTAGTGGGGGAGAGGGCTACAGAGGTGGCCCCCTGTGAGAAGCTTCTCAAAAGCTCCCCTGGCTTCACGTTGAACCGGCCTCTGGCCAAGGCTAAGTCAGTTAGCAACAGTGACTGCACCTCTGCTGTAACATATTTAAGAAAGAGAACCTTGGGGGGTGTTGGGACTTGTGAGGAGGAATTAGGAGAAGGACACCTATGTGAACACCGAGGTCAGTGGAAGGAAGGAGGATGAAGGGGGGGAGGTGTGCTGGAGCAGAGATCCCCCCTGTATCCCCTGGTGAGACACAGGGCTGCTCCCCTGCCACGCATGGAGATCACCGCAGGAGCAGAGATTCGCCTGCGGCCTGTGGAGGACCCCACACTGGAGCGGGCAGCGGCACCCAAAGAAGGCCAGAACTCTGTGAGCAGAAGCCCCCGCTGCTGTAGTTTGGCGCTGGGAGGACTGCAACACATGGGGATTACCCACGCCAGAGCATCTCAAGAAGAATGCATCCCCTGGGGAGGACTCACAACAGATAAAGTTCATAGAGGACTGCCTCCCATGAGAGGGACGCCAGGTGGAGCAGGGGGAAGAAAGCAGAAGAGTGCTCCCCACCACTTACAGGAAGGAGCAGCAGACTGACTGCACCCCCTGTCCCCTGCCCCGCTGGTGGGGAAGAGGTGGAGGTATCAGGAACACAACTGAGCCTGGAAAAAGGGAAGGGTTGGGGGGAGGTGTTTTTAACATATGGTAATGCTTCTCACTGTCCCATTCTGTCTATTAAGTGTTGTTGTTGTTAGTATTCTGAATTAAAGTGATGTTCTTTTTCTTCCCGTAACAAGTCTGCCTGTTGCCCATGACTATAGTAGGTGAGCCACCCCTCTCTGTCCTTATCTCAATTCCTGAGCCTTTTGCTTCATTTTCTCCTTCCCAGCACTGGGTGGGTGGGGGTGGGAAGGGGTGAGTGAACAGCTGTGTGGTGCTCAGTTGCCCGCTGGGCTCAACCCACAACAGTGGATTTAAAAGAAATTATTCATCTGCACATATAACTTGCCCAACATACTACTACACATGTAACTCAGCTTTTGAAGCTGAGAATTCGTCTACTAGATGAGCAAATGCTATGTACTATTAAAAGCAGACATTAAAAGACCAAATAGCAGTGACCAAATCCAGCAAATTCTACTATTTAGACTAAAAAGTGACTTGAAGCTAGCATCATTGTTTCCTTTAAAGCACTAACAAAACCCTTAACTCTTACAGAAGGTCCTCTCAAGTGCTCAGTTGATTCTTCTGGGCAAATAATTTAGGAGACCAGCCTTATACTGCTTGAGTAGATAGATATAGGTCAAATTTAAGTGCTTGAAACTGGTCCATCAGCCAACACAATCAGTACACTAAAGGTCAGTATTTTGAGTAATAAAGTTGACTATTCCTTAATATTAGTAAGAATCCTCGTACCTAAGTAAGAATTCTTTTCTTATGCTGCTGCAATTCTAGTTAAGCTAAACTTCCTGAAACATGTGGCATTTCTTTGTGGTCAGGAGTTAAATTTTGCCAAACGAATTGTATAACCAATTTGTCACTTTGCTCAACTGCATGAATAACTAGCAACAATTAAATCCTCCTCCTCAAAAGAGTCTCTACAGTGCCAATGGCATAAGATAATTTATACTTCTTTTTGCCAAGAATCAGCAGCCTAAATTGTTCTGGACCGAGCTTTTAATTGCCAGTGCCAATCAACTGAACCACCCCAAAGGAGTAGTATATAGATTATGGAATTAATGTTGCACACAGAAAGCTCTGTGAAATGTCTTTGAGGCAGTTGTCACAAACATCTGTTTTGATTGATTTTCGATCCAAATTCTAGAAGGATGTTAATTAAAGTCTAAAGTCAAATACGGTAAGCAAATAGGAACAGGTATTGGATGCATGCTTTACAATTTCCAAACTGTATCGAATGTTAAGAGTTATCAGAAAACTCTGAGGACTAGCAAGTCACCAAGTACTTCAAAATGATGTTTTCACTCACAGGTTTTCCAGTCACCTGGGCAGTAATACTACCTGACTAAAAAAACTCCCTCAACAGTAACTTGCTCATAAAAGCTCTCCACAGGAAGAGGTTAAGTCCCTTGATTAAAACCTTTAATTCAAAGTTTACTTTCTTGCCATACGTGTTTTCAAATTCTGTATAAAAATGAGGAATGAAAGAGATGGTCTGACAAAACATACTATATATATATACACACACACACACTGTACATATGCCATACAGGGAACCTAAATTTCCACAATCAAAAGAAGTTAGGTTCCTCCCAAAATTAATTCACAGAGCAGAAACCTAATTAGTGCCTTGAATGAGCTCTGCTTCGATAATTACTTAAAGCAAAGCCTCTCTGTTAAGGCATTGTGCCAAAAACTGTTCAACTTGAACTACCATGAATAACCAGGTATCTACAGTCACCTACAGCATGTAAAAGGTTAAGGACCCCAAGACACAGAAAACAAACTTATGTGCTAATCGGCAGGTAACTTTGTGACCTTGTTGGAAAAACCTCAAACAATCACTAATGTTAAACTGTAAAGGATTAAAATGTCATGAAAATTGAGAAAGATGTTGCAAACTAAAGCCAGGAATGCCATATTATTGCAGCTCCTTAAAACAGTATCAGTAAGAAGATAGTGTTATGTAAACAGAAGGCTTATTTTCTTCAACTCTCCTTGCCTTGATCCTTCTTGTAAGTAGACTAATAGCAACATTGATTTTAATTCTTTATCTGCTTACAAGAATTAAAAAAATTATGCAACACTGATAAGCAAACAATATTTTTCTGGAGTTTGTGAAAATTCTGATGTGGATACAAAAACTGTTAGGGGCACAGAATATCAAATATTTCTATAGCGAGAAGACATTTAAAACACTGAAAAACAAGCACATATATTTTAACAAGTCCAAACAGACAATGGCTTTTCTTTTTTCCTGCCTTTGAGAAACAAACCAACCAACCTCCCGTCACTCCCAACCAAAAAAAAAACCAAAAATTAAAACAAACCCAACACATTTGCAATCTTTTCCATTCAGGACAGAGAATCAGTAGAGTATTTTTCCCAGAAAAAAAAAGTCATCTTTGATTTCAAGTATATAAACTAGATGACCTGTATAAATTTATCATGAAAGAATAGGGATAGGTGGGTATTTTTGTGTACATATATGCATATAAAATATATTTCTATTTTGTAAACCAATTCCATCGTTAGGCAGGGCAGTCCATGTATAATAGAAAAACGATCCCAGATTTTCCAGAAATCAGACTACTATTCTAAAAAATTAATAAAAACATGTTCTTACTGAACCTAGGTGTCTGAATTTAAAGGTTATTTATACACATTAAAACAAACTCAAGAACATCTTCAAACACAGGTTAAGGTTTTACCTAAGCTTTCCCTGCCTCTTTTAAAAAAAATAAAATTTGTCTCATTCCAACCCATTCAACTTTTAACAGACAAAATTTTATTTGCATTCCATTCTTACCTCAAGTTTTGTGGTGCTTCACCAAACAAACTGCAAATTTCTCTAATCTGTTTCAGTGCAGGAATGACCCATTTGTCATTTGTGCGAAGCTCTTCTATAAAACGATCTATCCACTGGATCTTTTGTGTATCTCGATCCTTAAAGAACAAGCATTTATAATGAAAATCAAGAATACTGCAGAAACTATCATCATTCCCTTACTTTATTTGTTTCCAAGATAGAACATACAAAAGCCACACAAATACTAAATCAACTGAGTTCTGCAGCACACAAGCATAAGAAAAGTATCTGAGCAGCACTACACGTTGGCAGAAGCTATCAGTGTGTTACAAACTCTCCGCCTTCAAGCACCCAAGCATTCAGTATGTATAAGAAAACCTGTAGCTAGAGAGGATCATCTGTGTCTAAATAATTTGCTCTTTTCCTTCCTTCATTTATTTCTACTCACTGGTACTCAGAGTAAACTGCTATGAAATATCAAGAAACAATGAGAAACTGTTTCTTAACAACTAAGAAACAAAACCTGCCAGCGGCATTCTGAACCACAATGAATTATTATTCTGGCAGACTTACACAGAAGTTTGGGTGGGGAAGGAGAGCATGTAACAGTTTTCACTGTCCTTTACTAGATCCTTTCTAATATTCTACCAGACGCCATAAGGACTTATATTGAAAAAAAAAACAATCCACGCAAACAAATTAGCATAATCAAGTTCAGAAAAAAGCAAAGACCAGAGCAGGGCTGTTTTCCCTTTCTCCCTGTTTACTTTGGTAGCATTCTTCTCCACTTCCCCCTATGTTGTCATTACAGTATGTCACCAACTGAAACAAGACAGGCAAACTGCTATATTTCACTCTTTCCAATTAAAGCATGAACTGTGTTATTTAAAGTATGTCCCATAACATTTTAAAAGTACATGGATGTTCGTAGAATAACACAGATCTATGATAACAAACACTTTTGTTAAATTATCAAATCACTTGATTTTTTCATGGGGGATGGAAGGAAACTGTCAGTAACTGATTTCACAACAAAATACACCAGATTACTCACCTGTGAACAGCTGTAATCTAAAATTTTAATATGGGCACTAAGAGCCTGGTCCATGATATCAACTGGTACATCATCACTATGAGCCAAATTCCACAGAAGGTTCAGCACTTTGTGTGCCATCACCCCATCCTTGTCATCCTCTGCAAGACGACGAATTAACTCAAGTAGTTTCTCACGCTGTTTTTTGCTTGCATTTGTCCAACTTGCCTAAGAAAATATTTTGACATGAAAACCAGACTTTAATTCCATACATAACCTGCACCATTAACAAATGATGCAACAATAAAGTGATGCAACTATATAAAGAACTTTCTCCTTAATTTCTTTCATTATTAAAAATAAAGAGCACATCAGATTAATGTATGTCAGACTCAATTGAATAGCTCTTCTAGTGTTTAAAGTGTATTCAACTTTAAAAAAGGGTCTTTATTTAAAGATTACAGATGTGCTTGTAAAAGTTAACATTACCATTGACAAGTTCACCAACAGTCAAAATAGAGCAGACTCAGCTGTTCCTTGCAAATGCTTCCTCAAAACTCCTGTGCTTATACTTAAATGACTTCTTAAATAACCTAAAATCACTAAATGAGTAAAATTTTATTATCACTTCTGCCTCTGAATCTAACTGAAACAAACGTCCTCCGCATTAATTTAACCTTTTTCTGAGTAAGTTTCCAATATAACATTACTCCATATCTACTTCAAGGTCAGACACAACATGCAACAGTTTACACACAGAATTTCTGAGCATTTAGTTCAGTATCTGGGTTACAGAACATTAGACCCATATTCACCAAACTACAGGACCTCCATTAATCAGAGCACAAATGGCATGTAAGCCAAAATGTGACTATAATGCATTTATCTAAAAACAGAAAACAGAGTCTACACAGCTGGCTTGCATTTTCTAGCACAGCAGATCATCTCCTAAAAGCGAAACAGTAGAACAAGCCAGACAGCACCACTACTGGAAGCTACGAATGTTAATGTTAGCATACATAAAAAGCCAGTGAATAACAAACTTTCAGAAGCAAGTTGTTTTGTGATTTCAATCAAATCATTACATGTTTATAAACATTCAACATTATCTTCCTGAGACTGTTTCATTCTGTATCTGTGTTTACCAGAGAAAAATTATTACATGATAGAGAGGAAGTTGGGGGAGCAGGGAACGGAAGTCCTTGATCTCCTCTACTTAAAAGATCAAAAGCAGCAGTGCCTGGTAAACGTGATGAAACCTACTCTAATGCTAGAAGAAAAACATTATTTACTAAATCACCAGCAGTTAATAATTTGGAAGAAATGCAAAACACTATGTAAGACAAATAACTCATTTTATTTGAAAAATTCAATACTCCTAGGATTGCTGTCACTTTAATACTACAGGCCTCAACAGATGCGCATTACCCAGAAGCATTTAAACCTGAAAACTAAACTGTCAATTGAACTAGCATAACCAGCCTTTGCTTTAGACAGGAAGCAAATCAAAAATCTCACAATGAATGCTCACTGAAGAATAGCACAATCCAGCATTTCTAATATTAAATATTACGGACTGTTGCTACACATTAAGAAGTCTTTTAACATAAAGAAACTACCTGTGCCTAAAAGAAGTTGAAAGTAGACGTGAAAGAGTCACAAATGTATATTCAACTTCACAACCATTTCCTGAATACAGTCAAAACATGCATAGTTACCTTAAAACAATCAAACAGGTGATCAAGCTGTTCAGGAGAGAAATCCCAAGCTAATTTTGCAAGGAGATCATGTACATTTTTTACAATGGCTTCATGTTTTCCTGCCTGTCAAGAAGACAAAAAGAATCCACCAACATTTGTAGCAATCCATATTAAGTCAAGGAGCAAGGCATCCTACATCATTTTTACAAAAAGACTGTTTGAGGTGGCCAGCAAAAGAAGCTGATGCTGTGGGAGCAGCGTGGCAAACTGAATGCTTACTTCACTGGGAAGTCACAGTATTTAGAGTTCCCTGGTATGTTTAAGTATTTAAGTGTGCTCTGTGTGTGTGTACACAAGTTTTTATTTAGAATATAAATACTGCACTATCACAATATTTACTTTTTTACCAATCATGCTGGGACAGTAAACAATAGTCTAAAAGCATGTTTTAACCTACAAATCAGTATTTTATTTTAATGTAGGTTTTTGGGGTTTTTTTAAAGGACTCAAAATCCACTTCCTCAGTGAATTTCATTGAGGTGTTTTAAGCTGTAAAACAATTTTCAGGACTTCCACATTGTTTCTCAGGCTGAAGTACTTCCTTTGTGCTAGTGGATTCACGGACAACTATTGCTTTCTATTACAAACAACTTGTTGGCAGAGAACATTTTCAAGTCCAGCAGCTTATAAAGTCTAACAATCAACTAACAGCAAGATGTTGAGTTATATACTGGACACGGTTTTAAGTAAAAGTTTGGTGTATATTACTGTTTTGACATTTAAGGAGGAAAACAGTAAGAAGAAAACAGCTAGCTTAATTTTAACTGGGTGAGAAGAAAATTTCCTTCCTACATGCCCAGGCTGGAAAGTGCATCCCATACTTTAAATCTGTACTCAAAACCAATACTTTTGGACCATGTGAATCAATAGCTGATTTACTGCAGAAAAATTTCCTGTAAGCATAGAATAAAAAATGTGAAATACCTAGAAAACAAAGTCACTGTAATTAATTTTGTACAGTATTAAAAATGCATGCATGAGCAGTTTTAAAATTAATTTCCTTCTAAAAGCTTGCATCAGTATTTCATTTAAAGACAAAAAAAGAGACTAATAGCTTCGTTACACGCTGTGCCATAAATTCTTTATAGCGTGCCATAAAATTTACTTTTTAAAAAGAAAAATTAAGTAGAAACATTCTTTTTCATGTTATGGGTCAGATTACAAGAGAAGGAATTATGAAACCACTTATTCCACTTGATTTTGCAAAACATCGTAGAATTTTTTTCTCTCGTCAGACCATTTCCTGAATAGAAAGAAAAACTGAGAGCATACAGGGCAGAAGGAACATCTACAATATAACAAATAAAAGCAGCAGCATGGACAGCTGCTGGGGGGGCAAGGCAAGAAGAGTAAGAAAAAGGCATATAACAATCTTGTCTTGGGAGGTTTTTAACAGACATAGGGAAGCCCTTAAGAACAGAAAAGGCTGGGAAAGCAGTACGAGACAATAGGAGAAGAAATGGAACACGGTGTGGGAACTGTCAGCTTGCTGTGCAGGAACAGGGAAGCACCTGTAAAGTTCTATTTAAATGCTCCAGAATGTAAGTAATAATGAGACTCCAACACTAATCTCTGCAATTTTATTTCTTGTCCAACTGGACCTATCCTTGCAACTCAACAGACTGCAGCTTAATGCTTGCCTTTAGAGACTTCCAATATTATTCCTTTAATCAAATACACTTCTATATTGTGAGCACTGGCTCTGTAAGACCTGAAAACACTTCAATAAAACTTAAAACTTACGTTACTTTCTAA
Source organism: Strix aluco (assembly GCF_031877795.1). NCBI lineage: Eukaryota > Metazoa > Chordata > Aves > Strigiformes > Strigidae > Strix > Strix aluco. The sequence continues at coordinate 42,459,940 of NC_133932.1, forward strand.
AGGCAAAAGCAGCATGATTATATTACTTTTCATAAACTACTTACTTTTATTCTAGTTGTATACTGAGATTCTCAGGGCACTTCTATACTGTCAACTGTAAATTTGTTGTTGCCTCTAAACCCAGGCAGCAACATAACAGCTCTAGCCTGAAAGCAAAACCACACCGTTGCTGCACTGAGCCAGAGCTAAAATAGCCTGCCTGTTATATAAAGCTACACAGTAAATCAACTCCTCGCTACTGAATTTCATGCTCCAGCTGCTCTCAGCAGCAGTCATTTAGTAAGAACTTCTAAAAACTACTAAACACAGGGAGCAGTCAAGTTGGTAAAAATCATTCTGTATTAGCAGATTTTGGTATTCTTACCTTTTAGTCTATTTAAATTCCATGGCCAAAGCCACAGTGAAACTATCTACGCGAACAAGACTTACTGAATTTCAACTTTCACACAAAAATAAAAAACAGGGCAAAACTGCAGGAAGTGCACTGTGGCAACTACCTAATTGAAAGCATACGAAGTGAGCTGAGTAAGCTGGGTAACTGAGGGCATGGGAAATTTATTCCTAAATTTGTTTTGCAACCATTGGGGTGGACTATGCCTATTTTCTCAGGGTTGCACCACTTGTTCACATTTTTCTGGAAGTGTAAAAAGTTTGGCTTAAACTAGTTTATCCACACATCCCATTTCCAGCCACCAGGAGTAATAGAATTTCTTGAAAAACTTTTTTCCAAATTTCAGATTTTTTTTTTTTTTTTTGTCCTTATAAAAGGTCAGGCTCTAATATAGCTAATACAAGCCTAATAACAGCAAACTAACTTCTCAAAGTCTTTCCCCCCACCCCCGACTTCTTACAGTCTGGAGAGGTCCACAGACCACAAGTTGAAAACTAACAGTATGATCATGGACTCAAGTAATCTGTGTATTGCTCTGTTAGACAATGTAATTCTCTGAACAGGACTTTGGGATAAGGAGAAAATTTGAGTTCAGCCTGTGCAATTACTATCATGTTGGAATTGAAGTCTAGAGATTATGAAGTTAGTTGAAACACCAGAGGTTTCAAGTCAACCCTCTATTACATCACCTATATTCCCAAGTGTTTTAAATGTAACCTGAAAATAAGGACACCTGGATATGTCCACTCAAGTCAAACTCAGTTTCAGAAGCGCATGAACACACATAAATTAGGGATATAATACTACCCAATTCCTGTATTAGCCCTTGTCATGGTATAACCCCAGCTGGCAATTTAAGCACTACACAGCTGCTCACTCTCCACCCCACAGTGGGATGAGGGAGAGAATCAGAAGGGTAAAAGTGAGAGAACTTGTGGGTTGACATAGAGTTCAAGAGGTAAAACTTTTGCTTTACCTGCATAGCTCCACATAAGCTACTATCAAGAAATTTAACTCTATCCCTGCCAAAACCAGTACAACCCTCTTATCTTGGAAACCAGATTTAGCCTTCCTGCACTTGAAAGACTAGCCTAAGGGTTTACTTGTACAATTAAGTTACAGTTTTACTACCCATTACTTATGAACAAGGATATATGTACTCATGCTTGTCTCTATCCTAAAATGACCTTTTATTTTCTGTCTACTCAATAATTAATAATGATTTTGTCTCTTCAGCTGCCCATTATGTGTGCTAAACTCATGCAGCCCACAGGTAGGAAGCCCAGCTTCACCGATCATTTTCGTAAACAAGTCAATATTGCAAAATTTATGATTTTTCAAAAATAATCATTAAAACACAAAGGAAAGAGTTTGCTGTTAAAAAACTTCTAGAACAGTCATTATCATAAGCTTTATTAATAGCATTCTGCCCAAGAAAAATTTACACAACTGTGGTGAACTCAGATATTAAAGCATTTTAAAATATTAAGTCATTAAGTAGCATGTTCCTTCATAATCTAGACTTTCACCAATGTTGAGGGTTCCTTAATACTTAAAAAGGATAATCTTTGCACCATGTTCTGAACTGTTCCTTTAGACTTTACATACATGTGTAGTTGACCCCTTCCACTGAGGACACTTGAGAAGACAACTTTGATATCCAGGACCCCAGAAAAGAACACCATTTAATTTCAAATTTTTCTTTACTTTTGTCTAACACCAAGCAAAAGAAGCACAAGTCATCTTCTCAATACATGACATACAACAAGATCCCTCCTTTGCAGTAGCACGCAAGCAGTTGAATTCTTTACCTGTGCAGCCCAAATGTTGTCAAGATCCTGCAAAGTGAGGGCTTTTTCTTTGATGACAAAACGGAGAATTTTCTCTAACTTCTCTACATACTGAGGTTGATGAAGACTATCTCTCAACACAATTGATAAAATATTATTCTGCTGGATCCATTCCTGAATATAAAAAGAAAGTAGTGCCATCTCAAATTACTGAAGTGCTGTCACTGATATTTAAGATAAAAAGACAAATATCAACCTGTTACAGATTAATGACTTTATATACAATATTCTCATCGGGAGAGGTGAGAAAGATGCAGCACAAGAGGAAGGTATTTATCTCTAACTTTAATTTCCTCTTTAAAAAAAATAATCAGCATTTTAAGTATCACAGTGACTAGCGTATTGTGTTATCTCAAGAGGAAGTGTTTTTTCAGACATTAAATTATGAACCCAAAGCATAAAAATGTTCAAACAACTTCAAACATAAAAAGTCAATGGGAGGAACAGTTAGCTCTTCTATTCAAGGAACAAAATTTTTCTCTTCCAATTCACAATCATTAAATATCAAACCCAAGTTGCTTAAGACACTTCTAGTTTTACTGGTATGCCTACAGCATATCGCATAAAAAGGGCATAAGCAAAGACTGAAATATAAAAAGGTCAGATTATTTAAGTACTGCCACTTATAGGGTTTTTTAAAATGCTTCTAATTGAATTAGAGGCCAATATTCAACCATATTTAAGTAGATGCAATTTTTCCAGTGGTGTCATTGACATGGTGTCCTGTATTTTTTGCTCCTACTGAAGCAAAGCAGTGTCTGCTTTGAGTACTGAAAAAGAAAACAAACGTACACAGCATCATACCTTACAACAGTGTCCTTGATTACGGACTTACAGTATTCAAGCTAGTCTCATGGAATACTTCTATCTAGAAGCTTGCATTTAAAAACAGAGTCTCATCTGAGATATCAAACTATAGGGAGTATGTAAAAAGAGAGCTATCTCCTCCTATCGCTTTATGAAGTCAAACTGCAGACATTCTTTTTTGTCAGCAGTCTTTTTGCAGATTATAAACCTCACAACAGGTAGCCAGTCACAAAGACAGGGCAGAACAGTGCAAAAATCACTTAACACAACTAAATTTCACAAAGATGAAGAAAAATTTGTCCTTAATTTTACAAATGTTCATTTTAATAAGTTCCCTACATATGGACTTAAGCATGAAACTGTATTCAAAGTATGTAAATATTAAATAAAGTGTGACATCTAAAACTTTCTGTACCAAAGAATCCAGCTTCTGAAATGTGAAAAGCAGAGTAGTCACTTAGAACTCTAATAAGAAAAACTTACTTGAAGCACAGAAGCTAGACTATATCCTTATTTAAATGAACATTCAATTTTTAGGTACAGTGGCACTAAAGTTTCACATGAATCACACCTTTTTATCTAGGTTTATTATTTTTTTAAACACTATGTAAAAAACATACTATTCAAGGATCCCTTTTTAAGGCATGTTTTGAGCACTGAAAATAATTCTCAATGGCAGCTTTGAAACAAATACAGCATTTTTTCACAGAAAGACTACTATTGAAATGACTTATTACCATGACGTGATACTGTTTATAATAGCAGATATGAAAATCAGTAGTGTGTGCGGGATCCATAATATACAGCTACTTCTACCATTAAAGTAATAACAAGGAAGAAAATCTATTCAATTAATTTCGATGAAGAGGAGAACTTACTGCCATTCTTTCAGCTGTAAGCCATTCTTCCTCTTCAGGATTACCATGCCGATGAGTATAATATGACACACTGGATATTACTTTGTTAACTTCATTTAGTGCATTCATTTTACCATTGAAAGAAGAAATTTGCAACAACCTGTAAGAGAAATTAAATGTAAGAAGTGTGCAAAAAAAGTCAGCAGTAGCATATCATACTAGGAGTAGCATCTTACCTAAGTATCATTTTTAACCTAAATATTTCTAAGTTTTTTACAGTTTCTTCTTGTCCTGGAACTCTTGAAGCTAGGTTCTTTAGAGATTTGATTATCATTGACAGAGCATCATTTTTGGCTTCATTCTTTGCTTCTTTTTTCAGTTCATCATCTGTTAAATTTTCTAAAAATTGTGGAACCATTTCTATAATTGGAAGGAAATATTTCTTCACTGTATGTAATGTTAGAAATTCGTAACATTGTCCAAATGGCCTAAAAAGAAAGAAAAAGGGGATCAAAGTGCCATAATCGGTACTTGTGTAATATTAGATGGTAAGGAGCAATTCATTCAAGAAACTCAAGTCTATTTACAAGCACATGAAATGCTGAAGGTAAACACAGAGATAGAGTGAGAGGAAGTGTGTCAAGAAAAGACTAAGCTTTGTGATAATATAGTATTTCATGCTTAGTCCAACTTTTCCATATATGTAAATTGTTAGTTTCAAAAAAAACTTACTTGATGAGAGCTGCAATTATCTGAACATTCAACGCTGATCCACTCATGAAGCGATCATGCAAGATCTGAAATCCATTTAATGTGCCAAACTTGTTGATAAGATCTACTAGCCAACCCTGCAATATAATAAAAGTTATTTTCTGACCTTTACAAATTACCATTTAGAAATACTTTCAAGTACCTGTTAGTAACAAAGCTTGCTTTAAGAAAGTCCTTACACAATAAAGTGTTAGAAGGTAACAGAACTTACAGTGAACTTGCCTATGTAGTTTAAATATTCAGTTTTAAGAAAATACTTAGAAATAGGCAACAAGACCCTTCCCATTACCATGTCAAAGAACAGATACTGTACATTAGTTATTCAGAAAATTTATCAAATATATAGGAATAAAAATGACTATACTTCACGTTCAGCTTTGGCTGCTAAGTTACTACAGAAAGCATGACAAGTCTGGTATTTTTCTGTGGTCTGGATGTGATAATACTGCATATAAAAGCAGTAAGAATGCAAAATAACATTCTTCTAAACACAGTTAGCAATGCAAGGAAGTCCAAGGACACCCAGTTCTTTATCTTTGGTTCTTACATATCAATAGCTAGCAGTTCTACTAAAAAGAAAAAAAAAAAGGAAGAAAGCAACAAAAATATAATTCAGTTAGCTCCTGAAATTGTACCAGTGCCATTTGGAGCACAATTTGAAAAATTCAGACCCAAGAACCAGAACAGATGACTAATCTGCACTGCCAGTTCAAAAAACACAAACCCCAACTCCCCAACAAACTCCCAAAAAACCAAACACAAACAAAAAAAACTCCCAAACCACACTAACACTAGCATCATCCTAATGGCCAATTAAAAACAGTTCTGCAATCATTGAGAACTGTAAGAAAAGGGAGAGAAAATTCCTACTTTATCACATAATTTCCTCCTCAAAACATGTCACCTACAAAATCATGTTGAGTGAGAAGGTAAATCCATCAACTGGCAAATACAAGCAAGCCAATTAACACAGTAGGAATGGCATTCCAACAGAGTTGTGCCAGCTTACCACAGAAACACATGACAGTTTGATTGTGGACCAAAGACTGAAAGAGTTAGAAGGGGAAATGTACATTAAATCATGATTGGTTAAGAGTCCATATATATCACTGTAACATCTTAGTGATATAGAGAATGAAGGGGTTTTCTTTCCCACTCTAAAAACACTTCTCCATGGCTACTGTGTAATTAGGTAACACTGCATAAAATTAAAAATACAGGTCTGAAAACACTCTCTTACCTTTGGTGATCTTGGGTCAGGAGGACGGGCGTAAAGTTCATCTTCAGCAAGCTGGACTCCTGCAGGAACTGTTTCTGAGGGACGAGTACCATTGTATAGATGGAATTTGCAGTGAGGATTTAAGGCCATGGCAAGAAGTTCAAGAAGGGGAAACCAGTCTTGGGACAGCTTGGCCACACACAGTTCCACTAGTCGATGAGTGTTGTTAATAATACATCTCTATTAAGAAAAAAACAACCACCAAGAATGCGGCAGGTGACTGTACAATGAATATGAACTATAAACTCTGAACCATTTGTACCTAGCATGCAGGATTGCATAAGGAGTTTTACAATGTTGTATCTTAATTTGTACTTCCTCTAATAAAGGCTTTAAACAAACCTTAAACTATCTGTTTTCAGCTAAAAATTAAATTTAGGAAAAAGACACAAGTATTTTTAGTTGAGACATTCATGAATCACCACTGAACTATTAACTTTTCCTTCTTTTACCCATTTCTCAGATTTTAATTTGCTTATAAAGATCTCTACAGTTTCTCATTTGGCATATGACTAGCTGTCCAACAGGTAGTTTTTATATTCAAGCAGCTGCTACAAACATTCTGAAGTTAGCAGGTGGTTAAAAGCTTTTACTAAAAAAGCAAGTTTTCATGTCCTAGCTTGCACATAAAAATAAGCAGGTCTCTAGACATCGGGCCAAAGACAGCCTGCCTAACAAGAGCTGCACTACTGAACATGCAAAGTTTCATTCCTCCCCATATCATCTCTCATGTTTTATTTCCTTCCAAAAACACCTGAGGCAATAAGACAAAATATTGATAGCAGGACGATTCTCCACCCCCTCCCCAGCCATTTGTACAAGAGTTCTCCCAGTTCTCTGTTGAGATGAGTTTCAAAAATAAGATGCAGTCTCCTCATAGTCACAAAGGCAGTCTCCTTCCTCATTTAAATTACTATGCTTTTCAGAAACGTGTTAAAAACTCACATGAATCTCAAACTTCCAGCCGCTCACTGCCTCATCTGTAAGGATTTTTGTGAAAGATATAGTTAACCCATCTCGAAAAAATCGCTGGCACGCTTCACTTTTGACATCAAGGCCTATTTTAAAATAGAAAACAAAAAACCAGACTATTAGAGATGCAATTTCATTAGTTGTTAGATGAACTTTTAAATATTGAAAGCAGCGATTTGGACTTCAAAGGTTTGGTGTTTAAAGTTTCAGAATTCTTTTAAAAAGAGAAGCCTTAGATGAAGCAAACTTACATAAGCTTGAATGGACAAAACCATGATGGAATAATGTTCTAGTAAATCCACCTCAAAAATTGCACTCCTTTAGATAATTCTAAAATTATTTTAAAAACATGTGATAGAGTGCTTTTTTCCCACGCTTGTAACACTCAAAGTTATAGTAGCAAAAGTAACAGTAAGTACAATCTTTATCTTCCATTCTTCTGGTATACACCCATTTATGCTCTCTCTTATTTAGCTGCTACCAGTAAAACTCTGAGTGAAAAGCAGAAAGGGTGAGACCTGCTCAGTTTCCCAGACACAATTCACCTGCAAAAATAAACATGAATCCTTCTGTCTCTCACCCTCCCTCCAAGTACAGTTTCTTGTCATTCTGCTGCCAGGACCCAATACACTTAGACCCCAACACTGCTGTAAACCTTCACAGCCACCATGTCAAGTTTACAATTAAAGAATAATGGGCCATACTTTTCTCTTAGCTATTTTAAAACTCTGAAGTTATTTATAACCCAGTATTTCAAGAAATCTGTACTTCCCCTTCAAAAGCTCAGTTAGAAACTCTAAATAGGGCTAAAAGTCAACAGAAAAATATACTGATCATGTATGTACACACTGGAAACAATGAAAGCCATTGGGTACCTTATAAAAACAAAACTGTGACCTGCCTGCACTGTTTCTTTACGGAACAAGTTTAATTTTCAATCAGAGAATCTTAGCATGCAACAAGCCTACAGCGTTCAGATTCCCAAAAATCACTGCCACCACTCCCTCCTCCTGCAATCTCCTTAATGAGACATCCTGACAGTAACTTCCACTGGTTTGGGAAGGATTGATTTGCATTATCAAATTAAGGTTCCTCATAGTCACAAACAACTGTACAACAGAAGTTCCTTTCAAAAGTGGTAACAGAACATCTGCTCTGCATGCCAGTAGATACCAAACTTTCCAAACTCCTGTAACAGGGCCTGCTAGCCTATACTCTTACAGTGGGTGTGGCTCTCAAGCAACTAGAGTAAAGCATATGGAGAGCCCCTGTCACCTCCTTGAAAACTATTCCAGTGCACCCTCTTTTTATCACTACCAGAAGTACACGTGGCCAAGTATAAAAAATCTCCACGTTATCTTTCTATGTAGCTTGCAGTCTGGATAGCTGACATCCCCACTCTATGTAGTAAGTTCTAAGACCAATAATACAAGGCTGCAAGCCACAGCAATGACAACATGACAAAAGACGAGAGATGCACTACTGCACTTGCAGTAAACTCAGGACTTTGTTAAATCCTCAAGGAGGTAAAGATGACAACTTCACCCCATACAAAACAGAGGACAGGGAAGGTATCTAATGTGGTCAACCTAGGGGGCTTACCTAGGGGAAATGTTCCTTTCTGAACCCAAATGTAGCAGTGCACTTAGTTCTTGAATACAAATTCAAAGCCGGCACTCAAGTGATTTTAATGCTCCTCAGAGTACCAGTACACTGCACTGAAATATCTCTCCAGCTTTCAAGTACTTCTTGGACCACCTCCCCCCACAATGGTTAGACAGCTTCAGTCAGCAAGACATTTCAAACCAAGTTCAGGAATACCAAAACACACTGTTTTAAAACACACTGTCCTTTCCGTACTTCACTGGAGAGGGAAGATGTAGAACCTCAGAAGACACCTGTATGACTCCTAGATATACAATAACCTTCTACCTTCTCCCACAGTGCTGCAAACTGCTGAAACAACAGATGAAACAACTGATAACACTTATGGAAGGAGCCAAGGCTAGGTGTCTATAAGGACTGAAGTATCATCAAAAGGAAGGTACAGGAGTCCTAGAAGACAGCGGGTTGGGAGAGGAAGCAAGAGCAATCCAAAGCCAGTGAGAAGAGAAACAGCAGTTACACTAGACACCTGGCGTCTACTGCTTGAATCAGATTCTACCGCTTGAATCAGATTCAGTATCACTAACTCTTAAGAAAGACTGCAAGCAGCCATTTTTCTCTCAATTGTCCAAATTCTGAGGGCAGTGAAGGATAAGGAAGAATACAAGAGATACGTAAGTATATGCATCCCTGAGCTAAGTATTTAGAGAAAAGTTGGAGAAATGAGTTATGCAGTGAGAAAAAAACTAGTATGAAAGGACAAGGCCATGTGCAATATACAGTATACGGGAGTTGCAGTTAAGGGACCAGAGGAAGAACAGAGGGCCATTTGACTTCTGTACTTATGCTTAAAAGCAGTCGATTTGGCAGATAAAACACACAGAGTATGTTAACCCTGACACAAGAGCAGAAACACTCTGTGTCCACAAAACTTGTCAGTCCAGATGCAACTGTATATGAAAAAACTGATGCATCTAAGGGGTATTCAACAGTATATGGTTGAAGCACCAAGGCCCCAAGCAAAATCACCCAGCTCCTCTTCTCCAGGATGTTGGACTACACAACTTTGTAACTGGAACCCCAGAGCTTAGCTAGCTCCACACACTGGTGTGGCACTGTGCCAGGCCTGGAGCACAGCACAGAAACCGTTCAGTGGCTTAGCAAAGGCTGGCTCAGACCCTGTAGAACTGACAGTGGCCTGGAGCTAATAACCTCAGAGGAAACCCACAGTTGCCCATGGGCACAGTGGCTACACATGGCACTCAGATTCTGGCAGTCTTTCAATAACTCTTAATCATCAGGAGTATGAGAGTGCTGCTACATCAAGATGCTGCACTGACCCTGCTATAGTTCATTTGACTGAATTGGTTCTAGCCCAGATACCTGGCTAAGAAACTTTGGAACATGACAACACAAATCTGCTGTCCCTGCTTTAGATAGATGGCTAAAAAAAACCATTTCAAGAAAATGCAGAAGATACTGCTTCAGTAAGGAACTCAAGAGTGGTCCCACAGAAACACAGATGGATCATCCAGACAGACATTGTCTTTAGAGAGGATGCTGGAAACAACTCCCATCATTGGGCTGCCTAGCTTTTGGATGCACACACACTTTTTTTTTTTTTTTTTTTTTGAGTCTCTAGGGCCTGCCTCTACTCTTTCCCACTCTGTAAGCCTTCATAAGTCATCAAAACCAAAGATTTGGGATCAAGGTTGAAGGTTTAAGCTGCACGGTGAAATCTCAGTTTAAATAAACCACAATTTCTAGAAGTTCCCTTGCATCTTGCTTCTGTGTGTCACACTGGAAAGTTCTGTCAGCATGTTAAAAACTGAATGTAAAAATTAGGAGCAATAAAATCCACAACAAAGGTGGAGCAGTGCAGAGTTGTTGAGGGGATTTTGAAAGAAAGAGTGGAAAATACTCTAGCCTGTTAGAAAATGAAAACCTGTAACAAACCATTTTTTTCACTTCTAAATTTGTAGCACCCAACTCACTATGAAATTTATTTCTGGATCAAATATCATTATTCAAAACACTGCATAAGTATTCCAGGATTATCATGAAGATAAACTTCCATCTTGCTATTAAACACTATTTTTTAAATAGGTTTTCTTCTATTAGCAAGTAACTCCACACTATCATTTGATAGTCTCATGGCTTGCTTAATGAAGAATAACTGATGCCTACACATAAAGATAATTTTCCATGAATAAATGCATCTGCCAGGAATAATGCGACTCACAATCTAGACAGGATTCATACTGCTCTGTCAAATTTGTTACTTGCACTTGAAGGTGGTAATGATGACATTTAATTCTTACAAGTACTTTCAATTCAGTTCAGTTATGCCCCTTTCAATTTCAGTTCCTGAAAAGATTTTAAAAGGATGTAAATAATCACTCTTATTTTATAGACAGGGTCACAAAGCAGTTACCCCAGAGTCATTCCAGAATGCCAATGACAATGGCCACTGGCAATGTTAGGAATAAAAGCTACTTAAGAATCCTAACCACTAGAAAATGGTGCTTGACAAAAAAAGATGAGCAGGCTCTTTTCAAGTTTTGTTGATCCACAATCTAAATGAGTTACAGACTGCAATATAAAATATATGTAATTCAACAGCTGGTTATTTTTCAGTTCTTGTTTCAGTTCTTCCCTTCTGAAACAGAACTCCTCAGATTAAGAAAAATGCCCACGGACAGGTAGCAAGATGTCCAATTTTACATCCTGCTGAGATAACGGAACACATTTTTGATCTGTTAAGAAATGGACAGAACAGAATCATTTATATTGCTTCTCTATATATACACAGCTCTGAAACAGTGTCCGCCCAGTTCTGAGCTACCAAAACAGTGTCAGTTACACCAAGTGAGAACCCTATCATATTCCTTGAGCACTGGAAGTTTTTTAAAAAAGAACCTTCTTAGCCATCACATAGTTTCAGTAGCCAGGAAAAAAAAAAAAATATCTAGGATGTAACTGTAAAGATAACGCAGTTAACGAACAACTACTTCCAACAGCTTTCCTTGTTTTCGCCTTAGCCAATAATCCTTGCACACGTACACACATAGGAATTCATCTAGAGGGCAAGAGGAAGAATAATGAGATAGCAATGCAGAAGCTCTTTTCAGAATTGAACACCAACAACTTAATAAAAATCAAAGTGCATAAAGCATATTAATAGATTTTCACTGTTTTTCACAAGGGGGGGGGGTGGGAAAGAGAGAAGACTGGGAATTTCAACTAAGTCTGATGGTTTGGAGAGGTACATTGATGTTAGGAGTAGCCAAAAAAATCTCATTCTGCTCTTATTACTTCACTGCATTGACAGTTTTTTTGGTTTTTGGTTTTTTTTAAAAAGATGACTTAACAGCTGGCAGCACATACATCTCCTCTCTCACAAATCACAAGCAGAGAATTTTTTTACTGCACTCTTCCAACAGCTCAGACACATAGATGGCTGCATTTTCTTTCCGTTAGTTGGCATTTCTTTTGCTCCTGAACAGATGTGATCACTTGAAAATTCTACACTCACCTTAGGATTCCTGCCAGACCTAGCTACACGCAAAGAAGCCAACTTCAAGCACAACTATGGTTGATAAATCAGCATTGGCAACAACATGTCATTATCTGTTTTGGATCACAAGGGTGCACCGTAACTTTTGTTTCTCCAGAGAGTGCTCCAAAGCAAAAAAGACTTACAGAAAATAATCAAGGTAACCCAGAATCTCATGAACACAAGCAGCTTTTTATTCTTAAAACCACGTAAGAATAACCCTTATTAACATGGAAATGAAGTCATCCTGGTCCAGCTCTGCAAAAGTAAGGAACAGGCACTCCGTATGTCACTATATTTAAAACTCAGCTAGCTGCAAAGTGCAGATATCCTAGAAAAATATTTTTATCTGACTTCTGATATTACTGAAATACCGTGGCAACAAATACTGACCGGAACAGGAAACCAAAGCAACTTCACAGGAGAACAGAACTTTCCAGAACACAAGACAAACTTGTTAATCTGACTAGTACAATTTAGCAAACACATACACAGTCCTGATACAGAATCCTCCTATTTCCAAGCAAATCAGACACAGCAAACAATATGGTAGAATTACTAGTCTAAGTCATGCTGTTTAAAATTCTAGCTTTTCTCTAATATTCTCAAAAGTATGTATGTACCAAATTTGAATAAAAATTTATGGCAAAACATTCGGAAAGCTAGATTATAGTAACTTGTTTTTAAAAAACTAGAATTCTTTGAGTTTTACTATCTATTATAAAGACCAAACCCACTAGGTCTGATATCAAAGTGAATACAGAAAACAGGTAGGACAGGAATTGCAAGATTTTTATTGCTGTGAGCTTATTCAACTTCCCTACTTATGCTAAGGCACCTAATTTCTAACTACACTGATGGCTTTCTAAAATTTCTGATCTATGAATGTTCTGCATACCACTCTGACACAATCTTCAGGATGAGGGACTGCAACAGAAATAATTAAGAATTTTTCAGCCTCCACCAGGGATTCAAAAGAACAAGGAAAGACTTTACACACTGGCCCAGTAATCATTAATTGTCTTTTCACCTTACCTTTTTTACTCAGGTCAATAGCAGCTTCTAGAAGAACTTCTAATTCCCCTTTCGGCAATACAGGAACAACCCATCGAGGCCTATATTCAAAACCAAAACAAATCCCATTGTATTTCAATTGTGCTTTTTACAAATCAAGAATCCTTGCCCCTTTGTAATGCTTTCAATATAGGGTGAGAATATAAATTTTTAAAGGCCCTGACGAGCACTCCATTTAAAAAAAAAAAAAAACAAACACAAAAAACACCACAAACCCCTCTGATTTGATGATTTGAGCCTCTCTCTACAACTCTAACCCATTAAAAAAAAAGTATTTCAAGAAATCCAGTGAAGCAAACATGCAAGAATCCTAATTCCACTATCAAGATATTTGCACAAATAATCTACACCCTCTGAAAAAAGTGTGAAAATACCTGTTGATCATGTCATCCAACTTTGCCAGGTCTGTGTGTGGAAATGCAGGCTCCTCATCTTCAAGCTGGGGTGGAGCATCTCCTTGGCCCTGCTCATCAGGCGGGGTAGCTGGGGAGTTCTCATTGGAAGAATCAGGTGAAGAAGTCTAAAATTGGTATGGAAAACACTTTAAATACTGTCTGCACTTACGTGCCACTTAATTTTGGCATTTTTCCTTCACAGTTTCAAAGAATCACTTGCAGTAAGTACCTGTCATCATAAAATCTAATAAAATCATTTGATTTCAGATTTATTAATAAAAAAACAATACAGCATTCTATCTCGACAGTTTAAAAATTAGGCTGTTTCCCAGTGAGGAAAGTGGGGATTTTTTTAACAGACTTTTATTTTCAGCAGACCACCTGTCTACAAGGTGAAAATAAAGACTATATGGGTGCTCTGGTTCTTACAAATGAGTAACACACCACTATGGCTGGCTACTAACCAACCTCCAAGAACATAACTAGTTAAGCCCATTTTGATGGGCCATGCAAAATACAATACATTTCGTAGATGCATGCTTATTTGTATACAGAAATAGCATGAATTGACAATAATAAAAATTCGAATTAGAACAGCAAGATTTAGGAGGACAAGAGAGGCCCAAAGCCTCAAGTACATTTTCTTCACAGCACCCTGTATGGTGCTGGTTTTAGATTCATGACCAAAACAGTATAGATAACAAACCAGTGTTTTGGTTGTTGCTGAAGAGTGCTTGCACAGATTCAAGGACTGGTGTTTCTCACTTTGCCCCCAAGCAGTGAGTAGGCTGGGGATGGGCAAAAGGCTGGGAGGGGACACAGCAGCAACAGCTGACCTGAACTGACCAGAGAGATACTCCATACCATATAGCATCATGCTCAGCAACAAAAGGGGGGGTCACAGGGTGTGTGTGTGTTCCAAGGTAGCTGTTGCTTGAGGACTAGCTGGGCATCCATCAGCTGGTGGTGAGTGACTGCATTTGCACCACTTGCTCCCCCCCTACACTTTCACTTATTAATCTGCCTTTATCTCAACCGATACATTTTCTTACTTTTCACTTCTGATTCTCTCCCCCATCCCACAAAGGCAGAGGGAGTGAGTGCTTACCTGGCAGCCAAGGTCAGCCCACCACACATGTCCCAAAGAACAATTAATTCTCAGGAACTAACAACCATTAAAGCTTATGGTATTAAAACAAGTATCATCTTCATACTGATTAAATGACAAAGTGGGGCTTTTCTTTTAAATGGGTTTGGCTGCACTGTTTAAATGCATCTTTTTCTGGTATTTTTTTCCCCCAGCAAAAGGAATCATCACATTATGATGTAGTATTTGAAAGTGTTTGCTTGTCATTTGAAAGCAGGACAACCTGTTCAACAGAAACATGTTAAGCTGTTCAGGAAGTCTAGTGCAATGAACAGAGACCTAGATGAAGCTGGTCTTAAAGACCTGATACCCGTTTGTAAGCTGTTTTATCCAAAAAGTGCTTCTGCAGAACTGAGCATAAACTGAACTCAGAGAGCAGTTTTACCGATCTGTGGCAGGTAAGTTTACAATGAGGTTCCTGTTGAAGCTTCTGATATTATTCCAAGAAGGCTCCTTATCCAAAATACATATGCTTGAAAGAACTATGCCACTGCCTGAAAAGGGAGCATCTTTTGCAATGCAGTGCTCTCTAACTGTATCTACTTTGCCAATAGCACTGCCTTCATCCCTCACAATCTTTTTGTATTTCCAGACACACACAAAATAGTATCTAACTTAACTAGAAACCTCTAGGAATACATAAACTCAATTCAGAAACACTATTTCTAAAGAACTAACCCCTTTATTTTTAGACAACTTGATTGTTAATATCATACCTGATTCTGCTGGAGGGGAGGCTGGGACTGTCCATCAGGAGCCTGGCCCTGGCTATCATTCCCTCCTACCGGAGAGCCACGAGTCGTGGCTGTCATACTCGACACAGGGCAGATCTTTGCAATTTTGTCTGCTTATGTAGTTGTTGTGAGAGAAGAAATTATAGTCCACTTAGTAAAGTTGAAGTACCAGCATATGCTTGCCTTAAAAAGCTCCAACTCAAGAACATGCCATCTTGCAGAGACCATTGCATAACCTGGAAAAAACAAAAAGTCAATATGCTATACTGACACATGCATATAAAAGTAATCTGTACCTGGAGAAGAACACTACAAAACCAAATAGACTGCTGTAAAGAATCTTTTATTTTAGACTTAGTATTTATTTTTATTGAGCACAACTGACATCAGAAGAAGGTAACATCTGAAATATTTAACATGATTTTAATGTTTTAAGTAAAAGTTACACTGATAATTACCTCTACACCACTGAGAAACTGACACACATCCAATATGTAGCTGTTTGACTCTGTTGCACTTGAATCACTACAGTAGATTTCCAATTTGAATTCAAGGTGCTGATCGAGGTCTATGTAGAAATGACCTGGTTAAGAGCAGGAACAGCCAAATTTGTCATCTTTTCTGATACTCTTCTCTTGACACTGTCTAACTGCAGATGTTTGAGAGTGAGTTAGAGATTGATTCTACCTCAGCTAAGACTAGTAGAGACCCTGCTGCCAAACTTCTGTTAGCACATTGGTATTTACCCAGGGCATTTGAACTGTATTCCCCTCTTCCAGCATGTGCGCATGAGCACCTGGGTCCACCAGCCTTTCCGGCCCACTACAAAGTCCATCACATCCCCACCAATTATTTTAGTGGATTATATGAAGAAAATCCTGACATCAGATTTATTTGTTGATCTTGTAATCATGATACCCCAACAGTTCAACAATCACTATGTATTCCAACTTCATTGTGTTAAATAAAGAAATAAAAAGTTGCATTAAGTTATAACAACAATTCCACTCTACACCACAGGGCACTGCATAACCACAGAAGACAAAATGTCATTTCCCAGAGCAACTCAGACTTCCAAGCACCACATAAACCAACAAGAGTGCTCAGAAAGTTCAAAAGTCAAGCATGGTGGTAGAAAGAACTGTATGAGCTTTCAGCAAGATTCATTTGGCAATGCTAAGTTCCTGATGCGATCAGCAAAAGTGTCAAGTTTAACAAGTTAGAGTGAAATTTCTGCTGTAACACTATGCATATTTGTGTTTTATTATGTCTCAAATTAATTTTCAATGCTGTTATCTTTCTCCAAGACACTTTAAAATCCTTTCCTAAATTGTGCAAATTTGCAAGCCATTACATATACCATAAAAATTTTGACTGAATACACTACTACTCCTCTGCCCAGTCTCCAATAAACAGCACCAACAAATTTAGAGATCTCTAATATTGTCACTAAAATAATGTTCACTTTTGAACAAAACTGTATTCTTTGAATACAGTCAATTGTAATCCATCCCTGCCCTTCAGAATTCACATTCATAGGTCTTAGTAAGTCTGCTAAGGCCAGAACAAAGGCATTTCCGACTCAAATTTTCTTTAGGAAGAAACTAAATTTTTAAATGCAGTTTTAAAAATGAACTTACTTTCATAGAATCATAGAATGGTTTGAGTCAGGACCTTAAAGACCATCTAGTTCAACCCCCCTGCCATGGGCAGGGACACCTTCCACTAGACCAGGTTGCTCAAAGTCCCATCCAACCTGTCCCTGAACACTTCCAGGGAGGGGGCAGCCACAGCTTCTCTGGGCAACCTGTTCCAGTGTCTCACCTCCCTCACAAAAAAAATAATTTCTTCCTTATATCAAACTGAAAGACGGTTGATTCAGGTTGAAAACTGTTACCCCTCGTCCTATCACTACACTCTCTGATAAAGAGTCCCTCCACATCTGTAGGCCCCCTTTAAGTACTGGAAGGCCACTATAAAATCTCCCCGGAGCCCTCTCTTCTCCAGGCTGAACAACCCCAACTCTCTCAGCCTGTCCTCATAAGGGAGGTGCTCCAGCCCCCTGATCATCTTTGCTGTCCTTTAATTGGTGCCCTTTTGTAATGTCCTCCTGAGTATTTAAGTATTTTCTATTGATGTTTTGGAAGATCACTAGGTATATTAGCAAGACAAAGTTTCCTGCCATACATATATATATACACATACATACACACATATATACGTACACACACTGCAGTCTACTGCAGTTCAATGCAGTCAGTTCCCCTGCACCACCCGACCGAGGCTTCTAAGTACCTGCATAAACCAATGTAATCAAACTTCTGCCAACTTACACTGTACTTTTCAACAGCCCTAAGCCAACTACCACAACAATAAACCTTCCTTAACCACCATCCTTCCTTAAGAGGTCTGATTCACAATACAGCCACACAAAAACTTGTGCTGGCACAAGGAATGAGGTAGCAAAGAAGCAGGAAAAGGGTGAAACAGCAGCAATCCTGGTCTAGGTTGGCTTAAACTCCAGAAAGAAGCGACCACTGGCAGATGTCGTTCCACAATACCTTACATCAAGCGCAAGCTGCTTCAATCTCATCTTTTTTTTATTCTAATGCTTTCGGCTGAACTATCATAAAGTGAGCCAGTTCAGAGTACCAAAGGAAACAACAACAACAAAAAAAAACCCAAACTTACAAAGAATGAATATTTTTCAGTTTCTTTAATTACCTGAACTGGTGTACTGCAAGGCCAGAGAGTACTCATTCCAAGGCCAGTCAGGGAGCCAGGACAAAACTGTAGCTCTCCTGTTTGAATGACTTACAGTGGATTTACCCTCAGATTTTGCCTCTGTACTTAGCTGAAGGGTCTGGGCAAAGCATTCTTGTTAAATCCCTTTCTGCTCAAGGCGAGTGACAATTTAGCTAGGAGATACAAGAAAACTACTACTGAAATAACCAACTTATTCAAAACCTTGTAGATACACAGAGTAAAACAAAACCTGTGTAACAAAAATATATAGAATTTTGTAGACACTAGTAAATACAGAACATTTACATAAAGGACTAACGTATCTTTTTCTTCTTACTATTTAGTGACTGTTTGCTTAAGAGTCTAATCACAATGTTCTATGTATATTACTTAAATTACGTTCCCAGAAAAGCGTATTCCAGGGCCTCCAGAGAAGTTCACTTGGCTTGACCAACTTCTTAAGTGGGTTCAGCACTTCTCTCCCCTCCCTCATCTGTGTGATGTCTTCAGAGATACAAAAGTAATTTCAAGTTATGCTGCAGCTAACTAAAAACACTCCATCTCCAATAAATGCTCCAACTGTTTTTTGTAGTACCTGCCTGTTCTAAATTGCAAGGATATCCCTGTTCAGGTATTTTCCTTCTAATTACAGAGTACACAAACATGGTATTGTAAGCACAAATCATCATCCAATTTATGGATTTTAAAGAGTATTAGAAGGAAGTAGTTTACCAGTCCTGTTTTCAGCCACTGATTTAACCATTCACGTTTTAGAGAAAACAGCGAACTGCATGTCCCACAGAGAACACACTACTGCTTTAATACCTCTAGAACTGATTAACCATGAAATTTTGAATTCCCATCACTTCTTTAATTCAGACTATTAAATTTCAATTTCTTAGAGTTAAAACTCACCAAGGCACAGTTTGGCTCAGCTCAAGAATGGCCCTTACACCTATTTATAATTAATTTGATTATTTATTAACAAATGTAAACTGATGCAGCAACACCTTGGATTTGAGTGTCCAGACAGCCCAATGGAAACAATTCAAACTGCCTGTATCCAGCTGAATTCTAATGAAGACTCCATATTAACTTTTTAATATATTTCACTTCTACTATTCTTGATTTTAGATTCAACATGCTAAGCCATGTAAAAAAAATTATCACCTTTACCCAAAGCTTTGAATGGTGTTTTGATACAGCATCAAGATGGAGGCAGACACCTATTAAATGACAAATTCACTACCCCATTGTTAATCAAGCATTGTGTGAGGTTACAAAGACTGAGTCAAATGAATCCCACTGACATTTGCTTTTGACTGCCAACTGAGAAAATTCCAATTTGCCATGCTTTTGCCATCTCCTTATGTCCCCCCAATCCACCACTAAATAATAAGTGAAAGTCAGCTTTTGCTTCACCTGACTCCTCATAATTTTAGTACGCCAGGAAAAGACAGCTACATTTTTTTTGACTTTGCATGCTCCCTATTCAGAAAACACCACCCACTGCAAGTAGCATTTCAAGAGGGCACCAGCAGATCACACAGAGGACGCCGGACACAACACTGCCCTTTGGGAGGGGCCTCTGCTTCCAGGCTCAAGCATCCAGTTGCACATCTGAGCCTCACTTCAGCTTCCACAGCCAGCAACCTCACACCTGTGTGGCAGACAGGTTAATTTTGTTTGGGGAAGAAATCAAGCACCTTTTATAAGCCAGGAAAACCACATCAGACATAGGTTCCTGGGTAAGTGCTAGATAAAAACCAAACATGTACATATTACTCTGTTACAGGATAACATGTAACAGCAAATACAAAGGATGGCATTTTAGCATGATGATGATCAAGGAACATACATAATTTTCTAATACAGTTGACTTTTAGAACAGATTTCATCTGAGTTTCTCAAAGTCACCTCTCCTCAAACATAACTGAAATACCTCAATACATACAGCCTTTCTCCTAAATTAAGCTATTTATAATATACTCTCAGAAAAAAGGAAATGCAAGGTGACAGATGACAGTAGCAGACCTCAAAATACAATTTATTATTCATGTGCATTACCTAAGCCCTATCTAGGGACACAGACCTATTTTTCCTTTATTTAAAGCTTTCTGATTATATACAAGTGAGGATACATGCCACAAAATCTACTTTGCTTTGTGCTAACAATGTATGCCAGGATACTAGTCTATTCAACATACAACAACAGAGCTTTCTAAAAATCACACAACTATGCTAAGCATTATTTATAGAATGACGTTCCTATCTTAACAGGATCTCATAGAAGATGTGCTTTTTCACCATAAGTGCTGTTGTGCAAAAAAGCTTAACTGCAGCAATATGAATTTTAGGTTGAAAGGTATCACAGATTTGTTTCATACAGGATTCTGGGAACTGCCTTCTTAAAATCCTAATGATGAGTAGTGACTCATCGCAAGGGTTATGACATAATTCTAGTCTAAAAATTCTAGACTTAGGAATCTAACCTTCTACCCTATTCCTTTTTTTAATCAAAACGCCTTCTCATCTAGAAACACCTCCCCCAAAACTGTAACACTGACCTAATTCAGTAGTTACAATCTATACACACCCACACACATTTATAATTTTCTTTCTTCTCTGTGCCTTGTGTCTTTCAGGAAGGAGAAAATTATTTATACAATCAGAATAGAAAACTGGTGGTCCCAGCAATTTGCTCATTAACACTGACATGCACTAAAATTGAAATGTATTTAATGATTAATGAAAAACTTGTCATTAAGCTACTATTCAGTAGAGCAAAAAGTGTCTAACTTTCAATGTTTAAAAAATACCTGATAAGCAGCAATCACAGAAAAGGTTATTTCAAATAGTTTGTGTAACACAGACAATTAATTTTGATTCGTTCTCCAGGTAAAGATGTGAGTGTACAAGGGACTTAACTGCATCACGCTCCCACACATTATTACAAAGCAATAAATTTTTAAGTAATACAGTAAAAGATGGATTTTGAGTTACTGTAATTGTTATGAACTAAAACTATGCTTATTAAAAGATAGGTTACTTCAAGTAACCTTTTTCATTGATCTTTCCACATCATATATCCGAAATTAAAGACTCTTGGCAGCATAAGCTTCTGGAACATTGGGAACATCCATGCAAACATACAGTTCTATTTGTCCACAGTATCATACAACAAAATAAAGAGGGATGTTCTGAAACTTACTTCAGTTCTTTCAGGATTTTTCTTTTTGTTTAACTTCAAAGCTTAGTGTAGAGACTAAGTGTAGCTAAGCTATGTCTACTTAACGGTACATGACTTCATTTCATACAAGGTGCACCTACACCTACCATTTACATGAATTTAAGCAAGCAGTAAAAACAGAGAAAGTGAACTTCCAAAAGAAAGCATCACCACTTATTGTCAGGTCAACAGCAAAGCAGAGGGACCACAACTCTCAACCCCATAAATATGGTCTCAACGGAGTTATCTAAATGCATTCAGATCTTCAAGCACCAGCTACACAACACTCTGTGCTGGACACTCTAGAGGAATGCTGCAGAAATGCTAGTTTTAAGCAATGTTTCCTCTTCCTTGAGCAACAAATATGAGTATTACCTGGATTATAGACTTACAGGTGTGACAGCCTGATCCTATTGTCTTCTGCCCATAGTTTAGAGTACTGGGGAACTTATGCAGAGGTCTGGTTGAAAATTTGAAGTTCTGACGACATTCAAAGACTGAAGCCTTAATGTGAAGGAGATTTGGGAAAAATGAACTTAAACAACCCTGAAGAAATGAAAATGTCATATTTACACCGTGTTAAGAGAATTAAAATACTCATATATGTGGCATAATTCAAGAATGGGGATAAAGAATTCAGCATTTCTCCCATCACTATAAAAAAAAACAAACCTAAAGAACAAGACATAGAAGGCTAAATGATACAAAGAGTACTTTTGGGATTTTTTAAAATATAGCTCTGTTACTGCAAAATCACGTGGATTACTCTGTCTTTCGGAAAAAAGGAGAAAACTGGAAAATGGTACTGGTTTCTCATGTAACCTGACTTGAGACATAGTGATGAAGAGCAGCATCTGACTACATTTAACTGTTTCAGGTGTAACAGGTAGCTTAAACTTAAGGTTCTCAGATTTCCTTTTCAGGCGATTAGAAGCACAGTCTCTCCTCAGGCTTCTCTGGCTAAAGCTGACCCCCTTTCCTCAAAAGTTTTGCAGTCTCAATATAAAATTTTCATTGAACTGCCAAGCTTGGAGCCCAAGAAGTTCTAACCAAAGCAAAGTGTATTCAGGCTAAGGCTGAGAATGCAGTATTTGGCCCTGCACATCAAGCCAACAAAACCTGACATATTCAAAATGTATTAACTTCTTCCCACGTGGAATAACTTCCCAAAAGACTTCAAAAAACCCAAGGTAATCCTTTACACCACTCAAAGGACTGTCTTACTTCAAGGCAGTGATTGATGAAGGTCAGGTGCTGAAAGGGAACTGGACAGCAGCAACAAGTGTCTTTTTCTAAAAGACATTCATTTGCCAGTAATTTTTGGGGCATTTAACAGTTAGTGTACCACTGATTACTTAAGGTACATGATGCTTTTTCCCAGGTAGTGTAACAAGAGGTCAGGTCTTCAGATCATAGCTTAGTTCTGGCTACCAAACAGAAAAGTCAATTTCAGTTCCTGCTCGGGAGGAGAAGCGTTTTGCTCATGTGACAGTAAATAGAGAAGAATGCCAAAGATACAGCACCAAGAAAACAAGCAATCAATGCCTTACCTACAAAACCAGCAAATGTTAAGACAATTAATGGCATTCCCTTCACTGAGCTGTGGACTTGCTGTCATGCTCTGTAGGCATACATTTCAGGCCACTGGCATGGACTGAGCGCTGAGCCAGACTGGGCCTCTCACCCAGCACAACCATTCATTCACTCTCAGGAGCTTTCAAAGCAGGAGTTACACTGGTTCAACTGGTATGAAACTGTATCCTCAATGATACTCAGTATATCTCAATGACAGAAGGAGGAGGGACATAAAATCTATAGCCCCTGCAATTCTATTCCTTTAATTCTTGTTTTGCACATTTCCAATGATTAAGAAATTACATTCAAGGCACTAGTAAGCAGTTAGATAATGTGGGTTTTTATGCTGGGAGATGAGAATTTTGGTCACAACAGTGAAACAAACCAGACTTTCCAAGAACAGAATGAAGTCAAGTGATTAAAAAAAGCACCAGTAAATGCATGCACTATAACCTAAGAAAAGCAAGCTTGTAAGTCACTTCTATCTAGAAAATGCTAACATCTATTTTAAAAATTGCTTAAAAGTTTTGCACTATGACTTTCACATACTATGCAGCCCTTTTCTTGAATTCAGAATGAACATGCAAAGAAGGGGGCAAGATTTCCTTGCACCTTGTATTACAAGAACAAGCTACAACAGGAAACATTCTCACAATTGAAAAAAAAAAAAAAAAAAACCAAAAACCAGATCTAAGAACTTTAGTATGTACATTTATTTCAGTCAGAGAGTCAGATTCAAACTCATGCTGCTCAGCAACACAATGCTATACTTTTTTCCAATTATACTACTGTTTATTTATGCAAGAGACTGCCCTTCTGTAACCCAAAAAATGTGTTCTTGGCAATACAGCCCATTAGGATTGAATTGATATTTCAGGTCCAAGTGCAATCTCAGTCCTTCACAGTAGCAGTTGAGCACTATAAGCAAGGACAAATCATGGTTCAATGTCTACACTGAAATCATGTTCTAGATTAAAAGGAATACACACATTTGCAATTGATATGATTTGAATGTTACTTCAAACTCAGCCTCTCTGTCTTTTTGCTACAGAGCATTATTATTGGATGCTCAAAAGTCAATGGGAGAAATTGAAACACATTCTCAGTATTACAGGTAGCAAAAAAACAGGCTTAATTTCACTTAAGTGACAAAGGCTTTTCTCAGTAAGACATGGATGTTTACAGCAAAGCACTAGGAAATAGAGGAAATTTTAAAATTTCTGAGCATTGAGGTATCAATGGTTTCCTACTAGCTGCTGAAGCACACTGTAAAGGGGGAGTGAAAGGCTTTGGGAATGTACAGAATGGGAGATATTACAAAGTCTGAAAGAAACAACAGACCAGACACCTAAGTTCACACAGTAGTACTCATCTCCATGTTTTCTCTGCATGAGGATGTGCACAATACAGCCTACAACTCTTGCCAATTAATATTCTTCATAAGAGCAGACAGACATAAACTGTATTTCTGTACTGGCATTGAAAGTTTTCTTTTTTATTAGTTATAACAGTATGTAGCAGTGGTTCAGGAAATAACTGGACGGTGATAGCAACAGGTTCAGTTTCCTAGCAGAAGGAGTCTTCAAAGCTGTTTCAGAACATATAGGTTGGTATACATGCAGGTAGGAAATAACACCTCATTTTTCCTTACACTTAAACCAAAATTTAATTTTGGATAAACATATTGCAATATACTAACAAAACAGAATGATGTATCCAAAAGTTGGGTTTTTTTTTTCCTTTGTGCAATTCATTTAATACATGGTCTCCAAATTTATTCTAATTGATTATCCTTAGTTTTAGCTATTATGTATTTTCTAGTACACACATGATTATCATTCATAATTAATGCATTTAAAACATCCTAGCAACCACCATAAAATAAAATAATTTAAATAAATGTTATACATCTCAGCCTCTTTGCCATATTAGGCAGTATTTCTGCTCTGAATCTAAACACAGAAGATACATCAATGTCATAAAAAAACCCCAGTTTCCAACATTTATAATGTAATGTATTAAAACAACTGATACTAAATATTTTAAAATCAGAAAACCCAAATAAGCTGTACTTAATAGTTTTACAGTATGATCAAGAATCTAGGGAAACCTACATACGTAACTTCTACTAGATCTTGACAAACAGGATATAGTCCAAAATAGCACAGAAAGGAAGGGGGGAGGAGTAGGGGGAAGGGAGAAAAGTAATCAAACTACCATCTCTGGACATAAAACCGTTTAGTGAAACTCAGAGTCACTAATGCAACTTCCTACAGTCTAATAAATAAGATCAATTTAATACTCTTCTTTACCATAAACGTGAAAGACGTTAGAAACGACCTGAATTTCTGTACTGTATTTTTACATGCTTGTCTGACTAAATGTACAGTAAATAAAACAGGTTTAAAAAAAATCTCCACTGATTGAAACTAGAATTATTAACATAATTTTAACAAACAGGAAAAACATTCCTAGTCAAACCCTTCATGTATCAATTCTCAATCCCATACTATTCAATATCACCAGTAACACAGACAAAATTATAAAATTACTAATGAATTTTGCACATGGCACACAAACTAATGGGGTGATAAACAACAGGAACATGTCACAGAGCAATCTGGATCATCTGATAAGCTTGGCACAATAAAATGTGCACTAACATAGCCAAGTGTCAGGTCATTCACCTAGGAAAAAAAGGACATACAGAAAACTTCGTATATATTGGAAAACATGACTAGAAGCAGGGTTATTCTAGAAAAGCAACTGCATGCAATCACCACAATTGCATGTTTGTAGCAAGAATAAGTCTCAGGACTGTTGTCTTTTTAACAGAAGCATATAATTTTGGTCACAGAACTGATAAGAAACTTGCGAATTATAGCCTTTTACATCTAGGGGGAAAAAAAAAAAAAAAAGTAGCAACAAAGATACCCTCCACACCAATCTGCTGCCCCAGCGAGGTGAGAGTGCAACATGCTGAATCAAATACCTGAACCCATTACAATACCAGCCACAGGACAGAACACCAGAGACCATCCACTTCCAAGGCAGCCTAGTTGTTCTGGGGCTTTCGACTACTATTTATCTTATTCCTTTGCAATAAGGGAATAAAGATGTCCTTTTAAGACTGCTATGTCTACTCTCTTCAACTTTTGGGCCTATCAAAGGAGAAAAATAACTGAGAAGACAGCAGGCAAGTACTATAGGAACTGTATTTGGAACTGACATTTTATTTTCAAAAAAGCAGTAATTGCCCATTAAGCACATAAACAAAATCAGAAAAAGCACTGAGGACCTGACTCTTCCCTACAACTTTTGAGAAGAGGTACACAATTTTCTACACATGACATAGCATTTCCTTTTTAGTTCTGAAGCCCAAAGTTATAAATACAGTAAGATATTATTTCATGCTAAGAGCTTTTAAGCTGTAGACTTCCAGAACAAAACCAATACATCCAAAATGTGTGTTTTCTAAATCTTTGGCTAGTCACGCAACAAACATTTCTTGGCTGTTTGAAATAGCATACGGAGCTAAGAAGACCAGCTGATATCACTACCAACTATATATAGCTACACTTTCAAATAAAAGTAATGTCCATACACAGAAACCATTTTTAAACATAACTTTTAAAGCATAAATGATAAAGAGCAATATACCCAGTAACACTATTCTTCATACCAAGCGAGAAGGGAGGATGCTGAATGCATTCTCAGGACACCGAGTAACAATAAGTAACTGAAAGGGCTTAGGAGTTGTACCTTCCAACGTATGAGGAACTAAGTACCATGATATTGTTATGGTTTCACATTTGAAATTAAAGCAGACAGCAGATATAAAATATAGGCAAAATACAGAACTAAATGCAAAGGAAGGTCTAGGTTTAATAGGTTTGAAACAAAATCAGTAATAGTAGGGTGTAAAAACATGACTACCATCTATGCACAGGAAAAAATACCAATAAGTCTTCAGCATTAAAAAACAAAGCCAAAGAAGCACTTCAGCAAAAGGCTCTTAAAAGGACTTCAATCATGCCAGAGAAAGAGCAGTAAACACCATTTTTACCAAAGTCTAGTTTTCTTGAAAGCAAGAACTCAGCAGGAAAGTCAATTCATACAACCCAAGAAGTATACTAGCTTCTACAAGGTAATGTTAAAACAAACAAAACAAATCTGGTTTTGTTAACATGTAACCTTTTACGCAACTCCACCAACCTAAGAAAACGGTCTGATACATTTATGTTTTTGTGTTGAGCAGTACCTGTTTTTAGAATACTAAAGCAAATTAAAACATGGCCAAAATTTCTGTTTGCAAAAAGCTGCCAATCTCACTTTTGTTTCATCTTTGTAAGACGACTGCCCTTAATACTACACTTTGCAGTAGCTTAAGTCTACTTGATTTTGTTTGTGTTTGGACATTACATCACTTCACAGCAAAGACTGTTTTTTTCTCATTTTGTTCAGATTTGCCATAAGAAGTCTGCAATATTCACATTTGGGTTGACAAAAATAAACAAATGTTCATGCATCTACACAGATTCTTCCTCCAAACAGCAAACTCCAGTTTCTTAACCACTTCAGAAGCTCCTTCTTTTCCATCTTTAGGAACGGATATTCCTTTCTTCCTTCATGACCAAATCCTTGGACTTTTAACTTCATTAAAGATTTGGGGTTTGCATCTGATATTGTGAGGGTAGCAGTGAAACCATTGATGCATATCCAGAACTTTAGTTCTGCAACTTATGTGGGAAGTTTTTATTGTTATTTTAGGTTGCATTACATTCCATAATTTCTCTCTAAATCAGGTCCTAAAGTTAACTAGAGAAGAACATGAGTTTTGTCAATTCCAAAAAGCATCCACAAAATATCTCACTTCTTTTTGAGAGCTGGGCTCAAACCCTTAATAATTGTTAAGAACCTTTATCCTCTAGCTCTGATGACCTTTGAAACTTCTTCGGAAGTCATGTTCTTCTTTTGCTGAAGGGCTCACAAACAAATACCAGATTTTTTTAGCACAATTTTGTAGGCAGGATTGATGAAGGTAAAAGTATGAAGTATCCACCTCCTCCTCCAATGAACAGAATACAATATTTAAGAATAGAATTATTTTCCAGCTGGAAGGGACCTACAGTGATCATCTAGTCCATAAGGATTACAGATAACATTAACTGCAGATAAAAAACCCCTAAAAATTAATGAAACAAGTTTAATCAAAACACTCCCTTTGATCTGCTATACTACAGCAATTTAATACTATTCATCCTTTCCATTCTTCCTGGGGAACAGAGCAAAAAAGGAAGCTTAACACTTCAACATTCCATCCTTGGAAGATCCCACTGAACTGTACAAATGTCCAAATCATCATTTCTCATGTTCAGTGGCATCCCTAGCCTTGGCTTCCCCCTGAGATACATAAATACATCATGGTTTCTGTTATTTCTGATGAGGTTCACACATTCTACAAGGCTACTGGTAGGTGCTGAATGGCTTTTGCTACCTTCATTCTTTCTCATGTATTTGAAGGGAAGCATAATGGCATCTCCCAGGTTCATTCCACTTGCAGCTTTAAAACATGAAATTATTTATAGTATACTCCACTTAAGGATTTACAAAACTCAACACTATAAATATTTGAAATGTTGTCTAAAGCCATTCAGCCAATGAATTATGGATATCACTACAATGTTATTTCTACATTTTACTTGCACGCTATTCTTTGTTAAATCATGCTTATACACAGCACCTGACATATCACTGTAGTGTGCAGTACCCAATGTCACTACCACAATTATACTATAAAGTGTCCGTTAGAATAGCTAAGTTTAAAGTTAGCCTGCAAAAAGCAGGATAGCCCCTTCTGATACCCTTCATGTTTTCTATGGAGAATTTAAGGGCTTCTCTGAACTACGTTAAACATTACGCTACCAAAAATCATTATTTAATTAATTAATAATTATTATTACTAGTCTATGCTCCTAATACCCTGTGACATTATCAACACGTTATAGAAATTTTCCCTTCAAATTATAAAATTAACACAACTTATTGCTTGGTTAACTGCAAATAATTAAAGCATGGTATAGCATCTAAACCAGATATTAAGTTGGAAGCATTTCACATTCTTGAATCATGACAAAATTAACTTTGTGAAATACCTAGATATTCTGAAATGTTTTAAATGCAAATAATCTAAGTATTCCCATTACTGTACTAGCATTAATTTATCTTTCTTTTAAACTCTGCTTTTCATGTAATGTTCAATTAGAAAGCACAAACTAAGCACAGGAACTCAACACTACCATCATCATCAAGCATAATTTAAAATGTCTCAAATACATCAGAAAGTTGATATCAGCATTAAAATTCATGTCTCAATAAGCTTCCTCATAACTGCTTAACAAACTTACCCAAACTTCCAACTAGTTTTCAATGTACCAACTGCCTAACTCAGCCTGGAGATTTTTGTACAGTTCCATGCTAGATAATTGCAAGTAAACATTTTGCCATTTCCTGTTGCCTTACAACTATCTCAGTCAGAAGATACTTGCTCTGAAAAAATCAAGCTTGCACAAGCTCACTAGAGATGTTATAAGCAGATAGCAAATTTTTTTTAAGACTGTCTGCCTTAAACATGCTCCACTCCAACTAAACTTATACAAGCCATCTGCCTAAGCAGACTGAATGCTCAAGAAATCACTGAAAACGTTCTATCTGCTCCAGAGAACTTGTATAACAACTCTCCTTAAAAATCCTGGCCTCTCTACAGGGAAATAAGAAGTGGCAACAGGAACAGCAGTTTCTGTCTTCTGTCTTAATGCTCCTTCTGCCAACCCAACGAAGGCTGTAGTTTGATACAAATGCAAAAAGGTAAACAGCAGAGGAAGTTGGATAGGAACAAGTAATGAAGCCCCTAGAAAGTACATTAAGAACAAAGCAGGGTTGGAAACAGAATTACTTCCACTATAGCCACTCCCCCACAGAACCAAAAAGTGATTCCACTGTCCCAGAAACTTAATATTCCTGCATCTATAAAACCTATCAAAAAGCATGTCATAACTTACTTTGAGAAATGCAGGAGGCAATTCATCAACTATTACCACATCTTAAGGGCTGAGGATGGGTTTAAAAACTCTGTTGCAGCTCTGTCTGAAAACCAAGACGTGATTCAAAAAAATTAACCCACCACACAAAAAACCCCCAATCCAAAACACACATTACTGCTAATCTCCCTGCACTGAAAATGGTTAACTGCTAAATCCCATAAACCACCTTGCTAAAGAGCACCTCCTTTCAGTACACAAAACAGACTATAAACATACCAGTTTTCAGCTGAATTCACCAGCAGGCCAAGGGAGACAAGAGGAATGTCGTAACTCTTCTTTTTAGGGGCAGTGCTTAAACTAGCACAAAGTGACAGTGACAGGACACTCACAAGGTAGTTTTGGCACCACAGTGTGTATGTGGACCTTTTCTTCTTCCACTGTTGGAATCTCAGTGAGAAACAACAATCTTTATTCCTCAGTAAGAGTATTATATCCTGATAAATTTTAGAACAGAAGTTTCATTGTACTTCTGCATGTGGACAAGCCTTAGCTGAGGTACAGCTTCACAGTCTGTTTGAAACCAGGTAAGTCTCCACTGTCACAAGAAGAGAAGGAGGGCAATCTTGCTCACTTTCATCCTAACCACCTTCTCACCACTAGTATTAGGCCCTTGCGTCACCACACAGTCAGCCAGATCAAGAAGCCAATCTGGCTGAAAGGTAACTGGGGGAAAGGAATGAAAATCATTTGTTTTCAGCTGCATTACATGCCGTATGAACACTAACAATGGCATGAGAAGCAGGAAGAATACATAACCATGGATAGAACCAACTCTTTTACCATCAGTGTAAATCTATCATGAAATGCACCCTGAAAGAGGAAAAAGGAAGGAAACAGAATATGGATAATTATAGTTAGCACATATTTAGCTATGATAGCAACCAAGGTTCACATACATTAGAGCTGAGATGAGTCTTGACAACACAGAAGTGTCATAAAGACCAAAATTTTTCTCAAGCATAATGGGTATCACAGGAAAATGCACACAGAGAAAGCTGTTTAGTGCATGATAAACGCCAGGAATGTCAGTTCATGACCAGCACAAGTTCAGTCCTGAAAGAAATACTACGTAGCTGGAGCAAATCAGCCTAAGTGTGAGAAGTTTAAGAAGGTGAAGGCAAAAAACTCTTTGCCCTGGAAATTATGATAAAGCCAGTGGAATGCTTAACAGATCACAATGAGTCAGGAAAATGAATTTAGCAGTAACACTGTGAATAATCTGATCTAAAGTACATAAATTAGTGACAAAGCTACAGCAGGTAATGCAAATGATGAAAATAAAACACAGAAGCTGGCAAAAATTGTACTTCTGCTGATCAAAAAAAAAAAAAAAAAGAAAAAAAGGCCAGAGTTATGAAACTGTAAACAAGACTGCATGATTCAAACATTATCTGGAAATTCAGGTCAAAAAACCTGGAAATAGAGACAACCAAGTGTGAGTAACTGAGTACAGCAGCTGTATTCACTGTGACAGTCAACGTCTCACTGCTTTTTAGCAGAAGAAATGTTCATATAACAGAATTTTCTGTCTGTGCGAGAGACACAGACAGACAGAAAATGCTCTCTAAATTTGTCAAAGGCTCAATTTGACATTTTTCTCCTACATAATTTGGGATTTTTCAGACTAATCCAGTTTCCACTGTAATTTCATTTCTATCAAACTAAGTCCCTTGGGTAAACAGTAATCAACTGAGGCACCACGAAGAAAAATTGTCCATACCTTATTTGTTACAGAAGTTAAATGATGTTTTACAAGAAAAGAAACAGAACTGCAGAAGTCAAAGGGAAATCTCTGGGTTATAAGGCAGCTATACAGAACTCCTGAGAAGTTACCTCTGTCTGTGTCTTGTTCGTATACATTGCTGGAGTAATCACAGATTTTTCAGATTAATCTCTTCATCCTGTTCTCATTTTTCTGGGTACTGAGATGAAGCCAAAACTGAGGAAGAGCAAGGGAGCACAACAGAAACTTAGCCAACATAAGCTGTGTCTACAACACCTGAACACCTACCAAAAATCCACTGAAAAGTTATGACAGGAGTACTTTTGAAGTTTACATCCTCTGTGTCTCAATTCTTCATCAATAAAACAAAAGACAACACAAGCCTTTTAATTTACAGAGTGATGTGAGAAATAATATGTTAATGTTTGGGAAATGTACAGCCTAAGAGTGAAAAGCACCTATCAAGTTTATTAACAGAATTCTACTCAGTATGGGTTCAGACTGATGTAACAAACACCTTTACAGAATGAATTCCAAAGATAAAATACTGAATGACAATCCAATTCAATTCATCTTCCAGACTGAATGAGTCAAGGATCCAATAGGAAGAAGAGTTCATAATTAAAGTGGGGGAAAAAACCCACTGGTTTAATGACCAGTTTCATTCTCGTATTTCCCCATTTTCCACTTCTATGTAAATTTAGAGGAATCTTCTTAAATTACCCATGGCTCAAATGAAAATATCCCCCTTGAAGAGTAAAATGCTTAAATAGATCATGACTTGTGTATTTTTTCCAAGGCTCTTTGCATCATTTGCTTTTCACCGCACACAATTTTTAAGTAACTTCACTGAGCTATCTGATAACTCAACTGAAAAATCAATAATAGAAGTATTTTAAAAATCAAGCTTTTAGTTCTGCTGAGGAATCCACTCTGAAATACTACAAATCCCAAGTCTTGATGAAATAATATATACTATAGCTGAGAAAAATGAACACTTGCATTTATCAAGCATCTGAACAAAAATAAGGTACCTCAAACATCAACCTCATATTTACAAATTCAGCAACGCAAAGAAAAAAACCAACCAATTATACACACCCTGTGACAAGTCGTCTGTAAAGAAGACACCTTCTTCCCAGCAAGAAAGCCTCTCCAAGGTATACACCTAACGTCACCAATTTTGGTAAAACAAAACATGTTACCCAGGAGCATTAGCTACCCACAAGTATGAGAGAAATAAAAAAAAAGTCCAAAGGAAGATATCCACGAAGACAAGTGGGATATCCACTAAAATTCTGAATTCATAAGTAACATTTTCAAGGAAAAATGGCACAAGAAAACACAGAATGAATTAAACAGAAGATATTCAGGAAGGAAAAGCAAAAAGGTAAATGCACAGACACTACTTTTATCATATTGATAAAATCTCACCACAGTGTTTCTTTAAATCAGACTAGTAACACCAGACTAAGCAGGCAAGTTAAGAGCAAAGTACAAAAATCTAAACAAAGAAAACCCTCATTTCTCATTAAGTGAAAACATCTTAAAAACCATGAGAAGTATCTAAACAGAAAACAAACGTTTCCAGAGATTGTGAAAGAAGCAGGTTTTTTATACCTACTGTACCAGTCTACAGAAGTGTACCCCAAAAATAATGTCTTTATAATTCCTATAGATGGAAAAGCCATTGCAGCTGAACAGTTTAAATGTCAACTTGGTTGTTAAGGTTTCTCCCCTCTCCCCCTGCCATTTCTGGCACAGAAGTCCTAAGAAAAGAACTTAAATTCATCAAATACACTGGAAAAGCTGATTATGTTAAAGAGATATGGAATAAAGAATTCTAGTGGACAACTGTAATTTAGAAGTTAAATGACATACAATGATAAACATATTTAAAGCAAAATTTTGTTGTTAGAATGATCAGAAGTAAAACTAAAGGGTTAGTCTTCATTATAAGTGTGAACTACCACTATTTATCATATTTTCAGACCCATGAAGAACCACAGTAGCTCATCAACACTAAAAATCCCTCAAACTGTATTTTAGGTTTAGCATAGTGTAAGCACATAAAAGCGTGAAGCAGCTCTCACAGCAGAGATTTTGATTCTCTGCTCTCAACTGTTAGTTACTTGCTGCTGGTCTAGATAATGTATACAACTTCTGCAACATCTCAATCTTCCTGTGCAATCCTCACACCTACGGAAATATAAAACAAACAGCACCATCAAGTGTCACGTACAATTTCCATTTTAGAAAAAGGTGATCTTCACAAGTACCAACTAAGGATCAATCAATACAGTGCATCCGAATCTCCAAATCAAGCTCTCATGTTGGCTACTACTTGTCAACAACAAAACTAAACTAACATGTTGGTCATTCACTATCCTCATGCAAGCTGCCTCCAGGCACCATATCAGTTGCTACTGGTTCTAAATATTCATTCCGTTATCAGGAAAGTGATACAAAAAACCCCAAAGATTCATGACAGGATACATTACCAAACCCTCCTTCATCCGGTCAAAATTCTTAGGATGGTGTAGATAAGTGAAAAACTTCAGTCATACACCTGCTAACCAGAGGCTGATACTGATCATATGGGTTTTCTTCCCATGGCTGAAAACACATCAGCTTACAGCAAAGTTTCACTACCACTCTGCTACTTGCTGCATCCACTGCCACTGATGAAAATGAAGCTTTTCATTTCACTTCAAAGCTTTTCATTTTATGAAAAAAATTCCGTTTTCCCACTCCTAAAAGATGGAAGGACAGGAAATTATGGCTTCTCAAATGCCATAAGGGGAATTCATGTTTCAAGTTACATCTTCACTAGACACGTTACAAATCGTCAACCACAGCCATCTGACTAAACTGCTACAAGAATAAGAACAGTAAGAGTTTTCAGGCAATCTGGCGGTTACCTTCCTGTCTTAATTACCAGAACTATCAGGAAGAAACTCTGACACGGCAAAAGAGCTATAAAGCACTTAAGAAACCTGACATTACTACCTCACCTAGGGAAAAAGTTAGTACATCATCTTAAAAAAAAAATATCCCAGTGCACGTGTGTGTATACACACACACACAATTATAAGCAGTCAGGAAAAGCACCTGGGATTTTAAGTTCCCACTGTGATTAATAAAGCACTGTCTGAAAGACACATGGAGGGCTGTGCAAAACTGGAGCCTGAAACTGTAGAACAAGTCACTGGAGTTTTCACCTTCAAGCTCCGTCAAATTTGTGTCACAATTTAAAAAAACAATAATGGAAATCCTAACAGCTAAAGGATTCAGGAAAATGCATTAAAAGGAAAGGTCGGAGATCACCAAGCAATTAACATTTTATTTCTATATTAGAAATATACAAAGTGATATAAAATATAGCTTAAACTATAGCTTAAGCTTTTGGTTTATCAAAATTTTGGTCTTTCACCAATCTATTCACCTAAAAATTAAGCTAAGCAGATCCACCTTTCTTATTTAACTTTCAAAGTCATGGACTTTTTCTGTTGAAACTTATTCAATAACACACCAAAATACTTCATTGCTAAAACAGCAGAAAAATTAAACACTAAAAGATGCAAGGCTCATTTACTGAGATGCCAGTATATTTTGACAACAATGTTTATTCTCATCTTACATTAGAGAAGTAGGAGACTTTTCTTCCCCTCACTGTCAATTTTAATTTCTGGACAAGAAAACTTAAGTTTCACCCACAGGCAATACAGGCCTGTCACCACTATCCCACACCACGGTGCTATCAAGGACACTCCCCTCCAAGCAAAAAAGCCTGTCTGGTAACAGAGCAATCTTATCTGGCACACATCACTACTGTTTTTTCTTTACTGAACACAGTTCTAAACAATCTCCTTTTTCTTCTTTCACGATTTCAGAGCATTATAGCTAAGACCACCCTAACACAACAATACCTTTTCCTCTTTCCACACCTGGTCCTGCTGAAGCTAGAGGAAAGGTTAAGCAGCAATTGAGTGACTTAAGGATTGAAGCCTATGAAATTTATAATGTCCATGTTTTGTGCCATTCCATGTTGACATTAAGCTGTTAAAAAAAGTGGTACTTCTCTTAAAGGCCCTTCTAGGAACAATTTTCTATTACTTGAGGTTTGGGTATTTTACATGAAAGCTTATTGAAGTTAGCCCTGAAATTTCCTCCATGTACTTTTCATTATTTTTAAGTACTCAT
The DNA here is from genome assembly GCF_031877795.1 of Strix aluco. Taxonomy (NCBI): domain Eukaryota; kingdom Metazoa; phylum Chordata; class Aves; order Strigiformes; family Strigidae; genus Strix; species Strix aluco. The sequence continues at coordinate 42,495,956 of NC_133932.1, forward strand.
TTGAACAACGCTTCTGTTAAAAAAAAAAAAAATACTAGGGAAGTCATTTACACTTTATAGCAGAGAGGAGAAGAGGACATGAGCAAACACTAAGGAGTCACATGTTTGTGTCTTGCCTTCAACATATTCTTGAATCTCAGCTTTAAAAAAAAAAATTGGAAAAAAGGTTTCTTTCTGTGAGAGTTTTCCATTCACAGATGTACATCTTTAAGGAATGATGCAATGTGGAATTCCCCTCTTATGAGTGAATTCATGGCCAAACATTAACTACCGAACAGTATGATTTGCTAAGATGTCCATGCAAAGATCTACATGCAAGAAAATCACATTCTTCTGTTGGTAGTTACATGCACAAGGAAAACAAATCTCAAAACAGGGTTACATACTGGTTTTCTAAGCGGATCAAGGATGCTACAAATAAAAGTTTCCCACAATAACATTCCTGATAGCTATACATTACTTCTAAGGCAGCCTTCATTTTAACTTCATGAAAAAAGTTGAAGATACCAGCATTTGAAACATGACTAGATCTTAAATCTACATCTCATAGATCTCTTTTGGAGGTATACTAACACAGAGAAGTTAACCAAAGGCAAGTAATCATTCTCACAGTTAATACTAACTAATCCTTTAAGAAAACCATCAGTAATGTCTCCTTTAGAAAGCAATGAATATACATGTACCCATATGGGTTTTATTCCCATCATTTTAATTTTTATTTGAAAACACATCAACAGCTGGCAACCAAAAAACGTTGATATCAAGCAGATTGAATTCAGCTCTCAAATAAGATGAGTAACTAATGGCTTCTTACAAAATGCAGCAAATATCAGAAAATTCACAACAGAAAATGCAAAAGGAACTGGCTGTGGTGTTAAGCTCCCTTAAAAAAAAAAAGGGAAGAAAGATTTTACACTAAGTCACAACTGGCTACTTCGAGACTTTATTTACTTCACTTCTCTATTGTGGGAAAGTTAATAACAGCTCTCCTGTAACCTTACCAACAACTCAATATTTTAAATGATTTTACCAAACCAGATCTACAGAAAGTGCTCAAAGCACCAATGGGCTCAAGCAGACACTGTAATGTCTCAGAAATGCAGCAGTTGACATTTTGAGGGTGCAAAGTCATGACAGAACAGCTTTCTGCCACTGTCTATTCAAGACTCTAAACAAGAAGATCCAAGTCAAAACCTGGCTCTGCCATGAAGTGCAGAGGGAAACTCTTAACCATATTCTCAAGGCATGCTACAGCCTTGAGCATAACAGAGACAGCCAATACAACATAACTGTTTTAAAAAGGTAACTAACTCATTACGAAACTGTAATTCATTATAACAGTGTGAGAACTTCAAAACGTTACTACATAAATAAGAGAACAAAAACTACATTTAATACATGAAAAATGTCACTGCTTTTTTCTAACACATGAATCCCAAATAGCTCAAACTTCCCAAGCAGAAAAATCCAAGTCTCACTGGATGCAAGCATATGCTTAATCAAAGATCTTCTTTTCTGTCCTTTGTCTCTGCTATGTAAAGACTGTTTAACTACCATTTTGCAATACAAACGTTTACCAAACTGCTCTTCCTAAACATAACAACTGCTTGGCAAGACAGCTAAGCAACTGACATTCATCACTACTGGATACTGCAGAATAAGAACCTCTTCAGAAAAATGGGACAAAATAGAGGTTGTGGTGAACATTCTACACTGATGGTAAAGGGCAGGTATAGCAATATAGCTTAATTTTTAATTCTTTTTCATTAGGTTTGTGTCAGGGAGATAGTATGCATAATAAAACTCAGTTATGTAAAAAAAAAAGTTACGTATTTATACTCCACAAACATCGTGTATAAGACAAGTCCACAGCAACAGCACACAGCATTGTGCAAAAGGCAAGGTATTACAACAGAAGACAGACATTATCAAGCTGTGTTCCCAAAACATACCCTCAAGTACAGCTTTAAATTTGAGCTCTAATTTTAAACCAGGATGATATGGATAATAAAACTGGATGCAGCTGCAGTTTCAAGAGGAGACACATTCATGTTACAAGAAAAACTTAAGATACTTGAACAAGAGAAACCGTGTCCACTGTTCAGATTAATGCTAATGCTAACATCCAGGAAACAATTTTCTAAAGGACACAAAAGCCTTCACATGTACAGCCTTTCAAGTGAACAGAAAACCCAGCAAAGTTTCTTACATCTTCAGACAACCACTTCACACCAGTCTCTGCAAGTGCTGGATAAACAAGTCTACTGGTTTGATTAAACAGTGTTTGTGATTACAAGAAAAAGAACTGAAGTGTAATAGTTTTGGGGGTTTTGCCAGGTTTGGTTTGTTTTTTAAAAAAAAATAAATAAATCACACTTTAAGGGAACAACAGTAAGAGACACCTTTGATTCATTTACTTCACAAAGGAGGCTATCCTGCTCAGGATGTTTTCAAAACATGCCTAGAGTTTTTAGATCTCTCTGGAGATATAAATCAGTATTTCTGGGGACAAAAAAAAAAATAAAATACTCAGAGTACTGCCTAACACAAAAGTGCTTGCCATTCAAATACCTGAAGTAGGTTCCAAACCTATTTCTAAGCCAGAGCAGAAAGGACTGAAGTATTTCCCATGGAACTTAATGTATTTTCAATATACACCTGATAGAAACATAATTTTAAAGCCATTTAAAAGTAATTTCTTCAAACTAGTAACTGGATTCCTATTTATTTTTACCCAAAGTTGTATTCATGTTGGAAGTCCTAAACTAATTTCCACTTTAAATGTAGGATGTTTGGAACAAAGGTGTTACAGGTACCTTTACTTTCTTAAAAGTCTATTTAATTTTGTGGAATAGACACTAATCTACTATTTTTGTTTATCCTCGGTCTCACTTGTAAGAATTCCAGAATAGTAATAAAATGCACAAACCTAAAAGTCTGCATTTAGAATAAGAGAGTAGTTGTGCTCGTCTATCTGTGTACAAATGCACCACAATGTGGGAAATAAAATGTTTATGTAAGGGTGACAGCATTCCACAGATACACAAAGAGTAAACAGTTTTCCTACCACTATCCTTATTGATTACCACCCTCCAGATGCAGTCTTCCTGTCAATTCAATGGGCAGAAGTATCACCACAAGGGCAAATTCTGCAAGACTCGCAGCAGCAGCCTGGAAAGATTAAGACAGAGGCTACCCAAAAGAAATACAATTAAGAAAACCTACACAAAAGTAAAAAAAGGTATTGGAGTGAGAGAAAAAAGTTACTATGATATAATCTTACATTTATTTTTAGCTAATTCCCCCTCCCTCCAAAAAACCATGCTGATACTTAAGTCTCTTCCACTGCAGCTTTATGTTTATGTTTTTCATTCAAAGCTATCATTAAGCATCACCCTTGTCCAGTGTATTGCAATAGAATAATCAATACCTGTATTTCATATGCTCCCCCAAAATTCTTGATATTAGCTACTGTACTTTGTTGGTTCCAAGAATAAACATTACTTCAACTCAAAGACTCAAAAGCATTATTAAAAACAAAACCAAAAAACCCCAACACCCTCATGCATGACTTAGATTTTGCTGAAATAAACATGTTACTTGATCAGGAACATTTATGGTGGAGAGTCCTGCCAATTTCCCAAAGTAAAACCTTAAAATATCAAGAATAAAGTTAGCTGTCTACAGATTTCAGTCGCCCCTAAATCCTTCTTACTAGGGACACCATTTGAAGTCCATAATCAATAAAGGTCAATCCTCCAAATACTCATCAATAGTCCTTTCCTAAACATAACAATTTTAGTATCCATTTGTCAGGCATTTGAGAAGCTTGCTGAAAAACACAGGTTACCTAGTCCATCTGTCACAACAAGTGTTGCCACTAGTATACTTAACACTGCATATTAATATCTAAATTCAACAACTTTTTAAAAATACAGGCCCCAGTTCTGCAACTAGGTCAGCAAAAGTGGGCCCTGTGCTAGCTTTGAGCCTGTGACTTCAGAGGGTCTTTGGGCTGATACAAACGTCCAGTGATACAAATACAACTGCAGAACTGCGAATATAAATCAAGTTGCACAGAGAACATGAAGACAGCCGAGACAGACACAGTATGTCTACAGTGAGCCTCAGAGTCCTTTGAACATTTAATTACAACAATTCTTTTCTGAAAGATTTTTTTTTTCCTGTACGGTTGTATGTTGGGTGTTACTGTACATCTTCAAAATAGTCAACTGGACTTCTGAGGGAGCAACCTGAAAATGAAACGTGGCATCTTAAAAAGCACCTCCACATTTTTGGATGCTTCTATGAGAACAAAGTCACTTAAGAACAAAATAAATAATTTTCAAAGTGTGTGCTCTCTGTATACAAACAATGCTGCACAAGGTGGGACAGCACACGTTAACAGAGTGATTACCAACCCCGATAACCCATCCAACTGGTGAAATCCTACGTTTTCTTGAAGACAATAACAGAGAATAACCGTGGCCAAACCGCATGCAACTACCCCTGCCGCACACCCTGGACAAGGGGAGAGGGTTATATCGCCTAAAACAAATCGCAGCAGACAAGCCCCACGACATAACTTCGAGGCGAAGCGGCAGGGTGAACTAGAGAAAGAAGATGCAAAAAGCGACAAACGCTTTTTGTGCATCGAAATAGAGCTGCTGGAAGCCGAGACTAGAGGAGTGGCCTACGTGTTAATAATGTTTACAGCGGGCGTGAACGAGCTGGTGCTGGCGGTTTTCATTGAGACTGTAAGAAAAGCGCCTCGGCAGGGCCTTATTTCCAGGCGTCGCCCGGGCCTACACGGCTCCAATCACTCCACCTCAGTAATGGCGTTCGGTGCGAAGGGAAGCGAGAACCAGGGGAGGCAAAGCTGGGTGCAGCGCTGCGGGGAGCCACCCGGCCCTCCTCACCCGGCGGCACCGGGGGGGACGGCGGGAGGGGCCGCCCGGCGGCTGGCGGAGCCCCCCGAGGGGCGCCGAGCACTTCCACCCCCCGGCAGTCGGGGAAGAGGATGAGGAGCCGTCAGCCATTTTCCCTTGCCCTCCAAAACACCAGCGATGCAGGGCCACACGCCGGGGGCTGCGAGGGAGGCGCTGCCGCCACCCGCCGCACGTTATCCCCACCCCCCCACCCCCGCCGCCCGCCCCGCGGGGCTCGGCTCGCCCCCTCCTCCCCGCCGCACCCCGCCGTCCCGCACCCCGACCCGGGGACCCCCTCCCCGGAGAGCGTTTCCCTCCGCTCGGCACGGCGGCGGCCGGCTGCAGCGCCAACAGCTCCCCCCGCGCCGCCGCTTGGCCTCGCCGCGTCCCGGCCCCGGCCTCGGCCCCCGGCCCCGCCCGGGCACAGCGCTCCGCCACTCACCCCCGCACGGTTTCCCCTTGTCCCGCGGCTGCTGCTGCGACGACCCGGTGCCCTCCCGGGTGCTGCCGAAGGAGCGCGGCCGGGGACTGCCTCATCCCAGGCAGCCAGCAGGGCAGGGTCTCATGCCAGGCCCCGCGGTCCCGGGCGTGCAGCCGGCTGGCTGAGGGGGCGGCTCCGCTTCCCCGGTTCCCCCCTCGGGCGGGCGCCGTGTACTGCGACGGGAAGAGGGAGGGCGAAGCCGCCACCGCTGCCCGCGCTTCAGATCCCGGTCCTGGCCGTTCCGCTCTCTCCGGCGCCGGCGGCACCGCCGGGGCGTTTTTCCTGCGTCACCAGCTCCTGCCCGGCGGCCCTGGGCTTCGGCTCCGGCTGGGGCTTGGCCGGGGCCTGCGCGCTCCGCTCCGCCCCGTCCGGGGACCGAGCGCACGCGGGGGAGGGGGCGCACACGCACCCCGCGCCTCTCGGCGGGGCCCGGGGCTCGGCTGGGCGGCAGCGGCCGCGGCGCGCGGGGGCAGGCGGGCGGCGGGCAGGCGGGCGGGCAGGAAGGTGGCAGCGGAGGGGCCGGCCCGGGCGGCTGGAGCGCTCTGCGCTGACGGCTCCTGTGCGTGCGGGGGGAGGGGAGGGCGGGGGAGGGGGGAGGGAGGGAGCGAGGCGAGACGCGGCGGCGGCTCCTCGCGCTCCCGGCGGCGGCAGCGGCGGCGCACCTCCGTCTGGCGGGGCCCTGAGCAAGATGGCGGCCCCAGCAGAGCCTTCCGCGCCCGGCCCGCGCCGCAGGCCCCGACCTAGCGCAGCGGCGGCGGCTCCGCCACCCGCGCGGCGTGACGCGCTGCCCGCCCCCGTCCCCCCGGACTGTCACTCACGCCGCGGCTCGCCCGCCCGCCCGCCCCCACCCCTGTGTGTGCGGCGAGGGAGCGCGCGCGAGGAGGGCGGGGGGGGGGGGAGCGCTGGCGGGTGTGCGCGCGCGCGGCCGTTTCACGTCGGTTGGGCTCGAGCGGGTTCCATTGTGACCCGCCGGGCGAAGCGCGCGAGGGCCCGGATAATGACGTCAGCGTGGACGCTGCCTTCTGGGCCCGGCCCGGCCCTCCCCTGCCCTACCCGCCGCGGCCGCCGCGCGGGGCCCCGCCGGGGTGGGGGCGGCAGCTGGGGCCGCTCCGGCGGCGCGTCCCCTTGGGCCCGGTGGTGGCGGGGCTGGCCTTGGTGCGGTGGCGGGTGGTGCCGCTCCGCCTTCGGGTCGCCGTGCGGGAGGACGGGCGGACAAAGCCGGGGCGGGGGCGGGCAGAGGCGGCCTGGCTGCCCGCTTGCGGCCCGGGGTGGGCGGCGGTACCGGGTACGGCCCGCTGGGGCAGCGCGAGCAGGCCCGGCGTGCCCGCTCTCTGCCCGGGGCCGGGAACACCCTGGGCAGGCAGGGGGTGAGGCGGCATTGTCCAGCGGCTGCGGCTATCGCACCGGTCAGCTCGGCTGTGGCCCGGCCTTTCTTCGGGCACCGGCCGCCTGTAGGCCTCGGGCCCGCCGCCTGGCAACGGGCTTTGGGCAGGGCCTCAGGGGTGCACGCACCGGTGACTTCATTCCTCATCGAAACGCTGCCTCCCTCAGAACATACCTGGTTAGGGGACACCAGCGTTTTAAAAATCCAAATGGATCTTTCGTTGCTCTTGTGTCTTCCTTTGATAGGTTTGCATTTACGTACATGACTATAGAATGAAATCAGTAGAACTCCAAACTATGGAGATGCTTTATACAGCAATCAGGGAGACTTTAAACCTGGATTTAAAATTTGGGAAAAATGGGAAAGCATGCCTCGTGGCAGGACAGAAGTTTGGCACACATGGGGAACTTGGGTCTCAGAGAGTACCTGAAATGGTGCTTAATATTTTGTTTGTCAGTATTCCAAGGTCAAAGTCTCATTTTAACAACATCATTCAAGAATTTCAGAGCAGGAAGTGAAAAATACAGTATCCAGCTGAAAACACAGGAGGAATTTAGGTTGCCTGGGTTGGAATTTGCTCAAGAGGCAAGGGCTAACAGCCCTAGCTCTTGTGCAAAATGTTTATCTTTTGAACCATGCAGTGACAAAGACTAAAATACTGGTTGCTCATTGCAGGAGCTGTGAGTGGGTGTTTTTCTAGAGCTCAAAACCAAATGGTGATACCTACTGTCATTTCCTATTTTAACAAAGTTAGAGTTACCCCTTCTTTTGCTAATCACTAGTTGTATTATTTGGGAAGGAAATCTGAAGTACGTCTCTGCATTAACCACTCGGTAAACAAAACAAAGGATGCAGCTGCTTCATCACTACAAATGCAACAGTTTGTTTACTGGAAGAACAATTTTACATGCATTTTCTTTGACAATAAAACGAAGCCATAACCTTGGTGAAAATCTGTGTAAGTGTAATCCTGTTCATGCCTGGGTTAGAAATATGTGTAATAGAAAGAGCAGCCCTTTTATCTCGGTGAGTTTCATGCCTCTGAGCATCCCTTATGGCATCCCTTCTTTTTTTGTCCCCGCTCAGTTACTTTGGGCTTTCCCTCCTATTTCCAATTTATCCAGTTTGTTCTGGGAAAGCATTTAAAATTACTGCACTTAAAATGCATTTAACTTCCCTTGCCTGCTGCAGGATTCTCTCTCAAGCTTTTCACTGTTTATGACTTACAGTGGCACGATGGCACCTCAGACAACTGTATATTTTTTGGCACTTCTTATCCTTAAACCGCTGTGTTTATTGATGATCGTTTCTTTTTATTGTTAAGTAGACCCCTGTTTTAATAACAGGCCAAATACTGTGTTCTCACTACTATGGCTTTTTTGGCAGAGCCAAACAGTGACACATCAGTGGATTTTCATAATGTGCGCAATTGTCCACCAAGAAATTGACAGTCAGTTCACATAAAAGTAAATGAAAAAAAAAGATATGAACAATACTTGTGGAAACAATACTGGTACAGCTTGTAGCAAGTATTCCCTCTTGTGAAGAAGGGTTCTTTCAGCCAAAAGAGTAAAAGCTCCGATTAACTTAATTGAAACCTTAGGTTTGGAACAAACTAAGAACCGATTCCTCTTCAGCTTTCCGGGACCTTTGGTGGTATTTTTCTTATTTTAGATTCTACTTTATGTACAGTTTGCAGATGCGTAATGAGATATAAGAGGAATTTTGTATGGGAAAAAAAAATAAAGGACTTCATGTTTATTCTCTTCCTTTTTTAATTTACCTCCTTCCTGTTTTAAAAGTATATTCTGAAGTGCTTTGACAGACCAGCAGTTGCTTGTAGCCGTGCTAATCAAAGGTCATGATAGGCTGAAGTAGACAGCTATTTATGGCACCAAATAAAAGAAGATATTGGGAAGGCAATGGCACTTTGTGGTTACCGAACAAGCAAACTGCACACCAGACTTCTGAGTGGGGAATTCTTCCTGGTCCCCCAAGCAAAAATCTGTGCCCGTCCCTCTTCACTTGGGCTTCCAGAGTTCTCTGGGGCCATTGCCATGGCTCATCTTGTATGACGCTGCTTTGCCTTTGGAAAAGATTGACGCTTCCCCTCCCCCCTGATACTGCAAATAAATGTTACCCGTTTATCTTTGTGCAGCAACTATGGAAACAAAAGGGTATGAGTGAGATAAATTGCTGATTAAAGAATATCCATGGTATGAAGACGGAAGTCAGTAGGCACTCACAAAACTCACTAATTGTTCTAAAATAAGTGTCCACGCAGAGAGCTATGACAGACTAATTTATTCCCCAGTAGTCCTTCCGGTTAATTCCCCTCTGTACACAACCGTCGGTATGATTAGAAATGCTTTTGCAACATTTTTAATTTGGTGTGAAAATGTGGGGAATGGAGGCGTTTCCCTGCAAGCTTCCCAGCTCACGCGCTGCAGTGAGCCTATCAAACAAAAAGTGAAACCAGTTGCAAACTAGTTGGTCATGTTGTTCACTGACTAACTCAAAATGAAGAAGGAAATGTTGCAGTGAAGGAATAATTCAGAATTTATAAAATCTCTATGTTAATGCATGCATTTATCCCCAGTTCTTAAACTGATTAATACTGCGCTGCTCCATAGACAAAAAATGAAACTTTTAATGTTGGTGATGCAGAGTAGCGCTATGGGACTTTGCAACTGGGTAGCATGAAAGAGCAATAACAGAAGAGAGAAAGCAGAATTTTTCCCCCAGACCCACAAAAGATCATTTTTTTCCTTCAGTTCAGCCCCTCAGACACTGCATTACATAGCATCTACCAACTCTCAGGAAACAAATAAGCAGCGTAGCAGTTAAGGAAAGTTTCTATCAAAAAGAAAATAAAACACTGCTTGAAAAGCAACCTACTGCCTGGACACTAAGATTTGTTGTAAGGGATCATGTCAAGGATCAATCTTGCAACATTTTCAGTATTTCTGGGCCCAATCCAGTAAATCACTTAAGCACATGTGTAGTGCCCTTGGTTTACATAGTTTTTCATTGACTTATTTGAGCCTGTGTGTAAATGCCAGTAAGGAAAAGAGTACTTTGCACTTGCCCGAGTCTTTGGTTTATACAGCATATATTTTTGATAGTATTTTGGCAATAATGATGTGCAGGTATATGTCATTTTGTACAACACTGATTCGTAGGATGTCATCCCTTTCAGAAAAGAACTATTTTTCAAAATTGTCATGTCTAACATTAAATAATTATATCATAGTGGTCACAGAACATTATATAGATGATTATATTTTCATACTGGTAATAATAAGTCCCAAATACAACACATGAGTGGTGGACAGCGTCTGATATTTTCACACTTGTGTTTGGTGCACATGTTGGTTGGGTAAGGCATGACAAAAATGAAGGATGATTCCAGAGATGTGCAGAGATGTTCCCCATGGGAAATGGGTTTCATCAGGGTACCCCGGGGACCAGCTTTTCCCTAGGGACCAGGAGCACTGAGAGCTCCCCAGGGTGTCCGAGCAGGCTCTGGCAAGTCCTTAAATTGATAAGCAAAACCCAATAAAGTTATTCCAATAACAAACGATTAAGATGGGTTGAAAGTGTTTAGCATATGATTACTGTGTCTAGACACCATATATTTAGGCTTTTCTATATGGAACAAAACTACAATCCAAATGCAGTAAATTTAGAAATTTAGCTGGTGTTGTATGTATTCCAAAACTCAGATGTAATCTCTACCTTCCATACTATCCTGGGTGTAATGAACTCAAGGGTTGGGGGAGGGGTGACCCTGAGGTATCAGACAGTACTTACTATACATATAAGTTAACATTCAAAATTAAGAAAAAAAAAAAATCCCATGCAAGTAATGTACCAAGAAGTTGCAAAAACTGTTCTGGAATGATGCTATAACTCTTCAGTTACAATTAAAGGTCAATTATGGACATTTCATTTTAGTTTCTCCTGAGATGGCTGCTTTAATTACTGTTCCTCACATCAATGTAAGACTGCTCTTCATAGTGGTAACTTTTCTCTTTCCAGTTTTCTGATAGTATGAGGTGTTAACAGTGATGTTAGAATGAGCATAATGTCACTCTTGAAAGACTCATAGAAGCAGTTAAATGCAATTTAAGCTCCATACAGGTACAAAAGAATGCATGCTTAGGTAGAAATCATAGAAATTTTATAAGAAAGACTGGTGGTCTCTTATGTTGAAGAAAGAATGGTATCTGATTAGGAACAATTCTTATGATAAGAAAAATATGGTGTGGCATTTTCCTGTTATTCATTTAGTTGTTCAAATAAGGGTTAAACAAATAGCATAAACAGAAATTCTGTGTGTGTCTACCAAATATCACAGAGACTGGTTGTGAAAACTCCCATTTACAGGCCCAAAAGTTTATCTTGTCCATCTTTTGGAGAGGGAGCAATTTGGAATACTTCTATTTTTCCTGTCTATTTGGTTCCTAGTTGAACTGTCCTCAGATAAACCATGTGGTGTCCATGTGAAAAGCATTCATCTCATAGGATTTGGACAGAATTCAACAAATTGATTTGACAACCATATGGTCCTCTTCATCCACATGAACCTTTAAGAAGTCTGACTTCCTTCCAGCCTTAGGAGTAGAGTGAGGGAGGAAGGGAACTCTTCTTAATACTTGTCAATGTTATTCCTGAATGGACTAGATAAGAACATTGTCAAAATACTGCAAAAAAATTCTGTAGATTCATGAACTACTGCCATTTCCTCAGTTTTTCTGAATGCATCTCTGCACACAGAGTGTTTGTTGTTGCACCAGTATAAACTTGAAGCAGACTGTTGTTCACAAAATTATATCTGTTACATATTATGTGATGGTCATTTTCACTTACACAGTGTTTCTAAACACAAGAGTTACTATGTGCGCAATAGGACTAAAGAAGCTTGTTTTCCTATGTCTGAGCATCTTGTTCCCTTCCAACCCCAGTCCCCCTGCAACCTTGAATTACATCCCTAAAGTGCCTGGTTTATTTTAAATATGCTGGACTGGTCATGAGCTTAATTAGCTAATAGCAAGCAGGAGGTATAATAACTAAATTTTCTTGCCTTTCCAACAGTGGGCACTTCTTTGGCATTTCTTCCTTCTCTAGCTAACAATCTTCCTAAAATTTGTAGGAATTAACATCTCACTGGAAGCCCTTATCCCTCGTTCAAAGTTTATTGAAATTGGCTGAAAGGCTCAGGGGGAACTGATAGGCAGAGTGACAGCTAGACAACAGGATCATGTGAAACCAATATCATTAAGAAACTGAAAAGTTTCAAAAGAGGGTAGTCTCTGTCAGGAAAAAGGTTACTACTGCAGTTTTGGAATGGAAAAAAAAGACAAAGGTGTGATCAGAGAGAAAGAAACTATAGAAAAAGATTATTTAAGAGTAAACCACAAAATTTGAAACAAGCATGCTAACATGATTTGAACAAAAGTGCAGATCCATTTCAGATCTTGTATCAATAGTTTTATCCGAGCTTTATAGAATAGCTTGTCAGAAAGGCTTAAGTCTAAAATTATGTACGGGAAGGAAGTTTGTTATTTTCTAAAGCCAGTTTTCTTTTTCTTTCTTGGGATTTTTTTCAGTCTAAAGAGGGATTTAACAGTGCAGCATGCAGAGTAGTAGGATTTGGGAATCTTTAGTTATGTGTCACTCCACTCTTCTTTTTTGCCAGAAGTTTTTCTCGGCTATCTGTATTTTATTGCCAATTACCTGCAAAAATAATGCCCGTTGTCAAAAACTTCTCTAAAAAATCATTATTTCTCTTTTCATGAAACAGTATAGTAAGTAAATGTCAGTTTACATTGCTGAGTTCTGAAGACTGAGTTTTGATAACTGCAATTGTGTTGCTATTCCAGTATCTCGCTGTCACAGGTCACTTCAGAATATAACGCAGATTAACTTTATGCCATGTTGTATTTTATGTAGCTCTACAGCCTTTCTGAGAGATTACATACATTAAAAATATGTTTGATAAATACGCAGTAACTCATACTAGGACTTTTGTAGTAGTAGTGTTATTTTAGCTGGGAGGTTAGTAGTAGTAATAATGTTTGAGCAATAGCACTGTCTCTGTAGCCAGAACGGTGTAAGGCAATAAGCTAGCCAGACCTTGTAAGGAGAGGTAATATCTTTTATTAGATCTGAAAACAGGCTTGTATGCATCAAAGCTTGTCTGTTTTTACTAGACATATCAGTTGGTCTATTGAAACAACATATAAGTAGATCCTTTATCATTCAGTGGCAGTCTGCTTTTTCTCAGCACACTAATTCTTTTCCATTTATTTTTATCCCATTATTTATGGAAGGTAAATATAATTCAGGATATAAATATATGGAAATAACATCAAGGGGCAAAAGCTAAAGTTTATGCTGTAAACAAAAGTTTATTTCTCTGTGTTTTGCCTTTTTTGAATATTAAGCAAAACACACTTTAAAAGTCCAATTGACTTGTCACTACTTATATCTTTTGTACTGCTCTCAGTTACAAATTGAGACCAAATGGACAAATCTGATACCAACAAGTTACTTTTCTTTTTGAAATCTTAACTACTGGAATTCTGTAGTTCTTCTGCTTTTAAAGTTATTACTGGTTATTTTGTAAGTTGAGACTCAAATTTCAGATCATAAGGTCTTTTTAACTGTTTGCCTTTCCTTGTGTTTGTACTTCTACATGCACTTGTAGTAACACATGTTTAGGGGTACTTCTATTTTTTTAAATCTTTAACAGAAAATACAAAACAAAACAAAAATGAACAAAATAATGTATTTTAACTTCCCAGAGACAAAAGTAGTTAGTTCTTTATTTTCTGAAATGGCAGAAAAAAATCTGAAATCATCCATGTTTTGTGCTGATTTTTTTTTCTTTTCTCTGAATAAGACTTTTAGTAGATGAACCAAAATGCCAGCAGTTCTAAAGGATTTTAATTTGTGACTATACATCATTACAAAAGACTAATTCCTTACTCTTCTCAGGTGGGGAGTCCAACTGACGTCCATGGATTAATGCCATTAGTAGTATTCATTTCACCGAGCAACAGTAGACTTTGAAGTTTTCCTTGAACCTTAATTCAAGGAATGTTACAATTATCAAAAACATATGGCCAAAAGACTGCAGCCGATTGCAGTTTAGCACAGATCTAGCCCCTACTTAGTGGGCTAAATCCATCATAAGTCTGTCTCTATTTCAAAGGAAATTGAAACTCCTAAGATGTTAAACAGTAGTCTTTTCAGCTGGATACATCTCACCAGGTTGTAACCACCTACAAATGGGGCATCTTGTCAGATGTGGCTGCCTGGCATCCCTGGGCAGTCCGTGGGGAAAGGCAGGCGCTCCCCAAGCACGACTCGCCCCACTCCACTGTCGCCCTCCAGAGCCGCTTTCCTTTCACCCATAGCTGTGGAGAAAGTGTGAATAGCTACATAACTTTCAGTCTGCCACATTAGGTGATACGAAATTTGGGTTCTCAACAAGGTGGGTGTCTGCCCAGAAGCGAGTTTTGCTGCTGCAAGCAAGCTGAGCAAGGAGACCACTAACAAGCGAGTGCTTATGGTCAGGGCCAGGAGGAACCCTTCAACTCACATTTCCCTTAGTCAGCACGCAGACTGCAAGGGTCTTACAAACTGCCTGGGGCCAGAGGAAGAGAAATGTGCTGTTCAGAGCATCTGAAGTATTCAGAGAGCAGATATAATGAGTAATTCATGTAGTGGGGTTGATGACAACCACTTATCTGTTTTACCAGACGTAGATGAGGTACCATGGCAGCTAATGGGAGAGAAAGATAGGGTGAGAAGAGAGATGCGATAATGGGAGTCTGAGCAGAAACAATTGTTTCCAGAGAATGCTTTCTTTAACTTATCCTAAACAATAGGATACACTGTCCAAATATTACCTACGTAGTACTTGAAAACACTCATTCTAATAGCAAACAGCTGTTTGATTCAACTGTGGTTATGCCCTTTGCTTAGTGTTCATGGACATTTGTATGAATCAAGTTTTTGAAATGGCTGAACTTCTGAGTATCTGTCCTGCACATGAAGATACTTACTGTTTGTCTTCAGTCAAGCATTATTTCTCATTTCCCTCCTTCAAGGCTTAATTCGTTGTATCAGGGAGTAGAAATTACAAGATGACCATGGTTTCACGTGTAGTTTGAAAATTCTGGGTCCAATTTGTTCTTGGGAGCTACACACAAATTCATTGTTTGAAGAACTGTTTTAAAATTGTAACCGGACTCAGGGAATGGGGGGCTCATCACACTGCACATGATTTTCAGGTGTAGCACCTTGGAGTTGCCTTAAGGGCACTGAATTTAGATGCTGATGGTGCTTGCAAGAACCAACACATGACAGACTAGCTCAGTCTCATACATGTGAAGAATTCATCAAGATTATACTTAGGTCTTTTTCAATTCCTAGATGTGGCTGATGATACTTTTTTGTTCACTTACTTTTAATAGTAAGCAAAAGTCATCTTGAAAGCCATATAGATGCCCTCAATGGTGAAATTTAGTATCAAGTATTTTAAGTCATATTAGTACTTCTTACTATCTGGGATTAGTACCTGATTAATTCAGAACCATCTGGGAAAGAGTTTTCTCAAACTCTGTTTCTTAATTTTCTGGAAGAAATATTGTTTTCTAACTCTATGATCTCCTAGTTAAAGACCTGAAAGATAGCTCAGAAATTGAGGATTACTATCGTAACACTACTGAGTTTAACTTGGAGCACATTTACAGACTTCGGATTGTCTTCATATTATACAGAGGAACAGCAGCAGAATTTCACAGAATTTCACAGAATCATCTAGGTTGGAAAGGACCTTGAAGATCATCTAGTCCAACCATTAACCTAGCACTGACAGATCCCAACTACACCATATCCCCAAGCGCCATGTCAACCCGCCTCTTGAACACCTCCAGGGATGGGGACTCCACCACCTCCCTGGGCAGCCCATTCCAATGCCTAACAACTCCTTCTGTAAAGAAATGCTTCCTAATATCCAGTTTAAACCTTCCCTGGTGCAACTTGAGGCCATTCCCTCTTGTCCTATCACTTATTTCTTGGTTAAAGAGACCCATCCCCAGCTCTCTGCAACCTCCTTTCAGGTAGTTGCAGAGGGCGATGAGGTCTCCCCTCAGCCTCCTCTTCTCCAGACTAAACAACCCCAGTGCCCTCAGCCACTCCTCGTACGACCTGTGCTCCAGACCCTTCACCAGCTTCGTTGCCCTTCTCTGGACACGCCCGAGTCATTCAATGTCCTTTTTGTAGTGAGGGGCCCAAAAGTGAACACAGTGATCGAGGTGCGGCCTCACCAGTGCCGAGTACAGGGGTAAGATCACTTCCCTGTCCCTGCTGGCCACGCTATTTCTGATACAAGCCAGGATACCATTGGCCTTCTTGGCCACCTGGGCACACTGCTGGCTCATGTTCAGTGGGCTGTCAATCAACACCCCCAGGTCCCTCTCTGACTGGCAGCTCTCCAGCCACTCCTCCCCAAGCCTGTAGCACTGCTGGGGGTTGTTGTGGCCCAAGTGCAGCACCCGGCATTTGGCCTTATTGAAACTCCTACAGTTGGCCTTAGCCCATCGCTCCAGCCTGTCCAGGTCTCTCTGCAGAGCCTCCCTACCCTCGACCAGATCAACACTCCCACCCAACTTGGTGTCTCTGTCAAGCAGAGAAACAACTGGAAATGTGTTGTTGCCTTTCTTGTCTTTCTTTCATGTGTTCATGAAAGACCATCTAAATTTCATATTGATAATATTCACTCTCATATTAGCTGGATACAAAAAATATAAAGGAAAAATAAGTTGCCTGTTTTCAATATATACTGATTGGATTCTCTCATCCCACATTCCAGTTTGTTACACCAGAACACAACATGCTGAATTTTGATCATGCTAGAAAACTCTGTCATTCTTGCTAAATCCCTCATTTCTTTATCTGATTAAAGAAAAAATACAAGCTAAAAGTTTTAGATTTTATAAAAGCTTAAGCTTAATCAGTAATACAATTACCTATCTAACTCTTTCCCACATAGCTGTAGTACACTAGCACATTTTCCTCTGCACTGGCGCATAGCTCTTAAGGAAGTTTCTCCCACTAAAACCTCCTGTAGAGTAAAGGGGCAAAAAATTACTTACATTAAGTGCATTACTCAGCTTCCATGAATGCACAATTTTAAAACCAACTATCTTGTAAACTAGGGAAAAAAAGTATTATTTCTTTCTACACGTTCACTTAGGAAACTACTTCATATTAACAGGGAAATATTATTTAAAACAAATACAAAACAAAAGTGTATAATCAGCCTTGCAGCTGGTTACAAAGCACTTATTGCTTGATCAGCTCACCCAAGATGTGGAAAATTTTGAAGACAGTAAGCAAATTCTCCCAGATTCTCACCGCGCTAATTAGCTTTGACTTGCTATTCCTTCTGTGTATACAGAGAACTCACTTTGACTTCATAGATATCCCTAGCACTGCAAAATGAAATAATCTATAAATTCTGTTATTTTCTGCAGTAAAAATGGGTGATGTATTTAACATGGGCAAGTTATAGTTAAAAGATCTATCCCATGGTAATAAAAATATGAATTATCAGTGTCAATTTTATTAGAAGTATTAAATAAACATGTAAAACTGTATAATGCAATGGTACAACTACACAGCTGTTCACATAAGACTAAATGTGAAAAGAAAATACACAGCCTTAAGTCCTTCCCTGTCATACATGTGTATGTAGCTTATTGTTAATTGATTACACACTGTGCATGCTTAATTATAAACTAAGAAATAATTATATAGTGTGGCTTTTCTAGCACCTTAATAATGCATAGATATACAGATTATTGAATATCAGATAAAGATGATAGAATATTTTGCTGCAGATATGAGGCTTGTAGGAAGAGGTATTTTTTTTAACATGCCAACTGTCATGGTTGAAGAATTCAGACAAGCTTTCAGACTTACGAAGCCATTCTTCAGGACTGAAATAAAAGCAACAGATTTCAAAGATCTGGGGGTTGGATCGGATGATCTTTAAAGGTCCCTTCCAACCCAAACCATTCCATGATTCTATGAGTCTATAAGACAAATATGAATTGAGAATGGTTGCTCAGAGTTTAGCAGGTTATATGCCAACTAGATCATCGCTTAAAAATAAAGGTTATTGGTACCTGTGAAGTATGGAGCATACTTCAAGAGAGGGGAAAATACTTAAAAGAGAGAAAGTTTAGGCTTGCTACCTCCTGGGAGAAAAAAGAAAAACTTGTACTTTATAACGTGTAGAGCAGAGAGAGGTTAACGGTGGAGAAGAGAGTTTATAAAATGTCAAAAATATATCTCTGTTAAGTCTCTGGCTTCTGGGATTGTGCAGAGTTATAAATGAGCCCACAGTTCCCAGGCTCATCTTCAAGAGGTTTCTTCTGATGACTGAAGGATTAGGGTGAAATGACCTTTTCGTGAGAAACATTCACCCACTGGCAAGTAGGTGTTTCTTCCTCTATAGGTATTTAGTATGAATTCTTCTTGGGTCTAGACATGATTAGTACACTTTAGACCACAAAGAATTTGCTTCTGATCACATGCTTGGTGGGACTGGAGAATGGTTTGAAGGCTAGGATGTCCATCTTTCCAAGTAAAATCTTCTCCTGTATGGAATGTAAGGACTTAATGATTTTCTGCAGAGATTACAAGGCAGAATGGTATGCAACAGTCAGAACTGTATCACCAAAGGGAACTCCCCACATAATACTTGAGTGTATCTTCAAAATAATGCTTATTACTTTAAAGAGCTATTTATGCATAAACATGACAGAAAAACAAAGGGTTTGCGTAAAAAAAACTAAATTCCACCACCTGCATTCCTGCTGTATTTTTGCCAGTGATAAAACACAGTGATGAGAAACAGTATCTAACATGAAAAAAGTGCTCATTTATAATAAGAAATGAGATAATGCAGAAGAAAAGTTTATAATAAATGACAAATGCAAAGAGTAAATACTGCTAATACAACCAGGAAGAAGTCTGGTTTTTTTACCCTGGAGAATTCACTCCAAAAACATAAAAGGAAATGCATCAGGTTTTGCCTCTTTATTAATTAAATCATTAATGTGATGAACTTGCAGATGACAGAATTACCTCACTTAAAATATAAAAGCTCAAAATGTAGGGTACTAGGAAGGAATTGAATAACAAACAAGCAAACAAAAAAGAAGTAATTTGTTATAAAATCACCTTGGCTATCACTAACACAGGAAAAGCTAAAAGAAAGAAAAGCATGAGTTATTAAGATTTTCATTAAGGTATTATTTAATTTTGTGAGAAGGGGCACTTCAAGACAGTTGGAGGGTCTTTATTTTTCTTGTTTAGGACATCAAGGTGACACAGTTAATTTCCACCTTTTTTGGCTTAATTTTATTTGACTTCTCTAAGGAACTCAGATATGTGAAATTGCTCTGTTAGCCCCCAGCTCCCTCAAGTGTGTTTGAAACCCACAGCCCAAATTGGTCAGGAAGATATATTTACATTAATTACATTAACTCTCCTGTTTATTATACAAATTGCACACTAAAACATGAAGACAACTACTCATTGCCTCTATGTGCTGGGGTACGACTAGCAATCTCCAATTATCCTGCTTGGAAAGTGGATGTACATTAGAAAGATCTAAGAAGTTGTCTTAACAGATGGGATCTGGCTTGGGAAGGGGAGTCATATTATGTTATGAAAATATAAACATGCTTAATATTTTATGCCATTAGGAGTGCCTTCCATCTTAAACAATAATTTAAATGGTCCTCAACAAATATACAACAAACAGATCGTGAAAATCAAAATCAAACAATAATTAAAATTTTAAAAAATCAGACACTGGATTCATTAATTGCCTCTAGTATGGCTGTAGTATACATGCAGCTGTTTCTCATCCTTAGCTTAAAAGGCCGGTTTAAAATGTAACATTGGGAAAAGAAGAAAAATAAAGAAAAAATATTAGAAAATAAAAGGTTCACTTCTTTCTTCTGTGTTGACAAGGAGGATACCATATCAAGAGCATTGACTAAGACTTAAAAAATTAAGTTTCTGAGAGTCTAACTGCGAAGATTATTCACTCGCCAAAGCCTGTGGGAAGATTATTCAGCCATGAGTAAACTGTGTCACTGGTACAGTCATATTTCCATATCTTATCTGTGAGGAGCTGGCTTGACTAATGAGCATTTGCAGAAACTGGAATGTGGTACGGAGATACCAGAGTGACTCTTGGGTCTGCAACAGTACTGCCACTGGGTTTTCCTGTCCATGGTGTCTCTCAGGCTCAGGTTGTCCTAGATAATGGAGAGCTGATGACATAAGGAATATATCATGTGGATAATGTTGGTGATATTTTTCCTCTTTTTCATATAACCTAAAAAACATATTATTAGATGACAAGTGGTGAATGATTCCTAAACTGTTGTTAATATAATGTGATTTAAACAAATGATAAAAATAGTGTGATGGTGTTGCTTTACAGGTGCTCATTTATGGTAGTAAGCTTTGTCCAGTGCACATAAATTAGAGTGGACAATTTCAGGCTTGTATTTCTTACATCCCAATTCTTAGAACTGATGTCTTTTAAAATAAACTATTAAGATGCTGTGATTCTATAGACATGTCTTATTTAGTGGTTCTACTGAACCATTGCTGTAAATATCAATTTAGGTGACTAAGTCCCCTGAGTTAAAATTAGGTACTGAGAAACACATTCTGGCTATAAAACCAAAATTAGATGTATTTAAAAGTTTAATAGTGCTTGTATTAAGGATTTAGAATGGTTGTTTTCTTCTGCTTTACTAATTTTTTTTATTCTGTGGGGAGGCTGGATGTTTTGGAAATCTTTGTAGAAAGCTTAGCACTGCAGCGATGACTGAGGTTAAGTTACTGGCTCTTCAGGAGTTCTTTTGAACTAATCTGTCATGGCCTGCAGATGTGACTTCTTGGGTACAATCTTGAGGACAAAGATTTGGGTTCTGCATTAGGATTACGCTGCCCATCATATTTATCAGCCACATCCAGCACACATCTGAGAACACCCTCTACTCAAAGATGGGAAAAGATCGTTATAAACTTAGCTCTAGAGGGGTTACTCTTCATCCACTGACACATAAAATGAGTATTTTAAATTTTCATTGGTGAGCACTTAAACACATTATTTGCCTTTGTTGAATAATTTTATTAGTGATGTTTTATATTCTCTCTTACAAGGGATAGAGACATTTTTTTGCTTATGTAAAGGGTCTTTTCTTCAAGCATAACAGTCCTTAGCACATGTTAGAAATGGGGTGACAAGTTAGGACAAGAACCAACAATTCTCAATTTCTGCATGTAGTGAAATAACTCCTAACAAATGTCTTTGCTTTTAGGCTGCTTTGGTCTGCTTACAAAGAGCTTTACTTGTCAAGAATTCTAGGTACCTACTCCTCAAGTGGAAAGAATAGCTGGCCTCCAGTCTCCCACAGGGAGAGCTGAGAATTAGAAAGACCTTTTAGAGAACTAAGAATGGCTTTAGCTCCTTCAGCAGCTGAACAAGGATTTATAATAAAAGTGCGAACACACGTGCTACAACTCTCAGTGAAAAGCTGTCAGGATAACACAGTATTTTCAATCTAAAAATCAGCTTTTCCAGACAGCCTCCTGCACTTTATAAATGCTTTTGATGTACAAATAATCTCTGGCATAGCTCTTGATAATTCTTGACAAATATTTTAAAATTGTAATCTCCCATTACAGATGAGAATTAAAGATGTGTGCTGGAAGCCTTCTTTTCGGTACATAGCGTACAGCAGTATGGACAGAGACTGTCTCAAATGAGCCACAAAATTTTTAGCAGTGAACATTACATGTTGTAGGCAGGTTTGCACCTGGCTGCCTTGACTCTCAACTTCCTTGTGTGCTCGGGTACTGTTGGTGATGGAGATCTTTATAAATGCACACGATAACAACTACTGCCAGTGCCAGGTCCTCAGCATGAACAGTAACAATTTCTGAGCTTTTTTATTCTCCAGAAGAAATAATCACTACTTGGGAGACACAGGTTTGTATTTCTAAGGCAGTTCCAGCTGCTGGATGTAAATGCAAGTCACAGAGCTGTAAATCAGACTTTCCTACCCAGAGTGCTGTGAAAGCCAGTACCCCAGCACCTCTCATCTTTCCAAGGAGATCTTATTGCCTGATTCTTCCTGCATGTTCTCCCCCTCCTTCAGTCCTGTTGGCTTCCTTTCACACTTGCCCTTTTCTTCTCTGACCTTCCATGACACAATTACATCTCCCATGCCATTCATCATAACTTTATCTTCCTTTCTCCCCCCTGCCCCATCCCTTGCGCCCTTCTGCCTCCACTACACATGGTTCACTGGGGGGATCCCTTTTCTCTCTTTGATTTCCCTTTCTTCACTCCAGTTGCCCTGGACCTTTAGTTTCTCATGTCATTCTGGCCCCTCTTGCCAAGGGAGGGACTTTGCTGAAAAAGTCTGCCTGTTTGAAACGACAAGAGGTAATAGCTGTTCTGACTCCTGCCTTATAGCATGCTTTAAGAATGTTATATTCTTAGGATGGAGGCACTGCAAACATACATATTGTATATAGTCAGGAGTACATCTAACCCCATTACATGCTCATACCTTGTCTTCTGTCCTGACAGTTTGAACTGAGCAAATTTTCTATTTATCCACATTGCATCATCCCATATGTTCTCTGCCTGGTCTAGCTGCAGTCTCTCCCTGGGCATGTGTACATGCAGCTAGAAGTTGTGGGAGCATAACCCAGTTTCCTGCTGTCCACCCCAGGGAGAAGAGAGGCCAAGCTGTGACCAGAGCGACTGCACAGAGGGTTCAGTGAATTCCCAGCCTCACGCCTTCCCACTCCTCCCCTGTCCAAGGACTCTCCAACCCTGTCTGTGTTTACTTCTTCCTCCCCTGTGGCATCTTCTTATAGTCTCTGTTCCTCTTTTGCATGCCAGAGAGCATGTTATCTGCAGCCCTCTCATTTTCTCTTTTGTTGCACTGAGCATGCTTAGTCCCTTTCACAGCTCTTATCCTGCCGAGGCAATGAAAGACGGTGCACTCATTGCTTCCCCTCATTCACGCCATCCTTAACAACAACAACAATAATAACAACAACAAAATCCTTTCTGTCCCAGCGTTTTTCTTCTGTGCAGTTTTCAGCTTATTTTTAGTAGGCCTGTGTTTGTCCTTTGTGAGATTGGCTGCACAAAAACTGTAGGTGTAAATTTAGTAAAAGACATCTGAAAACATTACTGCACTCAGCACCATGATTTTTTTTAAATGTAAAGCTGACTGTCCATATCACAGGTTTTGGGTGGTACCTAGCAAGGTTTAAATTTTAAGGTTAGGTTCCTAGATCCTTTTCTAAGTGAGACACTAAAGACAAATACCCATGAAGTTTCTGAAAGGAAGAGGAATCTCAGACTGGTGTGCAGTCCCACTGTAATATTCAACCAGGATTTTTCAGAGCCAGATGAAAGCATGACAAATTGGTGAGGAGAAGGGTCAGTCAGTTGCAAGGGAAAAAAAACCACAAAGTTTGCCCTCCCGGTTACCTTCATGGACTGGCTGACATTCCTGCTGCATGACAAATGTGCAGGCATCATCTTCGCAAGCTGGGAGGACTAACAGCAAGAATGTGGGAGAAATGAGATGAAGCCAAGAGCGTGATGGAGGGATTTAGGAAATTAACCCCTCCTTTATGGAAGGATCTGGGCTACTGATAGATATCCATAAGGGAAGTGGTGGTAAGGGAACCGAAGATACTACACTAGGTGGGAAACATGTCAGGCGTGCTGAGAGAAGGCAGGACAGCAAGGCATAGGATGAAGGCTCCATAAAAAAATTTGTGTGAGTAAGACATTGCTTGTCTATAAAGACTTACATGACCTTTTTTAGTCCTTCAACATAGACACTGCTGAATCCTCATTGATCAGTTCTCCATACTCTTGTTTTTGTCCTCTTTCTATCTTTTCTGGGCTGTCTGTGATGCTTTAGTGTTAGAGAAGAAAAGTCCAGATTATGGCTTCCACCTTGCAGTATTGCTGCTCAACGTGTTTAATCTGCTACCAGTGCTGACAGTTAGCCCTAAATAGCCAGGGGTGCCAGAAATGGCAAGATAATGGTCAATGACTGTGGTGGTGTGGCAAAAAATGGGGTTCCTGGAGTCTTTCTTCCATGCACTCTTGAGAATCTCTGCATGCTCTCCTGACCAGCTACCTGCATGCTCTTGACAGAGTCATGGTGAGTCATGGGGAACAGTCACCGGGGTTAAAGACCACATATGATAGAATAAAGTATGCCAGCTCCCAAGAAATAGAGACTAAGGAGTAGTCTACAGCAGAGTGAGTTGTGCTGAAGAAGGTTCAGCTGCATTTGGGTCTATTCTACTTTCACTGTATATAACGGATAAGTGGGAAGGCAGATTAGAGTGGATATGCAGTCATCATTAAAGCAAGGCTTGCACATTCATCTTGTGTTCATCTTTAAACAAGAGCGGGCAGCAGGTTTTTTTGATAGCTGTGGTCAACTCTCACACATCTCTGTCTCACCCCTCCTTCTACTCCTGTGTCCTGAGAAAGACACAGCTGTGTACATCCAGAGGAAGCTGGGAAAGGAGAGAGGTTGATCATTAGGCTTTCTAGATCCCTTATTGCCAGGCCCTCAAGAATCTGCCTTGGCAGTTCCTCCTGAGCAGCATTTCTCCAAGATGTCATAGGAAAGCTTTAGATAGAGATGGCAAACCCCTATGGGTATGCATGCAAACACACCAGGTTATGCCTACGCAAGCTGAGCTAAAGGATCATTCAGGTTGCAAATTCTGATGTTCAAGGGTTTGGAAATGTCAGAATCATGGTTACCCTTGGCTATGCAAGCCTGGAAAAGTATCAGCTTTGTCTATGCCCTCCCTGAGAGGCTCAGTTCTTTGTTGGCAGGTCCAGTGTATAATGTTCCTTGTGGCTCTGAACGAGTCCATCATGCACGTGCAAAAGGCTTATGAGTCTGTCAAGTCTATGAATGGGCTTTCTTATAGAAAGCAAAATATATTTATGTTAAGTCCACAGTTGCTGATTCCTGATTATCTTTAGACATGTTTAAGCAACATAAATTTGAAGAGGGAAATGGTTAATAGTAGTGAGACTGCTTGTGTTTCAGTATTTTGAAATGGCTGAGGGGTTTGTGGGTTTTTTGTTTGGTTTTATTGGGGTTGGTTTTGCCATGAAAATGGACTTCTACTTTTAATCTGATGTAAAAACTGGAAAATGCTTACCCAAGTCATAGGCAACTGAAAATTAAGTAGTAATGGACAGTTTTAGGCAATCATAATATAAATATTTAAACTACTTGGCATATATCTGCAAATATATTTATTTACATTGTAAGCTAAATGAATCAAAGTGCCTACTGAAGAAAAGCTTGTAAACATGCAAGTAGCCCATGAGATCTGCAGCAAGCTAGACCAGTGGAACAACAGAAGGTTTTCTTAAACTTATTGGCAATTGGCCCTGAAATAAGAAGCTACAGTCAATAGATTTTAACAGTTTACACATCACGATAGAAAAACAAACAAAGCTTTGCACGGCTATGTGCTTGATTTCCTTGTTTACCGCAAGGCTGTATCTTGAACAGTCACATTTCAGCTCTATTTTTAGGCAACATTTATGGAGAGGAACTGCGATACCCAGAGCTCCTATGAGCTGTGCGTTTCCCAGGGAGACCTCAGGGAGCAGCTGATGTCTTGTTTGCTCTTCCAAAGAGGGTAGCTCCGAGCCCCCTCTTTCCTGCCATGTTCTTCTGAAAAAGGCAAAGGAGGATGTTTCTTCCTCGCACCCCTTGGAATGTGGCAGGGGCACTGTCGTGGGTGAGCAGGGCTGCCAGCACTGACTCTGTGCCACACAACCCTAAAAACAAGCTGCCGAAAGCTGCTGGATGAAACAGAAATTGTATTTTGCAAAATAAGCCCAAGGTTTAATCATTCTTGAGGTAATGTACACAAGAAGGAAATGAAACTCCTCTCTAGAAGAGTGATGTATTTGCTTATTGTCTGAGAAACTAAATATTGTGAAAAGGAAAACAGGGTCTATGAAGTGTTGTATCAGTTTGTTGTGCAGCTCAGACAGTAAACTTGCCTTTCACTAACTATAGATGTAGTGATAGAAGCCATCCCTTGGTGCAAGACTTAAAACCGAATTTAAAATGAAAGGGTTGATGTGATTATACCGTAAGATTCAGTCATATTGAAAATGAAAGCAAAACCCATGAAGGATTCACATGAATCCTTCAAGTGACATTAACCTCATGAAAAATCCACTTTGCTATCATCTGCAAGCGTTCCATGAGCAGGAGGATTTAGTGCTGAGGAAGCACACAGTTTATTTAAACTTCCCCTCCAGCAGCTGTCGATAGGTTTGAAACTTCCCCACGTCCCCTCAGGGGCTTCTGGGTGAAGGTGATGATTTTGGTTCAGGACCTCAGGGGATGTGCACTCTCACCGCCCTGTTAGGAGAGGTAATCTGACTGCCGGGACTTTTATGTGGCATAGCTAACACAAATAAATCAATTTAACAAACACTGCTTTTTCTTTTCCCCTAAATGTGTTCATGGATGCCTGTGGCAGCACTTACAGAGGTCAGGGCGAACAGCTGTTGCCATCATAATTTCCTATTTTCAGTCATACTGACAAAACTGAGGTTTTCTCTCCTCTTGGAAAGACCAACGTCTGATCTCTGCTCAAATTTACGAAATAAATAATAAAACATTGGGTGGTGTCCCTGTGGACATTTAGGAGTGTAAAAAGTGGCAAAGTAGGCTCATCTGAGCTACTCTAGACTGAGGACAATCACTCCCATGGCACCCGACTCTGCACTGCCTAAAGGCAGCTAAAGGGCCTCTCTGAAGGCAACACATATTCTACCATCTACATTTGGACAGATGACTCTCATCCTTTAGCTTTCATTCCATTTGTCCCTTCAAAGATAGACAAGAGATGATGATGATTATTATTATTTTTTACTATTAAGATTATATTGTAATTTTAATACGTTAAATAGAACATGTACCAATACTATAAAATATAATTTAGTATCATTATTATCAATATCTGAAAATGGAACTGGAATAATTTCTAGTATGCTCATCAGCAGAGAACCCATGTTTCAATGCTGAGTCTTTATAATGAAGATAAATTGCATTTAGATATGTTCATAGATGCTTCAGCTTGGGCAAGACTATTTGTTTTTCTGTTTGAAATAGTAACACATTTTTGTTTGTACCTCTGAGTGAGTAAATGTAATACGGATGTCCGTGAAATCTTGGGAATTACATATCAGTCAAAATTCAATGACTACAGAGTTGCACTTTTAAAATTATTTTTGCATGGTGGTTAATCATGTAATGTGAATTCCGGGTCATCCTGAAAGCATTGACAGCTTTTTAGTGGTTTCAGTGGGGCTAGTACTTCAACACAGACACATCCCAGATAGATAAAACAAAACACCCCACAGTAAAATAAAGCAATTACCTTGCTACTAGAAAAATACTATCAACTACAATTAAACTTAGTATGCTGTATGTAGAGGTAATTTCTGCAAAAAATTGGGCAGCTCCTAGCTATTTTTATACCAATTTGGTTATAACAACGTCTTGTAATTGGTATAGAGTCACAGCCGCAGTTTCCCTTTCTTGGTGGTGGTGTAGTTCAAAAGCTGACTGGTTTTGCACCTGACAAGCCAAAGGCATATACATTCTAATCTTGTCCAAAAAGATGATTGTACCAATTTATCTCAATCTTTTCTAAATTGAAGTAGTTACATTGATACACATGCGTGTGTGCAGCTGATGGTGTTCATCTACACTTCTCTTTCAATTAATCTCTCTGGCAGTTGCAGCACATCCTGCCTACCAACCAGTCCTTGCGTGGGCTTGGAAGAAGTTCAAAGACTGTAACTAGAAAAGGACTGGGCTGCAAACAAGACAAAGCAGAACTGAAACTAAAGTCGCAATGTGTTTTGCCTATTGCTCAGACCTCCTTTGCAATGTGATGTCTCACCATGACCCAGATTAGGAGGCTTGCTGACGGGGACTGTTTGAAGGCTGCTTGATAGACCACATTTTCTAATGCTGTTTAAATACATTGCCCTTTCTAGAGCTGCAGTGCAGAAATAATTATAATTTACCAAATTCTAGCAACAATTTGTCTTTATAGGGCTTGAGCCTAATAACCACCTTTAAACTTCTGCTGATAGTCATTTTCAACTTTCTGCTTAGGATTCAACTTGACCAACATTTAAGCAGACAGATACTGGCACTCCCATAGAATCAATCATAGAATCAGAAAATTATCATAGAATCATTTAGGTTGGAAAAGACTTTTAAAATCATCGAGTCCAACTGTTAACCTAGCACTGCCAAGTCAACCACTAAACCATGTTCCTAAGCGCCACATCTACAAGTCTTTTAAATGCCTCCAGGGATGGTGACTCAACCACTTCCCTTGGCAGCCTGTTCCAATGCTTGACAACATTTTCAGTGAAGAAATTTTTCCTAATTTCATCTAAACCTTCCCTGGCACAACTTGAGGCTGTTTCTTCTTGTCCTATCACCTGTTACATGGGAGAAGAGGCTGACACCCACCTCACTACAACCTTTCAGGTAGTTGTAGAGAGCAATAAGGTCTCCCTTGAGCCTCCTTTTTTCCAGGCTAAACAACCCCAGTTCCCTTGGCTGCTCCTCACAAGACTTGTGCTCTAGACCCTTCACCAGCTTCGCTGCCCTTCTTTGGACACGCTCGAGTCATTCAACGTCCTTTTTGTAGTGAGGGGCCCAAAACTGAACACAGTAATCGAGGTGCGGCCTCACCAGTGCCGAGTACAGGGGTAAGATCACTTCCTTAGTCCTGCTGGCCACACTATTTCTGATACAAGCCAGGATGCTGTTGGCCTTCTTGGCCACCTGGGCACACTGCTGGCTCATATTCAGCCAGCTGTCGACCAACACCCCCAGGTCCTTTTCTGCTGGGCAGCTTTCCAGCCACTCTTCCTCAGGCCTATAGTGTTGCATGGGCTTGTTGTGACCCAAGTGCAGGACCCGACACTTCGCCTCGTTGAACCTCATACAGTTGGCCTCAGCCCATCGCTCCAGCCTGTCCAGATCCCTCTGTAGAGCCTTTCTACCCTCAAGCAGATCAACACTCCCACCCAACTTGGTGTCATTTGCACTTACTGAGAGTGCACTCAATCCCCTCATCCAGATCATTGATAAAGATATTAAACAGAACTGGCCCCAATACTGAGCCCTGGGGAACACCACTTGTGACCAGCCACCAGCTGAATTTAACTCCATTCACCACAACTCTTTGAGCTTAGCCCATCCAGCCAGATTTTTACCCAGCAAAGCGTACACCCATCCAAGCCATGAACAGCCAGTTTCACCAGAATGCTGTGGGAAATGGTGTCAAAGGCTTTACTAAAGTCCAGGTAGACAACATCCACAGCCTTTCCCTCATCCACTAAGTGGGTCACCTCATCACAAAAGGAGATCAGGTTAGTAAAGCAGGACCTGCCTTTCATAAACCCATGCTGACTGGGCCTGATCACCTGGTTGTCCTGTACGTGATGCGTGATGACACTCAAGATGACCTGCTCCATAACCTTCCCCAGTACCGAGGTCAGACTGACCTGCCTGTAGTTCCCTGGATCCTCCTTGCAGGCCTTCTTATAGATGGGCATCACATTTTCTAATCTCTAGTCAACTGGGACCATCACACTAAGTGGTTCTGCTCACCTCCAGTATCTTGTCCCTGTCCCTGGGCTCCCTGTTTCTTCATGTTACTGTAAATATTTGTGCAGTTGCTTGAGGAACTGATATAGCTGGGGAAAAAAAAAAAAGAAAGAAAAAAGGTTGCTTTCAACCATATCAGTCTCCTGGTACTACTTTGCCATGTGGATATAGAAACATTTTTTCTGGCAGGGGGGAGAAGGTAGCATGGATGAGTATGACGGTTGGAGGCAAGGGGAGAGCAGGACGTCTTTCAGTGGCAGTTCTGACTTGGAGTGTTTGTGAAACAGTACAACCTTCAGTTCAACCTTTTATTTCACATGACACTTCCTCCTAAGGAATTCTTCACAATCACCGATATTTGTCATGTTAACTAAGTGCATCTAGTGGCATCTTACCCTGGGAGCTGAGCATGTCTGGGGCTGACTCTCACTGCCTGGGATGCCACACAGGAGTCCTGGCCACTGGGGTTCAACTCACAGTTAGCATCAAATATTCAGCAATAACAAATGGGCAGAAAGACTTTATCGTGGCCTATCTGAAAGACAGGAGTAAACCAAAAGCTTATTTGTGCTTACATGTTCCTGTAATTAAACTACTAGCACACTGAAGTCTTAATCTAATTGAAAGTTCTTTGATTACAGCGCTTAAAAATGTGCCTTCATTACAAACTCAGTAGGCCCACTTAATTTGTAATTATAAACATTAATAAGTGGTATAGAAAAATCAGGGCAGCCTGGAGGATTTGGGGATGGTAACTGCTCCTGAAAAGGATACGGATGTGTTGCTCAGGAGTGGAGCTGATCAGAAGCTGCTACCAGGCAACGTGTGACTTGAGGAGAACCTCCTGGGATGAGGGGCAGGATCTACCTCATCTCATCTCCTTCTAGAGGGAGAAGAGACTTGCGAGGGCCTCCCCACTCCTGTCTGCTCTGAGCACAGACAGAGCAGCCCCACGGGAAGCAGAGCATGGCCACATGCTCAGGGCTGCCGGTGAACCAAATGTTGGCAAATGACTTCCACAGCAAATTTGGTTAAAAGTCTTTCAGACTGGCTTTATCACATGCACAGATACAAGAGAAATTGGGCCATGTCATTTAACAAAAAAAGGCCCCTGCCCCTGGCTTCAGGTTGGTGCTCTTTGGATCAGGACAGAGAAGTCATGATGGTCATGAAAATGACCGTGACAACAGAAGCCTCTCTGACTCGGTGTGATCTTTGTTGCCATACCTGCCTTTTTGTTGAAGCCTTATCTGAGGTCCCCAGGATAGGATTTAAGCTTGACTCAACTAAGCTTTGGCTCTTGCATGTAGTTTTCTCACCAACTACTTTGCTGGTCCACATATGAAAGTAACAGGACTGGAAAAGGGACCACAGACTGGCAACCATTTCAAATTACACAAAGTAATCAAACAAACCTCCTTTTATAATGCCAAGAATGAAAAAAGTGGTGATAAAGCAACAGTTGTTTGAAAAGATTATGAATTCATTGTAAATTAGTATTAAGGGCACTCAGAAAACCACAAACCATTTTGCTAGAAGGAAGGTCTAGTGATCACTGTGTTTCATGGCTCACCTGCCAGCTCTACTAAATTGCCATTTTGAAGGCAGGTGGAATTTGAGACAATGGCCTAGGCAGGGTTTGTAGGCATCCATCTCCTGTCAGTGCAAGCCCTGAAGTAGAAAAGTAGCAGATAAGCATGTAATAGTCTCAGGGCTTTGAATTCTACCTGTTATTCTGTCTTAGAGAAGGTTTCCCATGCTTGGTGGGAACACATCTAGCACATTAAAGGGCAGCACTGGCCTCCTTCAGAGGAAATGCTCTAACGTTTTAAGAGGCTGGGAAGCAGAAGTTCAAGATAATCGATAAAGTTACTGCAGTTGAACATGTTACTTCACATCACCTGAGGTAAGGTAACTTGTTCTGAGCATGCTTCAACTGAAAGACATTGTGCCTTGATAGAAAACCTCTCCCTGGAGATTCAGCCATGGCTGTCCCTGCCCTTTCCCACCCTTTTGGCCTCATCTGTGCTTTCCTGCCCTCCCCATCAGTGCTCCTTTGACACTGACATGAGTCAGACCAGGGAGCCAAAATAGCAGAAAGAAAATCCCTTCTTCTGAAGGGTGAGTTTTAACTGACTCCCAGCAGCACTGGAGGAGCC
The DNA here is from genome assembly GCF_031877795.1 of Strix aluco. Taxonomy (NCBI): domain Eukaryota; kingdom Metazoa; phylum Chordata; class Aves; order Strigiformes; family Strigidae; genus Strix; species Strix aluco. The sequence continues at coordinate 42,527,755 of NC_133932.1, forward strand.
CCAGTGTCAGTGAGGAGGAGGAGGAGAAAGGGTGGGAATGGGAGCTGGGCACAGCACAGGGGAAGCAGGACTGACTTTTCAGCTGCACTGAGTTGTTAGACAGGCTTTGCTGTAATGTCAAACCACACCTTGAGCTACACCATGCCACCCTTGAGTCTGGCTATGTGAGTGTGTGGGATGGGTTACCAGCAGCTACCTGACAGGCAGTGACATGACCTTCTGCCATTGTTCCATTTTATTGTCATACCGTTAGTGCAATTGCCTTCTCATTCAAGGCTAGCATTCCCTGCAGCCTTAAAGGAAGTGTTCCCATTACCAGGTGAGTCCCATTAGCTGCAGGGGTAGACCTGAAGAGCTTACACCTCTGGGTGCAGGCCAGCCTGCAGCTGGGTTCTTGTCAAATGCAGTCGGGGATGCTAAACTAGAATTACGGAAATATAAAGCACATGCTGAGCATGCATGCCTGCGCAGCAGTGTTACAGAAGAGGCTGAGGTAGAAGGACATTTGGCAACAAGACTGGTCTCTTCTAACTTTAGATCTCTACAGTGTAGATGGCTACACTGATGTAGGTGGCAAGGCTCCCTTTGGAGTCAACAGGAGAGAAGCAAGCCCTTTTAGAATGCAGTTCATCCCATCCTGGTGTGGATAATACATCTAAAGGTGACAAATACTTCTCTGAAATTTTAAATGGGCTAAATTCTCTTTTTAAATGAGAGAGTTGTGTCCTACGAGGTCCTGTTTCTTTCCAGCTGCCTGCAGTGGCTTGCTGGAGCGCACACTTGGCCAGAAGAATCTCACCATTTCTCTCCCAGGACCTGAAGGATGAGGAAACGTGAGCAACATATTTCTCTGTGTTTGCAGAATCATAAACACGCTCTCACTGCAAAGCAATAGCTAAAAATTGCATCAGACTTGGAGGGAAAGGTAGTGATGAAAGAAGGAACTGCATTCCATTCTCTGAAGGACAAAGAACAAAAAGCTTTTGAAAAAAGAAGAAAATTGCCACAAATTCAGCTTTGTTCTGGACTGACACAGATATTTCTATGCAGTGTGATGCTGACCACACAGCTGCTTCATTGCAGCTAAGCCTTGACACCTGTAATGAAGTTTGTTTTGGTTTGTTTTGCCATTAGCATCTTAAAACGTATTTTTTATTTAGAAAAGTGTTAGCTGGCTCCCTTTAAAGCCAAAGGTAGATGCTATTTGATTTTTATTCTGAACATTAATCTACATTTAGGGCTGTGTAAACCCTCAAGGCATTAATTGTTCAGAAATAGCACTGTACTGTTCATTGTGGAAGCCCAGGCCTCTGTTACAGTGTTTTGCCAGCTATAAGAAACTGCCAACACACCTACGTCTCCTGGGGGTAGAAAGAGGCAAAGTATTCTTCGCTGCCAGAAGAAACCTCTTGTGCAGATAGAGTTACACAAGCAACATAGCCCTTCCATTGATAGTACTCATTTCCTTCAAGGCGGGGTGGTTCTGCTACAGCAGCGAGAAATGAAGGTTTGTCAATTTAACAGTATCTGCAGTAGGGGCATTTTGTCAACAGAGTGCACAGGTTAGACTTTTGTACAGCTGCAGTACCTACTGTGCTTGACCTTGATGTCTGCATGTTTTACTTCTTTCAGCAAAGGTTTTGACTGCTGATTTTGACTCACTTCTTCCAGGGCTGTTGGTGATGGGCTATTTAGCATATTGATAGCAATAAACACTCCTCAGAGAGTTTTTTAAACAGTTACCCTTCATCACAGATTGCTAAACTTCCTTTGCATTATTTTATGAATAATACTATATGAAATATTACGCAGTCTATTGAAATTACATTTATTCTTAATATGTCTGAGATGCTTATGTAAGTGTAAAATACATGTTTAAGAGCAAGTTCTCCCTCCTTAAATTTGGGGTTCACCTGCTATTTTATTTAAATGAGGGGCCACAGCTGGCCATGGCATAATAACATTTATCTGGTTTTGTAAAACATGCCCTCCTGTAACATTTTTGATAGGAGGTAGGTATACACTCTGACAGCTTCTTTCTCCTTAAGAAGAGTGCATATCTCCTTGACTCTGCTTCCGCTTGGGATGAGAAAACATGCAAAACAATGCTGTCATTTAAGCCAGGCTGCTAATATTTGATCCTCCAAGGGTTAAATAGTGTCACTGCACAGTTTCACTTCCTCTCTGCCAGAGACAGAACTACACTGTATGAAATAATTTGTTTATATTCCTTTCCTATTCCAGACAGACTTACAGAGCACATTAATATGACTACTGCATCAAACACTCACATTCCTTTAGCACAGAGCAATTGAAAATTAATTTTTTGAGACAGTGGTTTTTTTGACCTCTTCTCTAAATGGAAGTGATCCTCAGAAAATTTTGCATTAGATAAGTAGTTGGCCTGGATATAAGCCTTCGCCCTGCAGAAGCATTTTCAAGTGTTTGGAGTGATAAACTGTGTCTCTAGAGACCGGTAATCCAGCAGATTGCTATGATTCTGTCTGTGGCAGATGTGATAGATGTGTAAATTCAGGTATGCATTTCAAGTGAGTAAATTTAGGCTACTATTAAACAATCACTTTGGATAATGTAAAGGAAAATGCTTTTAAGGAAGAAGTTTTATGAAGTCTATATGCCTGTTGGATCATAGATAAATGACAGCTAGAAGAAAAACTCATTGACAGCTCTCAGCAGTAGCATGTGAGACCATGCTATAGATACATTCGGTCTGAAGCACCTGAATGGGGACAAGGTGGGGACAAGAGGGAAAATGGGGGATGTACAAGGCTAATTCCAGACTGTGCTGTAAGATGCTCAGCATTCATGCTCAGGCTGTGCTCTCTACTTGGTTGCGCAGGAAATAGTGACAAGATTGGTGACAAACTAGAAGAACATTTTTGAAGTTACTATAAAGAACGGAAGTAGGACAGAAGAATCAAGGGAAAGGTATGGGAAGGGAAAAGAGATGCTGTGGGAAAGGGAGCAGAAAGGAGAATTTCTTCTACTCAACTAACCTTCCTCTCCTCTGTAGTCTTCTTCGGGCAGCCTAGTCTTGCTCAAGGGACAGCTGTACAAGCTGTAATTTGACACAGGTCCTTTGCCTGACCCTTTTGTATTCCCTGCTACCTTATTTCCTCTAGCTGGAATAAGCAGGAAACACGCCTGCAAGGACTATATATGTATTTAAATGGTGCAGATGATAATCCTGTGGAGAGAATGGCCTCACTTCTTGACTCCACTGCTCCACTCCTCTGCCACGGTAGGTCATTTCCATTTGCTGTTTCAATGCTGCTCCTCTCCCGCAGCATGAATTGTCTTCCCTCTGCCTGCCTTGAAATGAAGTCAGGCACATCCGCAGGCCAGGATGGCAGGTTGCCACTCAGGTTTTGCCAGTGGCGGTTTAAAAGGAAGGTGGGCAATTTGTTGTGTGGCAGGACTGGAAAAGGCTCTTCAGCTAGAACATAGGCATTGAAGTAAAAATTTCTTGCAGTGGAGAAATACTTGAATGTTCTTAATTTCAAGGAAAATGTTGGTAGTTTTTGTGGGTTGTTTGCCAAAGATTTATTATGCATGTGTATTCAAATAAAGGCCATGATATTTGCTTAGCAGCAGGAGAACATTAGTGTGTGACAATGCTTTCTTGCATCCATTCCCCAGGGTCTGACCAAAGCAACCTTTCCATGCACTGTGTGAAAAAAAGTACCCGGAGCTAACTTCTCTTAAAGATGACAACTCAAAAGTTTCTTCTGTAGTTTCCTCTAATGCTGTTACTTATCTTCAGACTTATTTTCTTAACTCATTTGCTACAATCTGCCTTACATGTGCACAATCTCAGCCCCTGAGTGGTGCAGAGTTTACAGCCAGGTAGAAAGGGAGACACCATCATGTGGCATTAGCTCGGTTCCTCCACCCCGGGAACATGCCTCCAATTCAGGCCGTGCTCAATAGGCACAGATTAAAACTACTGAAGGAAGGAAGGAAAAGTTTGCTCAATGCTGAATAGGAAGTAAATAAGAAAGTCCATACTGCATGATGATTCAATGGATGAGAGAAACCCTGAGGGCTTACAGAGACCCTGTGGAGGAAAAAACAGAGACATGAAAGACTGATGATTGACGCTTAGTATTTGAAAGACATATAAACAAATCCTAGTTAAGTCTCTCTGCTAGGTGAATCACTGCCACCAGTATTAAAATGTCAAAAGGTACTAATGTTCAAAATGATTGCTGAGATGGCAGTTCTTTTCTAAATCCCTGTTTTCAGTTGCTCCATATCTTACCTTTGGAAGTGAAATTTCTCCATTAGCCTTGACTTGGAAATGAAAAATTGGGGACTTCAGAAACTCTATTTTAAACACTGCCGCCCAGCATAAAATAGACTCTGTTGTTCTGAAGAATGTGTGGCTGCCTGACATTTTCTAGCAAAGCTGTTGGCTTTATAATTTTCAGTCTTATGATTTTGACAGGTTGGGAAAAATGTGCAAGGAGAAATACTATACAGATATTAAAGCTTAGGAAAAATTGCTCTGTATTTGGCAAAAGTTGCATTTAATTTTTTATATTCAGAAAAAAAGGAATTACTGGTGACACAGATACTCTTAAAGAGTTTTGAAACCATTCTTTTAGCTACAAATAATTATCCAATTTTATTAAAAGTGTTATTTGGAAGCATCATACAGCTCCTGTGTGGGCATGGTAATACAAGGCTTGTACTCTGAGTGAGCGCTGCTCAGACGTGCCTGCTGTGAAGCCCAAAGCCCACCTAACCCACCAGCTGGTTACCTGTGGTTGGGCTTGTAGCACTAGAACTGAGGGGAAAGCAAATAGTCGGGGTGTTGTGGAGACAGGACCACAACCTGAGCAGAATTAGTAGCAGGCCTTGTGGTGATCCAGGCTCCAGAGAATGTGCTTACCGTGGCCTGGATAAAATGTCTCCAAGCCAAATTTTAAACAATAAGGATTTTTAAGCTCCATGAATGTTTGGATGGCAGAGAGAAAGTGCTGGTTTTGTGCCTCTGCAGTGGAAATGGCTGCTCGCAAATGATGACTCCATCAACTGAAATTTTTTCCTGGAAACATAGTTATAGGTCAGTATACTGACTGTTGTTAACAGAAAAGCGGAACTTTTGTAACAGAGTAGGTATCCCGATTCTAGAGCAGGGATTTTCTATTTGTGACCCACAGGCTCGCTGAACCCCGTAAGCTGAGGGTGAACAATCTTTCCCTGCTCTGCTGAACCTGATTAAAGTGTTTCCAATTAACAGCTCAATAGTAATGAGGGGGGGGGGGGGGCTGTGAGAGACTGTAAAGGCTGACAGCGGTCTGCTTTTTTAAAGTCTTTAGGAATCATTGCTCTCACAGCAGAGGTGTGTCTTTCAATTATGTTTTAAATGAATCCCTTTTATAAACAGTTAAGGACATGCCATTAGGCAGCCAAAGAGTTCTCCACCTAGGCAGTAACCTCTCACTGGCACAGATTCATTTTATTTCAGCAAAGTACTTAAGTAGATGCTTAACTTTAACCACCTGAACTGTCCCACTGGAGCCACGGAGATGACTCATGGACTAAAGTTAGGCCCCTGCTTGCGTATCTTGCTGACTGTGGGCTTCTGCAGCATCTACTGCCAGATGTTTGGGAGAGGAAATGAAAGAAACCCTGTAGTGGACAGTTAAGGGAATAATTTACTAACAGAGGAAACTTTGTATTGCTTCCAAATATCTGAAATGTGATCTAATGTAACTGTAGATATTTTAGTAGTCCAGACATAGGTTTAAACCATTTTTAGTCCAACTCAGGTCTTGATCTTTTATGTTTATTCCCCTGGTTTCTTCTTTAATGCTCCAGACTATCTACATCATGCTTTATCCACTTTGGGGTTTTGTCCTAATTTATGTATGCATTAATATTCTTCATGCACTTACCATTAAATGCTAAATTGCTGGGTAAGAACATGTAATAGAAGAAAGAAAAATGCTATGCTCAGTGGATGTAACCCTGTGTTGTAGAAAGGCTAGAGTAAAAGATGGTACAGTTTCCAGTATACCTCTACTTTTGCAATCCATACACTGTTTTTTTTGTCTTTTTTCCTTTCCAACGTATTAATCTTTCGTTTCGATTGCCTTCCAATAGCTCCTTAAGGGAACACAGCACAATCTCTGCACAAATAGCATAGTGTTGGAATAGTGTTAACAGGACACTTCAGCCTGAAAATCTCACAACAATTTTCTATGCCATAAGCAGCACTCATTACAATAAGGTCTTTCATTCAGATTATACAACCCCACACAATGCCCCACACTGGTCAGCTAATACAGTCAGAGCCCAGTTTTGAACGCAACCCTTCCCACAAATCAACACACAGGAGGGATACCTCCGATGTATTCTCTATAGGGTGAACAAGACAATTGTCACTTGCTAGGACCTTGTGCATTTTGTAGTAGTGCTGTTTGTTTGTCTAGCTATGGAGTTTTGTTTGTCTAGCTATGAAGTCTTAGAGAAAAGTATTGCAGACTTGTGGCAGGCTGACACATTCTCAGAGAGAGCAAGTGAAAGATTTATTAGTGGAATCTCCTTCCCCTCGAACACAGCTTTCTCTGGGGGCTGACACTTTTTTTCTTCCTGGTGCCACCTCCAAGGGCTTTAATTGCCAAGTTATGCAATCCCAAGTGATGGCAATAGAATAAAACTCATCATCTCCTGTCTTTGTCACCAGTGTGGACTTAGCCCAGTGCCTCCTGAAACCACTCTGGACTGTTCATACATCGGTAACCATCTCAGATCTTAGCCGAGTTACTTCCACCGGGCCAAATTGTCTAAGCTGCTGTTCCGTTTGCTGGCAATTTCTGCAGAGCAGTAAGTAGTGCCTGGGTCTGATGTTTATTTTAAACACAGGTTGCTCCAGCACAGGCCTGAGAGGCTAGCAGAGCACTGTGTAGTAAGTCTCATCTTCCTAACACATGGCCAGGGAATTTTCTGCAGGGGAATGGAGGCCTGCAAGACAGACATTTCTGTGAGCACCAGCTTCATTTTGAAAAGCACTGGAGAAATAGCACACAAGAGGCCACACTCAAAATATAACCAACTGCTTTAAATTCCTTCTGTATGAGTTCTGCCTTTCCTTAATGTCTATGGGAACTCTGTCAGGCGTTGCCCTTGTGCTGCGGTTTCTCCCTTTATATTAGTGTCCAGCAAAGCCTGATCTCCTCATTAACTCAGAAGATGGCATGGCACTGATTTCTAGCCTGAAACAGCAAAGTTATTGTGAGCATGTACCTTATTCTTGACCTTACTTTCATCCTATAGGACAGCTATCTTTAGTTATGTCATATTCTATATGGCAGACGTCTCTTCCTTGCTAACATTAGAGGGAAACAGGCTTGTTGTTTCTCTGAAGTACTAGAGTTAGTTTTAGTTTCTATCCAGAAAAGCCCTTCCAACCGTTTATTCTGTCCAGAGAAAGATCATAGATAGCAGTGGATGAAACATTGACTGATATTTTAGAAATTTCCTCCACTGCTCTTGAAGCAGAGGAGCCAGGAAGGGAATAAATAGCTACAGTCCTTCAGGCCAACTAGGTAGCCCTAATTGCCTAATAAGTCCTTAGGGTGTATCTTTTTCAGAATTGTTACTCAGCGCGCAGTCTACTTACATGCCTATACGATACGCACAGCCACCGCCCGTGTTGCTCCATACTGAGTCTAGAACAGAATTCAGAACAAAAATGAAATACTCAGCTGGACAAGGGAACTCGAAAAGGTCATATGCTCTTTTTCTCTGGTGTAGAAGGAGGGTTTCTGCAATAGGTAGTTCCTCTCTTTTGCAGCTTTTGAGCAGGGTTTGAGCAAGGAGCCATCCCTCCTGTAAGGAAGATTGGAAGAGTGATACAGTCAGCCCCTTTAGTCCTGCTCATTGAGTGTGGTACGAGTATTCTAAAAAGCAAGAAGTGATTCTGGATTTGGATGGCAAATATTTGACTTGCTGGTAGGCTTAACCACAATAGCTTCCCAACTCCAGGTTCTTTGCTGTAGGCATTGGATATATGACTTTGCTACTTTTTTCACTCGTTCTGTTTTTTTTAACTATTACTGTGTACACTTATGGGTGAATTGTTTCATACATATTTCTGAGAAGAAAATTCATATTTATAAATGCATGGATGCATATAACAAATTAAACTGGTATATTAAATATAGCAACATCAAAACAGCTCTTATCCAAGTAAAGAGACTACACTACAAAACGCCTTTATTGAAAAAGTGTCTTGTAATGCTCATTTCATTCTTGTAAACAATGCATCTTTTTAAATGTGGACTGCAAAAATTACACACAATACTTTGGTTCAGGAATCTGCTGGCTGATTTTCTGAATCACTGTTTTTAATATAGGGACTGTGGGTGTCAAAAAAGGGTTCTATATATAATTCTGAAGAGCCATCTCATTCAGTTGCTGCAACTTACTTTACCAGTTTCTCCTGATTCATTTTTTTCTGAATGCTGAGCATTTTAAGAGTAGAGACTGAGCAAAAATGCTCTATATAGATCATTATAGTTTGCAGCTCCGTGACTTCCCAAGAGGTTATTATATCTCAAGCAGTGAGAAACAACTCTCACTGAGTAAGAAATTATTCCATTATGCAGTACTATTCAAGCAATTAGAAATCACACTGTGTACAAAATACTGTATCTCTAGGTAGCAATTTCTGGTGTTGTATCATGCCTACTTAAGTGCGTAGCTACAGCAAAAGAAGTACTGTGTTAACAATACAACCATTTTTAAACCAGTAGACTAACAGATTCAGAAAAACAACACTATACTGTAATTGCAACACACCTTTCCATTGGCTTCAGACTTCCCAATTCCCCATTCCAGAATATCCTGGATTCTTAATTTCCTTGCCATTCATAAGCTTTCCATTTGGTCAAAGAAAGTGAGGTATATTTCTCTGAAACCCATCACAGCAATATTTTATAGCACAGAGAAGTCCACGGGAAGGAAGAGGTAACGTGCACTTTCCTTCCACAGCACTCCTGACTCTAACTGCTCCAAAATGCCCAAAACCTGGTGTTGCATTTTTCTTGGCTAGTACAACAGACTGCCATAAAACTAAGCAGAGCATTTCTAAATATTTCCTTCTGAAGACCTGTAGTCAGCTTTTTTCTTTAGAAAATTAGGTTGTTGAAGTATGGTGTTAAACCCAGCTTTGCAAATTATATAGGCATGGGTTAAGAAGGCCAAAGCTTAACAATTACCCAACTCTTAGGGTAGATCTCATTTATAGGCAGAAACAGAAATAGGCTAATTTCTTTTTAAAGTCAGTCAGGATACTTTTATTCGTATGAGCTTCATTCGATAAACTCCCAGGCACTTTACAGTGATATTAATGAAAAAAAGTCTCACGACATGCTGGTGAGGTGTGGAGGTGCAAAAGCATGATTAATACCTATCTAAAATTCACACAGTCAGTGCCAGATGTGACCACAGAAAGAAGAGTTGCCATCTTGAATGATTCTGGGATGTGGCTGCTTAAATAGAAAATGTTTTCTCTAAAGAAGCGGGAGATCCATGGTGCGTGCCAGTCCAGAGTTTGAAAACCACACTCAGCTGTGTAGGGTGGGCACATCCACACTAAACCATTTTAAGGCCCAGAAAGCAGCATGGTGTTACATCAGTGTTTCCTCACAATATAGGAGTGAGGACATGATTCTTGTACTCATCCTTTCATAACTGCTCAATACGTCCGGCAGAGAGCCCATCTCCGAAGTCTGAGGTCGGTGCACCCTGCCCTGTGGCTGCGGTGTCCTGCATCCCTGGGGAGGCAGGAGACATGCTATGAGTTAAGTCTTGGTGATCCTTGTCCACAGCTATGCACTTCAGATACTGCTGAGGGACTTCTTACCATACACTGAAATCACCAGGCACACCCGAGAGGTTCAGGAGCAGCTGTGACAGGTGGATGGCTGCAGGACTGGAGGATCCAGTGCTGAAGGGCACAGTCCATGCAGCACTGGATCAGTCTGGCCCAGGAATCCCAAGGTTTCTGGAATCAGTGCGAGTCAATCCCTGACATTGGGCCTCCTCAACATAAAAGCATCCATAAAAGCCCTAGTGTTGGGGGGGGGGGGAGGAAAGACTGAGTGTGAGAGAGGTAGGAAAGCACAAACACTTCTGTATGTAATGTCTACATTTCATAAGGCTTTCTGTTACCATGGCAATGAGCATGGTATAAATACCTAGACAGATCTCCCTTGTGGCAGTGCATTCTGCTGCTCCTATGCTGCAGGGCCAGTCTGTGTATAAATGGGCTTCTTCAAAGACTCTCTGGTAAAACTGTCAATGATTTTGTTCAATCTCAGACCAATAGTCCAGTGGGCAAAAGTGCTCTTTCCACTTCATTCACCAGAGCTTACTTTCTGGCCCCTCCAAATAAGCAAATAAATTCTTTTTAAACATAAAGATGGAGGATTACATCCTTATTAATTTGTATTCAGGCTAAAGAATCAATAGGAATTGCTACATTCTAGCTGTTTTAGTTATATTTGAATTCAGAAACAGCACAAGCATTTCCAATAACAATTTAGCACAATCAAAACTGCTAATGCTGTTGAATTCTGAGTTTTAACAGATACAGGTTAGCCAGTCACAGAGAGCATAGCCTTAAGCTAAGTGCAATAATTAAAAAAAGAGTGCCTATATTTCATAACACAGAAACCCTTCAATTGATTTTTCCAGGATGTGTGCAGTCTTGCATGAGATGCAGACAGAAATAGGTGGATTTTGTCTTAAAATATCAAGTATGATCCTATGTATAGAATCTAAACACCTGATTTTAAAAGGCTTACTGCCTCCTTATTCATTTGGCAGGTATGGTAATGGCAGTGACCAGATTTGCCAGGACATCTCTTTTCCATTCACTCCCTGCTTTTTGAGTGTACAACTGAAAAGAGGAAAATGAAACAGCAGAAAGATATTTATATTCCCTTATATTACATCTGTGCAGGAAGACAAACTACTTCAGATGGGGAAAAAAGCATGTCTTCATTTTGAAATGAGGTTTGCTCTTACATTGAGGTAGGTAATTCAAACTCATATCCAAGCTAGGACAGCAGAGTTGTTATTTTCCACATAAATTAGCTGGGTAAGTTACATATGGGAATCCCACATAGGTTAATCCAACCTATTGTGTGGAAAACACAATAAAAATGTCAAGCTGCCTGATTTTATCTTATGATAGTTAACAGAAGATCAAGACAAAATGGGAATGAGAGAAATGTGCCTTGAGAGAAATCCATAGTAGGATGAATTTCTTCCTGTAGTCTTCCAGGCCCTGGTAACAAGCGTGTAATATTGAAACAGATGGGGCTGGGAGCAGGAGGAGCGTCAGGGAAAAGCCAGGTGACAGGATGAAAGAAGCCTTCCTGGTACCAACACCGCATCACTTCTGACAAGTTGAAGTTTTCCAGAGTGACACTTATTCTCCCTTTAACTTCTGAATGATACACAGAAGAGGTCGGTAGAGCCCAATTGTGGGGGAGAAGCAAAAAAAAGCAAATGCCCTTCTTAGCCTAATTGGGATGGGTTTGCAGCTGATATCATGAAGAGTAATACTTTTGTAATTCCAGTTCCTTGGTCCCCTTAAAATGAGTCTTAACTTTTTCCTCCAGCAAAAATGTTGTTTCTTCCATCTCCTCACACTTCATTTCTAATGCAAAGCATTAAAAGTAACAAGACAGAGCAAGAGAGAGCACCAAAGGAGTTTGGAAGAGGAAAATCTGTGTTGTCAGTGAGTGAGAGCTAGTCAAGATGTATGTTTATCACACTGAGCGTATTTGAGACAGAGTTCTAATAGAATTGTGCTGTAGTCACATGCTAAAACTGAATAACAGCTTGTACAACTCTTCACACTAAATAATGTCCTGATCCTGCAGTACTTTCAAATTGAAAACTCATCCAAGAACTGAGAAACTGACCTTTCCTTGGACACAGGTGAGGTGATTCATAGAGTAACTGGAGGGGGAAGGGGAAAATGCATGAGTCACTTCTGTTTGTTATATGACAAGCACCTTCTCCTAATTGTTTACTTAACCAACTTTCATTTCCATCTGCTGCCCTTTGACCACAATACCGCATGTATTCCACAGTATGTGGCTTATACTTGCTTCTTAATGGTGAAATAGATTATGGAGACTATTCAGTGGACTCAACTCGGAAAAGGAACAGAAGGTACTTGCTTGTGCTGACAAAACACTTCTCAGCCATTGTCTTGATTCTGATCTGAGACCTACCATCTCAGCTGAAGCCAATGGAGATGCAAAAATGCATGAAAAAATGGTTTCCTGATCATCTGGTTCTTTAAGGCATTAACCATTTCTAATAACGAATATCCCACTCCATTAGACCTGCAGTCTGTCTAGTCCAGCATCCCTTTCTCCAATAACAGCCAAAGCTGGATGCCTAGAAAAGTTTAGAGAAAGAGGGTAAGCATATTCCCAACATTACCCTGTCTCCAGCAGTCTATAGCTCAAGCATTTGCCTGTTCTTATATTCCTGGGACAGATTTCCCATACCAAGATGACATTCTTTTTACAGGAATAAGTATCTGCCTGCAAACTACAAGGACTACAACTGCTCATTGCTTTTGCCCTGTATGTACTTTCACATGCTCTCTTGAAGATCAGACTTTTTGCCAAAGAAGGTGAACACTGCTCTGTAACTCTGAATGTTCAAGAAGTGCTCCTAAGAGACTTACCTCATGCAGGCAGTTTCCCTAGCCGTTTGTCCAATGGCAGAGAAAGGGCTGTCCCTAAGAGCTGAGACCACTGCTTTCATGAATGAAGTACGTACATGTATACGTACTGATAACGGCTCCATCATCCCAGGTGATGTCTGTTAAATTTGGGCATAGTCCACCAGAATGAAACAAAGTTTGTTTGCAAATTGGGATATGCTAATAGGAAAAAGAAAATTTAAAACAATCTAAAAACCACACTACACTTAGGCAAGTATTACAATTTTAAAAGTGTACACTTGGTGAATGATAAATAAAAAATACTAGGAATGAGTTGAAAGGGGTTTTTTAACATTTCCCTTCCACATGAGCAGAATGTTAATTGAGTCCCTGATGCGCCAATATCAGTTATACACTGAGAGAATTTCTGTAAGAATAGTTTTTAAACTTTTAAGTCAGAACACATGCACTAAGGTGAACATGCTGTTGAGGTAGGAACACCATCACTTCCCTAAGAGCAACAGTAAAAATACATATTCTTCCACAAAGTCCTCCCAGTAACTCTGGGAAGCTGCAGGCAGGATATCCTCTGATGTCACATACTCAGATGTGCCAATATCAAGGCCATAAAACCCAGGATGTCCCATGTATGGTCCTGTGTTAGCACCAAAGCCAGACAAAGTTAAGCTTTTGCATATCTATCAGAAACAGAATATGGAGCCCTGGAGTGTGTTAGAGACGGTTTTATAAACAGCAAGAAGGGGAAAGAAATGCAAGTCTTTCCTTTTCTTCATTTGATTTCAGGACTGTGGGTGAGTTGGGATGCCTTGCCACAGTCTTTACAGTGAGTAAAGGCATTTTTTCCTCTGCTGTTATCACCAAGAGGTCATATCCATGTGACTGCTTTACATTCAGCTGGCACCTCTGATGGTCTTGCCTGCACTCTGTCCACCAGCACTTGAAAGTGGCCTGTAACCTCAGATTAAAGGGATGACTCTAAAGTGCCTGTGCATGCTGCTGCACAATGGATAGCTGCTCCATCAAGTCTTGCCCGTAGGAAGGTTGTGGTAGCCTAGGAGAGTACTCCTACAGGTAGATAAGCACATTCAGAGTAAGAGTTTGGGATGATCTGGGGGAAAAGCCAGGACATCCAGCAGAGAATCTGCAGCAAGCTAAGACTATACCCATCGGAATTAATAAGAAAAACATTTTGTCTAATGCCAGAGGAGATTTTAAAATGGACAGAGAAAAAATAACTATTTTTGCAAGATACTAAAACCTAAAAAAAATAGCAATGATCCTTTTGCAACAGGATCCACAAAAATGTACTCCATAATCCAGGGAAATCTGGTACGGTTCTCTGCTTACTGTGCTGTTATATCCCTTGACATTAAGTATAAAGGCAGCAGTGTATGTGCGCATATGAGTGAGTGTGACAGCACTTAGGAGGATGAGAATGGAGCTTCTTTCTTACTGACTGCCTTTTAATGAACGAAAAATTAGAATCCAAAGCCTTGTCGTGTGATACTGATCTCCATATTTGGCATCTGGGATTGATTCTGCAGGCCTGCTGTGCACGGATCCCCCTCCACATCCCTGCCAGAGCCACAGGCACTGGGAGTGCAGCATCCAGCCCCAGGTGCTGCTGTGCTCCTGCTTCCTGGGGATATCATCTCATGATAGCCAGGAGGAAAAACAAAACAAAAATCCAGTTGGGCAGCTGAGGAATAGGCTTATAGAGTTAAAATTCAGAATAGATGACAGCAATGCCTGACAACAAAACTATTGCATTTGCTAAATATTTAAGCAGATAATGCACATAATTGCAGCTAAAACCAATTCTTTCTGAGAAAAGAATACGGAGCGATAGGACAGGATACTGTTTGGCTTATGCTAGGCATATTAAATGTATCTCAGCTGGTGTCGATAAGTCTGTCAATCCACAAGAGAGAAAAAAAATGCCTTAAAGGAAATAAGCATAGCAGAAAAAGGGAAATCTGTATTCAGGACGGTGCTCTGGGCACCGGATTGCAGCACTGATGGAGAGAGTAGAGGCGAAAGGGAGAAGCGCATACTATTCCATATTGCTGTCCTGATTATCAGGCAAGGTAGCTGAGGGAGTGTGAATTATTTAACTTCAAATAGGTGTGTAAATAACAAGTAAATGTTATCTCTGATCATTTTAAGATTTTTTAATAGTGTTTTTAGACTCAAGAATTGAGAAGCATACAAGGAAGCTGACAATGATATACCTGAAAAAGAGTGCAAAGCAGCTACCTCTGTTATTTCTCATGGATGCTGTATTCAACGCAGTGACATGAAGACAGTCCTTGCCTGAAGGAGTGGCAGGCACTGACAGGGTGGTGTGCTAACGCCACTTCTTTTGTTCTAGCTGAATAAGGTAGCATTTTTAAAAGCATCCAAGTGCAGTTCTGGTTGAGAAGTCATATGTCTGAGTTAGCTCCATGTGGTGCCAGACTTAATAACCCCTGCTGAGAGGCAGGGCCGTGTTCACATGACAGTACAGGCTTCTGGACTGCAGCAGGATAGTAAGCCTTATTTTCAGAGTTACTAAACGCCATACAAAAATAAATATTTAGACATCTACACATACAAATGCACACTTGATAGGCTTATAAAAGTGCTTATGTAGTTTGGCACCTGCTCTTAAGTCAGTGTGAACCTTAAGTAATAAAATCCTTCTAGAAATCCTACTAAGCATGGTGTTTGGTCTTCCACCTACATATTCTATAAGATCCAGCCTGCTGACTGTCTTTGGGGCCTTAAGTACTTGTATGGCTCAGTTCTCTGAAAATGAGATGAAGGGTTCTGTGTCATGTAAATACTTTGATTATTTCTGTTATTTTCAGCCACCTAAAAAAGAGATCAAATCAAAGATAACGCACATAATCTCTAACAGGGCAGCATTTTTACTGATGCTCATATCAGCCTATGGCCAAGACTCACTTCCTTTTCCATTGCTTCAAGACTTTATGCTGTGAGGATTTCAGAAGATGTCCAAGGCAAGGAAAGATACAGAAAGTTGACAGCACATCTAGGGCAGCAAGAAGCACAGCTCCTGCGTCAGTACCAGCCACAGTCCATGGTCATAGGCTCAAAAACACTTGGTAGGGCTGGCCATGTTGCTACACAGCCCTGGCACAAAGCGAGCTCACGCAGTATGCCAGTGATGTTGACTCATCAGGTCCTTCAGAAAGCAGTATTTTCTGCAGGAATGGAGGGCAATGTCCTTTGACCTGGCAGGGACATTCATAAGTCATTCTGGAGGCTCCTGGATACTCAATAATGAGGTTTCTGGTGCAACTGCCCAGATTTTCCTTTTAATTCTCTCCTTCTTCTTCTTCTTGTGTTAACTTAGGTAACCTTGGACTTACACACACATCTGCAACAAACTCTAGGCTCAGTCACTGGGCTGTCTGTCAATAACAGTCAGATGACAGCCTGGCCTACTTTATATGTTAACAGCATCTTGCAGCTGAATAAAGGGTTGATTAAGAGCAATCACTGTAGAGCAATCTGTAGAGACTGTTCTACCTGTGACTGATAGGCAGGCTGTGCCCCTTTCTTACTATCTGAGGGATTTGCACTTGACCAGAGTTATAAGTGTATTTATGAATTCCAGGCTTTATTATTGTAATTCCCTATTCTGGCATATACAATTGCCAAGTTTAAAGTGAAAATCGATTCAGAACATCACATCTTCTCAAAGGCGCAGCCTGCAACTAACAATACCTCACCCTTTATACCTTATTCTCTCCTCTGCTGCTACCTTGAATACTGCAAAAAATTGAAAAATCCTATTTTCCTTTCCAGTGCTCTCCAGGGGAGTGGATAATCTACCCAAGGGCTGGCTGCACAGCGTGTCATTTGGATCTCCCACAACAGCTCCAATGGACAACTGTAAAGAGTAAGTTCGTGTCAGCGCAACAACTGGATCATTTAGAAGTGAACAGGAACAAGCTACACATGTTTTGAAGGGAAATTCAAGACAATTTTTGCAGCTCTAGCCCTACTATTTTTGTGAGGGATACCTAAACTCCTATGAAGAGTGCTATAGAGCCACATACTTAGAAAAGGTGAGAGGAAATCGTACGCATACAAAATATGTAGGTATGGACACACATCTCCAAGCATTCTTTAAAAAGCTGCTCAATCTCTCAGGCACAATAATACAATCTTATACTCTGGAAATATCATAAAAAAGTTTGAACTACTTCAGAAAAAATAGAGAGGACTGCTGCAGTGTCAGGATTACTGCAAACGGCACTGGTAATTAAACCACTTTTTTTTCTAAATTTATCCACTTAATAACACAAATGTCTTTCTGCAGCCAGTTGAATTCCAGCTGTATATGCCCCATGCTGAAGGGCAAGGCTGTCAGCATGTGTGGCTCTACGACACGGCGCAATGGGCACATTTCATCTCAGGGGCAAGATGTGGCAAATCTCAAGGGAGCATTGTATCCCTTCTGCACTGCGGAGTTCACCTAATGCTCTTGTACAGAAAATGTCCCAGGGTTCAGTGCTGTGGCAAGGGGCCAGTGGCTTAGCTATTTGATTAACATAATGGCTAGTGTCTTCCATGAAGAAAAAGTTGTACCCGAGAGGATACAACTGATATCAACTCTGAAATTGCACTTCCAGCCTTGCTCTTGCAAGAGGGAAGTTTCTTCTGTGTTGCCTTACCTGAAAGAGAGCAACTCAGTTGCACAGGCCCCTGAGGGTCCATTGATTATTTTAAAAGGCTCTGTGAAAGGTAATTATGAAAAGATTTGTTACATGGAAGAAATCCTTAGGGATCTGCAAACTTTAAAAAAAGGCTGAAAATCACAGGTTTAGGCTTCTGCCCTCTTCTTCCTTCCTTAAAACCTCTACTGGCAAGGTATGGAAATGCTTTCAATTATCTCCAAAAATGACAGAAGATGAAGGCACTCAGCACCTTGCACAATCAGGTACTTAATGTCCTTACCCTCCCTGGGGCTCTGCCACTGACAGCAAATGAAGTGATAGCTCCTGCTGCTCCCACCAGCCTGGTTCTCTGTGTCATCCACCTACACACACACTCACACATTCATTCTCTCCCTCATAATTTATTCAATCAATTTATTTATTTATGTAGGTCATTTTCAGTAGTAGTTTTATAAATAATGGCGGAAGTGAAAAGAGCAAAAGAGAAACAAAGTTAGGGAGGGAGCTGGCGGCAGGCAGGGAATGGCAGGGGAAATTCTACTCTACTGAAAACAAGGTGTAGACTAGAGGGCTGTTCCTGGTTTTCTCCTCAGGCAGAGCCTGAGCAAATTCCAAGTGACATCAGCTTCACCAACCTTTGCTCGACACTTATTTCACATAGCCAATTCACCTGGTCCTCATGCTCTGCTCTCTGGACTTACATGGTCTTCCTGATTGTATTTGAGGCCTTTTAGAGCTCTCCAAAGACTACTTCTGCATTTAGAAACCATTATTTTAGTTTTCTGGGCATTTAATAATTTTGTCATCAATGGGGTTTTAAAGCTTTAATCCACGTGGGTCTTTGCAGTAAAGAACAAGCATATTTACATTGTCTAACCTATGCGTCTGAATTAGATTACCTCCCTTTATTTCATTTTTAGCCACACTCTAAAGAAACTCCCTTTTCTACATTGATTCCACAGGAATTCTAAGGAAACTACCTTCCTGAAGATGTAATCAGACAAGGTGAGATCAACTGATCTTAAGGCTTTCTGTCGTTGAAAGAAGCAGTCTTGTTCCTTCACCTCGCGTGCTTTTTCCTGTCTTTTTCCTCTTCCTCTAATTCCACCTCTGTGCTGCTCACCCATGCTTCCTTATAGTACTTTTGACACTCACCTGACCCCTTGCTGTGCTGATTCAGCTCACTGAACTGGCAGAAAATAAATCTAAAGAAGTTTAAAAAGGACAGTTTTCTGATGGGTTAATGAGCTGGATCAGCTCAGTGAAGTCAGCCCAAGGGTGAGTCAGGATCATGTAGGAGGGAGTGTGAAGAGGAAGGAGGATTGACCCTTTTCACATCAGAAAGTGGTCAAAAGAACTCAGTTTGTCTCCCCTAGCAGTATCCCTAGTTGGGAATATATTAGAGATACCTGGAAATTGAGAGAATTTATCCTCACTGTTCTAGCTATGCAGTAATGAATTTATATTTCATTTTCTTTCACTTCTGTGCTCAGCTGGCATGTTCTACCACATTTCATAACATGAGAGTGTTATAGAGACCCCCTTCAAGCACAGCATCTCTACACCCCTAGGAAAATCTCTCTCTTAGTTTGTTACAGCAAATATGTGTAACACTGAAAACCATTAAGTACCAGCTATGACCAGCCCTGTTATGGAGCCTAGTGGAGGACCATATAAGTGGAGCTAAGAGCAGCATAGTTGTCAGACTGTCAAAGTGATTCCTCTCAGAAATGAAACCTTGGCTGCTCCATCTTTTGATATCTTCACACCAAGACTGGACCCATTCTTCAAGATATGCTACATCAAAGACAAGGTATACTTCATTGAACATGTTATGCTCAGTAACAGGGTTAGTTCAGTGAAACTGAAGAGTCTGTGATATATAGGAGGTCAAAGGAGATAATCTTATAGTCCATAAATCTATAACATACAGACTACACAAAGGAAAAAAAAAGAGATTAAAGCAAGACTTTTTGGGTAATGAGCACAATCAGTTCCCATTGTTCTTCCAAAACAAAGAAGACTTCTCCCTATGACTTTCATCTTGGATTAGTAGTTTGTCCCTACTGATACCACCATCCTTCCTCACTGAACAGGAGGAGAGCTCCCTTTCTTTTGATCTGTGGACATGAGCACCGAACCAGCAATTACAGAAATTGCAGGTGTTCTCTCTGTTTAGAAAAGTAATTTTTGAATGTACATGTGGCATCTCAGCATTCTCCTAGCAATGTACTGGAAATGCTTTTGTCATTTCTGCTTCTCCCATGACAGTAAGAAATTACGTGCTCTGCTCCAGCCTTTCATGCTCAGGCTGTGATGGAAGCACATGCAGTGTGCACACTGCAAAGGGTGCAAGATTACATATTAAGTGGAGACCTCTGAGTCCCTCAAAATGTAATCTCTATTCTGATTACAAAATTTGGGGAAAATACTTCATTTTGGCAAGCCTCTCAGCCTCTCTTCATGGGTTAAGCAGAAATACATTCATTTCCTATGCTCATTATAACTTTTTACATTCAGAATGCATGCAGAAAAAAATAGTCTGAACTACAGATATTAAAGTGGTAGGTGCCTGCCCTAGCAATAGCTTCAATAAAAAGTACCTTCCTGTAAGAGTCTTTAAACCAGAGTCCTTCAGTGGCCTAATCAGTATCCTAGTTAGTTCAGTCACGACAAGTTATGGATCACATTTAAAAGCAGTCTGTCTTCCTCTGACTTCCTCCAGTTTCTTCATTTCTCTAACTTTCTTCCTTTTTCCTATGACTAACATATTTCTTGGCTGAGTCAAAATTTGTCACAAGTACCCATAGTCCAGGACTACTGTAAATAGTGAGTCTGGTTCTGTAGCAAGTTGGTTTCCTGTTGCAGCATTACACACGTTAAGGCAAACCACATCTGTTCAGAGAGGGATCCATTTTAGGAACAGTTTTTTGTAAGTTGTAGAAGATTATCAGTCATTGAGAGAAAGGGCTCAGATGACTCCTTAAAAAATTAGGAGAGTAGGGAAGGCCTTCTGACATGCTGAGACACTGGAGTCAGATGGGAGAAATACCATTTGCAGGTTACTCTGATTAGGGGAGTTAATCACTTCAAGATAGTTTGAGAGTTTTGTGTTTGAAAATGAAAGGGTGCTCTGAAGGGAGGGACTAAACAGACTATGGAATGAAATTGACTGTTGAAAGAGAGGCCTTCCTACCTTGCGGGGTGGGGGGGCGGTGAAGGATGACAGCCCCCATCTTCAGTGCTCTTTGCTACTTCTCCTGCACTTTCTGAATATTGTCATTTATGACTCTTATCATAGGAGAGTATAATGGCCCTGCTCAGGTTCAGCCCTCCCTGTTGTTATGTACCATGTACACAGACACACACCTCCACTACCCGTGTCTGTGCATGTGCACAGGAGCTGTATTCACATCAGCTCCTTTGGGCACCAAGATTAGATGCAGTTCAGAGTGTGTGAAGAGTCTAAGTTCTCCCACACTCAGGCACCCATGTAGAGTACTTACAACTGATAAACGCTTGCCGTGTCATTCACTTGTCCTTTTGCCTCCCTCTTCAAGAGGTGGGTATATAATTACCAGCACAGTGAAGTTCTAGAAACAATTTCTTCATGTAATGTAATGTTACAAACAAAGCATTGATGTAATACAAACGTAAGTTGTGAATCACTAACAGACAAACTTTGGGGTAAATTGAAGGGAGAGCTCCAGATGAGGGCTCAGACTCAGCACTCTCTGGAGAAGTCTTCATTGTTTTCTTGTCATATTTTAGACTGATAAATACCTCTTATGCATAGAGATTGGTTGCTCTCTTCTGAATGGATTAACTGCAATTAAGCTAGAACTTCTTTGCACAAATGGGTCTGACCAGCTATTCTGCAGCAGATATTCTGCACTACAGGACCATGTGGTCTCTTTTCTCCTTTTAGAAACAGATTAAGCTAAACTGCAAAAAGACACTCTTCATACAGAATGAAAGGATCTGTGTAGGGAAAGGTGCAGAATAATCATGTTTTAAGTATGTATGTTCACTGATTTCCTAGCAGCTTTCCCATGTACACAAACCCATTCCTAGAGATGTTTTCTTTTTATCTACATTCTAGCAAGCAAATTGCTTTTGGCTTGCATTCCTTGTTTTCCTCCAGAAAATGTTCAGTGGGGCATTACTGTCACTTGTTCTAAATTCTCACCTCTTGCAGTACTGGTATTTTATGTACTGTACCTCTGACTAGTGCTCTATGAGACGCTAGAGAGAGAAAGAGGGGGTTTTTTGTGTATGTCTCTGTAAGTAAGCACATTATACATTTAGGAAAAAAATAATCAAAATTACTTCTGTAAGTTTCTCTCTGCTCCAGAGCAGCCTTAACACAAACTACCTGGTAAGTCTAGGTCATACGCTTGTGCAGAGAACAGGTTTCCAAAGGCCTGTTCCGGAGAGCCCTGATTAGATAATACATAACAGAGAGAAACCGTGGTTTGGAGGACTTTGTTTTCATTTGCAGCTCATTAGAGGCAGCCCAAAGCTAACTTAAGCCTCCTGGCTGGGAGATACTGGATCAAGATAAAACCAGGCGCAGACAAAATAGGACTGTTTACACTTGATACAGATGTACCCTGAGTTCCCGCATGATCAAAAAATAATCAGCCACCGAAGGAAGAAGCACCGTGTTCAAAAGCCTCAAACCCCATCCATTCAAATTGCTGCGACTCAGTACTTGCAGGGGTTCTTGCACTACAAAACTGGTCAAGGGAGGTAGCCCTCTGGCAAAGCGCCCAAAATCTATGAAGGTGACTTTACCCTCCTACAGTTTCAGACTGCAAGAGGTTCAACGAGACCAAACTCTCCTCCTGTTGCAGAGGATCAGACAGCGGCAAGTGGTGAAGGCAGGCCTTCACTTACCTTCCACCTAGATTATGACAAAAGGGCACTCTTTAGCCAAATTAAGAAGGCCACATTAGGGGGAGAAGAAGGAAGAGTGTGTATGTTTAACTAATTCAATTTCTAAATTAATTTAGTTAAATCAGTATAACTTTTGTGTGTGAGCAAGGCTTATTGCCGGAAAGCTAATTCTAAATAAAAAAAGAACTAGAGCAGTGTCATCGGTTACAAAGGAGACATGGGCTGAAAGTACTGCTGAATTGCATGATGGCTTCTAAAAATACCAGAATGCAAGGATTAAGTACAAGCGAGTTAATAAGGTGTTATACTGCATTCTGAAGGCTGCTTAAAATTAGCTGTGAATGTGCTTTTGCTTGTCCTAAATACACTGCAGAAAGACACCATTTTTTTTTTTTTTTTGCATCTCTTTCAGTCTTTCTTTGAGCTGTCATACTCTGGAAAGTCTGGCTCTGTAGGCACTAGAGGGAGAGAGATAGCTTTGCTGTTGCGCTTCTTTCCAGTCATGCTTTCAAGCCCGAAGGAACCAATTTTAATAAGTGACGTACAGAGGTGAAGCTCAGTCATTTCCCCATATGATTTATTCAGTGTGCTACGGTGCCATTGTACAGTGCTGTACTTTCTGTTGAAAAGGCATTTTCACAAGAGGTGCCCATTTTCAGGATCAGATCATTTTCTAAAAAATAAACAAAACAGAAGGAGCTACAGCTTTTCTGGCTGAACCTCAACTTAAAATAAAACGTTGCTAGGATTTACTGAGATTCTACTATGTCTTCTGCATTCTACAGCTGTGCAGAAAGGTAACAATTTTTAGCATTTTGCAGACTCACGCAGCACTGCAACAAGCCACAGGCTGTCAATTACCATTGCAACCAGTGGGGCTGGGAACCTTCCAAGTTAAAATGCAAGATGCACGAGTTGCGGGCTATATGCAGATCTCAGGATGTGGTCTGTGCCCCACAAAAATCTCACCAACTGCTCAGCCAGGTGCTGCCTGACCCCACATAAAGTGCTGCATATCCCTCTGGCACAACAGGCTGTATTTAGTTAGATGTAAGTAGTTTGTGCTTCCAGGAGAACAAGGATCCGTCACAGAGGTGATTCCACCCTCAACCTACATTGTCTGATCTTCCAAAACTGGCACTGGCTGGAATTGCTGCCTGTGTGAATGCCCCTGTGGCATCTGAGAGCAATCTGCTCCTCTTGCTCATAAGCAAAACATCCTATAATCCACCAGAGGACCAGTATTCCTGCATCACTACAGATGTAACATTCTGCCTTTTCAACTGTAATTTTCTTTCAGTCTTAATGGACAGTGAGTAGTCACTGGAGTTCACGAAGTCAACCAAGTTTGCAGTCACACAGCTAAACGTGTAATCAGCAATTCAGTCCCCAGAGCCATTCTGGCATCCCCTTTTGTCAAAGCTGACATCTTGGAGCTTTGTGACATAGGTAGAGTTTAAATAAGTTTATCCTAACTGCTACAAAAAGTGCTGGTTTATCCTTTCCAGAAAAAAAAATAAAAAATATCACATTCTAGAAGCTGTGCAAGAAGGAAACTTCTTGGATAGCATCTTAGCCCAGAAACTTCCTTCACATCCAAAGTCTGGGTGGAGAATGGCAGCTCAGGCATAATTGTGTCCCTATGTCTCAGAGTGAGGGTCAGCATTTAAACATTATCTGACCACAGCTGCAGATCTACAAGACATTTACAATTAAGCATGTTCTGGTACCCACCCTTGTCTTTAGGAGAGCATGAGAGTTTGTACTGTCTGAATGTATTAGCCAGCAGCAGTTAAATACAATCGAGCTGTCTACTTCTAAGTTTAGGACAGAATACTTCACAGCAGCAGTCCTTCTCCCACTGGGTATGACTAATCAGATCTACTTCCCTGATATTCTCTCCATCTCTTTAGGTGTTTGCACAGATAAATCCTTTTGGCCACAAGTACTTTCATGTTGAAGTAAGTGCTCACTTTGTATTTTTCCAGTATATGTGTATTTTTTCAAATTCTGTGAGTAACACTCAGAGACTGTTAGACAGGGGGAAATCACAGGTTATAGATGGTATTGTCAAGTTGTTCAAGTCCATGATTGAACAGTGCAATTCATCACTTCATTGCCATGCGCTGGATCAGGGGTTCTTTCTCCTTTGTTAGCTTTCCAAACATGTGGGGTCCAGAAAGGATGTTACTGTTTTGCTCCTATTTCAGAATTACTTGTGAACAAAGCATTTTTTTACTCACAGAAAAAATGCAGCTTGTAGGGTTGAAATAGTAAATTGAGTTGTAATTAACTTAATTACAATAATAATGAAAATACACTCTTTTGAGGATAGCAAGGCCTTTAGTTAGCTTTAGTTCCAGTCTGACAAAGACAAACCAATTTAAAATTTACAGTGGGTATCAACTTTGTTAGTAAAGAAGCCCAAAAAAGAAGCTCAGACTAATACGGCTATGTTCAGCGTTTAAAAGATAATCCATTTTGCATTATAAGAAAGGGGACTTTTGTAAATTCAAATAAAATCAAAGATTCTATTTTATGACTTGGAGAATGTTTCTTTTCTTAAGTTGTTCACAACGTATCATTAGAACTGTAGTGTACTTTACTACACAGGGCACAAGAGATTGTCTGTCTCACAGTGGCACACTGTCTCACAAACCATGAGTGACTGAGAGAACTCTCCATCTGTCACTATGTGTTTTCTACCATTCCAAAAAATAGCTGCCAAACTTAATTCTATGAAGAAAGTAGATCAAAAAAAGAGGTGTACCTTATTATTTTAAAACTTATAGGTTGTTGGTTTTTTTTAAATTAGTTCCCTTTGTAGCCCTTTTAATAAACAGAAAAAAAGCAAAGAACTTGTGTCGTAAGCAGCTACGAACCCCCTTCCTCTAACACACACACATATACTTCTGTGAAGAATGCTCTACTGTAGGTACAGTAGCCCTGTACAATTCACAAACCAGCGATTTGTGTCATGAAGTACTGAACTGTCAACAAATAATGTAAACACTAGTAAAGATACAGGCCATAAAATCATTCATGATTAAAAGGTCATCAATATTTTTCAACTGGACTTTTATCATAACATCACAGAAAAAGTCTTATGTTCATGCACGTGCTACAGTGGAAAAGTCTAAATATTTTTTGGCTACTGGTATGTGTTTGATGTATAGTGATGCATGATATCTCATTAGAATTTAAATACATACCTTAGCTTTTATTGAATACAAGGTTGAAGCTCTCTAAATTCACAATATGCAGAATTGCAATAACTGATAATATGCGTGGGAACTCTCCCACACCATATCTGATCCTCTGATGTCTTCTGAAAGGGATGAAAGATCTCAAACTCTTATTACTCATAATTTATATAGGCATTTGGATATAACATTGCTAAATGTCGCAACACTTTATGAATCAAGTGATTAACAAGAAATCTTTGCACTGTATTTGTGAGCTATTACTTTTTATTATTAAAAGAATGCTTAAATGTCAAGTCCAGGAGATGCCTATGTGATTAAACAGTTCTCTGATTCAAAAAAAATGAGAGTAAGGGAATGACCAAGCTCTAAAGCACACAAACACAGGGTAGCTAGGAGGCTGTCTCATGGAGTGCGATACAGTCTACCTCCCTCCCACTGAATATTTGTCCCACAGCTCCAAAGAACAGTAAATGTTTAACTTCTCTGGAAATAGAAAGTCATCTGCTGTCCTTCCCATTAGCTTTATAGCATTGTTAGCTCCATGGCTAAATATCAACAGGTTTTGATTGACCAACAAATCCCTATCTGAAGTTAGGCTTCTAGGCTCCCCATTACGGTAACAAAGAGGAGACAATTTAAAATATTTGGCTGCATGCTTGGATAAATACTCATGTACAGAGGGCTGCAATCATGACTGTAGCTATTTCACAAGTGGAGAAGCTGAAGCATGGAGAAGAAATGGCTTGTCTGGAGTTACAAAGTATATTAATAACAACGTTGGAAGGCGAAGCTGATCTGATCCCTCAGCGTCGTCTGCACTGGAAAGATCTGGCAGTACTCCTGGGCTGGGAATGCCCAAGCCTTTCTTGAGCACAAACATCCTTCAAGCCAGACTAAACAGTGCATTACAACAGCAGTACACTCCTAATGTAATAGATTGCCATGCTGCTCCTGCAACCTGACAGGCATCTATCACGCAGCAGAGGACACGGTGCATGTGGCCGGAGCTGGCCAGGCTCCACTGCTGGGCAGACCCTGCGAGGGCATCACCCCGACTCCCCAGTGTGCCTACCAGACCTTCCTGGCGGGCACTTCCCCAGTTCCCCTGTGGCTCTGTGACCCTGTTCCTGCTCCATGATGAGATAAGCCAGGTAGAGCCCATCATCAAGCTAAACGTACAGGCCAGCCATGCCCCGCACATCAAGTCACGCAGCTGCACAGGGGTCCCAATGCATGCACAAGACTCACCAAGCCTGGTCTCTTCCCGTTTGTCCTGGTTTAACCAGGATAGGGTTAGGTTTCCCCAGCAGTGGGGGGGAGCTCTAGCCGGGTTATTCAGATACCATGCAGACGTCACATCCTGGCAGGTCACATTTTTTTTCCTGGCGCGGGAGCGCGGTGCACTCGTGGTTTTGTACATCGTGCTTCAAACTGCTGTATTTGGTAGCTATTTTGCTCTGTTCATTGCTATCACTATTACTGTTATTGTTATTGCTGTTGTTTGTTGTGTTGCTATTGCACTGTTGTATTAAACCTTTCCTTATTTCAGTCTTGGGGATTTGTATTTCACTCCCTTTGTGGGGGAGGGGTAGCGGCCGCGTGGTCTCAGACCCCGGCGGGGGCTAAACCACCACACCGTTACTACTAGAAAATTTGTCATCGGCCTTAAACAGCAGATGATTGAAACCTGCTGAATTAAGAGAATGAACACAAATGAAAATACAGTAGAAATCTGTATTTAACTAGCCTGAAAAACCCACATGAACACAGCCATCCTTCTCTGCCCCACAAATGGGCACTGCCTACCTCTTAGCAAAAAGCCAACAGGGAAGTGTGACAGTTATCTCAAAACTGTTAAAATGTCACTGCTTTTTAAAAGTGCTCAACAGCAGATTCAGAAGTTTTCATATAATATCATAATCCCAGTAATTAGGCAGTATAGAAACAGAACAACTATAGTTGATCAAATATAAACAGAAAAATAAACCACACCTATCAAATAAAATCAGATTATATTTTATGATGAATTATCCTCTTACACTTGCAAACTGCAAAATTCTGTAACTCACAATGAATCTCCCAGAGCATATAATTCAGTGACACACTGTACCAAAGAACACAATTTGGATTTAGTTTCAGCACTATTCATTGCTTCTGCTTGACTATTCTCCTGAAATGCACCACTGTATTGTACCTGGAGTCTGTTTTGTTATTTGGAGATCTGCATCTGGAGAGTGTTATTTACCTTGAAATAATTTAAGGTAAATAGTAATTTGAAGTAATTTAAGACCTTTTGTTATCTACATGCAACAATTTTGCATATATAATGACTGCAGTCCACAATCAGATATACCATTTTATATATAAGATTTATAAAAAAATATATATATAATCGCAGATATATAAGAAACCTAAAGATATATATATATAACTGCAGGAACCAACAGCCACAGCCAGAACTGAACCTTCATTGTCCTTCTTTATAACTTGACAAATCCAACTTTGTTCATCACCCTTAGGGAGAATGATATCATTATACAGGGGTTATCTGTGGTCTACCCAATGACTGTGCAATGAATCAGGTCCACAGGAAAGCACTGTGCAGGGAGCCCTCTCTCCCCCAGAAGTCTTGTTACTCTTTCCAGCAAACCCACTGCCCCAGCTTTCTCCCTCCCATAGTTTCGCCTTTGTCACCACAATAGACTTCTGAAACCTATTTCTGACACCTGCAAGCTGGGGGTTTGAATTTAGACACAATGCCCATCCTTCTTAGAAGCACTTGCATCAAAGAGTGGTAGCGCTGCCAACCTCAGAAAAGGCAACAAGAAGCAGCAAACGTATATATTTCTTTTTATGCGAGCATTATGAAGGCCCCTCACCTGATTTCTGAACTCCTAATACTCATCTCCAACTTACTGTTAAAACAACTAATCTTGCCAAGTCTCCCAACAGCATGATTGTTGTGTGCACACAAGTGTAAGCCTTGAGCTTCTGAAGTTCCTCTGCTGCTGCTCCTCCTTTCTTTGAAAACAGCATCAAGAGCTTCTTTCCTATGCAGCCATGTGAGAGGAGAGCTCAGCATAATCCCTGCCACAGCTCTGATTAACCTCTCCTCTCCAAGAGAGGAGAAAGGCAGCCAGCTGAGGATATCCCCCTTCCCCAGCCAAGGCTGAAAAACTCACCAAAACCAGAGCTTCTCCAAGCAAGAACAACTCCAACAGGGGCAAAACACAATTTCCCACTCGCTTTTACATCAACAAAGACTGAGCCTGTGCCACTGAAATCAATAGGAATTATATTATGGACTAAATTGGAAGAGATGGAAAGAAGGGAAAGGAACAATAAAAAAGGCTGTATTTCTAAGTTAATAGTTCTTACAGGTAGCCTAATTGCATTCCTGTGAATGTAAATCAGTATTTTCTTCAACAGTGCAACTAGTTTGCCATAAAATGGGTATGCTGCATTTGTTCATGCATGTAGAGGGAAAAAAAAAAAATTTCATATGTCTGGGAAAACCCATCTTTGCAATGGGGAGGCAAGTACTTACAATACATTAAGTGGATAACTTATTTGTATCACAATTATGATCCAGACATTATTTGTCATTCTATCCGTTATAATTTTTATAAAGAGCACAAAGTAGGTATTTCTTTCACCTGCATTGGAAAAAACCCTCCATTAACCTAAAAAAAAAATAAAAATTCAAAACTTAGGTCTAAACGCATTTTAGTGAGTTTAGGAGTAACAAAATTCCCACCCACCCCCCGCCCTAAGGCTCACAGGTTCAGCTCGCTGTCGCTGAAGCAGCCTGGGCTGGGTGGCTCACAGTGCTGCAATCCTGTCCCTTCCCACCCAGGGGCTCAGGCCCTGCACTCCCACTGCAGGTGGTGGCTCTTCTCCCCTTGGAGCTGAGGCATCGCCTGGCAGCCCGGACAGCGGCGCGAGAGCTGGCCTGCCAGCGCGGAGCTAACACTCAGGCTTGCTTAATACACTGTTTCATGCTCTTTTATGCTCCACAGAGGCTGTGGGAGAGCTTGCCTGCCAGCAAAGCTGCTCCTTGTCAGTTGGCAACCATCTCGTAACCTGCAGCAAGAAACACGCTCCCTGTAGGAACATAACTGACTATTCTTGTCGCTGGCATAGGTACCTGTTATTATTATTATTAATCTGTTGATTACACACTTCCGAGGCTGAAAAATGTTTCCTTTTACTTTTTACTTTCCCCTCGGGAAAGACATGAGTTAAGAGGGTTTTAGAAGTCTACATTTAATACAAAACAAGTAGGACCCTTTCTTCTTTTTATTAAACTTTGGAGAAGTTTGGATATTGTCTACGATGTGCCTATTTCAGGGATTTCTTTGTAATCATAAGGCAAGAATTTATGATTTAACACTTGAGTGAATCATGACACAAACCACTCAGGATTTATACTGTTCCTTTCCTTAAGAGTCCACTTTGGTAACCAGCACACAAAAAATCCATCTTCAGTTGTTTACTGACCTTCCCTCTCCTCTCCCTTCAGAAGTGTCAGTTAATCTGGAAGACATAAATATGGAAGTTTCCGTGGTTTTGTGGTTATCACCAGATGCCACCGACCACTGTGCTGCTCACTGCTCCTTTTCCTAGCTGTAACAGTGACTTTAAAGGAGGGCGTGTAGCTACCTCTAGTCTCGATCGCCGCATCGCTCCGCACCCTTCCCAAACGCTTCGCATTTCCCAAGTCATTAGGAAGGGATTAGCCAACCCAGCGCCTAACGCTGGCCGTTCTTTCCTTGACTGCCTGAAGAACCGCATCAAGGGCTCTTTGAGACGCTAAATCTGTCCTCTGATTCTCCTTCACCCCTTGTTTCATTAACGCGGCCAGACACAATGGGAGAGGCACCCCTGTCCCGTCCCCGCCACCCCCCCGCCGTTATCTTCTACGGATGTGTCAATGGGGCGCTGCCGGGAAGCACTTCAGGGCAGGCAGCCGCCTCCGGCCCTTGTCCCCAGCGCTCCCTCCCGAGCACGCCGCCATTTCCCCTCCCGACGGCGCCTGCCCCACGACGAGGCAGCCAGGGTCGGCCCCTCCAGCCTCCCGCCCGCCGCCACCGCCGCTACCACAGCGGCGCAGGGCCCGCCGCCGCCGGCCGCCCTCCCCCGACACCCCCCAGCGGCCTCAGGCCCGGCGGCCCGGGCCACGCGCCATCCCGCCGCCCGGCCCTGCGCGCTGCCCCTCTGGCGGTGGCGACGCCCCGCCCCGACGGCTCTCGCGGCCGGCGCGCGCGCCCCCCGCCGGCCCCCCCGTTAGGTTTTCCCAGACAGGTTCTCTTTCCGGTCCGCCACAGCTGTTCGCTTCCGGTTCCGTGCCCCCAACATGGCGGCGGCCCCTGCGCCAAGCAGGCTCTGAGCGCTGCGGAGCCCTCTCGGTGCCGCCGCCCGCCCCAGCGCCGGGGCCCGCGCCCGCCCCCGGCCTCCCCGCTGCCTCCGTGCGGGGTGAGTCGGGCCGGGTGCCGGTGCCGCCGGGAGCGCCGGCCGCCCCGGGCCGCTGAGCGGTTCCTGCCCGGGGTTGAGGCGCTGCCGCCGCCGCCATGGCGCCGGTGCAGCTGGAGAGCAACCAGCTGGTGCCGGCCGGCGGGGGCCCCGCGTCAGCCCCGGCCCCGCCGGCCCCCGGAGCCGTGACAGCCGCCGCCAGCCCCGGCTACCGGCTCAGCACCCTCATCGACTTCCTCCTGCACCGGACCTACGCCGAGCTCACCGTGCTGGCCGACCTGTGAGTGCCCCAAATTCTCCCCGGCCCGCTGCGCTCCGCGCCCGCCCCTGCCCGGCCGCCTGGGCTCGCAGCGGTGCCGCCTCCCAGCAGCCCGGGAGGACGAGGAGGCCTGGCCGGGGATCTGTCTCGGAGCCCGGCCGGGGCTGGAGTGGGGGGAGGTGGTTGCTCCTTCTCCCACCCCAGGGAAATGCCCTGTTCGTGCAGGTTTGTCTCTGCATTGGGGTGTATTCAGAGGCCTAGCAAAAGCTGCTGAGTGGTGTGTCTTAAAGAGGGAAAATGATTGTGGGGAATGCAGGGCAGCTGAATGCGCGTGGTCTGGTGAAGTGTGAAGTTCGCTTCCAAGTTACTGTCAGAAAACCCAACTGTAGTGGTGTACTGTTAGCAAAATACATGAAGCTGAAATGTGAGAAACTGAGACATTTTCAGATGCTGCAACTCCTTGAGTTACCTGTGTACTTTTTAAAATACCATTTGATTATTTTGGGGAAATAAGTTATTTACATTTACTTTATGATCTGCTGAGCTGGTGGTGTTGTGTTTGAAGTGGCAAAACAAAGGAATGTTTTTGGGCCAAGAAACACTTTCCTGAAAGCATTTGGATTCTGAACAAACCAGTTTTCCTTTTTCTTTGTTTAACCTTAGAGGTTCTTGTGGGGAACCTGTATGTTTTAAGAAGTGACATACAGAACAAATGGAAAAAAATAGGTAGAGTTCTTATAAAATACCATATCTGTTAAAGATGCAAACAGACCTTTGCTTGACTTGGGGTTAAAAGTGTTCAAACTCTGGGAAGGATGAGGAGTTTTAGAATATTAGTTTGCTTTGGAAGAATTTACAAAATATCAGTCAAGAAGTCTTTCCTGTATGTTTGTGGTATGTGTAGACAGTACTTAATACTGTATGCGTTCTTGTAGGAGCATGTGCCTGTGACGTCTTTTATTCTTGTTTTAAGGTGTAGAACAGGTCCTTTTAGCTTAAGTACATAATTAAGGTACAAAATAAAATGGGTGGTGCGCACAACACATAGGAAATGCTTTGGGCACTTTGATTCACCAGGTAGCTTATAAGCTATGTGATGTCCCCTCCAAAAGCAGAGTGAGATAGATTTTTCCACTGTATTTCCCCATAAAGTATGGATCTGGCTAGTAGAAAGCCTGACTGGAAAGTATTCTCCACCTTCCCTCCAAGAACATGATTTCTCATTCTTTTACCAGGACCAGCCTAGTCCCAGAATAAAAAAAATAACTTTTTAATGACACGCCTGCGATACGTGTAGAACACTACAGAAATACAGTCCTCTCTCTGGAGTAGTATCTATCACACAGGTTGTTGATAAAGTTCTGAACTATGGCATTTCTCCACTTGTAGATTGATTAAAAAGGGAAGAGAAGCTTATTTCAGGCAAGTCAGGAAACAGTGAATTTTAACACCTGCTGCACATGTTCTAGGATTGCTATGGTGAATTCATTAACTCTAGTCATGGATGCTAGAGTTATCAATTACAAAGCACAGGCAGGTATACTATGTGGCTCACTAGATGAGCAGAAATCTTGGGATTTTGGCAACCTTCGTTAAGCTTTTAAATTAATTTGACCAGTTCCAGCTTACCTGGTACAGACCAGTGGCAGGTGCCCTGTGGTGCTATTAGACACCTGATTTTATCTTTTTTTACCCCCTTAACTAGGCTACTTTCTAGAGCTGTCAAGCTACTTCCTTTATCAAATAGATAATTTCATTGTATTTAGGAAACATTTACAATCATAGAAATTTTGAAATGCTCTTTATAGGTATGTAGAAGTTGTTCTTGTCCTCACTTGAAGGTGACTAACAAAATTTCTAGTAGTCTGAAATGTAATAGAAAAATATATAACACACTTTTCTTTTTTTTTTTTTAATATAGATTACCAAGAAAGACTGATATGGAAAGGTGAGTTACAATAAGACAATCTGTAAGTTATGTTAAAATATAGAACTTTGTTTAGGATGTTAAGGTTAATACAGAACTGATTAAATAAAACATTTTCCTCCTAAATTTAGATTTTATGCAAGAAGATAAGCCTTGTCTGTCTTGCTGTCACTATAGTTTCAAGATTTTTCTCAGCATCAATGGCAATAATAGTTTTGGTTTTGTTGTTGTTTGGGCTTTTTTCTTTTTTGAAAATACTGAAACAATATACTGTTGCTGTTATAATAGGTGGACTGTGTTAAGGGCATTTTTCTCTTCATAAGTCTTGAAGCAATGAAGTGACAGTAAAGCTGATGTGACAGGGAACTGGAGAACCTAAATAGATTCTAGTTAGTATGATAAAGAAACTTTTTGTTCAGAAGAAGCAGTTCAACAATGAAAACAATGTAAAAACCTCTTCTGCTTTTTTGCATGTTACCTGCTCTATCTTGTCATGAGAACTGTTTTCTGCTTCTGTTCTATGTGTTTTTGAAGTGCAAAGATTATTAGAGAACAAATGTAAGAGACCAGAACAGGTCTTCTCCCCCACTGCCAACTCCCACCCCACTCCCCGAGATGAAAGAACTTGATTTACTTTTTTGTTTCTTTGAATAAATTTTATGGAATCTGTCAGAAAATTGTTTCCTTTATTTGTGTTGACATGCTAATTAACCTAGTTTTCTTTGGAGACATATAGCAGCCATGATATTCCTAAAAATGTTAATAAAGAATTCTGTGTACCAGTTTGATCATTAATTCAGTTATCAAATCTTCTAAAATTCTCATAACAAGTTGTGGAATTAATCCCATTTTCAGGGAATTGTAACCTGGGATGATTTCTTGTGGCCCTTTCCCTTATGCATAATATTTTATGAAGAGAAACAATCTGGTTTTTGTTGGTATGGGGTGTTGTTGTTTTTTAATTATCACTCTATTTGCTGTGGAAATTACACTCAACTTTGGTCCACAGCTCCCTCATACTGGTGGGAGGCTTCTCCCACCTAGATGTCTAGCATTTCTTGGAATCTGCTTTGTGGGGCACACATGTCTGGAGCAACAATTTATGCCCTAAGAGTTTACAGATAAAAGAAAATAAGACAACCTTCAACAGTTACAAAGAATGTCCTGCAGTTGAAATGGTCTTGAAATTAAATGTTCACATCCTTGTTAACTTTGACTTACAACTCTTCTTGGTGAAATGGGTTGCCAGCTCTTGGAGGAAATGTGTGGGGAATGTAGTATTATTATCCAGATTATTCTATTTTTCCTAACTTTGAGAGCTGTAATGACAGCAGTAGTTGGGCTTCAAGCTCTGTTTCTTGAAGCTAGCCTGGTGACATGGCATACATCCTTTGGTGAAGATGTGAGGGTATTATCCTCTAAAAAAGTTCACATAAAATCTGAAGTTCATTACTACGGTGCCTAGCTAAAAAATGCTGTGATAAGAAAAACTGATAGGAAATTATGCTTCGCAGTATAAGATGGCTCTTCTTTGTAAAGGGTCATTTATTAGCTATCAATGATAGGAATAAATAACTTTTGCAACAAGAAAGAAATGGTTGGATAAAAAAAACCATTAGTACTGTGGTGTAAAATTAATAGTGCTAAGTTCTGGGAGAAATCCAGGGGCTTGCTTCTTAATAATGGAGACCTTTTTTTGCTCAGTATTCTTTATCTTTTCCTTTTTATCCTCCAATACAGCATAATATGTGGGAAACTTTTATCTAAATACAGTAATGGCTGTGTAAGATTTAACTGGAACTTGGATTATAATGACTTTACAAGGCCCTATCTTCTGTTGTGGGGAAATGGAAAGTAAAACCTTACACCCGCGTTCCTGAATAAACAGTTCCCGCTGAGAAGTATTTAAAAGAGAATTATTGTTAAAATACTTCCAAGAACTATATAAACATACTGTTTTCCTAAAAACAGGCAGTTTTCCTACTGGTTTTGCGGTAGTTGGTGAACAAGACTGTTACTTCTCAAACTTACAACAAAGACTCTATCATCTACACAAGATTAAAAAAAAAGGATTCAGGACTGTTGTAAAAACATGTTATTCATGACTTGAACAATAGTGCAATTACACACCTAATTTTTGTGAAACATTGAGTTCCATTCTTTTCTAATGACAAAATGGTTTTTTACTCCTTTCATAGACATGGATAATAATTTTGGTTAGAATGGTACTTTGGAGATACCTCATCCAACCCTCTGCTTGAAGTAAGAGACAGTTTGAAAGTTGGTTCAGGTTGCTTAGGATCATGTCCAGTTAAGTTTTAAATACCTTCAGGGATGGAAATCCTGCAACCTTTCTGGGCAATCTACTTCAGTCTTTGACCGCCTCACTGTGTGCTTCTTTGTTTTCCTAATGTCTAACTAGTTTTTCACTGTTTTAGTTTGTGGCTGTTGTCCCTCAGCCTTTTGCACTTTTGAGAAGAGCCTGGTTTCATCTTCTCTATACCACCCCTTTAGATATTTGAAGATGGCAGTAGGATCTCACCACAGCTTTCTCTTCTTAAACAGAAGCAAACACAGCTTCCTCAGCCCCTCCTTGTACGTCATGTGTTCCAGCCCCTAGCCCACTTTTGTACAGCAGTATCTTTCTTGGCGAGGGACCATAAAATTACATGTAGTGCTTCAGATGTAGTCTCACAAATGCTGACTCGAGGTGAATAAAGACATTCCTTGACCTAGGCTGCACTAGTGCTAATACACCTGTTGTTGTTGGAAGGGCACATTGCTGATACCTGTTCACCTGTCCACCAGGACCCCCAGGTCCACTTCTGCAGCGCTGCTCCCCAGCTGCTGCTTAGTACCCAGCCTGTGCTTTACATGAGATTGTTTGGTTCCAGTTGCAGGACTTTGCAGGTGGTTTTGCTGAACTTCTTGAGGTTCCTGTCAGCCAGTTCCTCCAGCCAGCTGAGGTCCCTCTGCTCTCACCAGCTTGGCATCACCTACAAACTTCCGAAGAGTTCATGCCTTCACATCATGGAGGTGTTAAATTGTACTGATCCTTAAGGAACACCACTAGTAATCAACATTAAAGAAATCCAGCTGGTGGCCAGTCACAGACTATTATTCCTGACAGTCCAGCCAGTTGTTCACCTACCTGTAGTCCACCCTCCCATGTCATATCTCACAGCTTGGCTACAAGGATACTGTGGGAGGTCTTGCCAAAAGCTGTGCAAAAGTCATTGTAAATGCATCTTCTGTTCTCCCCTTGATCACAGAGCTGTTCATCCTGTAGAAGGCAGTTGAGTTGATCAGGGATGGTTTGCCCTTGGCAAATCTGTGCTGACTGTTCCCAGGCTGTTTTCATGTTCATTATTTATCTGGATGTAGCTTTTAGAATGATTTGTTCCTTTATTTTTCTTCTTAACTGAGTTTAAGCCAACTGGCCTATAGGTCCCTAGATCTTTCTTGGCCTTCTTGAAGAAAGGCATGATGTTTCCCTTTTTCCAGTCAACAAGACCTTTGATCACTGTGGCCTTTTGAAAATTATAGCAACTTTACAGTGGCATGGGTCAGTTCACTCAGCATCTTTGGATGCATGTCAAGCTTGCTTAAGTGGTCTTTAACTTGATACTCTTCTACTGTAGCTAATTCTTTACTCCCCCAGCCTCAGCCACTAGTCTGAAGGATCTGAAATCCCTGAGATCGGAACTTACTAGGAAAGGCCAAGGTAAAGAAAGCACAGAGTACCAGGTCATTAGAAAGCTTTTTTATGTGCGTTGCTTTTATAGGCCTTGTAAATGTACTCTTTTCTTAAGTTTTGTCTTGCTTGAATAAAAATTTTTGTGCAGCCCAACATAAGGTCCTGTATCTATAATGAAGGACAAAGGGACCAGCAAAACTGAAAGACTTTGGGCTCTTAGTAGAGAAGTAGATGGATGTGAATTCCCAATGCAATTGTCATTCAGGGATGGTGGTGGTGGTTCTGAAAGCAGAATTCTGTCAAGCAGAAGTAACAAGTCTTCTGTAACTTCACACATGTGGTATTAATGGTACAGTTACTGGAACACTGTGTCTAGTTTTATCAATCACTTTATTAAATTGCTTTTATCTTTTTTGGGAGGCAGCGGGTGTCTACCTTTGACTTCTGGTCACAGAACATCAGTTTCAACTTTTCTTGCTATCGTGCTGTTTTCACCACAGAAGTTTGATTGACATAACTACTAGATTTTAGGATCTTCTATATGGAGTTTGTCTGAGAGATTACTGACTTTCTGAAATTTCACTGCAGACATCTTTCAAATCCCATAAAATTTTTCTGTATCTTTCAGAATTCTCAACACCTTGTTTTCATGGTGTGGTTACTATTAGAGCATTATGTATTTATATTGTCCACCATTTGAAATGTTAGCATCAGGCTGAATGCCATTCTAAAACATATGCTCTAGAATGCAGAGAAGTTATTGGCTTAATGCCCAAGCTCTTGGATGGGGTTTGTAGTATATAATGCAAGAAACTGGACCAGATGGTATTAGTTGTGCTTCTGGCCTAAATGTTCATCTGCCACAAGCAGATTATGCTTTACTTATTGCACAAAAGAGTTAACCTCATTACCCCAACACTTTCAGCAGAAACAAGCTTTATCTATATTATGTGTTTTACAGATTAGGATCAGAAGGAGGCGCAATTTCTGTTTAGTAGAGACCAGTATCTGTTGCACTGATTAATGTTCTTTTTGTCCACGTGCTTTTGTTACTTTAGAAAACCGTATCAGGAACACATCTTGGGTTTGTTTTTTTTTCAAAGTAACTAGAAAACCATGGTGAAATTAGTGAACTGAACGTGTAGAAAGGGAGGAAAACCTCTATAAACAGTAGGTGAAATGGTATTTCAGAGTGTATGGTATTACAGATCTACATTGTAGATCTGCGTGTGTTGTCTAATGCATCTACAATGTAGATGTGTAATGAAGGGGGAAAATCTGGGTATGCCCCTATTATGTTCTTTTACAAAAAATAACTTGTGAGACATGCAGACATACACTGCCTCATTTTGACTATTTCGTACAAAGCACAGTGGAAGGAATATTGACTATCAGTAATTTCTCCTTATCCCAGTTTCTTTGCAAGGCAGGAATGGAGAGGAAAGTAAAAGGGTGGGGGGCTTTTGTAGTCTTTCCCACCACCACCCTGTTTCCTGGCAAAATGGTAGCATATAACATACTGCGTAAAGACATCTTAAAATTACTAGAGTGATACTTTGTTTAGTGTCTGATTCATATTTTTTAGTGAATGTCAGTTTAATGTTACTGCCAGGTCCTGTAACCCTTAGGTATATTGCCTTGTCTATTTTAAAATTAATCATAAACCCTGGGGAAATCCCATAAAAGGTATAAAAATAATTCAGTTGAGTTCACTATGGAATCGTTTCTCTGAAAATCAGTGATTAATTCATGTGAGTACGCTTTTTTGTTTCTCCAGACAGTCTTGGTTGGTTAGAATCCATGTAAGTTGTTAGCATTTAGGTATTTAGAACAGGGAGCTCTTTTTTTCCCATGTTCTAATCAGACAAGCCATATATTTGTGATGCCTCTATTAACACAATTAGAAGTTATCATTACAGCTTTTTTTTTATTGGCACAGAGTTAAATTGCAGCTTTATTGTGTATCTGAGCACTAGCTTAACATACATCTGTTTTTTTCCAGAAAAATAGAAATAGTGCAGTTTGCAAGTCGCACTCGTCAACTGTTTGTTCGTTTGTTAGCCTTAGTCAAATGGGCTAATAATGCTGGAAAGGTGGAAAAATGTGCGGTAAGTTAGCAACAGAGTTTGGTATGAAATAATCTCTAAGTAATTTTCCCTTACTATAGAAATTGGAAAAAAAAAAGCCTAGTTCATAGGCAAATGAATATTAAGTTATAACAAATTTCTTCCTATTTAGAAATTGTATAATCTTGTCTTTTCACAGTTCATGTTCCTAAAAACTCATCAGTGGAAAAAACATGAAAGGCTTGTCTGCATATAGTTTCAGGAGTGCTTTGGGATTAGGTGATAGGACAGGGAAGATGGTGATCTCAGTGTGTTAGTTCTTATTATCACTTTCATCCTGCTCTTGGTTAAATAAGAATAAAGTCCAGAATGTTGCAAAAAACAAGCCCCGAGTGATTACAAACAAGTATGGTTGCATTCCAGTAGCAATCATCAGATAAAGGGCTGTGAGGCTTTACAGATCCTCCACAGCATCAGAAGTGTGGCATGCACATTTAAAGTGTACTTGCATATGAATGTAAGAAATGGCCAGAATGTTCATTCTTTCTTTGCTTTATAGATGTGATCACTTTAATTGGAGGTGACAGATAAAATCACCTCAGCCTTGTGCACTAGGTGAACTGAATAAAAAGGGGCATTGATTTGTGCA
Organism: Strix aluco; assembly: GCF_031877795.1. Lineage (NCBI taxonomy): Eukaryota > Metazoa > Chordata > Aves > Strigiformes > Strigidae > Strix > Strix aluco. The sequence continues at coordinate 42,567,366 of NC_133932.1, forward strand.
GGTTTTGGACACACCTTCTTTTTTTTTTTTTTTTTTTCTTGTCCGCTACAGATGATATCAAGTTTTTTAGATCAGCAAGCCATTCTGTTTGTGGACACTGCTGATCGTCTGGCATCGCTAGCTAGAGATGCTTTGGTTCATGCTCGTCTGCCGAGTTTTGCTATCCCGTATGCTATTGATGTTCTGACAACTGGATCATACCCACGGCTGCCTACCTGCATTAGGGTAAATAATGCTACCATGTGTCGAGCGTCGGGGGGAAATCCCCTGCACGGTATCAAATGCATGTTAATGAAACTGATAGTCTATGAGCAAATGGAACTGTAGTTTAATACACGCCTAGTGCCAAGTGTTTGTAGTGTCTCTTTCTCATGCAGAGCGCTTCCGATTTGAACAAGTTAAGCTTTCTCAGTAACACGTTCTCTCCATTTAGACTAGTTCTGCTCTAGGATGAGTATAGTAGCAACTGTTCTTCCTTGGTTCCTTAAGTATTTGCAGGTGATAAGCCGCCATCCTAGAAAAATGAAGTGTGAAAAGGAGATGCTGACATCTGTTGTTCTCAGAGGTTTTGCCTGTGTTTGAAAATGTACTGAAATACTTAACAGCTCTCCTTAAGGCTGCTGCCTTTTCTTGCTGTTAAAATATAGAATAACTGGATTTGGTGAAATAATATAAACAGTAGTACCTGTGACAGATCTATAGCTACAGATAAGGAATGGCTTTCAAATCTTAGTATTTAAAAACAAGTTTAGTCTGATGTAAGGCCCTGAATTTATTTAATTGATCCAAGTTGAGCAGTTCTGTTTGGTGGTTAGTCTCAGGTAAAATGTGATCAAGTAGAAAACAAATCTGAGTGTAAGATACAAAATTTCACTCTGTGTAATGGCCAGTAGCATTTATATTTTCAGACTTCTAGTCTGGTTTGTTTCACCGTTGCTACAGTCAATGTATTATACATGTCTGAGATATGTAGACTTGGTTGTGTTTATTTTAACAGGATAAAATAATCCCTCCTGACCCAATAACAAAGAGTGAGAAGCAAACCACACTTCATCAACTAAATCAGATTCTTCGACATCGACTAGTTACTACAGATCTCCCTCCACAGCTGGCAAATCTTACAGTTGGTAAGAATTACTTTTTGAAGAATACATTATTGCAGGCTGATTTTAAATTGTTGCTTTAGTGCTAAAGCAAAGCTAAAAGGTAGCTTAAGTGAGACCGTTAGGCATATATTAAGGCTGAGATCCTGTTTCTGTATAGTATCAAAATACATGTTTTCCCCTTTTGAAAAATGAGGGCACTGATAGTATTGCTGAAATATTATTTACTTTCAAGAAGAAATCCTGTGCAAGTAATGGCAAAAGGTTGTAGACGTTGTCTTGCTCTTTTTTGCAAATGTGTTATGAAAGAGCCTTAGGCGTAACAATGTAACTGCTTTATCTTAAGTTAATGTTAACATGCAATTTAATTAAGTGTTAGGTCTTTCTGTAGAAGCTCTTTGAACTTTATCTTAAGTCAATCTAATGTTGCTTTTTTAATCTGTTTTGATATTCATCTTCATGCATAAAATTTGTTCGTATTTATGCATGCCTTTTGTTCTGTGGCTCGCTGCAGTGCCAGATCTCTCAATCTGTTTTCAGATATCTGTTGTCATTTAGACATTAAGATGACTTTTCTTACAGGAACTGGACTAGCCATGTGTAAACCATACCCCCACAGACCTAGATCAAAGATGTTTCTGTAAAATCTTGGTAGTAGTTTTCACTGGTTCCTATTGCAAGTGTTCGCATATCAGTATTAGAGCCATTTTTGTCTAATGGAAATGTAAATGGATATATGTCTGAGCACTGCAGATTTTTCAGTTAACTAAATATTTCAATGACTGTCAGTTTCTGGTTTGGGTTTTGGTTTGTTTTAAGAACATGTTTGGCATACTTTTGAAAATGAAACTTTGTGAGTTAAAATGGTTAAAATTTCTGTAGGAATATTTCTCTGTATAAAATTGTAAAGGCATATGGCATATTTTGTTAAGTGATTAAGAAGGTTGACCTGCAGGTTTTAGTAAGTACTAAACTGATTGCTCTGCCACTCATTCTCTTTATGACCTTGCTTACATAATTTTGACAGTCTTTGTTCCCAGTTGTTGAAACTGATAGCAGTGTTCGCAAAGGTGTGAGGATATATATGTCAATTAGATAACTAGTGTACATAATCTTTGCTTGTGTGCATATTATAAATTATGCAAAATATTATCTTCCTTGCATGAAAACAGAGTTATAATACTTTAATGTTAAATAAATGGTTTGCAGTGAGATGTGTTTCCAGAGCTGGGCTGAGATCGTGTTCTGAACCTCTTTTGAATATTGCTTAAAGTATTCATTGTTGATACAGCAATGAATTGGAAAAACTAAGCCAGACCTTTTGTTTGTCTAATTTGTCAGGGTAGTAGTCAGCTTAGTGTTACTCTGTTATATAGTAGCACAAGTGTTAGCAAGTTACTGTGGCTAAAGTACTGCTGTTCAGGACAATTTGGTATGTCTGTCTGTGCTGCTTATTTACACTGGTTCTGATGCAGAAACCATAGGGAAGTAATCCATTGTGAGTGCCAGGAGCTAACTACTACACTGATATTTTGAGGCGTCTTAGGAGACTGAGTGGAAAAAAAACTTTTTTTTTTTTCCTTAGCCAATGGTCGTGTGAAGTTCCGAGTTGAGGGTGAGTTTGAGGCCACCTTGACAGTGATGGGTGATGACCCTGACATCCCCTGGCGCCTTCTCAAACTGGAAATTTTGGTTGAAGACAAGGAAACTGGTGGTAAAAAAAAAAAATCAAAGCTTTACACTTTCTTTTTTTTAACATGATATTCATCTCTGGTGTTGATAAGTTTTGTTTATACTGGGTCTCTTGCGTATCACAGCCTAAGATAATGAAGCTGTATATACTTGTCCTGTTTTCACCTTACTCTATATGCTTTTAATACCTTAACAATGGTAGACTGTGACAGTGTAGCAGACTGACTGAAATTTCCAGAGTAAACGAAGGATTTTGTTGTTTTGTTAGAAATTCTGGTATGGAAATTGCTCAGACAGTTGTATCCTAATTTTTCTTATTAATTATTTATTTATTTATTTCAAATTCCTAGTCTCCTGATGTCTAACGTAAGTTATTTTTAATTCATGAAAGATGGTCGAGCCTTGGTTCACAGCATGCAGATCAACTTCATCCATCAGTTGGTCCAGTCGCGGCTGTTTGCTGATGAAAAGCCACTTCAGGATATGTACAGCTGTCTGCGTATCCTTGTGAAAGTTGCTTCTGAATAAGCTGTTTAATGTGGCCTTGCTCTTCCTAGTAGCTGGAGGTCAAGAAAGATGGACTTCCTGTTGAGCTACGGGGAAATGTCTGTACGTGGAGTAAAAATTATGGCCTTGGAAACAGTTATTCTCAGGTGCCAGCATGTAAAATTTGATGGTACACATTTAATCAGCAAAGGTAGAAGTGAGGTACTGTCCTGGTTTTGGTTGAGATAGAGCTAATTTTTCTTCTTAGTAGCTAGAATAGTGCTGTGTTTTGTATTCAGTATGGGATTTGTTATAAGAATGTTGGTAAGACACTGATGTTTTTATTTTTTGCTAAGAAATCAAGGACTTTTCAGCTTCCCGTGTCCTGCTAATGTGCAGGTGCACAAGAAGTTGGGCTGGGAGAGAGCAGAGCCAGAGCAGCGGACCCAAACTGGCCAATGGAATATTCAATGTCATAGAACATCATGCTCGGTATATAAACTGGGGGGAGTTGACTGGGAGAGGTAGATCACTGCTTGGGCATCCATCGGGTGGTGAGCAATTGCACTGTGCATTACTTGTCTTTTCTTGGGTTTCATTTCTCTCTCTTTTTGTTATATTTTTTCGTTACTATTATTATATTTTATCACTACTATTGTTACTATTTTAGTTTAGTTATTAAACTGTTCTTATCTCAACCCCTGAGTTTTACTTTTTTTTGATTGTCCTCCCCATCCCACTGGGAAGGGGGAGAAGTGAGTGAGTAGAATATTAAAAGGAGATATAGCATGTGCAGGAAGTAGCGCAGTGATTTTCTATATGCTAAGGGCAAATTGCTTGACAGTGTGAAATGGTTTTCAGTGAAACAGTTTCTGCAGAAACAGACAGAATCATGTTATTTTAGGGTGACCATGGGGCATGGGGTTAGTGGTACCTATAGGGTGAATTGAATTTCTTTTTTAGTAACCTTCTCCCTAAAAGATGATCAGAGTTAATAATCTATAAAACAAAGCTATTGTGTCACTCTTGTCTAAGGCCCTGCTCTAAATAAGAGGTTTTTTTAAAAAAAAATAAAGAAAAGAGAAATATTTGATGCTGTTTGTATGTCTTTATCTCTGGATTAGTACATTAGTGTGTTTTCAGACAGCATTTTGTCTGATGTTTGTGACAAATGGATTTATGTAGTGTACGTACTTTTTGGAGGTCTTATAATTTTCTTAACTCAGTTCATTAGACTCCTTCTGCTTAGCACTTCAGTTGGAAGTCTTGCATTCACAAACACTAATGCTGATTCGAGAGCGCTGGGGTGACCTTGTGCAAGTGGAGCGATATCATGCAGGGAAATGTCTCTCGCTCTCTGTTTGGAAGTAAGTTAATTTTAAAAGGGTGGTTAACAAACAATAAATGAAATAATAGGAGGGTTTTCATTTACTAAGCTTGAGCCAGAATTTTCAGAATTGTACTTTCTTTTTGATGTGAGACTTCTAAATTCTTGTAAAGTACCTAAACATGTTGCTTAAATTGTAGACAAGTGAGGGAAGTACGTTAATGTACAGGGGAACAGTGGATACAGTTATAAATCAGCTTGTATTTGTGTGAGTATCTAAATAAATTAATTAGTTCCTTGTCAATCTTTTACTATATTTACTGCTTGACTTGCACTAGATATAATTCAAAAAAGCAATCCACATGCTCTTCTGGTTGTGTTGAATTTGCAGCTGTCTAAAACTTCTTTATGTAGTTACAGTTTACCGACAGTTCTGCATTAAAATGTAAACTAAAATAAATGCTTTTTTCAGTTCAGCTGACATAATCTTATTTTTAACCAGAGCTCTCAGAGTCAAGGATTAGCTACTGAAAATCATATTTTCTGCTATTCCAGTTACATGGTTTAATTATTCTCTTTATTTTAAGTCAACAGGTGCTTGGCAGGAAAACAGGGACTGCATCTGTTCATAAGGTCACTATTAAGATTGATGAGACTGATGTCTCAAAACCCTTACAAATATCTCATGAGCCTCCACTGCCAGCCTGTGATTCCAAACTGATGGAAAGAGCTATGAAGGTAAAGGTTTGCTTTGCAGTAGGCATCTGGTTTTATAAATCAAAAACTTAAAAATACTTTTCATTGTAAGCTTGTTTCACTTTTTTTTCTATTTAAAGAGCTGTTTCTAAGATTTCTAGTAAGCAGTTACTCCAGACTCTGTTGTGTTTATGTTGGGACCTAAAATTGTTGTTACAAATTACTGGCCTTGCCTTCAACTTAAAAATTACACCTACTTCACAGTGCGTTATATACCACTTACAAGAGAATGCTGAGGCTGAGGGGAAAAACAACAGCAAAGTTTCAGTTAGGGTTAGTGTTTGGCTTGAAATGGTTTAGAGAGAGCCAGTTCTTCACCTTCCTGTCTTGGAGATGCTGTGTAAACTTCCTCTGCTTCCCCATGTCGCTTGAATTGGCTACCCAGCAGTGCTATTCACCTTAGAAAATCTTACATTATGATTTGGAAATCTTGTCCAAAAGACCTAATGTGGTTTGCTTGTTACAAGTGTTAGGTAACACTTGGGTTTAGTTTATCACTAACCAGATTGTGTCATGTGGCGTATTTGAATGTGCCTTTCTATTCAAATTCCTATATATTAAAGGTGTGATTGTTCAAATGATCCAAAACGAGTAACTGCAGTCAACTTCCTACTTGGATAAGGCTTCACTGGTGATAATTCTAGATCTTGGTTAATGATATCTAAGAGAAACTGCATTCTAGGTTTTATAATAAGTCTTCTGTAAGTTCCTCAGCAAGTCTGGCTGTGATATATCAGGATGTAAGTTTGTCACTATTTCTTACAGTGTTTGGGTTTTTTAAGAGAGTTTATTAACTGGAGTGAATGGTATAGTTTTCAAACTTTCAGTACAGTTTTTCCACAGGGAAAAACTCACCAGCTCAGATTCTTCACCTGTCTTTACAGAACTTTCTACTGATGACAGCCTTCACCTACTGTACATACTTTGTATTTGAGCCTCTTGGCCCATCTTGTTTACCAAGTTTGACAGACAAGTCTCTGTATGTTGAATGTCAAGAACTTCATATGTTAGGGCTATAGAGGAATGTGGGAAACTTAGTGGAGCATAGTAGCCTTCCACTCTACTGCTAGAGTATAAATTCTACTATTAGTATAGTAAATATATACCAAATTTACTTACTTAATAGCCTGAATTAGCATATTTAGGCCACTAAATATACAGTTAATTTGGCGAAGATACTGTATTTATGCATAAATCCAGGAAAATATGCTTTATTTAGACCATATGCTGAAGTTCTACTGGAGCTGACACAATCCTAAACTCATTGAACCAGGTCTACAGACTGTAGATTAAGCTATGAGGCCACTGTAAATTTGAGATTTATCAAAGTCAGTGCTGAGTCCCTTTATAATTACTTGCTCTAAGCTTAAAAATTTTATCAGCTATGTATACGCTGCTGTTCTAGTGTTTGAATAATGATCTCAGCTGTAATGACGTAGACAGCACACTGTTTCTGTTTATTTAAGATACTATATAAAACAGTGGCACGAACAAATATGTTTGTCTAAGCAGGTTATTATACATTAACCTACTGAAAATTGGCTGTAGCTGTAGAACCTGTAACCACTTGTTTGTGAGGAAGATTTAACCCATAGCAGCTGTTGAGTTGAAATGCTCTTGTGGGTGGATAAACACTTGATTTTTAAGGCCTTGGCTTGGAAAGCTTGTCTCCGGGGGAAGGTCATTCTGGTATATATGAAGGCATGTACTGAAATTCTGTATAATTCTGTTCCAGTATAAACCTCTTCTGCATTTATCTCTTATGCTAGAATAAAATTTGAGTTTAATTCGCCTTGAACGGTTTTCAAACCAATGTGAGGTTAACTAGAAAAAAGTTCTGAAGTAATCTGTAGCTTTGCTTATGCAAAATATGTAAATAATATGACTGCATTGTGAATGGCTATAAATGCAAATTCTTTAATTTAGGTTGCACAAGTAAACTACAGTGAATATAAGTAGTGGCATAAGCTTCAGCACTGGCAGTGCACAGCCTCTAGATATTCTAGATGCAGGGCTCTAGATACTCCTGAGTTCAGTAAGGTTGCTCATATTCAGTGTCTGCCACTGCATTTTCACTGCATTGTTACCTCATCAGCAGGACTAAAACTAGTGTGTTGTATTTCAATGTACAGCTACATATGTGTCTGTGTAGAGGCAACTGTATTCTAATAGAGCGTTGGTTTGCAGGGTTTTGTGGGTCTTCTTTTCGTTAGCTTAAACTAGCTATGAACGGATGCATGCTAAGCTGCAAAATACCCCAGCCTTGATCCAGAATGAGTAGGTCTGCACAGAGAGTGGTAACAGCATAGTTTGTGAAACTTCTTTTCTTTTACATTTTCTTCTAGTCTTTTCTCAAAAACCCTCCCACTGCCTGCTGCACAGACCGAATCTGATGTTAGTTTGCTGTATTTTATAGTGATCCAAATACTCAAGTTAATAGTTCATTTGCTTCACCACAGTTCTAAGCAAATTCTTTCTGAAGTGATTGTTTCAAGTAGCTTTGTTCCAGCGTGCTAATGCATAAAGTCTACACAGAAAATTTGAATTTGCTCAAGTATGTTCCTTTTTTACAGATTGACCACCTATCAATAGAAAAACTCCTAATAGACAGCGTCCATGCAAGATCTCATCAAAAACTCCAGGAGCTAAAAGCCATTCTTAAGAGCTACAACGTTAATGACAATTGTATGTGTTTTCTACTGAAGTTTGTTTCAAGTTAATTTCCATTTGTGCCTAGGAATGGTTTCCTTTTTTCTTGGTGTTTCTTGTTTTCATTAATTTAAATAAAAAATATGAAAAAGTAAAGGGAGATGTGTTCAGAATTAAAAAGACTTAGCTTTAAATTATTCTTCATTGACAATTGTAAAATACTCATACCAGTAAATACAATATAATAGATGAAGCTGGTAGAGCATTGTAGTCTGGGCTGAAGGTTTAAAAATGGTCTACTGTAGAACTTGTACATGTTCAGAATTGAAAGCAAATCTTGCACTGTCTTGAGCTAGCTTTGGATCAGACTTTGCTTAAACTGTTGCTGAAACTACTAGAATTTGAATTGAGCTTATAATCGTGAAGCAGTGAATTAAAAGATGCTTAAGGATTAATAATTTTCTTCAAATTTGATCTCTTTTCTCAGTGGTTTGTTACTAGCACTGTTTTCACAGAGAAATTCTTATATTTGGTTCACTCTTTACGTTAACAGTGTAATAATGTGCAAGTGAAGATTGCTTCTATAAATACAAACAGGTTTTTTGATTATAATGGGCTAAGTTTTAATATGATGAATTTGAATTTTGTGTCAAATTATTAACATCAATTTTTGTTTAGCATTCATCGAGACGGCTCTTCCAACTCTTGTAATTCCAATTTTGGAACCATGTGGTCGATCAGAGTGCCTGCATGTGTTTGTTGATCTCCACTCTGGAATGTTTCAACTGATGCTGTATGGTGTTGGTAAGTAGGTGCAAAACCAGGTTCTATTTAATATCTTGCAAGAATCCTGCATTCTGAGGTAATTTTGTATGAACAGTTCTGTCAGATCTGTGAAATTCTGTAAGTAAATAAGGGTAATGCAAATGAATTTGGGTCATCACCTAGGTATCTGAGTTTGAGGAACAGAGAAGTATATCTTTGTGCTTAAGAGTCACAGTTCAGTTAGGCATGTTTTAAGGGGACAACAGACTAAATATTGTTAGGCCTCATTGCAGTGCATATTCTTTGACTGGGTTGTGCTATTAATGGATGCAGTCATTTTGTGTGGACCCGATTGACAATTGTGTTATGTGACCTTCTACAGCTTGAGTTACTGTCCAAGTCTTAACTTCAGGTTTCAGATTACCTAAGAAAAGAAGGAAAGTGATTTCTTTCAGTTTATTTGCCTAATAACATACTACTGTGGTTTTACAAGCATTATGAATCATTTGTTGTGTATCTTAATCTCTTCACAATGAACCAGTGTGGAGAAGACAAGGGACAGCAACTACAAGTTGCACCAGGAGAGGTTTCATCTCAATATAAGAAAGAAATTTTTTACAGTGAAAACAATCAATCACTGAAGCAGCCCCCTCAGGGATGGTTTTCAAGATGCGATTGGACAGTGTATTAGATAATCTTATCTAGTCTCCCTTTCCTGTGCAAGGTTAGACCAGTTGATCTTTCAAGGTCCCTTCCAACCTGGGCTGTTCTATGATTCTGTGATTGTTAAATTAGATGAGACACTTTCATTAAAAGGTCAAAATTTTCTTTGAAGAGGAGATCTTAAGACCATTCACTCACCTAATGTTCTTGCAGATCAACTGACACTCGATGACATAGAGAAGTCTGTTAATGATGATATGAAGCGTATCATTCCTTGGCTTCAGCAGCTCAAGTAAGTGACTTGAGTGATTCACTTAGTTTGCATAGAATGAATTACCATATTTGTATTTTGGTCAATCACACTTGCATGGCTTTCTGTTTTACCACAGTAGGAGATATACTTTCTCGCTGTTCTAAGCAACCTTGAGTATTTGCCATCTCCTCTAAATGGGTGGAGGAAATTCTGCTTTTGCTTGGAGTTGATTCCCTAGTCCTCCTTTAGTCTGTCCCCTTACACGGTAGCCTAATGCATTGCTATGCACACACTCTGCATGAAGTCTTTTCACTTTAATTCAGTAGCAGACCACTTGCTTCCTGAGGATCTCATTTTGTGTTCCTGTTCATTTTCTATCTCCTTTATTCCACTCTGTTTCTACAGCTGAACTGTGCTTGTTTCTCAGCAACAGCAATCTCCCTTCTCACAATACAGAGGAAAAACCAGGAAGTGGCCTAGGATGATTTAAATAATATCTATTCTAACACTTCAGCCCTTGCTGATTTAAACTTCTAATCTTTCTTCCATAAAACCCTGAGATTTAAGCACAAGATATATTTGACTCCCATAAGAGGTTGTAGGAAATAATACAAATACAGTTTGCATCTGCATGAAAACTAAGTTCCACCTGCTCTGTCATTTTGGAAATTCCCAGTACTCCAAGCTGATTGCAGGGTGAAACCTCTATTTGAGGCATTTTGCTTCTAAAAGAAGCATGATGACGCATGAAGCTCTGGCACCCTGGAGAAAACTAATCAACCTCCCTTTGTTATAAATAATGTACTCGAGATAATGGCTTGGGTAGTGCTGCAGTTTTTGAGGAAGCTAGGCAGTCCCACGAAATGTCTTTTAGGACAGCTATATGTAACATGCATCTACGAGAATAAATGTGTGTCGTGATGGAGAGATGCTGAGCACCCACACTTTTCCATTGCTGTTTTCAGTAGAAGTTTGACTGAAAAAACCAAGCCACACATTTCTGAGCTCCTTTCAAGCCTAGCTAGGCTTTCTGGCCTTGCCACTATAGCCAGAATCCACTGGAGTAGGACAAAGATTAATTCCAAACAATAGAATAAATTTGGTGTCTTGCATGTGGTTCTCCATGTCCAAACTTACTTGGGTGGTTGAGTTGTTTATAACATAACTCGGAGTGGTGCCCAGCTTTGGTGACTTTTTTTACTGTATTGCTTACCAGCATATGGGAGCAAAGATTTTCTTTTCTATAGCAAAAAATAATCAAAGATTCCAAATCGTAAAATAACTGTAATCTGCATGGGTTTTAATTTATCCCTTCTTTTTTATACTGTAATTTCATATTGTGGTGTATAAAAATTTATTTATTTATTCCTTTAGGGAATAATTTCAGGGCTTTTCTTCTTAAATTAACAGCTGTCTGTTACTCAAGCTGAAGACAATATGTAAAGATAGTAATAAGAATAGAAAAACTCATGAAATTTTCTGTGTGATTTTCTGTATATAACTTGTGGAGCAGTGATAGATGTTGAATTAGAATGTGACTGGCTTAATTTGACACTAACAGCAGTCTCAGGGTACTAATACCTTTGTTTCAATGTAAGGTTCTGGCTTGGACAGCAACGTTGCAAACAGTCTATAAAGCATCTGCCTACAGTGAGCAGTGAAACTCTTCAACTAGCTAATTATACTAGCCATCCAGTGGGAAACCTTTCCAAACACAAATTGTTTATCAAACTCACTCGCCTTCCACAGTACTACATTGTAAGTAACTGAAAAATGCTTCTGTCTTTTGCTCCCAGTCATGGATGTCCCAGACAGTTTGTTGTGCTGTTAACTCTAGCATTAGGAACCAAGTAATTGATGTAATCCTTGACTCTCCCCTCTCCCTCCCTTCTTTCATTCAGCAGGTTTGTTAAGCAGTCAGGCTTATAGAGAGGAGGGGACATATAGGTTTATTATTCAGCAACCTTCCCATTCTCTTTATGTTTCCTGAAAGTTTAGTCTTCCTTCTCTTCTTGAATCCCTTTCCTAGCCACAGTATTAGTATCTTGAAAAAGACTAATGTCTTTTCTTTGAGGGGGAGAGGATAGGAACTGGTATAGACGTATTCTTAGCTTGAGGGTCTTCTCAATTTGTTGTTTTGTCTAAATATAGGTTGTAGAGATGTTTGATGTTCCTGGCAACCCTACAGAACTAGAGTACAAGTACCATTTTCTCTCTGTGAGCTATGCTGAAGGGGATGACAGCCCTGCTACTGCACTTTTACTACAGCAGTTCAAACCAAACATTGAAGAGTTGGTACTAGACACAAAAAGTGGGAAACAAATGAAAAGTGGTGTCAAGCGCAAGGTATGTGCTTCAAGAGCCATTGGGCTAACTATAAAGCGTGAAAGCTAAACACATGTTCTGAGCATCAATACCAGCTTCAGTAGTGTTGTTTGGAAGTTTGTATGGCTGACATCTTGTATTGTGGCTTGGTTCTCTGGACTGCTTCCCTAAGGAGATGTTGGGAAACTATTTTACAACAGTTGTCTTTTCATTCATGTCAGGCCTTCTCAGCTGCTCTGAAGAGCCATGGCAGAGCACTGTGCTGAGGTGGCTAGAGTAGCTTGTATATGGAGCACTGGTATCTGCAGTGATATGCTTTGTGCCATGTAGGTGTAGTCTTTGAAAGACTTGCAGGGGCTGGTAAGAGTTGCTTCTTGGGGTCAGGCTGACACGGCTTAGTGATACTTAAATAATATTTTAAGGAAGGATGTAATTATAAAATTAATTTAACTGAATTGCTTCAGTCCTTAAGTGGACCAGACCGTTTTGGGAGTTTGTGCTCAGGGTGTGATTCATTTGAAACTTGGATGAATGAGATTATTCTCTGACATGTTTTCAAAACATTTACTCCAAATGTGCAAGTACATTTGTCTTTATTTTAATTCTAGTTATCTGGTGATCCATGTTCCATAGAACCTAAGAAACCAAAACGGTCGGGAGAAATGTGTGCCTTCAATAAAGTGCTAGCTCATATTGTAGCCATGTGTGATACAAACATGCCATTTATAGGGCTTCGTATGGAGGTATGTATTTAAAAATATTTTGTTTCCTTCTTCCCTTCTACTACTCCTGATTCTCTTGTCTAGATGCAGCTATTTGGCAAACTTGTGGTCGTGTGTTTGCTTTGGAGTTCCGCCACCAGATGAGCCTGGGTGACTTGATGCCCTACACTGGGTTGCTCTAGTCTTGTTAGAGCTCGGTCTATAATACCAGGCACTGCAAAAAGCTTAGGGAAAAGGGAAAATGAGAGTATGAAAGACACGCTTATGGGAGCGGGTGGGAGACTGCTTTATACCAGATTGGACAGACTGGTTTTTGGCTTTCCAGTGCTTGAGTATGTGAAACATCTGTCACCCTTCAAGAAAAAAAAATCCTTGAAAAAGTTAGTTATTTTGCTTGACTTTTTGCTTGGGATAACATTTTTCTTCTTCATCCCTAGTTATCTAATATGGACATTCCTCACCAAGGAGTACAAGTAGAAGGAGATGGCTTCAGCCATGCAATACGTTTATTGAAGTAAGAGGATATGGTCCTGTATTTCATTTATTACTGTACTTACATTTGAGAGAAAAAAAGGATTGTCTGGAGATTAACACAAAAAATATTGGGATGGGGGGAGATTTTTAGTTTGGGGTTTTTTGGTTGTTTTTTTTAAATTATTGTGTGTCTTGCACTCTCATGTGAAGCAGTGCTGGTGAAAGAGGAAAATAAGAGTAGACATAGAGCCAGCTATAACTTGTTTTCTTCATTAGCCTACACTGGGGAGCTCTGAAAGCAGTCTGACAGTACTCAATCCTAAAATCCAGGCAACTGCAATTTTAGATCAGATCAGAGGCCTGCATATACTCCATATGTTATTTGACAAATACCAGTATGTGATACTGCAGAGGAAAACACAAAGAATCCCAGAAAAGATGATTGCATGGTAAAAAAACTTGTAGAGGAAACATCTGAGAATGTACAGTAATTTAAGAGTGAAAGGGACCTGTGGAGGTCATCTGGTCCAACCTTTTGCTCAGAGCAGGGCTGATCAGCGGCATTTTCCAATCTCTAAGAACTTTTGTGCCCTCCCTGGCCAGAGCAATCTCAAATTCTGGCTAGAGGGGAGTAGTCACTTGATTGCCTGGCTAATACAGCCTGGGATGCAATGTTCTGTCATTGCTGCAAGGGCACACTGCTGACTCCTGTTCAGTCTGTCTCCCAGGCCCCCAAGTTATTTTTCTGCAGAGCTGCTGCCCAGCCAGTCAGTCCCCACTGTGTGCTGTTGCTTGAGGTTATTCAGGCCTAAGTGCAGGAGTTTGCATTTGTTTTCACTGAAGTTTGTGAGGTTCCTGTTAACTCATTCCTCCAGCCATTTGTGGTCTCTCTGAACGGCAACCCCGTCCTCCAGCAAGTTACGTGCTCCCTTCGGTTTGGTGTCATCTGCAAACTTGCTATTCCTTTGCATTGTGTAGGTTATTGAAATTGTTAAATAGTATTGGCCTCTCTGTTAACCCTGAGGAATGTTGGCCACAACCAGCCACTAATTGGACCTGCAACTATTGACCATGGTGCTTTCTACTTGGCAGTCCACTTCACACTTCTTGGAGCCTACTTCAAGCCTCACCTGTTAAACTTCAGATTGTGTTATGAAGCAGAACAGATTATATCAGTTTCAAATGTAAAAAAGCCAAACCCCAAAGACACCTTCTAGAGTAAAACATTCTTAACCTCTTGTATGGTGCAGAAATATATAGTGATACAAAGGCATCAGTCTCTAAATGCATCAGGCCCTACCTTTTTAACTTTGCATATGAGCAGAGTAGTACTGAGAACTTGTGAGCTGAAGTTCAGGGTGGTACATGAAATTTTTGGGTAGGTTCTCAAAGGATTTGGAAAAAAGTTTGGCATGTTTTTACTTAAGCTTCATTTAGTCTGTCCCCTGAGCTCAATTCTCACATTGGGATATGAATAAATTAGTGCGTACTAAGGTAACTGCCAGGTTGTTCATTGCATTTAGAGTGAGATTGTTCTAGGAGACGAACTGATTCGTGAGTTCGGGTTGCCACAGAACTTATTATTTTAATCTTTTTTGGCTTGTTTCTCTGTACAAAAGCTTTAATTTGGAGTGCTCTCACTTCACCAGGAGATCTGGGCAATTCAACAGATCCCTTAACAGTCTGTAATTTGCAGGTGTTGAATCCATATAAAAATTGGTCTTAACTCAGAGTGCTTTTCTAACACACTTATTACAGTCCTTAAAGAGGAATAGGATATCTTGCTGTGCAGTCCAGATGTCTTTGCTGTTGATTTGTTCATTCTTTCATGTCCAGACTTGGAAGTCCTTCAGGAAATCTTAGAAGGTAGTATTTTTAGTTTTGGAACTCTACTGTGTGCAATTGAGATTTTTTTTTTTTTTTTATCATGAATAGAATTCCTCCCTGTAAAGGTGTAAACGAGGAAACGCAGAAGGCTCTGGACCGATCTCTTCTTGATTGCACTTTCCGGTTACAAGGTAGAAATAATCGCACGTGGGTGGCTGAGCTGGTGTTTGCGAACTGTCCGCTTAATAGCACTTCATCCAGGGAGCAAGGTAAATTTTATTTAGGAAGACTGGTACATTTTGTTTCTTTGTGGTTTAGATTGTCTGGTACAGTAGTTCTAATGTTTTGGTGTTCCTGGACAGCTGTCTGCTCTTAAGACTTGTAGTAAACCCCAGTGTACCTGAATCAAAATTTTGACTGCTGAGTTGATGCACTGTTATTATTTAAATATGCTTCCTGGTCACTTACTGCAGTTCACTCATAGTCTGTAAACCACAGTTTAGGAACCACTAGTTTAATCAGTATTTGCCATCTGCTAACACTGCAGGACCAACCCGTCATGTTTACCTGACATATGAAAACCAGCTATCTGAACCAGTTGGAGGTCGCAAAGTTGTTGAGATGTTCCTTAATGACTGGAACAGTATCGCTCGGCTGTATGAATGTGTCCTGGAGTTTGCACGATCATTACCAGGTGCAGAAATCACCTCCTTTTCATTAAAATTATGTGTTCACAGATTACTATGGTTTTCTCACTTTAACGCTTTTCCCTCCTCTCTTCAAAGACATACCCAACCACTTAAACATTTTTTCAGAAGTTCGTATCTACAATTACCGAAAACTTATCCTTTGTTATGGAACTACCAAGGGGAGCTCAGTAAGTAACTCCTAAGTGCACTTAAAATGTGTGTTTGAAAACAGAATGGGTAGGCTTAGAGTTCTCAGAATTGTGCTACAAAGTATTTTGTTATATTACATTATTGAAAAGAGGGTGTCAGATTGCTAATTTGCCAGGTTACTAGATGTTCAGGATTTTTGAGAATTTGTTTAAGATGCTTTGAGTTGTGGGAAGGACAGTTGTGTGCTCCTCACTGATGAAAGCTGATGTGGCAACCTTTTTCTGACAAACCAGTTGCTACTCATCATTGCTGTACTGGGATATATGGATGTATGTAAGCTGAATCCTAATTCTGCCTCAGAAGAAAGGACTCTGAAGTTTTAAATGTAATACTGTGCTTTCAAATGAGGTGGTCCTTAATTATTTTGTAGCAGTGCTGTTCACTTGTTCAGAACTCTAGCTTACTCTGTAGCATTTGAATTTACACCTTATTAATTACTTTGATAACTGGCTGAGTACTTGCTCACAACCTTGCCTTAAATGCGAGGTAGAAGAGGAAGTAAGTGCATGTTTATTACCGATGTGTTTTTTGTGTGTAGCTGATGCACTTGAAATTTGCTTCCTGGAAGGTTTTTGTATTCTTGTTCCAAGCTGAATTTTCAAGAGTATTTCTATGAGTATTTCTATTGGGACAGTTAATAAGTAGCAAGAGTAGCAGTGTGGGTTCTGCATGTCGGTTCCTTACATATGAGCATATCCAATTCTCATTTTTGTGTGATATGACTGAGAAAACCAGTCCACTTCCCGCAACTCATTAATCAGTTCTCTGCAGCATGAATCTCTCTAGTTTAATCTCACCTTTGTCAGAAAAGGCTTTTTTTTCTTTTTGATTGACTTGCTAAAAATAATTCCTTAGTTTTGTGGTTGCCCACAATCCAGATAGCTAAATGGATGTTAGAGCTAACCGCTTTTTTTTTTTTCCCACAACCTTAGCAACTTTTGAGGAAGGTGAGTTAGGAATCTGTTGAGGTTTGATGAAAAATGGGGAAAAAAATAAAGCAGACCAGTTTTCTTGTTATAACCTCGTAGTTGTTCTAGTTTCAAGACCATTTTATGCTCTTGACATTGCAGATCAGCATTCAGTGGAACTCCATACTCCAGAAGTTCCACATTTCACTGGGAACTGTCGGCCCAAACTCAGGTTGCAGTAACTGTCACAACACAATTCTGCACCAGCTCCAGGAGATGTTTAATAAAACACCAAATGTGGTGCAGTTGTTACAGGTAATGTTTTTAAAACTACTCTCAAGAAAAGCACAAGATAATAAGAGCCGAATTCTGATTAAACTGTTCTCTTCAAAATTACATATGTGTGTTATGATTGTTTATGGATGTCATTGGCAGAAGGTGGCTTGGGAAAGATTGTATCCCCTCTGTGCCCCATTCTCCCTGAACTTTACTTAAAGGTAGGCTACCTGATCTCTCAATATTTGTTCTCTCTTAGGTTTTGTTTGACACTCAGGCTCCATTAAATGCCATCAACAAACTTCCAACTGTGCCCATGCTGGGTCTGACTCAACGCACCAACACTGCCTATCAGTGTTTCTCAATTCTGCCACAGTCGCCCACGCATATCAGGCTGGCTTTTAGGAATATGTACTGCATCGACATCTACTGCCGGAGTCGTGGTGTTGTAGCGATACGTGATGGGGCGTACAGTCTCTTTGACAACAGCAAAATAGTTGAAGGTTTTTACCCTGCACCTGGATTAAAGGTGACCGTTCCTATGTTTTCTGACACATTGTAAATAAATGAACTTCTAACTTGAGGTGTGGAAAGAGCTTTTGTGATGAGCTGCAATCCTTCCAAAATTCTGAGCACAGAAGGAATTCTCTGATTTATCAGTAGATTTGTTAATTATTTTGAATTAAAACATTTCCTTTAAGAAAGCTAGCATCAAATGTCAGGGGTTGGTTTTTCTTATCTGTGTAATAAAATAATGTAGAGGCTACTTCAGGCATCCTTTTGTTAAAACTTGCTGAAGCTTTGTGGCTAGGCTAGATGTATTCTCCAGGATTAACAACTGCTCCTCACAAACTATGTTGTGTGGCAAGACAGTGCTCATACATTGTACATGAGGAAATGCTCCATGTCAGATGATTCTAGACAGAAACTTCTCTTTTAAAATAGTTTCCATCAGCAGGAGCCTGTGGCTTTGCTTCTGAATACAGTGCTCATTCACTCTTCTTGAAAAATTAATCTCTGCACACTGACAGAAAACCTTAGCCAAGGGCAGCTTGTACCAGTACTAGTTATACTGAAATATTGGAAAGTGGCACCCATTGTGAAACAGGATAGTTTGCTAATTTTTCCTTCTGACAGTTGCAACTGAACACTGATTCTCTGATACTGCATTTAGCTGATCCTAAACATCTACCTCTTTCACAAATTCCAAGCGGAAGGCAAGTGGGAAGAGGAAGGGGACTGTAGATGCCAGTGGAAAATACAAGAGAATGAAATTGGGAAGGTAGAGGAGGAAGTACTTCAGGAGGGTTGGCAGATTCCTCTGGATACAAGAGAATGCTATGGAGGAGGTGACCTGGGCATTCTTACCCAAACAGGGCAGTTGTAAGTGTGATACAACCCAGTAGGTTCTGGGTACTGATGAGTTGTTCTAGAACAGCTATTTCCAGGTGTAGGCTTTTCCATGATATTAAGAAAGAAAAAAGAAAAATGTGCTTATTTCAATGAACTAGAGATATTTTGTGTTAATGAGCAAGGTTTTTTTGTTTGGTGGTGATGCAAGACCCCTTTTCTAAAAGAAAAAGGGAATTAAGTTTAAATATCCCTTGAGAAGCTCTGTTTATGACTTGCTGTCATAATCTAGAAATCTGCCTGTTTCTTATGCGTGATAAAGATAGTATCAAAGCTCAGCAGATACTGTGCTTATTTATTTATGTAATAAAATTTAAATGAGGAAATTGTTAACAACTGATTTTTCCACAGACATTCCTGAACATGTTTGTTGACAGCAATCAGGATGCACGAAGACGATCTGTAAATGAAGATGATAACCCACCTTCTCCTATTGGAGGAGATATGATGGATTCTTTGATATCGCAGCTTCAACCCCAGCAGCCACCACAGCAACCACAACAACAGGTACCCTCCAGGCAAATTAAGAAATGTTTATTGTCTTCCACAACTGTAGGTTTCTAAGAACTTGTGTTCTAAAAGGACTAGCATTAGGAAATGGAAAGGGAGACTATAAAACTGCTCTGCTGTGGAATTCCCCTTGGGGCAAAACGTATTAGTTTATTTTGCCATTTCTCATTCCAGTGTAAACAGCCCATAGCATATGAACAGTAGCTTTGGAAGGTCACATGAGACTTATTGCCTTAGAAGCAAAGGACTGAAGGAGGCTAAATGACTGTTTAAGATAAAAGATGGGAGGGGGAGTCCAGAGGCTTTGCTGTTACAAGGTGGCAGATAAAAAGGAATGAGATACAGAGGTATTATATCTTGAGGGGAAACTGCAAAAAGTCACTGAAAAAAATAGTGAGCACTGCACAAGGTGAAACAGAGAATCAGACTTCTATGTTGATGAACCTGTAAGATTTCATAGCTGGGGACCAAACTCTCCCCTGCACATACAGTTATAGTGTGTGTGTGTGTGTATATATATATAGTTTTAGTTCTAGTACAAAATAATGAAAAATTTTTGTTGTCCTGTGTTGACAATTTCAGCCATTTGCAAAACAGGCAGGAGCATCAGGAGCATATCCTCTTACTTCACCACCCACCTCCTATCACAACACAGTGACGCCATCTCCATCTATGATGCACACACAGTCACCAGGTAAGATGGCTGAGAGTCTGTGTGCTAATCATGTGCTGAAGGTATACACGCAGCTCTTTGTGCATGCATGCTTTTTGTATTATTTGAGCTGTGTTTAGCTCCAAGTTAGCCAAGAGAATGCACCTTATATTGTGGGAAAATAGCAAAGTCAAGTCCTGCCGTGCATGTTTTGGAAAGTACATTTTGAAGCTAAAAAAAAAATTTCATGAAACTGTCATCTTTAGCTGGGTAATATTTGGGACTGTTTCATTCTTACAGCTCACAACTTGCTCAGGTCAAAATCTGTTAATTTTAAATATCTGCTTCTTCAGAAAAGCTTTTCATCACCAAAGCTCTGCTTTTCACTCCCAGTTGTTATAGCGCAACAGCTGAAAATATTTAAATTTGGGGAAGGGCTGGCCAGGGGGGAAATGCCATTCTTCAAGCCAAATATCTTGGAAAGTTTCCTTTGTGTGGTGAATCAATCTGGAAAATATAACACTCATGCAGTGTACTAAATGAAGCCTTTGAGTGCAAAAACAAAGTCTCATGAATCTTGTTTGTTGTCTCCCTAAAAAGGAGATAGCTGTAGCAGTTGATAGAAAAAAATTATAAGAGAAGTGTGAAATGTGTATGTTGAGTGATGTGGTGTCTTTGATTAGGAAATTTGCATGCCGCAAGCTCACCTAGTGGAGCTTTAAGAGCACCATCACCAGCATCCTTTGGTCCAACTCCTTCACCTTCCTCTCTTGGAATCACAATGGGACAAACAGCTAACTTTGCCAGCCCACATGGTGAGTTCTTTACTGGCAGGTGTATATATAGTGACAGGGAGGGCACATTTGCTTCTTGAAATTGAGTCTTCTGGAGCAGACCTAAGTTAATTGAGAAAAATTCGTGTTCTGTAATTGGCTCAAGTAGCTGTTTTCATACATGTGGGTGTAACTCTTAACAGTAGTCAAAAGTAGCTGCATGGCATGTTGAGGTGTTCCTAACAATTTAAAAATTGACTATCAGTCACTTTCCAGCCTACTAATGTGGGGAAATTCCATGTGGTCTTGTAGCAGAACAATGGTTGCAGCTTTTAATGACCATTGTCTGTTGTTAGATAATGTATTTTCACCGCTTACATTTCCTGGGAAAATAACTGGAACAGGTTAGAAATTCAAATACTTGCAATTTGGAAACATTGTCAAAGTCTTGCTGGTTTGACATACCTATATGTGAGCAACATGCCTTTTGGTTGTTTCCTTTATTAAGTTTTTTTTGAAAGCTGCCAAAACAATTGTTTATTGTAATCACAGTGCATTGGAAACCATTCCATAGGTCACAGTAAATGAACAGTTCAGATTATAATTTTAGCACACTATTTTAACTGTCAAGATGAACAATGTGAGATAGATATACAACAGACTGTTTAAGAAGCTTGTTCTGATCAGTGGAGTGCAAAACCAAAGATACCTTTGTGGAGATAACCGCAAGATACTGAATAGATAAGGAACAGTCTAGCTAAGGCTTTCCTTTGCTAAGAAGCAGTAGAAGTCCAAGTCTATAGGCAAGAGCTCTTTTTAGTTTAGACCTTGCTACGTGTTGAACATGCCAATTTGCCTTAACATTCAATTTCATTTTACTTTTTAAAAAATACAACCAGAAGACCCTTGAATCTTTATCTTGCTTTCCCCCCCGCCCCTTTATGTGTTTTATATGGTTGTAAAATGTAGTCTAAAGGCTTGCAGACGCTTTCATGCTTTACAGATTTTGGTAGGCCTTTTTCAGATCTCTAGATTAGAAAACCTCATACTTTTTTAAAAAATAATAACAGTCTTGTAACATCTGTAGGTACCATAGACCCAAGCTCACCATACACCATGATGTCACCCAGTCAGCGTGCAGGAAACTGGCCAGGATCTCCCCAGGTCTCTGGTCCATCACCAGCAGCACGGATGCCTGGAATGTCACCAGTCAACCCCTCCCTTCATTCACCTGTCCCAGATGCCTCACATTCCCCACGAGCTGGAACAAGTAGGCTTCTTTATCAGTGTTATGACTGTGAAACACTCATGTTTAACATTTCTAGTTCTGTTCTTTTTAGTAGTTTTGTATGTAAGCCTAACAGTCCACTGCCCTTGTGCAGTAAAGTATCGAAGGAAATGAAGCCTTTGTTCTGTCCAGGTTCAAATCTTCTATAACAAATTGGTAAACGAGTTAAATCATACAGCATAAACTTCAGCAGCATTGATACCTCCTGGCGCACTGCAGAAATTAGTCTTAAACTATTGAGCTCCGTGACTGAGAGAAAATTCTTCGGAATGAAAGCAATGATAAGCATATTTGCCTACCCAAATACTAACTTTTCACATCATAGAGTTGTAATGCAGCTCTTGCACAACTGATTTAGCCATCTTTTACATTTCATTGAGTTTGTTGTGCAAACCTGCTGTCTGCTGGCATGCTGCAGGAAAAGGAAAAGGGAGTAGGATTTTAATGTTACTGAGACTCTTTGCATGGGTGGAGGGTTGAAACTCTAGTTCTTTGACTTTGTCTATCTGTTGCATATCACTAGGCAGCCAAATTCTAAAGTAAGAAGGACTAAGCTTTGGCCCAGAGAACTCATTGTATACCGACAACAAATAAAGCAAACATGTATCTTATGTTTCAGCTTAAATCCTTCCTTACTGCACGTACTTTTCCCATATCAATAGGTTCCCAAGCAATGCCAACGAGCATGCCTCCACCTCGTAAACTACCTCAGCGCTCTTGGGCTGCATCCATACCTACAATCCTCACCCACAGTGCCTTGAATATTCTGCTGTTGCCCTCTCCTACCCCTGGGCTTGTGCCGGGGCTAGCTGGCAGCTATCTTTGCTCCCCTCTTGAGCGATTCCTTGGATCAGTTATTATGAGAAGGCATCTTCAGAGGATCATACAACAGGAAACGGTATGGTTTTGGTTGTTTTAGTATTGACTTGCGAGTATGACTTCACAACAGTTCTGTTCCATGCTTCTGTACTCCATGTCTTTCAAATCAGGCACAAACTGAAATGCTTCAAATATATAAGTATTTGCAGTTGGACTTGTGCTATACTTCTGAATCTTGCCGTCTAAAGTGTCAAAATTTAGAAAAAACATTTAGTTCCGCTTCTTTTCCACAAGTTAGGAGTGGAAAGCTCCTAACTTGATGAAATTTGTGCAATCAAATTGTAACATTTGATAAATGATATGATAGCAAGGCTATGGCCAGATTTTCAGATGCCATGGCTTCTGTGAGTTTAGCACATCCACTGGGAGTTAATTAGTACAGCTATAGGGTTGCTATGGATGCCACTACTTGGCAGGAGTGCCCAATAAAGTAGTTACTAGTTGACAATAACTGAACTACTTAGTCATGAATGTTTAGGGTTTGGGAGAGACAGTGTGTGCCTCTTCACTTCTTTGGCATTGATTCAGTGACAGAGAAAGAAGCCAAATCTTGCATAAGCTTCATTCTCAAGTCAGTTTTACCTGTATACAAATACTGTGTTTCTTCCTGGAAAGAGGGCAGATTGATCACTACAGTCTTGGGAGTGAATGTGTGTGTGTGTGTGCGCGTTCATGCTATTTAACAAATGACTGATTGAATGTGATGCTTCTTCTTATGCAGCTACAGTTAATAAACTCCAATGAACCAGGTGTAATTATGTTTAAGACGGAGGCACTGAAGTGCAGGGTTGCTCTCAATCCCAAAACCAACCAGACCTTGCAACTGAAAGTAACACCTGAGAATACAGGACAATGGAAATCGGAGGAGTTACAAGTTCTGGAGAAATTCTTTGAAACGAGGGTATGTACTCAAATCATTAATGTTCAGCTTTTTGTGCATTGTTTTTAATTTCTGGTGGTGTTTTGAGTGGTACTGGTGACTTTCGTTGGCATGTGTAAGGGCTGCAAAATATAAAATTAACAGCTGTGCATGCTGGTTACTATATTAAAAGATACAGCTATTATCTAAATAGGCGGTACTAAATAGTGTCTTTCTTCAGGTTGCAGGACCACCCTTTAAAGCAAACACCCTGATAGCCTTCACAAAATTACTAGGGGCTCCAACGCATATCCTCAGGGACTGCGTACACATCATGAAACTTGAGCTGGTAAGATCTGTTTAGTTCACCCAACTTTGGTTATTATATTTTTATAAAAGGTGCTGTATCTTTATAAACTCATAAATTACCCTATATATATGTTACTTAGTGTTAATAAAGAGGTTCTTTACTTCTAGTTCCCCTGGAAACTCTCAAAATTTCTCCTTTAAACTGATGATTTTGAGAAACTGCAGGCATGTTACTGCACAATAGGCACATGCATAGGCTGACTGCAATCTTTCTGATTGTATTCTTGTTTACCCTGTGGTCAATTCTTTCAGAGTTTTTCTGACTTATGCTAAACCTGGCAACATCTGCAAGTTTAGCTAGAGAGGCACATTCTACTTTCTAACACTTCCCTAGTTCATAGCTGTGTATGTCACTGACGTGAGGCCTTTGCTCTTCTTTCTCTGTGCTGCTCTTTCGAAACAGTTCCCTGATCAGGCAAGTCAGCTGAAATGGAATGTGCAGTTTTGTTTAACAATTCCTCCCAGTGCACCGCCAATTGCGCCTCCAGGAACACCTGCTGTTGTGCTGAAATCCAAAATGTTGTTTTTTGTAAGTAGAGCTATCTGTTTTAAAATTTTGTGGGCTGCGTGTCAGGGGTTAGTAGCAAAACATAAGCATGCTATATCTGACAACTGTAATAGCTAAAAATGTTCTGCAGTTTGGAAGCCTAGATTTGCGTGCATCTTTGTTGTAATGAGTTCAGTTAGTGTTCCTATTCTCCCTCCTATAAAAGCACAGCAACTCTTTCCATTTGGTGTTCTTGAAGAGATGTTGACAACATATAAAGCTCAGTTCCCTCTGGTCTGTGGGTATCTTCGAATGCTCAACTTCTGGGTGTTTTGTTCTTCTTTGAAGCACTAACCACCTAGATCAGATGATACACACATCAGTAGTGCTGGGAAAGGATAGCAGGAATGAGATGTTTAGAACAAATCTATATTAGTGTAATCTCTGAGGCAATGCTCACTGTAGGGTGCTTTTGAAAAGAATATAGTCCACACCTGGCTGATAACTTCTCTGTTACAGAATTGATGTGTGAAAACTGAGGGGGTGGAAGTGCATGCTGTCTGTAGGCCTAGAGTGTTTAACTGTATCAGAAGTTGGGCTGAAATACGTGGTCATTCAATTTAACACACTTTTTTCCCCGCAGCTCCAGCTAACACAGAAAACAACAGTCCCCCAGGAAGCTGTTAGTATTATTGTTCCAATTATTTATGATATGGCTTCGGGTACAACGCAACAGGCTGACATTCCCAGGCAGCAGAACTCTTCTGTTGCTGCTCCAATGATGGTTAGCAATATTCTAAAGAGGTTTGCTGAACTGAATTCACCACGACCAGGTACTGTACATGTCCAGTAGATATATTCTCTTCACCCAGACATCTGTGACAAATCTCCAGTGTAAAACTAAACCTCTCTTAAGTCTGAATTCTTCTTGGTTTCTATCATACTTCTTTAGTGATTATAAACTCCTGATGTGACAGGCAATACATAACTTAATAGCAAGTACTGCCAACACAGCAGAAGGTTACACTGATGATTCAGGCTGGATTTTGCTGTTCTGCCCAAGTCATAGAATGCTCCTCTTGTTGGCCCAACTCTTGCTGCACAGTAGGAGTCATATTTTTTAACAAATGGGCCCAGAATGAGTCACAAGAAATATGCTATGGTCAAGTGTCAGTTTTCATGGTTAATTATGAAGTTATTGAGCTTAACAGTAGAATATAAAGGGATGTTAAAATAGTTATCAGAACTTGTCCACGTGCTGTGAATGATTAAAAAGTAATTGGAGTGATTGTATACTCCTTTGTCAGTGTGTACGCTAACAGAGGTGCATACAGTTCTGTCCACCAAACGTGCTGTGAAGTGTTTGAGCTAAATAGGTTGTTCTGAATGTTCATCGGCCCGTAGGTAGTGCACTGTGAGCAACGTTGTGCTTTGCTTTCCCTCTTGTCTGTCATGCTTTTGTTTGTTTGGTTTTTTTAAATATCTGAAACATTGAACAACAGTAGCAGGTTCTTTGGGCAGCATGTTGTCTGTAAGCAGTGGTTTGGGCTCCTAATACACAGATGGCTCATAAGAACAATAACTTTAGTTCTACTGTAGTTACATACTGAAGAACAAAGTCTTTTTCCAATAACCCAGTGGATAGATTGAAGTTGTGAATCCAGAGGTTGAATTCTACTTCTATTCTGTATAATTATTCATCTTGTTGTTATGCGGTAATTTTGACTATGCTTGATGGTTTATTTCGATTGCTAGAACATGAGCAATGTTTATCTTAAATTGGTGTGGATATGCATACATTTCTGAAAATTGTGATGAGATTTAAATTAACATACATTTTCTGTTTAACATATAGTAATAGTATAGGTAAACAGGAGAGAGAATAGCCTTGAGGGTGTGTGGGGATTACCTGTAAGAGTTCTGTATGTGGTACAGAACTGTTGTTTGTATAGCACGTTTATTTCAAGATACGTTAGGTAAACTTCAGGTGTTTCTTCTGGAAGGTGCTTCCCCCCTGAGTTCCCCTAGTGTGGGGAAGGGTAGATAATCGTTTTCCTGTTTATTATTGCACTAAGTTGTGTTTTAAGGTAAACCCTCCACAAAATACCGCAGCATAGGGAGCTGCTCTGGAGTATCCCAGGTGAGATGTTGTCCTATGATCATTAGGTAGATCAGGATAGACAATTTTTTTTTGGCACACAAGTTTTGAAGTATTTTAGGAATGCGGTACAGGGAGCAGAGTATAGCCAGGGGAAAAACTGCATATAAAAAGAGCTTGTGGCCCCAAGTGGAACCTTATCCAGGCAAAGAAGAATGTAGCTAGCTGAGCAGAAGACATTTCTAGTAGTCTTTCCTCTGACTTCTGAAAGAAAGAATGAGTCTGTATGGATTGATTTATTTATTACCACCACCCAGCCAAATTAGGATCTTTCCTGAAGACACTTGAAATGCAATTTCCTGTGTTCTCACTGTCAAAACTTACATTATTATATCTGATAAAAGAGAATAAGATACCTTCTTTTCTTTGCCAATGAAAGGTGAGAGATAGGAAAGCCAACAGATGAAAGTAGATAGTTGTGAGACTTCTTTTACAACAGCAGTACATGGGAGATCCCAGATGTGTATCCTTCCTCTTCTGATGCTACTGTGCTGTACCCGGGATTTTCCTACCTGTGTTAGCTCTTCTGCTGCACTAATTGCAATTTGCTTGGTTAAGTGAATTTTTCATTGTTTCAGTCAGAAAGGACCAGGGCTTCCCATCATGCACGTATGATATTACTGGCACTTTCATTGTAACCCGTAATCAGTGTTGCCTCGTTTTGGCTGTATCTTTTTTACCTTTCTCTCTTTGTGAGGAAGTATTTTGTATTCAGCTTAATTTTCCTCTTAATAAAATGGTAGTGCCTGAAAAGTAAGTTTTTTTGGAAGAGTTTTCTTTTCAGATCTGTGGGCAAACACATTCTGCTGTGTTTAACAGTAAAATGTTGACTCATTGTGAGTATGCTGTCTTTCTGAGATCACTTTACCTATGCCTCCATGGGAAAAAAATATTTTATTTTGGGGAAGTAATCATATGAACTGAGATGGAATCAGTGCCCTGGAATAATAGCATTAAACTTGAGCTGTAAGTCTACAACCTGTGTTATGTAGTGGAAATCAGTCTGGTAAGGAAATGAAGGTCCCTACAGATGCTGGAGGTGACCCTTAGAGAGGAGATCAAGGGACTTGTGATATTTCTGAAGGCACTTCGTGACTAAGCATTTTTCAGTGTCTGAATTTCAGTGATGCAGTGGATGGTATTTAGCCCAGATTTGTAGCTTTGATATGATAATGACTTGCCCAGAATAATCTTGGGAATCCCTAGTTGGGCAGTTAGGATTAAGGCATCCCAACAGGCTCTGCTCTTATCTCTTTGCTCACACTGTTGCTCCTTCAGCAACAGAATTCAATGTCTTCCAATTGATGTTTTTTGAAATATGCAGGAAAAGTTCATCCCACAGTGACCAGGGTACAATAGTGGCTATTAATTGTGTTCTCTTACCAGGAAACAGTAGATGAAAGTCACAGCTGCTTCACCTTTTGTTGTTCTCATTAAACCCTTTTATTCTATTGGTTTTAACTTTTTTAAGCTATTTCAGAATGGGGGGGGGGGGGGGTTGTTGTCCAAAAAATGCTGGTATTCAAAACAGCTGTTGCTGGTTTTTTCTCTCTGTATTAGATCTCAGCTGTCTGAAACAAAAGTCCATTTGCTCTGTGTTTTATTTTGCAGTTTAGATGTCAAGGGTAGAGCCAGAGCAATTTGGTTGAAAGGAGCAGATTTCTGACTTTTGCCCAGTCTTGGAATTGGAAATGTTTCCAAAACTAGGCTTAGACCAGAAAACATCTTCCAGCTGTTTCAGACTTGAGTCTTGAAATGTTTAGTTTCTGCTCTTAATCAATACAAATAGAAGTTGAAAAAGTGGTTTTTTTTCTTTATAAGATGTAGTGCTTCTAATTAATAACATACAGAAAAATTCAGATTGCAGTGCCATGTAAGATAAATTCTAGTATCAAGTCAATCTGACGTTCAAAAGCAATTAAAAGTTGGGAGCTTCTTGCAATTCCACGACCAACAAGCAAGAGCGGTGTTGCTGGGAAAGCCGGAGCTGCTTCACTTAAAATCATGCCAAATCCTGACGTCCCTGGAGGTCGCTGGGATTGGCGAGTCGCAGTCACCGTGTACCGTCACCCCCTGCCCGTACAGGGTACGGGCTAGTGGCCGGGCTAGTGCCGTGCCGGCGGGGTCGGAGTCGGCATAGGGCGCTGCCTCGGGAGCTTGTTAGAGTGAAGGCCTGTCTGTGGCGTGATGCTAACCTGTCTCTTTTCCCTGTTCCAGGTGAATGCACAATATTTGCAGCCGTTCGTGATTTGATGGTTAATCTTACGCTGCCCCCTGGTGGGCGTCCCTAGACACTTTTAAAAGAAGGCTGAAAGTGAGACAAAACAGCAAAAAAAAAAAAAAAAAAAAAAAAAAAATAAAGCCTTCGGTTAAAAGAGGACGTTTTAATTTTACCTTTTTTTTTAAGAGCTAACTATAATAAACTGGCAAACTTTCAGGGATGCACTTTCATCAAATGAGTATCACCACGACTTTTGTATAGTGCTGTTGTATAGTGTGTTTTAATGGGAGACACTTCAGACTAGGTAATAGATTGAAGTATCAGCTTGCTGGTAATAGATTTAATATTCTGTTTTATACTATAAAGATTATGAAAATGCCAAACTTGTTTGTTTTTCTGTTTTTCTTATGTTTTGGTGTAATAGTCTTTTTTTAAGGCAGGTCTGTCATTTTTGAATACTGTAAAACTGTGACAAACTTTATATTGAAGCTGTATTTTAATATGACTGCTTTGAATCCTTAAACAATTTATTTGGGCTTGTTGTAAACATGTCCCCACAAAGCAATATTTAATAAACTGGATTAAAAAATCTTAAACTGGATGTTGTATAATCTTAAACTTTATTCCTCTCCACTGTAGCCTCTGGCCACTTCTCTTGTATTCACACTTACTTGGCTGTCTCTGTATGTGGTCTTGTTTCTGCACACACACATGGGCTGCTAACTTAAAAAAAAAAAAACAAAAACCCACAAGGTTTGGGGTGTGGTGGGTTTTTTTATTTATTTATTCTGTGGGTTGGTTTGATTTGTTCCAAGTCATAGGAGGACAGAGTTTGTACATTTTCCTGATTATATAAATAACCAGTAATTACTTAGAACAATGCTTCATTTCTTACGGTCATAAGGAACTACATCTGTTCTGTCCCAAAAGCAAAGTTAGGTGGAAGAAAGCACCTTTTTACGTCTGACCTGGAGTTTGTAGTTACAGGCACCTCTGTAATAATAGACTCTTACTTGTCTTATTGTAAAGGCAGGTAGAGTAGAAGCTTGAGCTGTGTACCATGAAATTGGAGAGACTGACCCAAAAAAGAAACAACCTGACATTCAACTTTTTGAATTGGATGTATGTAGATAACTTTCTCACTGATGACTGAAGGCTCCTGTAATTGAATAAAATTTCCATCCTTAGGAATTACTCTGTCATTTAACTATTTGTCCTCATGGATCAGTATTCTCAAATATTTTTTTCCTGACTTCCTGCAAGAGTAGCTTTCTACGATGCTGCCTCACTCCCTTTGCCAAGTTCTGTCAGCTCCCTGCTCAGCTGAAGGATGTTTTAAACTAATTTCAGAAATCTTTTGCTGGATGTATTCTAGCCTGCCTTGCTGGCTTTAAGGCTGCGTGTTGCCCCAACTGTCACAATGCTTCTTTCCCTATGAATGAATAAGTCTACTTCTAATGGCAAGAGCTTTGAAATAATCTTTTGGTTGGTGTCCACTTCAGCTTTCAGCCTTGAACCTGTGTCTTTGGGTATTGGTACTGTATCGGTACTTCTCTAACCTGTGTCTGTCTTAACAGATGGTTATACAGTTTCTGCCTCTGAAATACAAAACACATCCACTGGAGTGAAAACCCTGGCAATCTTTAAATGCTGCTGCTGCTCAATTGGAAAGATTTTGCATTTCTATCCCCAACTAAACCGATGTTTTAAAATTGAGAGGTGATACAAGTATGCCTGAAAAAGACTGGCTATTATTCTGGCTACTCATCTGGATTCAAGGTCTGAGCATTCCCACACCTAAAAGCAGCTTTCTGATACACAGAGAAGTGTCTGCTGTTCTTTGTGCTAAGGGGCAGGTGAGTGTGATGGTGGGCAAAGGTGCCCTCCCCACCCCTCGAGAGCTTCAGCACTTGAAAGTAAAAGCAGGGGGAGTTCTCCCCACAGGGCAGAGAAAACAAAATACATAGACTAGTGACAGGTAGTTATGAACTGACATTCCCAATCTGAGATTATGGGAAGACTGAATTTTGTTTTATATTATACACACCACTTCTCAATATACACCACATTTTAAGCCTTTCTCCTAAATAATTACATTCTTTAGGAAAACACTACTAGTAAAAGGAAGCATTTCACACTGATCAGTGACACTTGTTCTTTTCAAAGAAAAGACTATGTGTATTTACAAGTGCAGTTTTAAGTTTAGTTTTTTATGTGTTCAGTCTAGTTTTCTGGTAGCCAGATGTTATATCCACCTGCTGCACTGGGACTATTTATAGATTTTCATTCTTACAGGAGATTTGGTTGTCCCATTTATTTCATTAAAAGTGCTGCAGTGACCACATCCTGCAGTACCTTGTTTCTGATAAATCTGCCTGTGGGACAAGTGTGAGAGAAATGGAATTATACAGAGAAAAATAACAGGTCTGAACTGATCCACAGATCTGGCATAGCAATGTTAGCCAGCATCAAATGGGAACACAACATTTTAATTACCCAAAAAATAGACTTCGGGGCTTTCTGGACGACAAATAATCATGTTAATACTGATCACGTTAAAGGTTTTCTTAATATAGAAAAGAGGGGAGAGGCTTTCCTGAGCCCTGCAAAGACTCAGACAAGGAGTTGAATCAAGGTGAGTTTTGGATGGTTTTTTTTTTGCTTGAAACTAGGTTTAAATTACTTCCTATCCTTTCACATTTGAGTGTCCTGCAGGTTGCCTTTGAGACTGCAAATGTTTTAACTCCATTTACAAAGACTGTAGGAAACAAGTTCTGATAATAAGTACCTGAGACAAAACAAAACTCCATAAAACTAGAAGCTGTTTTTCTTTCAAGAGATATAGTATGTCTCTACTAAGCATGTGCTCAGTTTCATCTATTAGTTCGAACTTACTTTAGTTAGCGGGCATTTTAAAGCAAAATCTTCTGTATGAAAAGTAGCAGATAGACTACTAGGAGAATATTTGGGTCATTTTAATCAGATTTATGATTAAAATGTCAAAGGTGTCACTTCAGAACTTGTGCTATACTAGTTATTTTAGCTCAAGTGGTTATAGTTGTTCCCCTGGCCCAAATTTTCCATGTACCACAGAATTTCAAATGTTTTTAAGGTAAGAATGCATTTCAATAAATGAATGTTTAATTGAAATGTACTAAGCATACATAGCATCTAGACTGTAGTTACAAAGCTGCAACCCCTGTGTAATCCCATAACAGCAATATAATTGAGTTTCGTGTTTAAATTAAATCACATTGACTTAAAATATGCTAGGCTTTTCCTGAGACGCTCCAACAGCCAGTGGTGGTTTGGCATTCAGTGGGTAGATCATAAATTTTTTGCGAATGTTTTTAAGACTTAACTTTGCCTCCAGGAGCATCACAAGCCTGGGAAGCAGTGCTGTGCTGCCCCTTTCCTGCATGACGCTCTCCCTGTGTACTCCCAGCCCCTCACGTTCTTCCACAGCAGTAATTAACTTCTTTGGGAAATGACTCTGCGTAATAAGTTTTACAGGAAATGTCCGGCTGCTGCTCCAAAAGATAAGAGATGCTGAGTGAGGAGGGGTTGTACTTGTGTTGGTTGGAGGCTGTGCAGAGCAGCATGGATGCAGAACGCTACAGCAGCTTAAGCACGGACAGCTTGAATTCCTGCCCCTAGAAATGGAGTTTGGAGGAGCCTCAGGAGGCGGTGGAGGCAGAGCCCCCCCGCCCCCCCGAGCAGGACCCTTCCCTCACACTTGGCTGGAGAGCTGCTGCACGCAGCCAGGAGTGACTGGCATAAGTGACTGCTGTGGGGAAAACCGGTCTCTGCTATGTGAAATAGGGCTCTCACGGGGGTGAAAACGCATGTTTCAGCTTATCATTGACTGGTTTTACTCCTCCCGTGATTCCCCACCACCACACATGTTTTTAAAAGGCCATTTTCAAGGCTGCAAAGGCCAGAGCAGGGGACTTTCAGATGCACTTGAGGCTTTCTTTCAGAGAACAGAGGCTAAAAGGGGAATTTGTCAGAAACTACAAAAAAATGATGTGCTAATAGGCCAGTCTGAGGTGGAGAAGGGTTTTGCTGACATCCATGCTATGTGTTAGAGCAGACAGCTCCCAGGGCAGAGCGGGTCCAGGTGAGAAGGGGTCCCCTCCCTCTTCTCTGCCATGCCTGGGGATGTGTCTGCCCCCCTGCTGTCTAACCCCTCTCAGGGTCGCTGCAGCTAATCAAAAATAAATGAGGAGTCCTGCCCTACCCCGAGGAAACCTGCACTGTGGCCTTGAAGCACTCACATCTCCGCATTGCCCCAACTGGGTGTGTATGGGCAGGGAAGTCCAGTGCCAAGCCCCAGCTCTCGCCTGCAGCCCCCCACCTGGCTGGTGCCCTACTGGCAGGGGCCCTGTAGGCCATGACTGGCCTCCCAGCAGTCTGCTCCTTTCTGCAACTTTATTTTTGAGGCTTCCTCCATGATGAATACAGTCTTGAAAGCAGCTGGCAGCTTGCAAAGCAGTAGGCAAACTCTAAGTGCTGCATTTAAGAGAGACAGAGAAAAGTGCTCCCATCCTTTGAAGCTGATTTTGCAGCAGAGGGAGGGAGGGGGTGGCCAGGGGACTGCAGGCCAGCCGGGGGCCTGCTGTGCTTTCAGCACAGATCTGTGCAAAGCGAGGATGGAACCAGCCTGGCACAGGGCTGGGAGCTGCTGCTGGTGTCTCTGGTGCAGCTCTGTACAGGAGCTTCTGCCTTGCTCCTTGAGGTTACATAGAATAGACTAGACTATTTCAGCTGGAAGGGAGCTGCAACGATCATCTAGCCGAACTGCCTGACCACTTCAGTGATGACCAAGTTAAAGCATGTTATTAAGGGCATTTTCTCCAACTGTCTCTTAAACATCAACAGGCTTGGGGCATCAACCACCTCTCTAGGAAGCCGGTTCCAGTGTTTGACCTCCCTCTTGGTAAAGAAATACTTCCTAATGTCCAGTCTAAACCTCCCCAGTGCAGCTTTGAACCATTCCCACACATCCTGTCACTAGGATACCAGGGAGAAGAAATCAACACCTCCCTCCCCACTTCCCCTCCTGGGGAAGCTGTAGAGAGCAATGAGATTGTCACAGCCTCCTTTTCTCTGAACTAGACAAGCCAAAGTCCTTAGCTGCTCCTCACAGGACATGCATTCCAGCCCTTCCACCAGCTTTATTGCCCTCCTCTGGACACATTCAAGGACCTTCACATCCTCCTTAAATGGTGGGACCCAGAACGGCACACAGTATTCCAACTGAGGCTACACCAATGCTGAATACAGCGGGATAATCACCTCCTTTGACCAGCTGGTTATGCTGCATTTGATGCACCCCAGAATGCAGTTTGCCCTCTTGGCTGCCAGGGCACGCTGCTGTCTCATACTGAGCCTCCTGCCAACCAGCACCCCCAGATCCCTTGATGCAGGGCTGCTCTCCAGCCACTTCTCTCCCATTTTATACTTGTTATCAGGCCTCTGCTCGTGAAGTGCTGTAATGTTGTAGGAACACAGCATGATTTTCATGCACAGCTGAGAAGCCGCGTTGTTCACTGTGTACCTCCACAGAAGCAATTTCACAATACTGAACGATATTGCTGTTACCACACACTGGTACTATTAAATAAAAGCTAACTCTTTGACTTGCCGATCTGTTAAAACATCATCTAGCAGGACAGACTAGATCTTGTTTAATTACATCTGTCTTCTGTCCTCCCATTAAAAGCTGCAAGGAAAAGAAGTGTTTGTATACATGTGCCGTCAACGAACTATGCCTTAACTATTTGGACAGCCTGCAAAGCTGGCTGTTTCCTAGGGATTTAGCTATGTTAAAATAGCTATTTTAATAACATTACTGTGTGAAAACTGAAGTGTAACTCCAAATACTACTGAGACAGCCTGCCCCCACCACTGGAGCAGGCTGGTTGAGCCCATCTTAGCTACAAGTCCTGCTTAGCTGTCACCTCGGTGCCCAGAGGAGAGTTGCCAGCTACCAGCTGAGACCTAACCTGCGTTTGAACCTAGCTCTACCCTTTCCACCTACTCTGCACTCTTGGGTTCAAGTTTTCCAGTTCAGCTCTCAGTTAACATGTCAGGACACCATATGAGAAGCCATTTGCTGAGCGGCTCTCCCAACAGCACCCTCCTGGCAGCTGCTGCCATGGAAAAACACCTCCTGTGTTCTCCACTCTGTTGCGCTGCACCAGCAGGGATGCAGGAGTTGGCTGCAGAAATCAAACTGCAGACCTCGGCTTTTGCCAGGCAGCTCTTGGGGACCCACAGCAGTCACGCTATTGCATTTTCCACTTAGCAGGAGTCTCCAAAGAGTGCGCTCCATTTGAGCATGTTTTCCCCTGCTAAATAAGTTCCCCAGGTAGTGAACTCGTGCTCGGTCTGCAAGAACCTGCAGGCTAGCCAGCTTCCCAGCTCTGTGTGGGACTGCTCCGCCTAGCTCTCTGCAAGCTGAATTTGCTCAGGGCAGGTATGGACGCCTGTGGGTGTGAGTCAGTCAGGGCCATTTGTTCGAAGGGCCCAGGCTGGGTCCTGTCCCTCTCATATAGCAGTGTAGGTGCAGTCCCTCACCTTCACGGAGGTCCATGCTGAATGCACAGGCATATCATGTGTGTTCGGGGTAGCTCTGGTTGCTTGGAAATGATAATTCCTTTTGATTTCTGTGGGCTGGAATTTGCCTTGGGAGCAACTGTTGTGCTTGATAATGCCTTTTCTTTCATGGTTTCTCACAAATGGGGACCAGAGCAAGCTTTAGAAATAAATTTATTCTTTTCTATGCTCCAGGTGCCAAGGTCTATACATAGTTGATCACAGTCAACTTGAACTCATCTTAGATTTGAAAGCACACTCGTTGGTCCTGAAATCAGGTTTTCGAGTCTGTTTCCTCTACAAACTTCTGCATTTGTTTTTCTGCATTTGTTTTGTTGCAGATGGGTACTTTGAAAAATAAAAAGTTTGCCTACACACCCCCCACTTCTTGCTTGCTGCACAGTTTGGTGCAGTATGGTACCATCCACATTCAACTCTTACTGGAGAGTCAGCTGCTCAGACAAGGAAAGATTAAAGTTTGAAGGAATCAACCTTTTATTCAAACATGGTGTTGACTAGCAAACAGCACATTCTGGGCTTGCTGGAAGAGGATTATTCCAGTTTGTTTCATTTACTTCAGATGATACAACCTTGAAACGTCAGTGGCATTCACAGTCTGGTAGTGATGCTGGACAGAATATGCAGCTGAAGCCCGAGGTGACCCATCAGTGTGTGGGTTTTGTTGTGCAGGTTTACCTAGCTTGTGGGCAGATTAAAATTTTTGGACCAGTTTAATGGGGCATAACAGCACTCCTCCATCTTTTTATCTTTTACAACTGCCTCAGAGACAGACATCAGCAGAAAGACACAGAGGTCATCCTGACCAGAGTATTTCCAAAGAGTCCGCTTTTATTTCATAATCTGTAGTACTGTACAGCCCTACACTGTGCAGGTATTTGTGGACAGTGATACCAGTGCTGGGCACAGCACAGTCACGGCCCTGCAGCGGCACAGCTGCTGCTCTTCTCCTGGGGGGACTGGACATCTCAATGAACTGACGCGTTCTGCAGAAATCAGAGTTTATTCCTGGCTGAAGGGGTTTGGGAGGGGGACCCAAGATTCACTGTGCATGTTGCAGAAGGTACCAGAGGTCTGACTGCTCATACAGCTCTAAAAAGAAGGTAGAAAAAGGGGTTCTGCTTTGCATTTCATGAGAAATATAGGGCTGGCAGTGGCCTCCTGAGTCTCCAAAATCAGATCCATTGCAAGCAATCACACTGTTTATAAACTTGGCAGGCTCCATCTTAAAGTTACATGCTTTTGCCTAAACTCACAAGTCCTCTCAGCATCCCTTGAGAGTGAGGCTTTTGGAGATCCTCACTGCTCTGAGCCTTGGTGCACTACAGAGATTATGTCAGCCACAGAAAGCTATGAGAATGAGGCGATATTTGTAAGCGTCCAAGGAAAAAAATTGCCCTTTTTCTATCCTGTTTCTGTGCTCCAGTCCCTTTGGGCAGAGTTAGGACCACAATCAGGCAGCAGCTGTTAAATCATGATTTTAGAAGCATCTTGATTCGTTCTCCTGCGAGAACAACAACAACAACAAAATTTACCCAGCCACATTTCTCTTTCAAAGACCTATCTTAAAGTCAGGGAGGAGTGGAGGGAGCTGAAGGGAGGAGTGCAGCACAGACTGGCCCAGAGGTGCTCAGCAGCCTGCAGAGGACCCACCACCAACTGGGTAGAGGGACTGTCCCTGGCTGCTTCCCTCCTTCCCCATGGCCGCTCTCCCAGCCCAGGTGCTGGGACACCATTCCTGCAACTGGGAAGGAGCGGGAATGTCTCTCTTGGGCTGGCATTGCCTGTTCTGTTCTGCTCTTTGTTGCCTCGGACAGCTTCAGTCATCGGGTTGTGTTGTCCATGCGCAGGAGGAAGAAGATCCATGAGGCGAGTTGGAAGAAGAGTTGGGAGGGTGCTTGATCTCCGTGCAAGTAAATGAAAGAGAGCAGGAATTAATAAAGGAGAGACGTCAAGAGGTCTAGAAGAGCAGGAGAGGCTGTCTGAAAAGGTACTTCAACTCTTTCCATTGAAGTCAGTTTATAATTTTAGAGAGGTTAGTTTAAGGAAAGCAACGGGCAGATAGCTCTGTAGGATTCGTTGTTTGACCTTAAAGAAAATATTTGCTGATGAAGGCCTGAACAAGCAAAGGCAGATTTTTAGGTTGCCATGTGACAAATTTGAAGTCCCTCCAAAAGGGATCAGAAATGTTCTCCATCTTTTCACAACTCTCTTGTTTGAGTCCAGCTTGGCAATTTTTCAGAGAACGCCTCACACATTTTCCTTTGACTCCATTGTTGGCATTTGTGAGCTGCTCTCTCGCTCCTCGGTGCAGTTATGCAGCGCTCTCAGACACTTCTTACCTGCCTCAGCAGCAGGGCTCCTCAGTTAACCAAACTAACCAATTAAATTCCAAAAAAGGAATTTTAAAAAGAATTTATTTTTCTCAGCTTTTTTTCCCCATCCCACAGTTTCTTGGAGCTTTTTGTGCTACAGTCAAGATTTTGCATGCACCACGCTATGACTCCGGAGGGCTTAAGTTATCAAAGCTTATACAAGGAAATGGTTTAAAAAAATAATAAAGCCAACTTGTCATTATCAGGTTTTGGAACAAATGTAATTGTGTGAAAGCCTGTTTATGTCTAAATAGGTTGATCTAACGCTATGAGGAAATTTTAAGACTTTTACATTTTTAAACAGTTAAAAAGTTTAAAATTGAATTATTACAAAATTAATCTTTTATGTAAATTCTAATTCCAGTGATGATAGCTGAGACGGGGGTACTGGGTTTTGGGGTTGGATTTTGTAGTTTGGGGGTTTTTTTTCAATGTGAACGTCATTGTGCTTTTGCAAATCTGAATATAGCAACATTGTACTAATCAACAACAACGAACAGAAAGTGAGACTGACCAGTCTGTTATCGTTGTTTTACTTCAGTGCTTATCATACCTTAGTTTTTAAGGAAAGACATCAAAATCTTACTCTGATTCTGTTTGATTTTCCAAATTTTCCTTCCCATTTGAGTTGCACAGGCATTTAAATAAATAAATAAATGAAGGTAACGTCCTCCATTCCATCCCATCCCAAACCTTTGTCGGGATGCCCCAGCTTTTAAAACATGCAGGATTAGCCTGGTTCAGGAACTGGCAGAGCGCATGTTAAAGCTGACGAAATTAAGATCATGCAAGCCATGCAGGAACAGACCAGCCCTGGAGAATTAATTCACATGGTCCTCTTGAGCGAGGGCTGTCCTGAGGAGCCTGCTTCTGGCTGGCACTCGTGGGAGTGCGCCGGAGGAGACCTTCCTCAGCAGGAACAGTCCTTCCTCTGGACCCGAGACAGCACAGGGCCTTTTTGAACAACATAAACATTTTGACTGTGGGAAAGACTTTTTTCTTTTCTTTTTTTTCCTAATAAAAACGTGGCTCTGGACCTAGGTTGAAAGGAAGATGTGGTTAACCCTTTAGTTTCCAGCTGTGGAAGAATGCTTAACACCTTCTTTTTAACACTATTTTTATGTGAACCCACCTGCTGGACCTCGCAACGTTGTCCCATATTTGGCTGTGTTTGACTGCTTTGATAATGTTTTGCCCAGAGAAACTGGGTCATTAGTTTCTTTCCTCTGCATTAGTTTTTTTCCTCTATTTCATTCTTGCACCTTGAAGTCTTTGGGCAGAAGCTGACGTGGGAGCCTTAGGGAAAAAAAAAAGCAAATAATAGCTGTGGTTCAGCTGTGAACTGCTGCCCACGTCGGTAATTTCTGACCTTTAATTTTGGATATGCACTGACAAAAACTGTGCTGTCAGAACTCCGTTTTCCTGCTCTACATAAGACTGGTTTTGACAGTCTCTGCTATTGTCTGGCTAACATCTTCCTCCAGCCCTTCTCCCTGCACAGCTCTGGGTTGTTTTCCTCCATAGATCAGGAGTTAAAATAAAGCTTTTAGCAAATGCAGCATTTCCTCCTCCTCCACTCTTCTATTGTCATAGATGATTTGATAGAACAAATCTAATTTTACCTTTAGCAAGCAGGATATTTTTGATTGGGTTTTTTTCTTGTTATTTCAAACAGCAATTCTTATAATGACAGTGGAAGTGTTCTTTTAAATGAAGTGTTGGTTTTTCTGAGGAAAAACATCCTCCAGCCTGGCTTTCTCTGGTTCCACGTGTTTTTTCTTAAAATTTGTAGTGGGTTTTCAGTTTATAGAAATACTTTTAACCTCATGGTTACTTGGGACATACATGGATCCATATGAAAATTAATATTTTTCCCTTTAATACAGTTACTTGCTCTCTGGCTCTGCTGTATACTCAGTAAGGACACAGAATGGAATGGAATATTTTCAGCATTTCAAAACCAAGATTTTTGTATTGGAGGGGTTTTCCGCTTTTGTTCTCCTTGTCCACTTTGAGGAAGAGTGCCCACCCTGTGCATGCTCCCCTCCATCCATCCTTCCCTGTCCTGACCATCGGTTGCCAAAATCTGGCATTTCATAGACTTTAATCTGAGAACTTATGTTTCACTTCACAGAGTATCTTTGTAAATTTGTTTCTGACATGGAAACTTAAGTTATTTTCCCCATACTCTCAGCATCAAAAAAATCCTTCCAGTCTTTCAGTGTTGGACACAGCAGAAATTTTATTGTCTCTGTTCAAACTCTCATGGAGCATGGAGATGCAGTCCAGCGCTGCCCCCAGCACATATGCATTGCATAGGCTTATTGCTGCTCCCAGGAATTGCCCTGGTAGCGGGAGTTTCTCAGGCCCGGAGTAGGTTTGCCAGGTCCAAGCAGGTGTTCCTCAGAGCCGGTGTCCCCAGCAGCCTCACTGCTTTCAAGGGCAACTTGATTACAAGGCTGCAAACTGATTTTCTTTTTCAGCGCTGTAGCATAAAAGAAAACTTTGCAATCCCGGGCAGTTAGTTTCTCTTGACCATGAACATCAGATGGCAGCTAATTAAATGTTAGTTTTTTGATGAGCGCAGCAGCAGCAGCAAGTTCAGGCGACCTCAGCAGCCTTGTGCCCACCTTCCCCAGTTGTGCAGGCAGGTGGGGGAGCTGCTGGGGAGGGCTCAGGCCGTCCTGGGGCAGGTGCTGGGGGACACAGCTGAAAATGGGGCAAGGGCAGCTGAGATTGCCTTCCTGCTCTGGTCGGGGGGGCTCCACCTGACACGGTACATTTGATTATGGGTGTAAATGACAAAGTGAGAGGACAAATGAGCTGTGCCATGGGCGGCGGGGTCAGCGCTGCAGCAAAGCGGTGTCGTCTGCGGTTGGTCTGACTTTGGTGGGCTGACGAACAACTGCGTCTTTCACACCATGTCCTGAATCTTACCTAGCCTCCACTTTCACAATAGCATGTGTGAAAATGCCGGCTTTTCAGATGGAAAAGTCCCAGAAGCTGACCCATCACCACCTGAGTGGTTTTTAACACTGGGAGGTGTTAAACAACCTGTCATCACTGTAACCTGTTTGTTTCAGGTGTTTCCTGTATCTTTTTCTTTTCTAGATCCCCACTCTGATTCGTAGCTTTTAAAATAATTTAACCACCGTTATTTTTTGCAGTTCATGGGAGAGTCCAAGATCAGAAATATTTACCTCTGGCTAGAGGATACAGAGTTTCACATTAGACATATCAGGAAAATGAGGGACTTTATGTGGTAATACTTCATTCCATCAGGATATTTTTGTCCATTTGTTCTACTCCAACGCTCACAAGAGATGCAGATTAAAAAGAACTATTTGAAGGACAGGAATGCAGAGGCTACAATGCTTTGAAAAATAGAAGCATGAGCAAAACCAAATTTTAACAGAGACTGGAGAGGAAGAGTTTAAGGAGAAAAAAAATGAAGGTAAGAATATAAATTTTTTTTATTTTCTAGCTAAAGTTATGTTGCATGTTACAGAGAAGTTCACAAAAGAATTTGGCAGGCAATAGGATTTAAAGACTTAAGCTTTTTAGATATTTTTTTTCCCCCTCTGCCAAATAGTTAATTTAGGCCACAACAACCAATGACTCCTACACAGTGCTGGAAATGATAGCAACCAGGACTTGTTTTACCACTGTCAAAAACCTGAATATTTTAGCAGCTGTGGAATTTGTTAGTCAGGTCAGGGGCATCAAAATGGCCAAATATGGGGTGGAAAGAAGTTAAAGTGATTTCTGTGTAGATGAACTCCTGGGAACCTCTGGGATAACGGGGGGGGGGGGGAGGGAAGAAAAAAGAAAAGTGAGCAAAATGAGCAGAGGAGGAACTAAAATGCAGAATGGTTGGTTGTGATGTTTAAATCTAGACTGTCTGCTCAAGATGAGGAAGCCGGGCTCGTGACGATGATCATGACTCCTATTGCGACATGTCAGAGGCTGCTTTCCCAAGCGAGTTCCTGGGATGGAGCAGCTTGTCCAGCAGTGAGCTCCTCTTTGGGCACACAGGAGACTCCAGCTCTGCCCTGAGGTGGCAGAGAAGACAGACTTTGAGGGAGCACTGCCCTGAAACGACTTTCTAAAGTTTCAGGCTTTCCACTGCCGTTTGGGCAAGTTGTTTCTCAGCAGGACCATGGGGAAGCGTGGGGAGGCAGAAGTGGGCTGGGGGCTGCCTGCACCCAGCAGCGCGGGCACCCTGAGGGGCTGCTGGCAGCTTGTGCCCATGGGATCCCTAAAAGTCAGAGAAGAGGACGGAGGGGGCTGGAGACCACAGGCTTGGCACATGTCCTGCGGCATCAGCAGCTGCCTGCAGGCGATATCATTTCTTTCAGTTTTGTGCCTGGCCCCTGTGACTTCCTCTGTATTCCCTTTAGTACTGACTCTTCCATTCCCTTGTATAAAAAACAGTAGTTGGGGGACAAAGGCAAGATTGAAGTGACCACTGTGCTGCAGGTTAACACTGAGGCCATACGCTTTGACAGTGCTATTTGTGTCCTGGCATGCTTGTTTTCCTGATTTGCTTGGGCTTATTTTTGGTACACTTATTTTGCTTTTCTCTAAAAGTAACACACATCAAAGCCAGGTTCTGGTAGTCAGCATCACTTTTGGGATGACAGTGGTACGGGCACAGTTTTCCTGCAGATGTTTTTACTGGATATCTTTTTAGGTGGATGTATTCCTATTAGCCTTATGAGTTTATAAATCCTCATTTTTACAAAATATTGACCATACTTTTTTAAAAAAACATGGAAAGTATGTAAAAATATTTTCACTTTTTGATAAAAGTAATGTTTTAAATGTTTTAATAGGGGGAGGAAACCTCTTCCAATGTTTTGCTTCTAAAGACCAATGTAACTGTGTGTGCATGTGCACAGAAGAGATCAAGACCAATTCATATAGAGAGAGTGCTTATCTTAGGTTTTGCATTTTTCAGTTATGCCTTCTCACCCCATCCACTTCTCTGCATGACAG
Source organism: Strix aluco (assembly GCF_031877795.1). Lineage (NCBI taxonomy): Eukaryota > Metazoa > Chordata > Aves > Strigiformes > Strigidae > Strix > Strix aluco. The sequence goes on from NC_133932.1 coordinate 42,610,088, forward strand.
ACAGTTGACTGTACTTCGTTTTTCTAGCACATTTTCCTTTCAGGTTACCCAGAGCTACTCTGACCATTTGGGTGCCACCAGGCTTCCCTTGGAAATAAGACCACATTCAGCCATGAAACAGAGCTCTCTGCTCCCAAGGATATATATAATAACCTGAAAATTTCCAGAGGGCAGAGCTGCACGTTCACCAGCTAACCATGCTAACTCACCTGTCTGCAAAGCTGATGACTTTCTCAGGGTTGGCTGCCCTGGTTAGAGGTGCTCCAGCAGCTCTGGAGGTGGCAGCTCAGCTATGGGAAGCACTGTCAGGGGAGTCTGGCTGCCTCCTCTTGGCTCTGTCAACTAGCTGAAACATTTGAGATAGACAGGTCGATTGAAAATAATTGGTACAGCTTTTTTTATGTATTTTTTCCTCCTTTTTTTGCTGCAGCAGAGACTAAGAGTGACAGAAATAGGAGTTGAGAGCTGTCTGATCACTTAAAGGTTTTTTTCTTTCCAAGCTGATGCTGTACATTAGTCAAGATTTTGATTGATGACCTACTGTAGGATGTAGTTAAGAGCTCCCATTTAGCTCCACTGTGTTCCAAATGCTGTAATTGATTACACAGGTATTGCGACAGACTTTTTTTTATCAATTCCTCGGGTACTTTGACCATGGCATTTTAAGGAAGTACTTAAAATAAGGGGTTGATCAGGTAAGTAGGTAGGCAGCACTGAAGTCTTTCAAGTCAGTGACCTTACAGTGTTGGCTAGAAGCTACCAGCTAAATTACTATGAATTTATCTTAGCCATACTGCTTCTATCCCCGTTGCCTAATGGAAAGCATATGCTCACTAGATTAAGGGCATGTAAATTTGTCATCATGAATTCATGCACTGGAGCATAATTACAGTGGAATTTGACTGCCTTTATAAAAACATTTGGTGCAACCATGAATTTTATTTCCCTTATGAAGCATTCTACATATTTTATGATGCGTATTCATGCCAAGAACTTATGTACTTTTTGTGATGTTGGGTGACATTGATGGCATTACTAAATTTGATTGCCAGAGTTTGTTAGTGTGAAGCTGTTCTTCAGCAATGGAAGAATCTCTTCAAACTCTGAAAGCACACTGGCAAGGTAAGTCCCTATTTAAGGATGGGGTTTATATTCTAAAAGCTGTCTTCAACCACTCTTGAGTATACATGCAGTTTAGCATGCCTTTTTGACATATTCTAGAAAAGAATTCCTGATAATTTTGTTATAGATGTCTATCAGACTCTCAACAGTTTCAGAGCACTGCTTATCCTGTTCCTGGTTTTAGACAGCCCTTCAGCAGACCCACCTCCTGCCTGTCATAGACAGACACCATCTGTAGCAGTTGATTTTCCAGCAGGTCAGGTAGGAGAGTGCACTGGAGCAGGCTATTTGTATGTGTGGCTTGATGTCATCAGTCAGTTTCTGCTGTTTATTTGAGAGGAATGTGGTCACTTGGGCTTTCTGTACCCTGTACCTCATCATTGGTCAGGCAGGACACACGTTGCCCAAGTCTGAGTAGAAAGAAGAGCGCAGTGATTTCACAGCAGTCGCATTGTGCCAGAGCACGAGTCTCTGAGAAGTGTGGGAAGTGTAATATCTGCTAGTGCTCCACTGACTACCTGAGATGTTTAAAAAAAAAAAAAAAAAAAAAAAAAGGAACAGAAGCTGAGGGACCCAAATTTGTCACTGGACCCGGAGATTGCAGTCATTTACAGCAAGACCAAAGACTTTCCCAGGAGTGGTCCCAGTTCAGAGACCTGCTGTGGTTTGTGGTTGCAAGCAGGGCCTGGAGAGGGTTTGGCACCAGCAGTGCCAGCGTCTGTGCTAGCTCTGCACAAAGGTGCTTGTGGGAGTCTTTGGTCTCTGTTCCAGTGACACACCACATGCCAGCCCTGCTCCTGCAGGGACACAGCTTCTGTGTACACTGGCTAGCTTTCACTCACTTTTCCATCCTTCACACCGTGAGCTGCAGAAGCCTTTTATAGTTTAGTGCCTTGCAAGTAACTGTAGTTCCTCTATAGCAACACCTTGTAGTAGTGGCAGAACAGGACAGGAAATAAACTTCTAAGTTCCCCATTCATTCCAGCAGAACAAAAGAAACTGGATTTGAAATCCTATACTTCCATCTTCTTTGATCTACCTCCTTTTCTGTCCTGCAATACTTGTGTGGATCCCCTCTCCCACCTCTACAAAGATGAAAATTCTTAAGAATATGGTTCAGGAATATTAATAATATGGTTCAGGCCTGCAGAGGAGAAAATAAATAATACAGGACAGTCCCCAACCCTTACTTGAGCATGAGATTTAATTTTTTCTACAGAATACTTGTGAATTTTAGCTCAAAGCACCCACTTCACCACAGCCAAAAAAGTGCATCAATACAGGATTCAAGATTTCATTGGTCCTGTGGGCTTTTTTTGTTTTGAGACAGATGCTTATCTCCTTACTAGACTCTGGCAGAGTCCTTATTACCTGCATTAATCCCAGCAATCACTTGCAACATTGCTCAGCATTTGCATTTCAACATGGTTTCTTCATTTTCACTTCCTTCCGCCCCTCCCCCCCCCCCCCCCCCCCCCCAAAACCTGAACACAACATTTACACATTTCAGATCTGCTTTAGGCTTTCCTTGCCTGTGTGTTGCAACAGCAGTGCATTGGCTGGAAGAACTCTGAAAGCTGCTACGCCTGCCACAGAGAAGTCTGGAAAGTTGAGGCATACGCAAAACCTAGATTACACCTCCCTTCTGCCAAGTTTAGACTTTGGGGTATTATCCAGAAAAAGCAGCACACTGACTCTTGAAAGAACCCTTTATTTTATGGCTTATTTTCTTTTTTCGGTCTAAATATCAAAAGCAATGCTCAGGCTTCAATTCTGACTTGGAATTCTCTCCTTTTTCAGAAATGTCAGAGCTTCATGAGAACAGCCACCTGGCCTCTAGGTACTCCCCAGTCCAAGTACTGGACAATATATGACTAAGGTCTGAAGCAGACCCGATCAAATACATCTCACTCTTTTTGCCAGAGGGTAAGCTCCCCAAGTAAAATCTCTCTTTGATGACCAGATCACCACTCCCTGCAGCAGTTACATCCTAAATCCTACAGACAGCACTGTATCGAGCCTTTCCTGGCCTGGCTGAAAGTTGCTTGCTGATGAATATTGCATGACTCTCCTGCTCTTCTCACTTCGAGCTGTATTTTCCTTGCATTCCTCTCCCTCCTTGGCCTCCCAGGAGTGCCTTAAAAGAACAGCGATAACTTCCTTTGGAAAACAAAACTGTGGGCTTCTGCTCTCACTGCTGTCTTCCTTCACAGAGCTTCACATGACAGTTTCATTGTTTTCCTGGTAGCACTGTACACAAAACCTATGATTTCTGCCGTATCACATAAATCTTTTTACAATTTATAGTCTTGGGATGATTAAATTTAAAGGGAATGATCAATAGCATGTCTAATGGTGTTGACAGCACTTTCATTCTAATTAACTGAATTTTAAGCACAAAAAGGCTATTCCTGGCTCAGGGATCAGTACTGTAATTGCCTGTTTGATTAGCAGTTAAAGACCAGTACTGTAGTACAATATAATGTGTCTTGCTTACCTAGTTCAAACTAAAACACAGCAGCTTTAGAGTGGTTCAAAAAGCAGCTTGTGCTGTCAAAGCAACTGGTATTTAAAAAATAGCACACATTAGAGTGCTCAAAAGCACCTTCAGTGACAGCTGGGAGTCTACAGCCATGACAATGAACAAACGTGGTACTAACAAGAGAAGTGGGAATTCAAATGTGTCCTTCAAAGTAGTCCAAGACTAGCTTTAAAAAGTAAAATTAGAGCCTACAGCAGCAGCAAGCAGCTGGAATAGAGCTGACAGGACAACCATCTCAACAGCAGGTCATGCATTTAAGAATAAACTCTATACTGCCAACTTCAGACTGATTACAGTATAGCTATGCAGGTATACCTGGCACACAGACGTTAAAGACTTACTTACAACTAATTATACAGTCACTTTAAACAACTAGCTCCTGTAAAACTCTGCACCAGTATCTGAAGTGGACTACTAATCTACTTAATTCAGAGGTTAAATCAAACTATGAATGCATTAATTCAATATAGACGAAGCAAATCCTCACTAAAAAGTCTACAGCATGACTAATTTTCACTTTGTTTAAAATGAAGAACCCACAGCCGAGACAGCCTAATCCTGCAAAAGCACTGGGAGTCCTAGTACTAGGTAGTAGATGTGCAACATGTTTTATCCCTTTTCTTTTTTTTCTTCCTCCTTAAAAGGCCTTGCTGAAACACTCTCTACAAAGCTGCAATCTGAGCTACTTTTTGCTGATAAAAGCAGGTGAGCTCTCTCAAACTTTCCAATTCTACAGTGCTTAGCCTGTCAGAATCACAATGTAGTATATTTTTACCCCAGAGATACTGTTCTTCCGTATGACAGAACTTCTCTGAGAGGTTCTTCAGAAAAAGTCTGTCACAATAATGCTTCCTGTTTACTTTAAATGAATTACAGCAGCTTTACTCTTGTGGCAGAGCTGAGCTTCTCATTGCTAATACATATGGTCACTTTAGCACATTCTGTGATCTCTCTACATTGTAGCAAAGATGGTGCAATTGACCAGAAAGTTTGGGCAACAAGTCTCAGAAATGGAGCTTAAGCATCTCCTTAAGGAATACGGGAATTAATTTTAAAAGACTTAATAACTGTAAATCGGTAATTAGAAATTCCAAAGGGTGATTTGAAATATCAGGGAACCTATTGCGGCATTGTTTTTTAAAGAGAATCTTAAAATTTTAAATCGCTTTGTAGTGTTTAGGACAAGCAGAATCCCATAAAGTCGCTTATTCTATTTCAACTATTTTATGTCCAAGACAGCTGCAAACAACGCAAGCTTCTAAATATTCCCAGAGCATTTACCTTTCTTTGCCTTACTTTGTTTGTTAACCTTTCACTGCAAACTGGTCCCTGCAATCTGACAGTAACCTGACAGTGGTCATTCTTCCTCCTGCCACATACATAATTTTTTTTCAGGTATAGTTTAGTTGGAAAGATTCTACTATTAATGTACAACCGCCTTTCTGACCATAGATCATGCTTCCTGCTGGAATTCTGGGATACTGTCTTCCATATTAACTGATCTCAAAACAGTCAAAAAAATTTAAAATAACATATAGACAATCATGTAATAGTTTACTTAAAACATTAGGGTTCATACCTAACAGGATGAGAATGCTATATTTTAATTGTTTTCATAATAAAGTTGTACAGCTTCATCAAATGGATTTGATTCTCATGGAAACACTGCAAGTGTGTTACAGAATGTTCAATAATCAGACTACACATTCTTGTCAGAGAAACTGGCAGTGCAACTTCCTATCTATTGATCTTAATCACCCAGATTAAGTGCCATTAAAAGAAATTTCAGATTATTGTAGCATACACCGGATTTCCTGGACTTGGGCAGAGCTGCAGCATGTTACTCAATTCAACATGAAACACTGTCCAGGATCTCCAAGACATGAACAACTTCAACCCCTCCAAGTCTGACATTCCCAGTAAATGAGACAAATCAGTAAGCAGAACTTTTCTAGAAGTGGAACAAATATCTCCTAACAGGAGGGGAAGTTAAGCACATTAGAGGACAACAAGATGAAAAAGTCGTTCCCATTCACGTTGCTGTAGTCTGGTCGAATTCCTTTTACCACAAGAGCAAATGGGTATCTAAAAAGTAGATAGTTCTAAAAAAGATTCAAGCCAGAGATTAATCACTTGTTTTAACCACACACACTATTAGAGTGAGTGTAGTTAAACTATTAGGTTTAGATAAATTAATCCATACAAGATGATCTTCCAACATTTGCTTTTGAAAGACAGTTAAAATTAAACTGTTATAGACTTAGGCCCACTGTCACATATAGGAGGCTGCTGGCACCTACTCTGTTCAGCTGAGCAAATACTAAATGGAAGGAGCCACACCTATGAAGCCACAGAGAATAAATGCATTCAAGAACAACTGTTCTTTGTTTTATTGAATGGTTGAAGCAGGACTATAATTCAAGTATATTTAAATCAAGTGTTGGTCCACTCTTATCATCAAAAAGAATTTTTTTTTAGAATAACATCAACACAAATGGAAGGAATATGAAGCATCATAATAGGAACTTTCAACTGTATGTGATGTTAGACCATGATCAGACTGGTGCTACTTCAATATTTATAGACTCTCCACTGTATAGACCAGTCACACCAGTGTTATTTACCTCCAAATCATTGAAGTTCTGTGTAAAGGTTCCTTCTGTCTACAGCTCACGTCTGAGCCATCAACATGAGATCAAAATGCCACTTGTGCCACTAGAATCGTAGTCGTGTAGAAATATTTTTATATTTAGTATTTTACTAAAGAATAATTACTATCCTCTCTGAAGTTACATATAGCCATTATAAATTTTTACATCAAACATTTACAACTGGTTCATAATATACAACACAACAATTTAGCTATAATTTCTAATCTTCCAGTGTAAAAGTTTCAAACAACATGTTGCTAAGATAATTTCAATTTATCTGTTTTGCACACAGTCACAGGCAGTACAGGGCATTTCAAAAACTCATGTTACATAATTAAAAAAATGGAATGATGTTACTTCAATAACAATTACTTTGGGGATTGTTGGTGGTGTCTTTTTTTTTTTAAACAAGCAGATTTCAATTTCTAAATCCCATCCGGTGCTACTACTAACATTTAAAATAGGCTTGAGAGGGAAAAAAATACTTAGAAATAAATACACCTTTAAAAAAATTCCACAGTTAACCATGTCAGAATGTTTTCCACACAGTTTAAAGGAGACCTTACTCTTCATCATTTTCTTGCGCTGAAATACAGCGGAGCTCAATCCATTCTTATCTTCTGATTTGTCATCCTATAAATAATGCTGTCATACCCAGGATCCATGTTCCAGAGGTTGTAGGAGATAACTATCACAGCTAAAGCAAGACCTATCATCATCCACAGAATAATGTTGAAGATTACAGAGTAGTTGTAGTTATATGGATAGGCAAGGTTATATGGATTTTCTGTTTCGCTCTGTAATAAAGAAAATGTGTATTACTTTAAAGTTCGCTTGCATACAAAACACATTCTGACTACATCGAAAATCTGAGCAATCTAAATAGGAGAGATGGGTTTTTGCTAGACAATTCTGATGCTGGGGCACAAAATGCAGAAGTGACTATGTGACTGACATTAATGGAATCCGAAGGAATGGGCTGACAGGAGCCTCATGAAATCCAGTTAGGATGAACACAAAGTCCTGCACTTGGGACAGAATAACCCTGTGTGACAGGACTGACCAGCTGGGCAGCAGCTCTGCAGAGAGGGACCTGGAGGTCCTGGTGGACAAGGTGAACAGGAGTCAGCAGTGCACCTCTGCAATGATGCAAAGCAAATGCATCCTAGACTACATCTGGAGTGTAGACAGCAAGTCAAGGAAATCAATTTTTTCCCCACCCAGAAGGCAGGACTTGCATGCGCTACTGTACTGGGGAGAAAACAGCAGAAATGCAAATTCTAACAAGACATAAGGCAAAAAATTTTCACGGTGAAAGTGGCTAAAACTTTGGAACAAGCTGTCCAGACAGGCTGTGGGACTTCTAGCCGTCAACTTCACAGGAACTTGGCTGGACAAGGACCTGAGCAGCCTGATCCAACTCCTAAATTAATTCTGCTTTGAGCAGTAGGCTGGACTAGGTGACCTCTAGAGGCCCTCTTCAACCTGAATTACAATATGATTAAGTGAAGATCAAGACAGGTAAGCTGACCTCTTTGCACCCATGAGTAAACCATAGTCAGTATTCTGGTCCTTAAAAAAGAATTATGCTCAAATGAAGAAGTGTTGCAGTTTGGATTACTTTTAATAAATGAGATATAGAAAAATGTGCATCTACTACCTGTGAAGACTGGAGAATGGAGCGAGTCTTCCTTGTGAGGGGAGAATTAAATGCCTTCACAGCTACCACTTCTACTACTGCATTCCCACTATACAGATTAAACATCTCATCTGCAAACTGAAAAAGCAAAAGTGATTTATTTTAAAACCTACACTGTAGCCAGGAATTAAGTAGAGTTTTGTTAGCAAGATGTACTAAACCATAAGATTTCAGCTTCAGGAATAATTATGGAAAGTTGTAAAAATTTACACTGTTTTAGAATTCCATTAAGAAACTGCCAACTTTCACCTGGTTTACAGTATCTCTTTAAAACCCCTCAACCACTGTTCAGCAGACTGCACCTTATAACTGCTCTCTGGGCTGAACCTCATTCTTTCATCCCTTTTACAAAAGGCCAATCACCATATAGTTTCCCAATTGTACGTCCGTCAGTTTCAACAAAATATTTAGGTTCTCAACCTTCCACTAGAAAATTATGAACATGAATATTTTAATCTGGTCCAGAGACTAATATGTCTAGTATTTAAATATATTTGCTTAACTGCAAAGAGGCCGAAGAGTAATGTTTAGAGAAAATAGTTATTTCGTTTAGCAAATTCATGCTTTTACACTTTTCCATCATGCTTTTGAAACTCTCAAAAGTGACTGGGCTTAATAAAGATTTTATCTAATGATTACATAAGACCTGCTAAAGAATTACTATCTTGAGCACACTGAGAGATGAACAGTATTATTTTAGAGGCTTGGAAATTTAGATTTATACAGCTTTGTGGGCAAGGGGAAACTAACCACTGTACCCTGGGGTAAAGATATTTCCACATTTCTTAGAGCCAGTTTTTGAGGCATACTGGTGGTTTTAAATGCAAGATATTTATTTAGAAAAAAACAACTTATCAAGTCATGTTGATACATGGTTTCAATATATTCCTACTCCTTTATGTGAAATATCTAAACACATTGTAGAATCATGTCAACACTTTCCAGAGTGATGAATTGTACCATTCAATAACTGAACTACATTTTAAAAACCAAACAGCAAAAACAAGCATCAGGCAAGTCATCACTAATGAAGTGACAAATCAAAGCATAAGACAGTCGATAAACTAACTCCCTTGTAGTTAACACAAAAAATTTTTTCCTTAGTATTCCTGTGAGTTTTGTTCACTAGGTAGTAAGTATACCTTTTGCAAAGAGTCTGCAAGAATTTGAGAAGCATCCTTGAACTGCTGAGAGTCTTCCCCATACCGTTTTCCAACCTCTTCCAAACCAGCCAGTTCCAGAGAGTACAGGTCCGGAGAGTGATCTTTGGCTAAGTGCTTGTGTCGAGACAGCTTTGGCACATCATTGAGGGCAGAAAGAAATTAATTCATAAACAGGTTACTTTAAAGACACATTTCACAAAATCTGTTTGCTGGAATTAATCCAGCCTCACTTTCCACAGTCATATTCCATATTGATTAAAAAGTGGAATTTCTTGCCAACTTAACTAGATGTCCAGAATTGTTTCTACAGAAGAAAGTGGATGATCATCATGTAGCATCTATTCCTAACATGAGGTTATATACGTGTAGTATAGAGCTCTACTAAAAAGAAACATTATACTTACTCACATCAGAATCCTCGTTCTGTACTTGTCATAAAAACAAAACTTGGAGAAAAAAAAATACATAACTACAGTACTTAGATATTACTGTTCCCTTCGCCAAAGCTGGCCCTTGCAAAACTTGAGTGTAGGTTGCAACTTCTACCTTGCTCTTGCCCATGTACAAAAGTAGTTTACTTAAGGAGTATCATCCCATTGTCATAAAATCCAACCAATATAATCCAAATTATCTCAAAGGAGAGTAGTGATGTTCTTGCACTTCTACAGGTGTGAAGCTGCAGTACTGACATCTGCCTGCACAAGACAGCAGTCTCTGAAAGCAAGAAATTGAATCTGTTCCTATCTTCCCACCTACTTTAACTACAGCATTTCTAGTCTGCAAGACAAAACCAAGTTGTTCTACCTCATTTTCTCAAGAGCCCCATTTCTCTCCACCAGCCCTTCACCAAATGTGAACTTCAGAGTTTTTCATGACTGTTTCTTTCACTTTAAGTAGATGAGGACTGCAGCTTAAAGGACACATTCCCACCCCCCCAAAAAAAACAACCCCCAAAACAAACCCTAAACCACAGCAACAAGACAGTAGTTTCTTAGTAAAAAGATCATAAGAATTAAAAGCTCACCCCTCCATTGGAATATTTCTATCACCATCACTATTCACGCTACAGAAGTCACTCCAGTCTTTTCAGATAAAATGTTACGGTGATATTTTGAAGTAAAATGGTAGACAGGGCAAAGAACATCATCTTCTTAACTACCGTTATACTCAAATAAGAAAATAAGGAAAGCCCTGGCAAATTCTTCACTGAGTACTTCCTGTGTCTTTGGGTATGGAGAAATAGCAGCTCAGAATTCCCCGTTCTCACTGAACACAATACAGAAGAAACTACAGATGATTAAGGTTTTCATTTTCTTCTGCCCATGACAGGGCTCATACCAGTAGCTTGAGAATGCATTATTTAAACTGATGCAACCCGCTGATGACACGCTTGAATATATATCACTAGTTGCCAAGTACCCTGGCCACGGCTCCTCTGCCTTTAAAGATCTCTGAAGTTTGTGACACAAGATGGAGAGAGTGTTTCAAAAAAAAAAACTTACCAGGCTTGCAATATCATGTAGGACTTGTAGTTCTGACAGAAAAAGCAAGTCAACCTGGGGGAAGTGGCAGAAAGAAAGATGAAATAAAAGTTAGGGAAGTCTCATTTTGTTGCAAGTCTCAGTATTTTATAACAGGTTATGTCTGTTACAGCATCAGAACATGCTAGAATGAAATTACTCTTTCAATAAAGTTACTTACAAAAAAACCTTGAAACTTAGTTCCTAGAATTCAGTTAAAAAAAATTAGAGTGGGCTCTCCTAGGCAAAGCAAGGGTTAAAAAAAAAAGGAGAAAAAAAAAAGAAAATAAAAGCACAAGCTAACTAAGAATATTGGAAAAAAAAACATAAATGTTCCCACTGATTAAAGTTTTTTACCTCATTGTTTCTGCTGAGGGAGTTGAGAGGAAGGGAGCTGAGAATGGAGTTGTCCTGGAATAAACGGTTTCGCAGTTGGCGCAGTGTGACAGAAAGATCTTCAAATACAGAGTTTGCCTTGCCCACCATGTACACTCTCTGCAGGAATAGCCATTGTTTAATAACAACAGAGGTTAGTTTTTAGCTCTTCCAGTCACACATTAATAATCAATCATACTTGCAATCTGTCTCCAATGCAAAATATTTCATATAACCAATTGGTTTTGCTCCAGCCACACAAGTGGAAAGAGGTTTACTATTTAGAACATCTGGAATCAGAAGTGAAGCAACACTCACTTCCTCACTGGGGGCCAGCTGCAAGACCACGGGAGTTTCCTCAGAGAACAAAGTATGAATAGCATTCGCAACACTGTCGAGACTGAAAGGAACAGCCTGGAAGACAAAGTCCAGTTAGATTTTTGGGTAAAACAGGGCCTAATCATATAAAAGGAGATAATTTGCTTAACTACAGAAGTCTGGAAAAATAGGACAACCTCTTTTTCAGCAAAGAGTATATTTTCAAAGTGATAATAGCAAATAATAGGAGCCAATGTGCAAAACATCAACTGTGTATCTATGAGCAGACAATTTATTTGTATATATCGCAGACACGATCCATTTTTAAGAACTCCAAGGGGCCACGATTGTGTAATTAAGAGGCTTACTTAAGAGTATAGCCCTGTTTATCAGTAAAGCAAGACCAACAAATACAGAGGCAATACAAAACGGGAAACCAATCTTAGAGCAAATGGGAAGTTATGAACCACAAAAAACTGATGAATGAAAATATACCAGAAGAAAGACCAACTGCTGAAACACCATGGGAAAGAGCCATATAAAAAATTACTAAGAATAAAAGAAATCCTAGCACTGTATAGTGCCATTACTGGCAAGCTAATAAACCTGTTAGTTTTTCTAAACTTTTATTTCTGGGTTTCATCTAAAAAGAAGCAGAATGGTACATTGCCATTCACTAGTTAAAGAGCATAAAAATATTTTTTCTAATAATTTTAGTAAATCTGTAAGCTAAGATAATTTATACCCAAAGGTCCTGAACATGGACTCAGTGGTGATCATTTGAAACTGTTCTTGAGTATCAGAGAATCAGTACTTTGCCACCATAAATGTGGGACAGCCCTTTGAAGCCATGGCAGCAGTTAACTGAACCAATTAAAGTTTAGGAATACGAATTCCTATTAACACAAAATAAAGAAAATATGCATTATGTACATGTCAGAACTTTACCAAAGTTACAAATGCAAATACAGCTAAAGACTACTTCAAGTACATTTAAGGTTTCCTCAAGTTAGCAATGACTACACAGTCAGGTGCAGACAATCCTAAATCAGTTTTGGTCCAGATACCATTTCAGCAATGCCAACACATAACTGTGCCTGAACTAGTGAGCTGTGCCTGAAAGCTGACATGAAAGCAGATCTGTGTTCAGCTGAATTTGACCCGAGTTCAGTATAAAGCCACATAACATTCCAACTAAACGCTGATATTCTAGAATAGATCAAAAGACTACCTGATAGCTGTAAAAGTAATTTCATAGGGAAATCATCACCTCCTCTTGGGGTGTGCAACAGGGTGTCAATATTAAACAAAACACTATTCAACACTGTCATTGATGATTCCATGGTTTATTCCACCAAAATAATAAAATGATAAATAATAATTCTTAACAGGAGCACAGCAGTCTCACAGAGACAAAACGCATGGTAAACTGGTGCAAAACAAAGTTTTCCAAGATAGGCAGAAGAAGAATTAACTAACTAGAAATAACCTGAAAAACAACTTATTTGAAAAGGGTTTGTGGGTTCATGCTGGACAAAGAACAGCTCAACATGAAGAACTGGTCAAACATCGCAGTAAAATAGATTAAAGCAGACAATGTATTTATAAAGGAGAAGTGAGTAGACACTGGTCAGTTACCAATATTTTGTAAGTTACTGTGTTCCTGTTAAGATGTGTATGGACAAAATCGTATGACAACAAAAGAGGCAACGATCATAAATTTAAAACCAGAAAATTCTATCTCAACGCAAGAAAAGTGGTTTTTTTACTGAAAGGGTGGTCAAATACTGGCACAGACTGCCCAGAGAAGTTGTGGAGTAAAGTACTCAAAACCCAACTGGACACAGTTCTGGTCAGCCTGCTCTAGCTGACCCTGCTTGTTCAGAGGGTTTAACTAGATGATTTCAAGAGGTCCCTCCCAACTGAAATGATTCTGTGATGCTGTGACAAGTGTGAGAAAAGAGCCTCAACAAAGACAGAGAGTGACAGGTAAATGTAATGTTGTTTGCTGTTATTCTTTTTGATACACTATAATCAAATTGTGTCTCAAAGTGCTGCATTTCACAGTCAAGTACTTGAGGAAAACTCAAAGACTGCTTAGAGGGTGATACAGTACATCAAAGAATCAACATCATATAAAATGCTATCACACACGCTCAGCTGAAGAAAAAAAAAGTAGGAGTTAGTGATTCAGACTATGAATCAATAAGTTAACATGGGAAGCAGCAGACTGTCTGCCTCTTGGTACAAACATATTAAAACTAGACGCCTTTCAAGGAGAAGATGCTTTGGTCAAACAAGTTACTGAACTCAACACAGGAGGCCCCAGGCGATCTTAAGGGCCTCTCACCTTGTACAGCAGTCTGACTGGATTATTTATCTATACAGCCTGACCCATCGTTCTAGAGGGGTATGTGAACCTCAAGTGAAGTAAGAAATAAGTGAATGTCAAGGACTACACTAGAGTCATGTACTTCTCATTAGATCATAAGTCACAGAAATTGCACAACAGTTCCAAACGTGGATACTCACATTCTCAATAGGATAAGAAATCCCTTTGACAGGCAATGTCAACTTGTCTACTCCCTTCACTGTCACCAGCACAGTAGCTCGTGGTCTGTGAAACAGATCACCCACTGCAAGCCCAGGCCAGGAAAGCTCCTATGACAAAATAGTAAAAAAAACACCTTGTTTCACAGGGAGAAAGAGATGAGCCCTCCCCCACCATTACAGCAAAATAACTTACTATCTTAATATCTCTGTGCAGAACAGCCTACTGGAAATTTCATGGCAAAATAAGTTAACACCAGAATGCTTTTATCTTGAATAATGCTGTTTCAAGTTAACCGTGAAAAAACTGTTTAAAACCTGCCAGTAACTTCATAGCAAAGGCTACACTGAGAGAAGTTTATACATATTGGATATACCAACAGTTATTACCCACAATTAAATTAGAAATATCATAGTCTATATTTAATAAGTGAAGGCTAAATTTAAAAAACAAAACCAAAACCAAACCCTTTCAAAAACACCATTGAAACAGGTTTAGGCACACTAAAACACTAGTATCTTGATATTTTCAATACCAGAAAGAAACAGGGGGAAAAAAGGAAGGGGGGGTGTCACTCATACCAACAACCTACTAATCTAAAACTTACAAATTCATACAGAAACATAAAAAGATTCCTTAGTAGCTTACTACAGTTCTGTATCGGCAACAGCACAGTGAAGGCTACCTGGCTGGTTTACTCAGGCACAAAACACAAATTCATCTATTTGGAATGAACTCAAACAGATTTCTCCATTTGTGTAAAAGTCCTAACTGCTTAAGTTTCATAAAACCAACTTATTTGGACTTTAGAATTAAATGTCATTGACATTATGATCTCTATCACCTCCAAGAAACAAAATTAAAACCTTTTAAAGCATCATCAGGGTCAAAAAAGGGGATTAGTTTTATCCTGCCTTAACAGGGGAGGAATGTTTTTGAGAATCCCCAATGTAATGCAGTAAGAACTCTAAATTCTCTACAGTGCCCCTACTGCACTGACAGTTTATGTTCCTAGACTACAGCCTTGAGGTAAACTGCTGTGGCATTTCCCACAAACTGCAAAATGAGTGTTTGGACCCTGCAGTATTCCCCATACCAGGGCTGGAAGCTGCCTACACTGCAATTTCTGCCTTAGTGACAACTTTCAGTTTCAGGGCTTAACTGAATAATTTACACACTTCCTTCCCTGCCTACTTCTAGGATTTGAAATAATACTAACAGAGAACTATTTCTAAAGGATGGTACAGACCCATCACAGCAAATGAATTCCAAGCTTTGGCACAGGCACAGAGCGAGTACTGAAACACTCACTCCATGATAATCATGTCGTACCTCCAGATGACCAACATGCCAAGTCAAGTGTTCAAAATGGGCCAAACTCCACTGTTTTGCTGGGTGTCTTTACATGCAATGCACACACTACCATCTGATGTATTGTTTTTTCTTGATAAAATAATCAAAATATACTTCTTAGGAATACCACTCAAGAGTTTCTTACTTGATTAATGACAAAAAAGAATTATTAATTGACAGCAAGATATTTTCAGACAAATTCTAAAACACAGGCTAAACAGACCTGCATTCAAATGAGACTCTTGCCTAGCTGAAACACGGAAGAAATGGGAAACAGCCTCCCTCACCAGCACTGTGAAAATATCCCAGCTTGTAGCTTTGAGTATCCGGCTGCACAGACACTGCTAGAGATGCCTGGCTATTACGCTTTCACGTACTGCTTCAACAGCTGCTCATCCCTGCTGAAGCCCAGCAAAATTTCAGTAGGCAAGATGGAATCAATCCAAGGGCTCCTACACATGTGCCCCACTTTAAACATCACTAAAGCTATATTCAAAAACCTGATTTGGGAAAACACTACTGCAAATTAGGTTTTCAAGTCTTTGGATTACTTCCTAAGTATTTAGTCTACTTGTTCTTATTAACTATGCTCAGCAGACAAGCTTGCTGACCTGACAAAATGCCAGCCTAGCCAAGCCATTGCTCACAGTCTTCAGAGTACCCAAGAGCAGAGCCCTACGGATAGCTCCTAGGTAAGAAATGACAGGGTTTCCACCGATTCTCAGTATGTGACCACAGATGGGGGGATACAGCATGTAGTTAGGTCTCAGAGGAACTGAAGAACAGCACTACAAAGACTCCACGGGTTTGCTTCCTTCTATAGCTGATGATTCAAATTAGCCAGCTAGCACAGCCTTTTGCTGCTCATATGACTGACATAGCTCTATGCTTGGAAACCAGACTCTGACAAGTCATACATTCCTCAAGACAAACACGATGATATTTTATATATTCGAGCCCATGACAGGAAGATTTGCATGTTAAGTGAGCAGGTCTGTAGTTTTAGAGGCATTTCAAAATCAAGACCTGAAACATACATCTTCAACAGAAAAGCCCATGGATAATGCAGCTACATCTGGGATCCGCTCGCCAGGAATGGGCCAACTTCCATCTCGAAACACAACTGACTGAGGTGATCGTAAGACACTAAACTCATCACCGCATACACCTAAAAAACAAACATAAAAAGCTGTCAGAGTTCTTGCAATCTTTCTCTTACATAACACAGAAAAAGAGCATATGAGAGCTTTCATTCCTTCTTCCTCCCTCTCGTGCCTGTCAGTTTACGTAACACAAGCAGTGAGAACCGATCGTTTTAATGCTGTGGAATACAAAATAAGGCTTCTATATGGCAATGACTAAGGATGGACAAATCCACATTATCAAAAGCAGGACAATTATTCAAGCAGCAGCACAGTACACTTCTGCATACGCACTAGCACGTTGTGAGTAGTGCTACAGTTCAGAACTGGTAAAGCTAACTCTCAGCAGAGCCAGGTGGACTCCAAAACCCCATTAGCTCACAAGCAGCTATGCACCAACACAGCTCTGTGTGCTTCCAGGACTGCCTGGCATAACACCTCTTCTCATGCAGACAACAGCCTGAGACACTGAACCCAGAGCCAGGAGGATCAGCAGAGTTTCTCAGTGCTGGCTTAAACAGAACACTGTCAGGAACAATCTGGCTTCTGCAGAACAGCTCCAGTGCCTCTGCTCTGCCTTCTCAGCCACATGACGTTGTAAATCCTTCTTCTTCCTTGGATGTGGTACCGGACCCAAGCTGATTGTGTGAAGCCACAACCTGCAATACTTCTCGTGTCAGGTTTTCATTCATTCGGGATCCCCCTTCACTCTCTTCCCCATTACCTTGAATAGCAAAGCTGACTAACAGCATATTTCTAAACTGTATTATGATGACAGTAATTTACTGTGTAATAAAGTCAGAAAGGACTCCACAGAAATAAGGGATGAGCTTATCTCAAGCTAGCTTCCTATTTTTAAGTCACTTAAGCATAACTGCAATACTGTGTACACATTTATCTAAATAAATTTTAAAACGTGTTTGGAGTATATAAGCAGTAACATGCACAATGCAAAATTTCAGGCATATTTCCCCCTTCAGCAATCTGTGTAGGTTTCTAACAGAACTAATCTGACACAGGACACGAGAAAATCAAGAGAGCACTAAATATTTGCAGGCCATCTAAGCTGAAGTTCTAATTATACAATCAGTCTGACTGCATACTTCAAAATTACATGAACAAGATAACCATCTAAAGAAAATAAAAGTATTTATTTATATGATCACAGAAGATTAGTTACCAGTCCAAGCAGCTACATACAACAGTTTTCCAGGGCATCTGCAAATCTAAAGGCTATTTACAAAATTAATGCAATAGTAAACTGATGTGTTCTGCAGTTATAATCTTCCCTAACATTACTTTAGCCAATGTGACCTTGAAGATGCTGTTTTAAAGCCTGGGTTATGATCATGCATACAAATGTTGACAGTAAATCAGAGCTATGTTATGATAAACATAATAAAGGAACAAAGCACTGCGATGCAGGTCAGGGAAGGGTGGCAAAAGGAAGGAAACAGGCCAAACCAACAGATGCATATGGAGCAGATTCAAGCATTTTTTGTTTTAAACTGATATGCGTTCATTGGATGGCCTGCTGTCAATTTTTAACGGTGCAACAACCCGCATTTTCAAGGACAGAAATGTTTCTGGATCAATTTGTTTAAAAAGGAATTTACAAAATTGCTACAAATATTTTTGCTCAGTCTGTAGGATTTCACATGTTGCTCTCCACAAGGCTGTAAGACAGTCACACACGTGATTTAGGACAAGTTGGTTTACTTAGGACAAGATTGCTTAGACTGATAAAATCAGAGCATTACCCTTTTCAATTAAATTTGCCTTTTTAGACTTGTTTAAGATCTCAGTGATTAAAACTGAATCTGAACTTGGGAACACAAGCCAGACACACTATAATTTCTTGAGCAAAGAACCCCGCTTACGCCACATAAGCAGTGAAGTCTGCAGAGTAAATTCTGCGATGCAGTTAGTCCTGTATACTGTTATCCACCCACCTACAGAAAACTTAACTAAGCTCCAACCTTGCCGAAGCTGTACCTCAGGAGAACTTCGGCCCTCAAAAGCCTTTGTGAGCCGGGACTGAAGAACGAAGGTATATTGAGAGAAAACTATTTATGGTGCCTGGAAGCCTTAGGTGCAGGTCGCAAGCCTGACTCGCAGCGGATGACAGAAAGCCGCCAGCGACCACAAAAGCAGCTCGGCAAAACATGAAAATCCGCTCAAAGTAACAAAACGATGCGTACCCATACATGGCCCCCCCAGGGCCCTTGGCTAGAGGGAGAGGGAAGTCTCCGGGCGAAGGCTCTGGGGGAGCCGGGATGGGGGGGAGCAGGGAGCTGCAGCCAGGGGACAGCCCCCCGCTCCCACCTCTCCGTCCTGAGGCTGGTGGGCAGGCACCCGCCTGCCCCCC
Source organism: Strix aluco (assembly GCF_031877795.1). NCBI lineage: Eukaryota > Metazoa > Chordata > Aves > Strigiformes > Strigidae > Strix > Strix aluco. The sequence continues at coordinate 42,628,892 of NC_133932.1, forward strand.
TCCCGAGCACTACCCAGCGGGGGGACGCCCCGGGGCTATGAGGGGTGGGGGGCCCGGCCGGGGCTCTCCCTCCGAGGGCGCCCCAGAGCCCGCCCAGGGCCGCGCGCTCCCCAGGTCAGCCCTCCCCGCGAGGTTCGCGCCCCTCCCTCCTCCCCCACCCCCAGCTCGCGCGCTCCCTTCCCCCGCCCCGCAACCGCTCGCGCGCCCCTTTCCCACCGCTGCGGCCGCCCCTTCCCCCGCAACGTCCCTCCGCAGCGGCTCCGCAGCCCCCCCCACCCGCCGCGGCGGCTGGCCAGGCCAGCGGCTCCCCCACACTGGCTCGACCCCGCTCGCTCACCGGCGAGACAAGCCGATGTCACCAGCACCGCCACCTCCAGGGCCCAGCGAGCCCCGCCGAGCCGCCCCATGTCCGCCGCGGTGCCCACCGCCGCGCTGCCAGACGCCGCTGGGGAAACGCCGGGCCGGACCGGGCCGCACCGTCGGACGGAGAACCCCCGGCGCCCCGCCCACTAGGGAGCGCTGACGGACAACCGCCGAAGCCAATCTGCTGGTGAGATTCGGGCCGGCTGGGCGGGACTCTGCAGGAGTGACTGACGGAACTGACCATTCGCCGGTGAAGCCCACCCCCACCTTGTCACGGGGCTGACCGGTCAGCTGAGAGGCTGTCCGTCGGGGGGCAGAGTCTTAGCTTGAGTGGCGTTTCCAGTTAGCCAATCAGACCGTGAGAGATCTCTGCACCATTTTCCTCTCCGCACCGTAAATTTAGAGGGCAGCGGTGAGGAGGCGGAGCCTCGCTGGAGTGAGTTGACGGCTGTTTCGGCCAATCGAAGTGCGAGAGATCCGGGCCTTGCCCCTCCCAGCGCTCAGCCGTACGACCGCGATAGCGTCCGACGGAGGCAGGTTGGATCGAGCAGCTTCAGTGCGGGGGCGGGAAGGAGCTCTGATTGACAGCTAAATGCACCATTCAGCGAGGAAGGACGCCTGCTCCACCTTCTTCGCACCTGTGTAGGTGCGGGATTCTCTGACTGTGAGGCCTTGGCCTTGGCCCTGGCCCTCGTCCTCGTTCTGACCCTCAGTCTCAGTGACTGTGGCAGTGCTAGGTGTCCCTGCTCGTCCCCTGTGCCCCTCTAGCAGTGTACCTGGTGTACCTGAGGAGGCACAGAGGGTAGGGTAAGAGTCCATGTTAAGGGGGGGACTAGTCCCTCTATTGAGGGGGCTTGTTTCAGGGGTGAAGGGGGTCTGTTGTTGGTTTTTGGTTTTGTTTTTCTTTTCAGTAGGGTTTGAAATAATAGGTCTGTGTGTTTACACCTGACACCTGCCTCAGCACTTCACCCCCAAAAGGCAAAGCAAAGGAGCTGAATCAGTGAGTTGGGCACCTCTGTATAATTTGTGGTTTGGATATTTATAGGGGAAACAGCCTTCAAGATCTTAATTGGGCCCATTAAGCTGGTGAAGGAGGGGGGCCAAGATGAAGTGTTTGTCTGGAAAATCCCTGCCCACTCCCCTGAAGGTTTGTTGTTGAGAACAGTTACAATAGCATACAGACGCTCTGCCCCAGCCGTGCTCATTTCTCTCCAGCTATTCTTGCTTGTAATAGAAACCGGCAGCTGGGTGCATGCTGTTCAGTGTATGTATAGTATTCCTGTAATACGCCATGACCAAGCAAGTTGTGAGTACTTCTTGAGGTCTTTGTACACTATTAGGCTCAGGGGTCTCAATGAGACGCTCTGCAAGTTGAGGCAGAGAAAACTGGGCTTTGAGAGTGAATTCTCATGTATAGGAGGTTAAGACCTCCATTTCATTGTGGAGAACATTCTGTAAGATTGTCATTTCTGTCCTGTATTCCTCAGAAAGCAATATGTGTAAGTTCACAGGAAATCCAGCAGTGCTAGGGAGTATTTTGTCTGCTTTTCTGGAACAGCACAACTGTGTCACATCCACATGATAAGACTGTATTTATGCACTGAACGTGCCAGAGATTACCAGCCATACAGCTATCTGACTAGAGCTATTCTGCTATGTATTTAGAAATTCAGCCAAATATAGAAATACTTTGAAAATCTGCCCGAGCAACATTTCTGTCCCAAAAAATGGGCTGTGTCTAGGAAACTTAGTGAATGAGTTGGGGAACGGCAGGTAGTAAAATGAAAGTGTGTGTACAACAATTAAACGGTATTTAAGAAAGTAAAGTTCTATCCATGGATCTGCCACATCATAGTGTGTGATGATGGGCAAATCACTTAAACCCAGCTTTTCATAGGTGGCAATAAAAGTCTGAGATGATTTTCATAAATGGAGAGGAGCAACTGCTCCCACTGTTGTCAGGTGGAAACTATATTTTGATTACAAAAACTGTGCTATGGCAAATGTGTAGAGTACTCTAAAATTCAGCAGCCAGGCAAGTTATGAGCACTTCAAATTAATACTCACTTATTCTGTACTCTCTATTGTGCATCACAAAACCAATGCTGCATAACAGATTTTGTAAAAGAAATACAAATAAATGATTGTGAGATTACCTGTATACTGTAGCAAAGAGTATAATCAAAATAGTTGCTTCCTTATTGACTCTTCTGCCTTCAGAACAGCATTATAAGAGCATACAGGAGACAAGGCCTGGATCACTGAACAACAAAGATATTGAATGATTGCTTTTTCAATGAGCCCAGCCTGTTTGTGCACCGAGCAAGGTGGGACAATATTAAAAAAATATTATCCCATCTTGTAGGCTGACTGTGATACCACAACATGTATGCCCATATGTTCTGGATTAAGGTTATGTGGATTACCTTATTTTTGGCATTTACTGGCTCTTGGATGCTTGACTTTGCAAGTGTGCTGTGCTATTTACTCTGTATATTTTCATGTCATTTCATAAAGTTTTACCTATTTGGGAAAATATGCTTTCTGCATCAAGATGCTTGTGGTCTGAAGTGGGTGATCACAGGGCTTCAAATACGGGTATACGCTGGGTTGCCTTGTCACAGCAGCAGCTGTAGAGCTGCATGGTCCCCCTTACCCTTCCTCCCCCTTCAGATTGGATCTACACCGAAAATGTGCATAGAAGGCAAGAAGGGTGGCTCAAAGCAGTGGGTGGACGTGATGGTGTTTTAGATGGGAATGTAGCAGAAAGTGCAGAGCAGGGAAAGGAGCATGTGAGGGAAGACGTTTCTCCATCTAAATCAACAATTTCTGACAAATATGATGTGTAAAAGAAGGGGGCAGGGTGAATAAGACTATTTTAAAGAAGTTGTTTCTCTTATATCTGTTACTATGTCTGTGTTTCATATCTATGCATGTTAGCAATCATTTCAAATTTTGTTATGATTATCTTGACACTGTTTTCCATAAAGCATTCACTCTGGAAGTCATGCTACAACCAAATGTGTCATCTTATTTTTTCATATTTGCAGCGGGAATTGTATTTTTGAGACTTCAGGGTTCACATTCCCCTTTTCTTCTGAACTCCTGATGCTAGAAATACTGTAATTTAATTCTAGAAATAGAAGAGAAATCAGAGTTCTGCATTTGGATATTCTTATATTCCTTCTCTGCTACTTGAATTGCTTTTCTTCTTGAAATCACGATAGAAACAAGGTTTGTGAAGAATTCTCTCCTCTATCTTATGTTTTCCTGTTCTCATCTTGGTTTCTTCTTTGGGAAAATAATAAATAGAAGCAATAAATTTTATTATGAAACAGTCAAGTCTCACTAGCTCTGTACACTGGTTTTCAGTGCTCAGTGGGTATATCTGTATGTCAGTGAAGCCCAGTATAAGAGAATAAAACCATCCCTTTACAGGCTGGCAGAGTTCTAGCTATTTTCTCTAGGCTTAATTTAGATCCCAGCTGTGCTTTGAAGAGAGTGAGTTTTCTAATCCTGTAAGCAATACTTGTGACAAAATCTACACGCAGTAAAATTATTCTATTAAACTGATTTCAATCTGAGCTTCTGCTCAGGGCAAGTAAAAAAAATGAGACAACATGCACATTAGGTCAGAAATAATTTTTATAAAGCCATATACTGCTCGTAGCAGTCACAAAATCAAAGTGCCAGCTGTAGGCAAGATACCAGTATTCATTGGCTCTTTTAGTAGTGTGCTGTGCAAAAATGTCTTCAGCAGGAATTGCTCCTGTGGTGTTTGAATGCTGCCTTTGCCTCGAGCTCTGTCTGTACTAACAGGGTTGTGGATGAAATGATGGTAGAAGAGGGGATATGAGGAAAAGGCTAAGTCAAAGAGGCAGCCATTTGTCTGTACTGGACTAGTGTGTTATCATTTGGTTTCATTGTATCACTACTAAATCTAGTGTAGTTGCTAGCAGAAGTAACTGTCTCAACCATTATTTCCAAAATGGTGCTTTAATTGGAGGATGTTTGCCTAGCTGCTGCAAACACCAGGCCAGTCATATCCTCCAGGAAAGAATGAATTCCCAGTGCCAGGTACCATTCGGAGTTGCCAGGTCCAAAAGCACATGGGGTGAGCAATACCCCTTTTGGTACTAGGCCTTACAGTCTCACAGAAAATTTATGTACAGAAGCTAAGCTTTTAAAATAAAATCGAGAAGATAAACCACTGTTTTCTGTGATGCCTGCTGATCTTGACACGCTAACAGAACATGTGCTTAACACAGTACAGTTAGTTGGACACTCCCTGTCCTGGTGTGCTGGAGGAACAGGACAAGTTCAAAAGACTCTCTGTTGGGCAGTTAGTTTTGGGGCCGCTGACTTACTGGGAGACTGGGAGGTGAGAGACAAAATGATTGTACCTGGCTTGGCGATTTGGTTGCAACTGACAGACAGGTCTCATGTGAAAAGTTGTTAGTCCTTGCCACTGAATTGCTTTGTGGTCTCAGCTCTCCTGTCCCCATTTGCAGACTCCATCTGTGTAAGCAGAAACAGTTGCTGTTCCTGCAGATGTAGACATGAAGGCTAAATTAATCAAAGGCAGCTCAAATAATTTCTAAATTACTGAAAAAAAAAAAAAAAAAAAAAAAAACAAAACAAAACAAGAAAAGAAGAAAAGGAAAAAAAAAATCAAAAAAACTTGTCACTGAGCTAAATCTTAGGCTGTGTCAGAGCCCATTTCATGAAGACTCAAATAAACAAAAGTAATGCTGTCCTCTCTAAAAGCTAGAGATGTCTTCTATACCTCTTTGTGAAAGGAAGGAAAGTGCCTTTCTCTTTTACTTGTGTCAGTCAATAGCTGACTTGGTGGTCTTAAAGAAGATTGCTGGCTTTCTCATCTGTGCGACTGAGCTATAGTTAAGTACTCCAAATACGCATGAGAAGCCCATTTCAGGGTTCTTTTTGATAGATTCTATACGCACATCATATAAAGAGAACTATACATCTTTTTTGTGTATCAGTACAAATGTCGCAATGTCAGAATTGTGATCTTGTGATGCAGCTCCTGTAGACTCTTGCCATTTTCTAACAGTTCTCTCCACGGCCTTGTTTATGTCTTTCCTAGCAGCTAGGGGCTCACTGGAGGTGAGAATGCCACTGTACTCATGTTTTGTAGAAGGCAGTCCCCATCCTGCAGAGTTTGCAGTCTGAGTAGCAGTAGTGGCTGGCACAGAGTATCGATGAGGTGACTGACTCACCTGAGCTCCTGCAGCAGACCAGTGGAAGGATGAGGACGACCTTGTCTCTCCTGTCTGTACTTCAGCCCATGTTGCCTTCTCAGCCCCTGAGGGAACCTCTGCTTTCAGTGATCATAGCTGATTTTTAGAAATGTATTTTACAAACATTTTGTTCTTGTATACAGCACTGCAGTCCGGTAAGAATATAGTTTTGATGTCACAGTTCTGAGGAGGATGGTCATCTGTATCCACACAGAAGAGATGACTTAATTTCAGTAGTTTCAAAGTCACATTAATCACTATCTTTTAATTATGTTACCTTAATCAAAACATATTTTTAATGTGCTGTTTTAATGTCGTTGAAGGTAGGGGGAGAGTATGGTTTTAAGGATATTTGATATGATTAAAGGTACACAACTTCTCTATGTTGAGGTTGTAGCACTAATGAGGAAGGAAGCCCGGGAGAAAGAAACCCAGTCTTTTCCTGAAATTGTGGAGAGAAATTAAGTTATGTGCGTGCGTGATGCATATGAATTATAGTTGATTTGTTCATTATATTTTCATTTCACGTTTCTTCATAATTTTAGCAGTAAGGACTTAAGCAAAGCAAAGATTTGCCAGCGGCCTTGGGTAGGTATTTTGAAGGAGCCTCCCTGGATCGTGAGCACTTTGGGCACCATCTGGTGGTGGGAAATACGGCTGCAGCTTCGCTGGGTGTGTAGTCTCACGCTCAAACCGAAAGTTAAATGAAACGCAGCCTCTCGGGGACACTTCATCTGGTGTCCCCTCTATAGGTTCCTGTTCTGTCCCACTACGAAGCCTTTCTAGTAAACAGTGGCCAAGAGCATCACTGAAGTGGATGACAGAAATTGAGTCAGAACAAGGAAACACAAGCATTTGGTGGGAAATGGGGTGCAATAGGCTGTTTCCTTCCAGGTCAGTGGAGAATTTAAGTTATTCTGTCCCACTTGTTTGAGCTTACATGGTTTCATAAGAGGTAAGAAGGTCATTCACAACAATTTATTAGCTTATTAGGGGGAACTTGCCTTCAGTAATGCCTGGCTAAATTTTACAGACAATCTGCAAAATCTCATAAGCTGCACCGTGGGGGGCTTAGCACATTTTAGCTGACACACTTAAAGCATCTCTGTTGCTAATTCTTGTTAAAGACCAAAGCTGGTACCTTAGTCATCCAAAAGCTAAAAGAATAAGTTAGTTTTTGTTTGACATACAGCCATTCTTAGAGGTTCTGAGCACATTCTAGAAAGGCCTTGAATCCTTCCTATATCCTTTCAGTCATGGCTGGAGAGGAAAAGTTGTAAAGCAGGAGAGAGGCTTTGGTCATATGCAGTAGGGAAACACTGCTAATCCTCTTCTCCCCAAAAGCTTCTGTCCTACCACAGTTCTCTCTGGTCTCTCACCTGCAACTTTGATATTTGGGGTTTTTTTCTACAATTTCCCCCAATTTCCAAAAAACTCTAGAGGCTAACCAGCTGGAGAGCAGACATTGGGGTGTTGGGTGACTGGTTTAGTTACTGTGAAATGGCATTTCTCCATCCTGCCCTATATGCAGAATATACACAATTTGCCAAGAGCGTTAACCCATCTGTGGCACAACTGCCTAATATTAACATCAAAACCCAACCTGAGTTTGTAGGTGTAGGCATGTCAGCCACTTGTCACACAATAAATTGGGGAGTGGCTCTCCAGCAGGTCAGCAACTCAGCAGTAACTACCTGCGCGCGTACTCATACACAGCTGTGAGAGCAGGGCTGGGTGCTTTGGCTCCATTTCGGTGAAGGGTAAAGCTAATTTACACTTTCTCCATAGCTAGTAGGTTTAAGAGTTGGCTTCTGAAATCTGCCTTTATCACTTCTCCAACTGAGAAGGACAAACATGGTCTTTTATACTTTTGGTTAATGAGGCCTCTCTGCTCTGACCTCTTGTGTTTTGCAGCCCCACAAACCTAATATCCTGTTGTGACTACTCAGCCTTTCTGGAAATGCACCTCTTCTTCCAGTTTGAGAAGATTTAAGATATGGTGAGAGAGAGAGAGTTAAATTTGACATTCTTTTCCCTATGCTTGAAGAGATTTAATTGCAGTTCACCCAGGGGAGAAGCCACTACCAGCAGATAAACACCTTAGCTTGCTATTTCTACTAAAATGGTTAACAATGGAGTAGTTAAGACTTAAAATATAATTTGTTGTCATTAAGCTTTTATGTTATCTCCATCCTGAGCTCAATAGAAACTCTTGTTGAAGAGTCCAGGTGCTTTAGATATGTCCTATATTTTGAAGGTAATCATTGCAACCATTAGTGTGAAGATTGCTGAGCTAAGCTTAGAACTTCTTGCTTTTGAAAGGCGTGATGATGTTTCTATTCTCCCCAAGTTTGGTTATCCCCTCTCTATATCGCATTGACTGTGGGTCTCCTCTCAGTTCACTGTGTGGTTATTCTGACCCAGCTCTTTTGTGGAGTTAGTTTTCTTAAACTTTAGGAAGCTGAACTGACTTGTTGAGAGGTGAGATGAGTATCAAAGCTAGGGCAAGGAAAGAAGCAGGAGCACGTGGATAGGAGGCGGGGAAGTGGGGTCCTCCGTTCTGGTGCCCCAATAGCATTTGGTTAGTGCAGACTGCATTGCGCCTCTTGGCCTTATGTCTAAGGTCAGGGGCCGTGATTAAACAGTCATTTTAATCCAGTTGCTGCTGTTGTCAGAAAAATTCCTGGTTCCCTCCCTTTGTTTGTGCTGTCTCTCTTGTGCTAAAGCTCAAGTCAAGGGAGCTTTTCTTCCTCTGAGGTGGGTCACTCCTCAGTGAGACCAGCTCTGTGAGCCAGGTTGTGGTGCGGCCATACAAACATCAACATTGCTGCGAGTAGTGAGACAGGAGCCACTGGCTGGAGGTGGGACTGTCTCAGCACTAGCACAGATTCATACCTGAATTAAGTGACTTTAAGCCAGATTTTTCTTTCCTGTGCCCTTCAAATCAGGCTTCCAAATGAGACACTTAAATACAAAGAAGCTGACCGTTCTCCTATTAATCACACTTTCCTTAGTGGTGACTTAATGTTTGGGAAAATCAGGCCAGTTCTACTCATACACAGTTGCGCTGTGTCCTGGGTCTCATTTGTTACTGATACTTGTTGTAGGAGGAGATAGCGTGCTTGAGAGCTGAAGGGATGGCAGTATAATAGTTAACATCTGTAAGGTCAAACAGTGAACCTAAGGGAGATAATGTTTTTAGTAATATACCATATGAGAAAATGACCCTTTTCCCATTGCATCTTACCTCATGGAATTTGAAACCACAGTGTAGCTACATACACCTTTGGGAGGGTAAAGAAGGATTCAGCATTTCAACTGTAAGCCACAGAAAGGCTTTTCAATCTTGCAATATCTTCATCTCATTTAACAATTTCTGTAAGTAAGTTTTGGTGCTTGCTTTGGGTACTTCTTTCCCTAGTGGTCTTCCAAACTGATTATAGACTTGTTCGGCTGATTCCCATCTCCTGGTTTTCTGTCTGTCATTGGGTTATTGGAGAGCTGTTGTCAGATTTAAAATAACCATTGTGGGGGTCCCCTGTGTTTAAAAGAGAAAAAAATATCTGTTCATAAAGTGAAAGAAATGGGTCAAAAGGGTTCTGAGCTGTGGATGGGGAAGCAGCCTTAGCAATGGAAAATGCAGGTCTTTACCTGAGCAGTTGTGTGAAAGAGCTCTCCTAGCCAGTGTGGACTTGGGATAAGACAGATAACCTCAACGGGGTTGAATGAAGTTTACCTTTTAGTGTCTTGAAATGAAATACAAAGGTGATGCATGAAGTGTATTATTCTCATAAGCCTCTATGAAATGTCAAACAAAAATGTCTTTCATATAATGGTGCAGCAGAAGCTGAGAATCATGCAGGAAGAAAGAGAGCCTTGAAGTAAACAATTTGGTTACTGGAACTGTTGGAATGGAAAAGAAAAAAATGTAACCTGGAATAGTGGATGAGGGGATTTTTTTAAAAAAACAAACAAAAAAAACACCACTGAAAATCCATATGACCTACTTTGGTCTAAAGATGCTTCAGTCTAAAGATGCTTTAGACTGACTCCTCTGATTAAATTTTGCTTGTTCTATTTCTTAAAAAAACCCCACCACAATAAGACCTATAAAAACAAGGACTTGTTGATAGAAAGTTACTTTCCAGGGGACCCTACTACACAGGCACTGTATACTATTTTTATGTATATTAATCATGTAACAGAGAATGTCTGTTGTACAGTTGCAGGATTCAGTGTCTTTTTTTTCTTGAATTCCTATACTGTCTGTTCTTGGAGCACACTAAAAATATTTACCTCCTTATAAACCATTCAAAATCTATATGAAGCCCAAAGTACTGCTACATCCATTAGGAACAGGGTAGAAATATCAGCAGCAATGTTCAGCCAGGGCTGACAGTCTATGATGCCATAGACACCTGCCTGAAAGGAATAAATGAGGTCAGAACAATGGATCTGAAGCATGTCACAGAAATTCTGGTGTTGAAGAGGTTTTATAATTGCCTGGTGAAGTTGAAGAACTACTCAAGTAAGAAGAAATTTCTAGCTGAAGTTAACATAGTAGTGGTGGTGTGAGGGGTGGCTGGGGGACTGCAGCCTGAGTACACAGAGCAGAGCAAAGTACTTCTGCTATGTTTCTATGCCACCATGCAAGAACTCTGGATTTTCAACCAATTCCAATTTCTTTCTTCCATGTAAAGTGGCAAGGTCTTGCTCTTACCTCTAGTAACACATAGAGGGATGTATTCTTTGGCAATTCTGTTGCTGAGATCTCAGTGTAGTCCCTCCCACTGATGCCCCACCAGCAGGTTGGTAGTAGTCATAAAAGAGCTTTACAGTATTTCCCTGAAGCAGCTCAGCTTGCCACTGCTGCTTGCCCCAGCCTGTGTTTTTACTGACAACAATCTCTTAAGAATCAAAATATAACTTTCTCCTGACATTGAACAAGGAACTTTGTTCAAGTAAGGTTGCCCCCAAAGCTACGCTGTCTCTTTCATTGGAAAACTTCTGCCTTCAACATTCTTGTGTCTATAAACACAGCATTCCAGCGTAGTGATGCTGTGGTGACACTGCATTGCACTGTACTGCGTTTGGCTGTTAAAAAGGGACGTTGTAGTGAGGATAAATCACAGTACTTGTCCCAAACACAAGAGCTCATAAAATTCTTGCTATGATGTCTTAGGCCAATGCTCTGGAACACCGCAGTGATTTTTAAAAGCTGTTGTGGTATTAGTTAATCTATAAATTACTTGTTCTGAGATGGCGTTTTTGTAAAACTTATGTAATAAAAATTAAATAATGATAATGTTTTTTAAAAGAGAGGTATTAAAAGTGCCCTGTTCTGCAGACCAAAGCATAATGTGTTGGGCAGCATCAAAGCATTAAACAAGATGGTTTGCATCATTAACACTAAATGAAATGGCTTAACAAGCCAATAAATGATGAGAATAAAACAAAGTTATCACACAATGCAGTTTTTGAAAGTGCCAGAAACAAATTTTCTGAAGCAAATAATTTTCCAATAAAACTAGATGGAATTTAAAGGAACATGCTTTTCTGATTACTGAATGCGAGATCAAATATCACAGTTAAATACTGTTTTGCATATTCAGCATACTGTATGTATGGTCTTCATAGCCTAGTGAAGTAGAAAGGAAGAGTGAGCATTATTTTTCTTATTTTGTAAACCAGGAAAATAAAGGAATTACATCAGGAAGATTGGAAAATTCTTGCCTCATTCTGAAATCCATATGGTAGTTAAACATTTAAGTCATGCTTTTTCTTTTTTTTCTAAGTCTGCAGAAAGTCTTTACACATTACATTCCATAAACAAGGCTATGAACAGAACAGTACTTATAAAAGTGTGGGCCATTTCAGAACCTATAACATTCCTCTATGGAAATTGCAATTTTTACAGTGTGATATATATGTGTATTAGACTTTACAGTCACAGACAAGAATATAAGGTTCATGCTCCACAAAGCTTCATCTAGGGCAAGGATGGGAAATATTAGCTGTTGGCGGGCTGTGACCTGTGACTTGATCTCATGTTGTGGGATTCTCCTCATTTTTAGATAAGGTGAGTGGTAATGAGACTGGTCTCTTTGCCAACAAGGAAGATGTTTCCCACCCTTGGGCTAACATGAAGTTGGTCGGATTAACATGCTTCTCAGTTCTACTTCTTATCTGCATGCATAGCTACTGTCCTGGGAGCTAAATAATTTTAAGATCCAAAGTTTATTACTCTTGCTTTGGAAGATGTTTTTCCCTGTGCCTCTTTAGAGTATGGGATGACACAGATGAACCTGAGAGATTTTATCAAACTCATTACTGCAGAACCTGCGCACAGCGTTCAGAGATGAGAATATATCTAAGTATACTAATTCTGTCCTTTTGACATTCTGTAGTCTTGTGCTTTTAAAACAAACTCTTGACATATGCGCATGCCCACCAAATTCAGCCACGGTAGCGCCAGACCTTCTTCAATGACTTCAGTGGGTTATAATTAGCATTCTACTTCTATATACCATTTTCTCTTCCAAACTCTGATTCAGGAAAACACTCGTGTAATTATGAGCATCTGTTGAAGTCCATGGTATAACCCCACAACATCTTCTCTGTAAGCAGGAGAGTGGGGAATATTTCTTTCTTTACAAAAGTAATTTTCTGGGGAAGGAAAAAAAAAGGATTTTGGTTCATTCCTAGAAGAGAAAAATGGAAATAGATTGGGTATGGTGGTTTCTTGGGTCATGTAGCTATAAATCCCTTAAAAGAAGTAGCAAGAAATATTCATGGGAAGTTTGTGGATTATACTTGCCTTCAGTTAATTTTTATTTTATATTTAACTTTACATGAAATACCTGCTTAATGTTTTGCTGAACTGGTGTTTCTATCAGATATTATTTCTCTCTCAACACATTTCATTGAAAGGAATTTTGAGACAAACCCCTCATAATTCCCCAAACTCCTCCAAACACTGCTCTTACATGATTTGACTGATTTTGATTGCTCATCACCTACTTTTCACAGCAACCCCCACCCTTCTTTACTGATGGCCCAGAGAATGCACCAGAGATCTCTCCCCTGACAGAAACAGAACTTAGAAAATAATGACTGAAAATTCTTCCCTCCCTCTAGCTGATATTGAGTGGGGCAGTGGGCGGCTCCATTCCTCCTCTGGAAAGTGACTCTTACAGAAGTAGAATCTCAATGGGAAGAGTTTGGGGGTTACTTCTCTTGCAGCAGGAAAAACCCCCATGGTAGTGGTGACTTTCCTTGCAGAGAAGCCCCAGTAGAAACTGCCTGTTCCCCATGGATGGGTTCAGGCAACATTTGTTTTTTCTTCCTTGTGTCTTGCTCTGAACTGTAATCATGATGGCAAGCACTTTTTTCCTCTTTGCTTATGAGAGTGAGGCTGTGGTCTTTCTCTGAGGGGCCTAAGAAACATATAGTTGGATTTGGGCAAGGCTGGGGGCTTGTCTGTGATGGATGTTCCTTGCAGCTGAGCGTAATGATGCTCCATTCTGTAAGGTCTAGGTCATGGATACAAGCAGCAAGATTTCAAACAAATAGAACGGGCTACAAGCAAAATTAAAACTAATATGAAAAATAAAGCTTTAAAAAACAGTTTTCCACATAAAATCTGGTAATTTACTGTGTTTTATAATGTTTTAATTAATGTTTTCTCAAAGACACATCACAGACCTACACCACCAACCCCTATAGCAATGGCATTTTCCTTCTGATTACAGGGGCGCTTTGAGTCAGGCCCTAAATGCTTTGAACCTGTTCTTGCCTGTCTTTAAAATCAAATGATGTATTGGTTGTCAAAATGAAGAACAAAACAACTGGGACATTTGGAGGTCCCTTTCCACCCTGAGCTAACTGTTCAGAGGTGCTCAGCTCCTGCAGGTGCCTGTCCATTGTGGTCATTGCTTTCATTGCAATGTCCTCGCTCTCATCATATTTCAGTGTGATTTCTCCATTGGTGGGTGCAGTTGAGCTTGATTTTCTAAATGCTTTTAGGATCTTGGAGCTTTGTTGGACAGCCTTCAACGGTATGTATGTGACAGCATGAGCATCTGGAGGGTTTGTGCGCAGATAAAGCATCTGTGATGTTGGGAAATCACTGTACTGTTTTTGCCAGACTGAAGTTGAAATGTCCATACCTAATTGAATGGCAGCATTTGAATCACAAACTGGAACTTTCCATGCTACAAACACACACATGGATCTTACGGCAGAAAGAATAGTTTCCAAATCAACACAGGGAAATTATGCAGCTAACTCCCTAGCACAATTAGAGAGTACTAAAGGCATGTGAAAACAAAAGTCATTTTTAAAGCTAACAAAATAATCACAGGTTGAGGTTTTCCACAGCTTTATAAAATAAAGCCAAGGATCATTTCAGTGCCAGGTAAAAGTTTCAGTCCATAAAGAGCAGCTGTGTTGTGCTACTTTACACAAAACAAATAAGCCAGTAAAGTTTTACAGGACATGGGTATACTAGACTCAACATGCCTAACAAAGAGGCCCGATGAAAGAAAAAAATTATTTTGTTACCTAAAAGAACTTGTGTGTTTCTGTGCTCTAGAGAAGGTGATTTAAGGGCTGATGTCTTCTTGGTTATGCTGCAAGTTCAATGCTCTGAGAGACAATGTAACTGGAGAGACTGCATGTCAGCTGGCAGATGAAGCTGATGTAATTAAATTCAGGTCATCATAATGTAAAAAGAGTTTCATTGAGATAAATAGTGTTTGCATACCTCAGCCTTGCTGATTGTTGATTGCACACCCCCTAAAGTGCTAAATCCAGCCTTTGTTCTGTCTGGAGGTGTGTGGAGTGACTGAAAAGGCAATAATACTTAAAAATTGGACACCCTTTGTGAATTAGCAATTGTTTGCCCATAAATGATCCATAGGAGCTTTCTGCAAAGTTCCTGGCACTTACCAGGTTCTGTCCACAAAATATTTCAGTTTGGACCTGTTTGGTAGAAATGGGATATGTGGGCAACAATTGCAGGAGCTGTGGCTAAAATATGAGTTTACCTTAACTTTAGCATTGGCAGCACTCCTGCATTTAGGATGGAAAAAGTGGGAAACTCCAAGGTCTATCTAGCTGTTCTGAGGGCTAAACAACAATCAGGGCTCATTCTCAAACTCCTTGTCGCTTTTGGGCTGGTCAGTCTGGCAATGGGGAATTCTCAACACGTCAAGGGAAATGCAGCTGGAGAGAGGGAGAAACTCCACTCTCTTGGCGCTTATCTGGCTCCAGCCCTTCAGGGACCTTGTCCAGTTCTCGCAAATTCAAGCGCCCTGTGATGAGTGAGCTTGGGAATGGGCCAGGGCTGCCTAGCATCCCATCCCTTCTCCTGGGCTCAACATATCTTGGCACAGGGAGCAATCTGGCCCCCTCCTCAGAAAGCTCATGTCACTTCTTCCATGTCCTGGGTTGGCTAAGTCCCTCCCAAGTGAGCAGGCGGGTCAGCTTCGCACAGTGCAAGCCATTTTCACTTGGTTTCTCAGAGAGAGACTGTGTTTCAGCTGAATTCAAAGCAGCTGGACAGTCGGGAAAAAACATTTCTCCTTGTCCCTTGTGTCTGTCTAGCTCTGGCAGCCAGTGTTTTAGCACATTATTATCTTTTAATTCCCATAGTTATTGGGCATTGTCCAATTCATAAAATGCAGGCCTGTTTGGATCTGGGGTAAGTATGGTGAAAACATGAAGAAAAACAGCAGAGGGGAAAGGTTCTCATTTTGCTAAACTGTAGGTAGTTATTTCAGGTTTGGAATAAAGGTTTCGGTTGATTCTTTTGCTATCCAAGTGTCGTGAACAAAAAAGCAGTCTTGAGTTGGGGAATTTCACAGAATTTAGTTTATTGCAGTTACTGTAAACTTTTAATCCTTTATTCCAGTATTGAGAAATAAAGAAGACAAACACCTAGGGAAAATACCACTTCCCTCTATGAAACCTCTCCCCCTCTTCCCCATCCCCAGTCCTGTCACTGCACGTCATGCTTTGTCCCTTTGATGAGACAATGGACATCACCACAGAAAGTGGTCAGTGCATGTTTTTTTCTTTTCTTCCACTGCTCCTTGTTTCTTACTCAAATGCTCTGATGAGGTTCCTCCACGGGCCACAGTTGCCTCAGAGGTGTACCTGCTCCAGAGACTCCTCACCCCTGCTCAAGCCTCTCCTCTTGCTCTGCCCCCACTTTACATGGGATCAGGCTCCTCCTGTCCCTCCTTTTTCTCCATCATCTCCCCTGCTCTGGTGTCTCTCTTGCCCCTGGTTGGGCACCTCTTGTTCTGTGCCTGCTCTGGCATCCCTCCTTCTCTGGAATCTGTTCTTGTTTAGTGGTTACCACCATTCTTAAAATGCTTTTGCAGAGGCACCATATGCTCCTCTCATTGGTTCTGTCTTGGTGTACAAGTGGGTCAGTGTTCGTTGCAGAGCCAGCTGGAAACGGCTGTGACCAGCACAGGGCAGCCCCTCATCTCTTCCTACACAGGTCACCCCTGCAGCCCCTTCTCCTACCAAACCCTTGCAGTTATGCCCAATATAGCGAGTCATTCCAATTATCTCTAATGTATATTACA
The DNA here is from genome assembly GCF_031877795.1 of Strix aluco. Lineage (NCBI taxonomy): Eukaryota > Metazoa > Chordata > Aves > Strigiformes > Strigidae > Strix > Strix aluco. Next base: position 42,645,114 of record NC_133932.1, read on the forward strand.
CTGATCTCTGTGAGCACATTCATTCTCTTGACTTCAAGTGCATCTGGCTATGCTGCTCAGCACCTTTCAAGGTGAGCCCTGAGTGAAAACAATTATGATTGTAGCAATTCAGTCTAATAATTTATCTTGCATGTACACATACCTATACACTTTATTTGCTGGTAAAGAAGCCTGGGACCCATAAATAAGAGCAAATAGAATATGTAAAGCAGTTTAACACAAATATGAGTATTTTTGAGATTTGGGGAAACATGGCTAATTTTCAACATTAATTTTTCACAATCCTCTAGGTTTTGCATCTGTTCCTGAATTTAAAAGGCAGTGAACATCACTGACATTTCTAATTTAAACAACAATCAGAAATGTATCATACAGGTATATGTGTTAATACACACATATAAAAGACCAGTTTATAAGGTGAAACTCTGGGATATTTGATCAAATCAGACTTGAATCTCTATGTTGAACACAAACCAAATTGCTAGGTCCATATCTACATAAGCACCTAAACTATTTCTGGGTGATGAGGTACCTTGGTGCCAGACATACATTCAGAAACCCTGTGACCTGCTCTCATCTCCAGTTGCTGAAAGTCTGCTTGTAAGTTCAAGTGGTCCTGCCCAGTGTCCTCTTTTCTCCCTGCTGCTTGCACAGCCTGGGGCATGGCTGTATTGACAAGGAAAACGGAGTCTGTGCAGACCTTAATTTTGAGAAACAGCCATAAGCTATATATATATATATATGCCCCACATGCTCTTTATTTTATAGCTATATATTTCAAAGCTTTTATTGTTCAGAGGTAGGTATAAAAAGTTAGACCTGCAGGAGGGCATAAGCCACCTATAGGCACTTTAGGTGATAAAGTCCGATATTTAGAGCCTCAGCCAGAAACTTACTGAAATGACATTGCTTATTCACCACACCGCTCTGGTCCTGCACATGGCACTGGTGTTCGCCTCACTCTCCCTGCCTCTGTGGGCAGCCAGGGTACACCAGGCACCCCAGGCAGTCACTAAACCACTGTACCCTTCCCTGGACATCACCCTTAAAACTACTGACCAGTAATGCTGTACCTCTTGAGCTACCTGACACTAACTCACAGCATTAGCTATGCCACTTTAAAGTGGAGTTCAGTAGCTGCTGGAATTTCTGAATGTGATCACCTGAGCAGTCTAAAACCCAAAATCCTTTACCTTAGAAACAAAATGTACAGGAGTATGTATATATGTATATATGGTTTTTTAAATTCCTATAGGTTTTTTTTCTGCTGTGGTGGAGGCAGTTGCATGCAAAGCTAGCACAGCTCTATTGTCCAAAAATAGCCCTACCCATGCTGTTACTTATTTTAGGAACACATATGGCCGCTCTTTCTTTAGCAGCTGAACATCTCGCAGTCCCTGTGAGACTTCTTTGCTATTGTCTCCCATTTTACACTCGGGGGACTGAGATACAGAGATGGGGTGACTTTGCATTCCCCATGAGGAGTTCTGCAGACAAGTACAGCACTTGTGCCGCTGGTAGGATAAGGAATCGACCCAGGGCTTCCTGAGTCTGAACTTGCTGCTTAACAGCTTGACCACGCTTTTTCCATGACAAACCATTCTTTCATTTTAAAGAAACATCACAGATAGCCAGAAGCTGCCTTCTGATTAATTTTTACCATAATGTGTAGGAGCAAAACCAACTTTAACAGATGTATTGGAGTAAAAGCATTCTAGTTGCCCTGGTTACTTTCAGTTTAGAGAGTAACAGACCCTTCATGACTAAGAAGTAATAGGCCAATAATTCTTGTTCCTTCCCTACTCCATACACATTTGCAGCTGAATACATATAAACACTTTAACCCTAGTTGAAAAACCTTCATCCCATCTTGAGCTTCCCATCTTCACCCTTGCTCCAAAAATTGTGTTCTACCTTAAGCAGTCTGATTTGCAGGGCTGTAGTCCTAATGAAGTACAAGACTGTCCAGAGTTTTTGACCTCCACTTCCCCCTCCTTCAAGGTACAAGGGGCCCCTGAGCTCTTGTACAATTCACTGCCCCTGTGTCACGTTTATTTTCTAGCAGGACAGCTGCAGAGCTCTCAACTGAGCAAGACCCATTGGCGTGCACATGCATTTTTCCATTAGCTTTCTATGAGAAAAGTGCAGCTTTGGTTGGCAAGTGCTGGCCAGAGGCCTGGTGCTCCAATTCCCTCCCTCTGTGCACGAGAGGCCTGGCCTGCAGCCACATTCTCACATTCCCCAGGCAAGGGAGGACTACTGACCTGGGAGAAAACGCTGGCTGCAGACCTGGCTTCCAATGCCTTTTCCATGAGAGAAGATCACTTGAGGCCAGGTCATTCCTATTCTGTATTAAAAATAAGATCTAGAAAGTACAGTTTTATTTATTTACAAACGGTCTAAAATAGAATCCCTTGGATATGTGTAGCACTCCCATCTCTGGATCAGAAAACACTTTGTAAAGCATTGAATTAATTAAGCTTAAGAAACACTCAAGGGATACAGAAGTATTATAACCCATATTTTAAAGATGACAAAATGGAAACAGAAAGAGGATAAGGCACTGGTGTGAGAATGCAGGCTGAGTCACTTGTAAACTCAAAAATTAAACTTAAATTTAAAATTTTATATCGTTTCCTGCTTGCAACTAGAATTGGCTAGAAAATGGTGGTTTTCATCTGTGAAAGCCTGTGCCCCTTTCTATTGTAAATAAATAATAAACATTTTTAATCAGAACATTTTCTAGGCTGGATTACATCTAAAATTTTCTTTGATGGTCCTCATAAACATCATTCAGTTATTTGGTATGCATAAATCCGAAGTGTGTGTTCTTGGCTAGGTGCTGAGAGGAGAGTTGGAGGTACAACTTCCCCCGGTTCTAAATAATAGGACCGTGTTCCTGGTAATAAAACCAAACCAGATAAAAGTTTATGTAGGTCCAGAAAATTCAATTAACATCTGTCAGTGGTGAATATAAGAACAGTAGATGCTTATTTTCTCTTATATACCTTTGAATTCTAACTTGCTTACTTCCCAAGAGGTACCCTCTCCTAAAGACTTTCCTTCTTTGCTCATGCTGATTTTGAGAATTAAACTAAGCTCTTTTTGGCTTGCTTATCATTGGTGGTAGTAAAAATCCCCAGGGGTATATAAATTAAAGCTAGAAAATAGAAGTAGGTTTCCAGTCATCCAAATAGTGAGGTTCTAGAAAAGTGTCCCAGGAAGAGTGGTGGTGGCAAACAATTTAGCTTATTATCAGACTATGCTTGGTAATCTTACGAAAGAGATTTTGTAATGTAGTTCCTCTGATAAAGGACCTCAAATTCAATGACCCATGAGAATTTTCTGCTCCAATGTTATTAACAGAAAATGTTACTGATAAAGCAGGACCCAGGGTAGAAGTTAGCTCATTTTCTCAGATCGGAGTTTTCTCAAGTGAGTTGGGGGTGCAGTGGTGAGCACCTGCTCTTGTCTATAAAGTGAATAGATACATGCTACATCTAAACCATGGGATCCAAGGGAGAGTCCTAAGTTCTAGCTCTGAATGAGCCCCCTGGCGATGCCTGGACTACATGTGGAGGGGAGATATGGAAGCTCACCTCCCTCCCCAAGACCTGTGTGAGCCCTGGCTTCCGTGGGCAATGGGGCAGGGATGTATTCGTGGTGCTCTCCAAGAGGTCCCATGAGACCAGCTGGGGAATCACAGCACACACTTCAGCCATGAAGCTCCCTTTCCCTGTTGTTTTGGTGCATGAGGAATGTACCATTTTTGTATAGTCTCTTTTCTGTACTGCTTTTATACTTGAAGTGTTCTCACTTTTTTGAAACCCATATAGAACAGCAGTCAGATTAACATCAGGGGGCCTTGAGCAATATATGCATTGAAGTTAGGTTCAGTTTCCAAGAGCAAAGTTTAAGATTAAAGAGAACAACGTAAGGAACAATGATGTTTGAATTTTTAAATATTAATATTGCCTTAGAGATCTTTCTTTTCATTTTAGTAATTAATTGATGTCCTGCCACTAATGTGTATATGGAAATAAAGCACATATCAAAGTAAAGATTAGGAGATTATTACCTGTTTTAACATACAGTGCTGAAAGTATTAATTTCAGCTAAAAACACTGCTATTCTTCTCACCTTCATTAGCTTTGTTCATTTGACTTAGCCTAATGTTACAATGAAGTTACTCCATGCAAATGACATCATTCTATAATCAGACTTTTATACTTTAAAATTTATTTCAGTTAACTGTTGGAAAAAGGCTTTTTAGTGTCTTCTTTAACTGTGGAAATATTTCGTTCACGCTGAACTATAGATCTCAATTAGAAGAAAAAGTGTTGCCGAATGAGTTGGACTGTGGGCTAGACCCAACCTGTAAAATACGAATTTGAATCCAGTTTTTGAATGCTAGAAAGTGTTACATTCCTGTCTCTCTTCATACAAACTGCATTAGTTTGGAGCTCTTCAAGGGAAAAAATGCTACTCATTGTGAAAGGTATCAGAATCTGGCCTGAGTGATCAGGCTTCAGAATCTGATCCAATGTGTTAGAAAAATAGATGCCATGTAAAATGCAGTGCTAGGTTTAAATATGCCAAAGTTTTGAGAATTTTAGTGTAATGTTTGGGGTTTGAATCTAACCCTATGGGTCCATTAGTAAATGTTTTTACTTTTCAGTTTCAGGACCTTCTGTGTTGTGGCGAAGGGTAGGTGAAGGTAAAAAATGACCTGTATTAATCTAAAGTTCAAAGCCTGAAATCCACAAGTAGGGGAGAGCAAAGATGTAGTTTTCTCCATGGTAACATGGATGTGTATGCACCTTTTCATCTGTGAAATAGAGAATGGCTTTAAATGCTTTGGAGAATCCTCCCTACTTTGGGAACATTTGGGCTTTCTTTTTGGAACAGTGAGCACAGATCAGTTGATTGAACCATATTCCACCATTTCTCATTGTTAACCCTTCATAAGTTCAATTCATCTTGGGGGTGGAGAAGCATCTCCCTCTGAGTCACTTGACACTTTTTTCCCAGCTGGTTGCTTATGTAGCTGAATGCTCCAAAAGTAAATATAATTTCTCTAGCTAGCTGATCTTTCCCTGAGCAAGATCACAGGAGGGACCATGCTGTTACTCTACGTCCTGAAGCTCAGTGAAATATCCTTTTATCATATGGTGAGGACGCGATCATCAACACTTCATCTTATTTTGCAAATAATCCCACCTCTTATGTGCAACTTTCTCTGAAACTAAAGCAATTGTTGATATGCAACTTGGCAATTTGCATGGTGGAAAGCAATAAAGACACTGCTAAATTTGGATGCAAAGTTTGTGTTATATATACTGTATAGTGAAACAAACATACAGTTCTTTAAGTGCTCTGTTTTCTTTTGTTCTGTAAGGTCTTGAGGCACAGTACTGCATGCTAAAGAACCCCAACAGTTTGTGTGCAAGATGCATTTGTTACAAGTTTATTTATACTGGGTAAATGTGGTGGTGCTTTTGCAGTTACTTGTAGTTGCTTAATTTTTCTGTAAACCAGGGGATCTGTAAAAATAGCAGCTCACCTACATGGGGCAGACCAGCAAGAGCAAGATGATCTTCCATTCAGGGTATCTGATGGCTTTTTTGCTCAAATACCCCTGCAGTCTACTGGAATGTAAGCTTGGCTGGTATTCATGCCCCTTCTGGCAGAGATGCTATCACAAAAGCTTTGTTTCTAGCAGCATTAGTTGCAATGCTGCCTTGTAGCCTCTTCCCTGAGGCTCACACTCCCTTTCATTATGTCCCACCAAGTACCTTCTTGAAAATCCTGGTTGTGCTACTGTTGATTCCTTATTCTGAATGAGACCAAGTGAAGTTGTTAGCCAGGGGGAAGCCTGTGTTCCTGGAGTGGTCCTGAGACTAAACACCCCTGCAGCACCGTCAGCTGATGACAAAAGCCCTGGCATGGACAATGCCTTGGATTATTCCTCATTTATGTCAAATCTGTTCCAAGAGATGTCTGGCTCCCCCAACACACTCTGGGAGCCAACCACTTCTTGGAGAGTCATTTCAATAAAGCCACCATCATCTCTTTCGAAGGGAATATTCCAGCTCATTGGCTTTTTGATTTGAGAATTCAGCTGTTACTTCTGGATTCTCTGCCTTCAAAGAGCTATGGGAGAGGGGCTGGTACATCACGTATAGAGATAAAAAGGGGGGCATTCATATTCTTCAGCTGTAAGTCTTTTAATAAACCACCATCACATGCTTTCATATTACTTTGCCATTTTTGTCCTATTTTCTGCTTCTTATGTATGTAGCTAAGTGCCAAAGCTCCAGAAAAAATAGTTCACTTATATCAAATCTGATCCTCCCATGTACTGAGCAGTTATTAGCTTACAGGCATTTTTCCAATATCACCAAAAGAGATTAATGTAGGGATATTAGACTTAGGTGTTTTAGTAGCAGCTATCACAGTAATATCCAAGGCCCCAGTAATGAAGACATTACAGGTGAAGCAGGTAGTAAGTCTTTCACTTAAGCTCAGCTGACACTTTCCACTGTAACCCTTTTTTCAGACTTTTTACTAAACTTTATTTCTTCAGGTTGCAGTTTTCTGTTCTACATACCCTAAGTTGATTATAATTTTTTGTGGGAGGGAGACAGGGATGATGAAGTTTCATATAAGATAATTTAGCCATTTTTCAAAATAAGGCTGGCTATAAAACTTCATTTTTTCCGTCAAACATCTTATGTTGAGTTTATATAAGAAACTCAGTGCATCCATGCATCCATAGCAGGGACACAGTATTAAATGGGGGAGATCCTTCCTGTGGCAAGGTGCACTTTTTTATTTTGCTGTAACAAAGAGTCATATTTGGCCAACTCATGAGCCCCTAAATATTTTGTATTTCTGATCTGGGGTGTTCTGGAGTGTGAAAGGAGATGCAAAGCTGAATTTTTCATGTAAAATGTCCTGTGAAATTACTTTGCGTTTTCTATTGTTGGGGGAAGTTTTTTCTTCCTGCTGGAAACTCTTGGCCTCTGATGTCCAGAAGATAAGGTAGATGAGAATTAGAGGAGAATGTAGAATATAGAGATGTCAAATTTTTAACTTACATCAGAATCAATGCTTGAAAGCAGTGTTTGAATATATGTGATGTAATATTTGAAAGTAAGGTGTCATTTAATATTTATTCATTAAAAATATGAAGGATTTTACTGCTTTTCAAGGATGGAATATACCCCACTGAATTAGTGGCAGATCTGAAAAAATAAAACCAAAGGTGGTATTATGATGAATTACAGTTTATCAAATACCTGGGGCGGAAATGTTCAGGAAACCCAGCATCGTCTGATCAACTAGAAAGATGACTGCAGCTGAATGTTTTTAGGGCTATCTAGGGAGAAAGAAAAAGGAAAGAGCAGAGGTCATTAAAAGTCCTCTTTACACTATAGTTGCTTCATTTGTAAATATGAGCAAAACCCTAGGTTGCGTCAGGCTTGCCTTTGTCCCATCTGCCCCCTCACCAAAGAAGAATTCGTTGCATTACATGGAGGCACTCCTCTTGGGTGTCATAGTCAAAAAGATATTTCCGTCTGAATGTATCATCTCTTGCTGCTTTTTCTACTGATTTACATCTCCATTGGCAAGCAGGTTTCCAAAAGAAAGCTCGGTGCCTTTTAGCTTCCACAGGTAGGACTGCTTCTTCATTCTGAGATGAGCCCCCATCAGAGGCCATGAGCTGCTTCTTCAGTTGTTGGCTGCCATCTTCCATGTGCAAAACACCAGAGTTCATGCATGGCCATCCAGCTGAAATCTGCTTAATGACTCAATCTGTGCATGAACGTTTCTGGCGTAGTTGTAAAATGGCCTGTCTTTGCAAATGCACTGTATGTATTTGTTTACTTGGCACAACACAATGCCACACAGAGACACCCAAAGTGGTTTCCAGTGGGGCTAATTGGGCCAGGTGGAGCATTGCAGTAATACAGCGATACTGCCCCTATTTCCACACTAGCTCTCCTAAAACTGGTTTGGTAGGTCTGTGGGGCATCGTGTTGTGCAGCACACTCAGGCCCCCGGAGTTCCACAGAGTGGCTGGATTAGCAAGAAAGGGACCTTTAAAAGACTCATGACCTCCTGCAGGTGGTGGGGAGTGTGAGGGGTACCTCCTTCTGTCAGAAATTCTCTCCTGGCAGGCCTGACCTGGGGAAGAAGAGTGTAAATTCTGCCTGCCAAAGTCCTGTGCAGAGAGAAGTAGCTTTTGTTTCTGCTGAGCACTCCAGGAGAGGTTGTATGATAAAAATCATTGGGGGCGGGGGGGGGGGGGTGTCCCTGTGGAGCTGTGTAGGGTGCCAGTGTATCTACTGGCCACCTTCGGCATGCCCTCCTCCTCCTTGGCTAGCCTCAGTCACTTTGCAGGTCGTTGCTTGCCGGTCCTTTGTTAGACTCTGCCTGGCTGCTAGACAGGGGTTCATGACGATGGAGAGCAAGGGATTTCAGCACATTCTGTGCAGGGCCACTCCTTAACGCAGACAGATGTTGCAGTGGGGAGGGCAGGAGGATAATCTGACTATTAATCTCCTGCACACTCTCACTGTGCTGTCTGAGGTCTGAAACAACTAGTAGACAAGATCTCCATTTCACAAGGGGATTACTCACTTTTATTAAGGGAAACAGTCAGTTTTCTGGCAATCAAATGCAGTCTGACATTTTCACTTCCTCTTTTACTGCTTTATTTACAAGGAGAGATCATTCTGGCTTTCAGAGCTGAAGGCTACGGCATCAAAGAAAGTGAGTTGTACTCTCCACGGTTTTGCAGTCTAACAGTTAAAAGTGAGTTATAGTTTTTTTAAATAAAACAGATGCTGCTATAAGGTTGAAAACAGAAGCTGATTTAGATGCATGCTTCCTCAGATAACGAACTGCTCTTCTGTAGATGTCTGTCTCTGGTACCTGAAGCTGGGACTCTCAGAAATCACGTGCATTGGAAACTTGGCGAGGTAGAAGTAATGCTTCTCCTGGACTCTATAGTCATAAATGGTACTTTCAGTACATAGTAGCTTTTTTATTTCAATGTTTTTAAAACTGATTTGTTCATAATATTTTGTGTGTCTTAAGCTATTACCCCTGCCTTTAATTCCACATGCATTGCTCCCCTGAAAATAAGAAAATGTAAAAGTCAGTGCTGTGCTGTAATGGAGAAGTGTTAACTGAGTGTTAATGAGCTGCCACTTGTCTCCAAGCCATCTCTGTAAGCCAGCACAGTAAAACAGAACTTAAAGGCTATCAAGTCCATTGCATGGCTGCCAGTCCTGACCATGTTTTGCAGTGAAGTAGATGTCCTTATTATCTAGGTGCCAGTTAAATGCTGCCAGCTTAATATGTGCATGGGAGAAGTTGCTTTTCTGTGTCTGGAGTTATTATTTTACTGTTCACACCTCAGCTAGGCACCAGTCCTCATCCAGTTCACATCTGCAAACTGAAGAATAGTAGAAGCTTTTGGTTCAAGAGAAGATAGCAACAAGTGCAGCGACCACTCCATGCTTGATGTGAAGCATCTACAGAACACAAGGAGAGAATGGCTGGCATATGATGGTGGCTAACAGCCTTCAAACACACCTAAAAAGCTCTTTTAGCTCAGTGTAGCAGAAACATGCTTCAGCTAAAAAAGAGCCATGGAAATTCTGGAAACGATGATTGGGAAATTAAACAGAAGCCCCATTTACAAGCAGTGGCCCCTCACATCATGCTACTGACTGCCATGTTCACAGCACAGCCATTCTGCAAAGTACTATTGAAGGCAACCATATCTATATTCTTGTGAATATCTTTTCTCTTCACCTTTTTAATCAAAGTGGGAAAGGTGGTAGTAGTAACTTCACCAGACAGTAAAAAAATAATTTAAGGAGAGGCAGCAAAAGAAAGGAGAGCCAAACAAGTTGCTGTTCCTGGCAGCAGAAATTAGGTAGTCATTGAGCTGGATGGTAGTAATTGCCCCTGGATCTCGTTGCAATACCTCCTCTTCCTTTTTCTGAACAGTGCTCATCTAACATAGCGATAAGCACGTTTGAAGAACCTACATAGGATAAAATTCTCTTTCTTTCAGTCAGAAAAAAATGAAGATGCTAACTCTTTGGACTCTTCTCTTTGGGGAAGAGTAGCCAAAATGCAGACATTTGGTGAATTTGATATACAGAGCTGTGTCAGTTTTGTTGTGGGCATCACTCATAACTGCATCATTGCACTGGGTGGACTGTGGGTATGTGGTGGTGCAGACGTACTCAATCTGTTTTCACCCATAACCATGCTAGTAGAGGAAGATCAGGTGAAGATGCATGAGCCAGCTATATCTGTGCCACCTCGTGTCCAGAAGCAGTACTGTCTGGCTGAGAGGTGAAGAGTATTTGCCTGGGCTCAGTGCCTTGAAAATACAACTCTACTGGTTAGCTGTGTTAGGATACAGCACACCATATATATGCATCATAACACCTCAGGTCTTTAGCATCTTGGAGATTGCTGTCCTATGCTCTGTTACGCTGCGTGAATATGACTATTGAAGTACCAGGGGGAGCTGAAGGAATTTGTATTTGGACAGTAAGCTGGATGGATCAGGAGCTGAGCTGTGTCACGTGTGAGCTGACTTCTCCAAGCCACTCTGAGTAAGCAGATGTGGGATGTCTGCCTAGACTTCATGACTCTGTAAGTAGCCTTTCTGGCTCCATGCCTAATTTAATTGGCAAATTTTATTCTGGAGGTAGTGTTTTTTTCTTAGTTCACTATAGGTAGCCAGCAGACAACTTGCTAGTTAATACGCCTTTGATGCTACATTGCTAGCAATAATACTATTGTACAGTTTTACCTCTCTTCAGTGAAGTAGTTAAGCACATATGTAACTAATATTGAATATTTAAACTTACATATGTAGTAGAGTGTTTATTCAGACCTTGTTATAAAGGTTGTTTTTTTCTCAGTTTCTTGCTGCATATCCAGCAAGATAATAAGCTAGATTCAAACACTTTGAGTACACTTCCATGGAAAGGAGCTTTGAAAGACAAGTTGCAAAATCTGAGATATAAAATCCTAAATAAACATAATTGCTGAAATTCATCTTTTCCATCAGGAATGGATAAGGTACTTTACCAGTTTGGGTTGAGAAAACAACACCCCATTATGAAGTCTTCCCAGAAAATGAAGGGTTAATCTTCTTTTCCCCTTCTAAGGAAAAAATAATTCCAGCCTGAAGAACCAGTTTTTAATTCTGTGTCAATCAGAGATTTCCTACGGAAAACAATGATTGAAGATTTCTTGTACACACACCGGAGAAATTGGTATCATCTGGAGAATAGTAAATGAAATATATTTATCTGCCTTTCAGCCCTTTGGGCTATGATTTTTCCTTACCATCAAACTATAATTCACAAATGGTTTAAGAATATAAAATAGTTAAGAGTGTGATTCGGGAAAATATTTAAGTACCTGTATGCATCGTATTGAAAACAGCTGATTTATACCCGTGCTTGGACGTAGTTCTGAATTAGGGCCTCAGGCTCATTTACATAGGCCATTCAACTCAATTAGTTCAAATTCACTTAAAGTATAAATTGAAAATGGATTAAGCTTTATACAAAGCTGAATTAAGACTACTTTAATTTTGAAAAGTCTTTACAGGGTTAAATGCACTTTAACTAATCTGCTTTAAATTAAGCCTTTAGTTAACTTGGATTAATTGTCCTGAATATCTTTGTGAAGACCAGCTCAGAATTAGGATCCAATCCTACAAATAGAGAAATACTTCAAATTAAAGGAATTATTACCATGCTTAAAGTTAAGGATGCGTGTAATGTTAGGTATGTGGTAAGGTCCACACAGGCTTTAAGAGCCATGCACATCTCTGCAGCACACAGTAACTTGAGACCAACTCAAATGTCTGATTATGAGTGAGTTTTCACCATGATTGATCAGTTTGTCTAGTAGCAGCAAAGAACATATAGTCAGGTTGCATGCTTTCTTTATCGTTTTTACACATGTACAAATAGTTGGGGGACACAGAGCATTTGGTATCATCTCCGACCTCATTCAAACTGGACCTGGAAAGCTATACTAGAATATTTGCTGTATGTTAATTTTGTATTTCCTTCTGATGTTCTGATGTTTGTGATAGTAGAACATTTAATTTCCACATCCTTACTAGTGATTAGTTTGTTTAAAATCATTTTAAAAACCCCAACATTGTGCCTATGCTCTTGATATGATTGATATATTCTTGGCCTGTTTAATTAGTTCAAGGGAAAGGATGAGGTCTGCTTTCATTCAAGTCAAACAGTCAAATATGAAGTGTTTCTACTGAAAATGTCCTGATAGAAAGATTCCTGTGAATAATTCTTGGTCCACAGTTTGTCGGGGAGGAGCTGACATCTAAGAATTTGCTGCTGCTTAGTTTTGCTTTGAACATTAACATGACATATTCATGTTTAGTCTTAAAAGGGACATCAGTTCTGCAGTCAGGTGTCCTAAGCAAATAATTCTTTCCTAATTCCAACAGGTGACATAGGAGTCCAGTGAATTAATTTGTTTGCTGGAGTTGGGGGGAAGCTTCCCTTTCCCTCCTTCAGGAACAGTAGAGAGGATGAGGACTCATTCTCTGCACCCATCTGAGGAGCCCTGTGCCTTGAAACGGGAGAATGTGTACCTGTTCTCAGCAATGCATCTCCCTGACTTTCAGGTTTGGGCTCCTCAATGTTCTCCACATGTTCCTTGCATACCCTGGAAAAGTGGGAAGCTCATAGCCATCTTTAGGAAATCATTTCCCCTGCTCTCCAGGTGACAGAGAGCTGGTGCACTAATCTCAAGGCAAGAAAGTTTGCCATCCATTGCTTTTGGCTGCTCTTGATCTTTGTGGCAAAGTGGACTCTGGCTCTCTTGCTTGAGGCGGCCCAGCCTTGCAGTGCACATGCTGCAAAGCAGTTAGTGCCTGTAAATGGAGATGGAGGGGGAGCTGTGGGATAGGACTGGCAGGCCAGGGAAAGAGAGAGCCCCAGCGCCTCCCAGCAGTGAGCTCCAGCAGGGTGGCAAGCTCTCTGCCAAACTGGGAAAGGTGCATACTGCATGGCCTCTGGACTCACTGGATATGTCTTTGCCGCCTCTTGAAGGGGACCCTGTGCAGGCTTATGTGGTCAGATTTACCTGTTAGCGCTGCGGGTGAAGCTGGAAGCATAGCCTCCGGAGGGGTGGGAGGGTGCCCTGCAGCACTGTATCTCCAGGTGCTAGAGGCCTGTTACCCCACTGGACAGACGCAAACAGGCTGCCTTTGGGCTGCCCACAGCGATCTGCACATCTTCCGTGGTTTGCCTGTGAAGTAGCCACACACAGGGAGAGCTAGAGGCCAGGAGAGCTAGAGGTCAGGAGAACACACCATGCTCTCGGCTGCACCTGAGGGCAGCCACCAACAGCTACAGTCCTACAGTCCCCAGGGAGGGGAGCGGGACAGGTCAGGCCTTGCAGACCGATGGTTTTCTGCAGGTTCTGACAGTGACGCTGTCTCAGTTTGCTTTCAGCATATAGGTTTTAGGTTGTCCTTGCAATGAAAAGGCTAGAAGCTCAATTAAAATCTAAATGGAGATGCCAGAGCACAGTTGCATAGGAACGATTTTCACAATTATGGGACTGAAGAATATATATATAACACTCATTATCGGAAACTGTAGTTAGCTGTAGTCTCAGTTAAGCTGTCTGGAGTATTTAAAGTCCTGTTCTGGCTGACAAATGCATTGCAACACTGTCTCTCCAGCACCTGATGCACTTGATGTGCTGCATGGGAGGGACTCTCGCTGGAGGCTGCTATCCCTCTGGGTTGTTTGGGTGATTCTTTCCTTTTCTGCCTGCAGTTTTAGTGAGCTCAACGCAGCGTTGACAATACAGAGGTTGTAGGCAGAGAAACCCACGCAGGGCAGACGGGAGCAAGGAGGAATAGAGAGAAGGAAAAGTCATCACCATCTCTTTGAGGTAAAAGAGAGGAGGATCTGTGGTACCTCACTGCCTAGTAAGAGACAAGATTTCGCTCTGGTTGGTCTTTGTTGTGTGGCTGCCAATGCTGCACCAACTGTAATGGGAAAGATCTTGTCTTTGCTCCTGCAGTGAAGAGGCAGGCCCGCTCCTGATTCACTGAAGCTCAGTATTTTCTTTCCGGGGTGAGGAGGGAATGAGGAGAGCAAAAGGCAGTTTGCTGCAGCATGTGTCATGTATGGCCTAACTACTGAGAACCACCATCATGAGCACCTCCTCCTGTAACTGCTTACAGCTGCAGAGGCAAAAAACCCCCAACTATTACTTCTAATACCTGACAGATCACAGACCTACCCGAATTTGCACAAGGTTCGTAAGAATTTTGTAGGCAGATATTGGCAGGAAAGGTATTACGAAGTGTTTTGGTTTATGCTTTCTCAACGAGAACATATATATATTTGTATATATATATATTTATGGTGCTGACTGATAAACAGTGCACATTTTTTCAAAGTGAAAGTTTTCAGGATATGTAACAAAATCTGAAGCTCTACTTTGAGAATCTGTATTGCTAAGCCACTTAGTGCTGAAAAAACATGGAGCGATATCCCACTTACAGGTGATAGTAAGGAGATTATAATGTTTCTGAATTCTAAAGCCTACCGAATTCCCACCCCACAACCTTCTAGGCCATATGTATTTAACTTGGCTTACTTAAATGGCATTACACAAAGCTACAATTTGCTACATTACTTCTTTAAAAAGCCTGAAATGCTCACTTTTTTTTTGCTCTCTAAGCGAGAAACAGTTTTACTCTTGTGGATTTTGAAGGCCTTTTACGAAATTGATGGTATAGGAGAAAAGATTATTTTTATAAAGCCAGGGTCCCTTGTGTTGCTCTGGTTTTGATTAGTCTCTGTACTTTGAGACAGACTTCATGGTGAGTGACTTGTTTAAATGCTACTTAGTTTTTAATATTTCATTTGTTGCCTTTAGAGAAAGTGAGATGTCCATAGGAACTACTGTTAACATCCTTTACTGTGCTCCCAAAGGTTGCCTTCTATAAGAGAGCTTATTGATTGTGACTCTTTGAAGGAGAATTGGGCAAAAATAATCCTTCTTGACAGGATTTCTTCTTGGGATGGGACCTGAGAGGGGACAGTTTAACAAAAATAACAAACACAGTTACAAATGAAACAGAATTTATTTCAATCTCATGAAGGAATTTCATGGATTTCGCTGGTTCTAATAATATATCACCTTGCTGTGCAAAGTCTGCTTTCCACTGCAGGATGGTAGAGGAAAAGCTTTTTTCATACCAGGAGCCTTTTACATCAGCAAACGGACACTATTACATTCCTTAAGAATTAGTGTTTCCGTGGGTTGATGCAGGAAAGAGAGGAATTAGAGTTCTGTATCTAAGAACAAGGTCTACTTTCGTGAATCACAAATTGTGGTAGATTGGCAGAACTGGCCTGTGAAGCAGAGGCACAATGTTCAGAGCATTACATTCATTTTCATATGTCACTATGTGTCTGCACTGAAGATTGTCTTCAGGGATCTGTTCAACGTAGACAGAGTTCTTCCTTCAAAAACACACACTAAAAATAGTGGCAGGTACGAGAGGTTTTTTTTTCTTCAAAGGACACAGAGGACTGCCAGAATGGTTAACAAAGCCAAATCCCTTGAGACAAAAAGAGACACAGCTTTCTAATTTCTTAACACAATGTGCATTTCTGGAACAGCAAAATCAGGAGACACTGCAGAATTAAAGTTCTGACCTCTGGGTCCGAGAGGCAGCTGGTCCTGAGCTAGGTTAGCACTATTAAAATGATTTTCCTAGGCTTATAAATACTACCATAGATCTTAACCTCCTTCCCTCTACCCTTTTCAAATATCTGCAATAGATAGTACAGGAAAACTGCCGCAAGTACCAAGCTATTTTAAGCCTTTTGTGACACCCACAGTGAGGAAGAGAGGAGGAAATCCAGGCAAATGTGGAGGTGTAGTTTCCTCAAGTTCAGTTTATGCAGCTTCTGTGAGAATTAAACACAGCTGTGAAGAGAAGAATGGACAACTCAAAATATCAGTCCTGAGCCCTGGACGGGGTTCAGTCTCTATGTTTGACTCCACAGTCCTGTATATAGGTGAACTTGAGCACTGCTGGAGTTGTGCTGTAGTAACCACTGTTTCCCCAGTGCAGATCACAAAAAGGTGATAATAACAGTGGCAAGCCATTAATTATAGGCTCTGAGCTACAGAGTTTTCAAGGATTATTCTCCCCGTGCAAAAGACTCCGAGTGAAAAAACTGTGGCATGTGGGTTCCTCACATTGTCCTTCCCATGCAAGGATCAGTTTCCAGAAGTTCCATGAGCGGTATGAAGAAATCCATATTTCAGAGGGCTTGAGAGATAAGATGTGTGGCATCTTCTTCATAAGCCAATATTTATTACTGGAACCATATACCATTAACTTAGTTTATTGCAGTCCTACCTACTGCAGGCTCTGCTAAAGCAGATTTTTTTATTAAAAAGCATTTTTCTGGGCACTTGTGTTTTAGGTAAGAAACTGTCCAGTGAACATCGCTGAAAAGTTACCGTAAACATGAGTCATTCCCACAGATCTAGTAAGTGCAGAGATTTTCAAACCCAGGCCTGCAGAGGTTTTTTGAGGTAAATGTTTGCCTCTCATTTGCATCAAGTTTGGTTAATTTTTACTCTCCCTTTGCATCTCAGCACAATGGGGGGAAGCAGATGCTGTGCATGTATCTGAGGTCTTTTTATTCTAGGCACACCAAAGAGAAAAAAAAATTATTAATGTTAAAAAGGACAGCTCCCTTCCAGCAAAGGCTTCAGCATGCCATCATGTCTCTGTTCTTGCTCAGGAAGTACTTGCTTCACCTGCCTTCACATAATCCATTTTTAAGTTGTTTCATGAAATCTCAGATCTTATTTCTTTCTGATTCTTTGGAATTTCTCCCACTCATTTCTTCAGTAACTCACAGTGCTTTTCCTCCAAGGTCAGTTTGTTTATTTTGGATAAATAACATACAGCTATTCTGTC
This sequence comes from Strix aluco, assembly GCF_031877795.1. NCBI lineage: Eukaryota > Metazoa > Chordata > Aves > Strigiformes > Strigidae > Strix > Strix aluco. Next base: position 42,662,167 of record NC_133932.1, read on the forward strand.
CCCAAAGTTCTGTCCCATTTAACCTTTTTTCTCTCCATGATAACTTCCTTCATTTCAGCTTTAAATCACTCCCCAAATCCTGTGGAAAAGTCTGTTGCAAAGAGAAAAAGGAATAGTTTGTTCACCAAATCTGGGCTGGAATGGGCAGGATATAAGGGTTTTAAATTGTAGCAGCAGAGACTTCTCCCAGCCTCATGCTAAGAGGTCAGAACAGCAAGCATTACAGTAGATTACTTAGGGAGGTAGGTCTTAAAGAGAGAATAAGCAAACATGTCAGAAATGTTTGTAATTTTGCCTCCTGGTTCAAGTATAGATCTCTTGTGGTCTTTTCCTCAGCCCTATTTTCTGTAAATCCATAATTCATCCAGAAATTCTTCTCAACTTCTTCTCATCTGCTCTAACTTCTTTTTTTCTAGCTTTTTCCCCATACCTTGTTGACTGTACAGTGAATGTTTGTGCCATAGTGGCTGTGTCTATATAGTCATATGGAGTTATTATTAGAAATCCTTGTACAGCACTAATACTTCTGATACAAAGCATTTATATCTGTGAATAGTAGGTCTTTGATTGATCAAGACAATGACAAGATATGTTACGGAAAGAAGAAAGTTTCTTTTGGTGGAGATATTTCTGGTTTTTTATAAAATATTTGAAACTTTTCATCACTGGCAATAAAATTCTAATCTACTTCTCTGTTAAAAAAAGCATTTTTAAAAGAACAAATTAAAATCCTTTTTTACCTTCCACTGACAGAACCAATCCCTTTATATACACTTTTCTTGAAATGAAGTTATTGCTTCAACATTTCTCATATTCTGGAGTCTTCCCCTAAAGCTTCAGCGTGTTTATGATGAAAATAATACTAGAATTATACTGAAGTATCAGAAGAGCAAGCAGTGAATATTTTATATGCATATGAGTAATTTTTAAATTGTTACTTGTACATTGTATGGCAGTATTGTATGACAATATTGTATGACAATATGGTATGATGATGTATAATATTGTATAACAATAGTTAAATGTATTGTATTTTGCTCTGTTGTTTTGTTGCAGTTACAGAAGATTTGTGTAAAGATGATAATACCTATTTGATCCTTGCATTTTCATCCTCTTTGTGCACCATATATTGTGCAAAACCTATTTGTCCCTGCTGTCACTTATAGTTGGCATTGAATATAATCCTTACTTCACTGAAAATAAGAATTTTTGCTCACTTTTATTCAGATGTTTAAAATCTGTTTTCATTTGGACTCAGGATGAAAACTGAACTGAAATGAATTTCTCAGTGGGATGGAATGTCCTAAAATATTTCAGTTTGAAGTGCTCTGTTTCCAAAAGTCCTCTCAAAAAGTTTTGATATTCCTGGCCTGAAATGCTTGGTTTGCACTTCGTGAAGGAAGAGGATCAGTTGCCACTTAGTGCACTGTGACAGTAATTTCAGTCTGTCTGGCAAACTGTGGTGCCCCATGGGACATGTAGTTCAGGTATCAGATGCTCACATTCTCTGTTAACCACCTGGCTCTTGAAGGGACAGTCTGTACCTGCCTGCAGTGCTGCAGTCTCTAATGCAGTGCAAAATCAACGTCACATTTCACCTTCCAGTGTGGAAAATGTAGCCTGGCTGACCTGTAACAGTGTGATGTGTGGTGGCCTGTCTGGGTCAGGGAACCATTCTAGGTTAAAAATTTGTATTTTTTTCTTGAATTTCTTATTTTTAACTCATACTAGTTCTTCAGTCTGGTTCACAGCATGGCCCATGAGCAGCTGTTCTAGCACAGTCAAGATGTAGCAGCAGCTACATGATGTGCAGGTGCAGGGGCTGCCTGCGTTGGCACTGAGGCTGAAGGAAATGGTCATCAAACTATGGCAAGGGTTTCCTTTTCTCCTGGACTTTGCTCCAGCCATGAGGGAACTGGGTAGAATGGTGAGCTAATGGGCAGTCTTCTGCTAAGCTTATGCCTAAAACCATGCCCAGGTGCCAAGAATAAGACCTGACACCGCACTGGCAGGGTAAGTTCCCAGCAGGTTGTTTGTATACTTTGTAGGGGGATGGAGGGAAGTTAACCTGAACTTGAACAAAGGCTAGAGGAAGTTCTAAAAGATGGCAAAAAATAAATAAATGACAACTTTTGTGTCATACCTAATCCCATCCTGTGTCTTGTCTGGACCTAGGAGCTAAGAGAGGTGGTGATGGTTGTCTTGATTTAGCCACATTCTTGACACCTTGCAAGACACATTCCCTCTCACCAAGTAAGAGGGTGTGCTGCACGAGGCACAGAAAAGCATACATATAGTACCAGCAAGCTTCCTGATCCTGTGGTGGATGTGATATCAGTGTTTCCTTGAGGTCTATGTAGTGAACTAAGTGCACAAGAACAATGCCATCTCTAAACTCTCTGCAGAGGATGGTATTTCTCTCATCTTGCTTTCCTTTTGCTTCTCAGTGTTGGCTGACACCTGTGGAGCCGAGATGATCATCCCACAGAGGCAGAGGGAACTGAAGATAGAGACTGTGCTCCTAGTCCTTGCCTGTGTTCTCACCAAAGGGTGTGAAGCAGAGAAAGTGAAAAGCCTCACAGAGAAGCAGCAATAAGGAATTGCCTTAGAAAAGCCAACTCTTTGAAGTCTGGAAGTTTAGCAAATATTTGCTTTTGTACCTTGAGGCCAGCAGTATTTAAAATGTTTTTCTTACCCTTAGGCCAAAGGAGTTTGTGCTTTGATTTAAGCATTCATTCTGGTCTGTATTTAAGCCACTGCAGAGTAAACTATCACACAAGTAGGGCTCTCGAAAATGCTCATTGTGCATCCACCCTCTGGCTTCTCTTTTATCACAAGCGATGAAGGATTGAAATTTAATAACAGATAAGCTGTACAGCTGTCCCAGAGGTTTAGCACTGTCACCTGGGCTCTGAGTGTCTGGTAAAGGACTTTTGCATGTTTCTCTAAGGCTTGGAAAGCCTACTTCACTGTGCAGCAGTCAAGAAGCAGCATAGATGAGCTCCACAGGGAGCCTCCTCCAGACCTTCACAGCCAAGACAAATTGCTATGAAGAGAAGCCTCTGGAAAAAGGAAGTCTTTTCCAGCCAAATGGATCCCATCAAACAGTAACATGTTTGGCCATTCTACCAAGTCCTTCTTCAAACCTGAAAAGTGAGAACATCCGTTTCTCATGCACAGTCCATCTGCCTTTCTGAGGAGCTCTGGAGCAATGACTATGGGCTGCAGCCTGTGAGATGCCCTGGGGTTTATTGGCCTTAGAGAAATCCCATGGACTTCAGCTGTGATGTCAAGTGAGTGCTGTGTTTTCAAAACCCTTTGCAAAGGAACCTCTGCATTCCTAGGATGGTAGCCTTGTCTAATGATTATAATAATACCCATGTGTCAAAACTGAAGTGCTTTATAGGTCATCTATCACCAGTGACTGTATGACTGAGTGTCTTCCTGTATCACAGCATGCCCATTTGTAAAACGGATAATATTTAGTTACATCAGAGAATGGTTTCGTGGCACTGATAAAATGTTTTCAAGCAGTGCAGAATCTTTAAAAAGAAAGATTGCTCTTTTCATTATTAAGCTGTGTATCAACAATTATTCCAGTTCTTTACACAAAAAAAAAAAGCTATCACTTCTGTACCACAGTTGTCAAAGCTTCAATATAAAGGCAAGGCTGGAAGAGTTTATCTCTCCTTCCATGGTGAATGGAGTAATAGGAATGTTACTATATGCCTGGCATTCGGTCTAGCCACAGTCAGATTGCCATCTAATTTTGAGAAAAGTAGATTTAGTTTTGTGAGATGAAGTGCTCTCTGGCAGATACCATATTCCCTAGCTGTTATTGACTGCTTGCTCACAAACTGCACTTCAAGCATCATACACAGCTAGGTTTTTTTTATAAATGATCAGGAAACTATCAGAGGAAGAAAGGGTTGCTTCATTGGGAGGACTTTGCTCAAAAGTGCCCAAATCTTTCTCTCCCCTTCCCCTGAAATTTTTAGTTTAAATTAGTATTTGACTGCATGTGGTCATTCTTTGCCCTCGTCAGAGCTGAAAAGTTGCACTCAAGTAACTATGTCAGTGGTAAGGGTGACTTTCACCAGTGTTGTCTTATCTGTAAAAAATAGCATTGTAGATGTAGTTATATGTAAATAATAAGTGGCATAATTGTTCCTTGTCCCATAAGGGAACATCTCTACCAGAACAAACCACATCTGAATACCAGTGCGACCGTATCTCCAGTAAGGAGAATGTACTGTTTTTCAGGTCTCTTACATTAACTGAGGGAAACTGGGAAGCAAGGGGAAGCATTGTGCAGTGGTGAAGCCTTTCACCATCGCAAGACTGAGATTAAGCACTACACCAGCTAGTATTGATGTTGTATCCCTTTTAAACCCATGCAACTGGTAAATCACAGCTGGTGTTATACCATTTGACAGTAAGTGCAGATGAACCCTTCAATTGTTTTCAAAACAATTAACAGTAATAAATTTTTTAACCTAAGCGGTTGCTGGCTTAAGTTAAACGGATACCAGCCATTCTTGAATTGGGTTTGAAAGTGCCTGTACTAGCTAGAAAAGCCAATGTTTGGCTTTTTTAGACCACTGACGAAGATTTGTTTGGGAACCACAGTGAGACATGATGCTTTTAAAAAAACAGACAAATACAGATGTAGAATGTAGCACGAACCATCCAAAGCATTCAGGCTAAGCACTTAAGCAACCGGATAAACTGAGAAGCTATTTCTGAGCATATACACCAGCTGTGGGCGTGTTGCTGTATGTATGGATTTGGAGACTGCTGACATAGCCAAGACAGAAGAAAATACTGTTCTTTGGAGTTAGCTCACCAGGAATTGAAGAAAATGGAAAGGCACTGATTACAACACCTTACTTTACCAGTGCCAGTTTTCAGTCTTTATATATATGCTTTATGAATTGTCATTTTGCAGGCTTCTCTAGCTGTCTGTGCCTGTAGCCATACTTTTCTTCTATGGTGTATGGTTCTGCTTCTCTTTTCTTCTTGCTGCCCTGCAGCAATTCTGATGTGCGCAGGACAGCAGTCCCATGATTTGGAGGTTACATCTGCTGCCCATGAAACTTTGGGACCACGGGATCTGTCCTGTACTGAAAGATGAATTTGGAAGGTAATTGGCCAACAATTGATTGTTAAACAGTGTTCAAAAGCTATACACACCATTTTAGGTCAATGTTAAAATAGTCAAGTACAGATTTCTTGCTGTGGCTTTCCTTAGCCTCAGTCACTTGTTTTAGGGCAATTCAGAAGCATTACCTGGTCTTCTAATGCCAATAACCCAGAGCTTCTGAATGTAAAGACGTCGCTTGCAGTCTCAGATACCAGCAAATATTACATTTATAGCATGTGTCTCATCAGAGTTTCCTTTCTTCCCTACAATTATTTGAAGGCTGTAAGCCAACTCCAACACCCACAGTGAACTTATTTAAATCAAGATTTATATCACCAAGAAGGAAATCTTGGTTTAAATAATAGATTTTATCTCTTTTTTGCAGTTGTAAGTCATGCTGGTTATTTTTTGAAAGAAAAGTTAGTTTTCATGGTTGGTAACCATTAACACCTTGATTTGTAACAAGAGATAGTACTCAGTGAGGTCTTTCTTCTTGTTAACCAGAAGTATTTATCTATGCACATTCATTATGATGATAAATTAAGAATCACTTTATCAGATTCTTAATTTTCTCATATTTTTAATTGGCAAATGAAGGATGGTTCATTTATTTCCAGATTTTCTCTTGTTTTTATGAATCTATGTTTGAATGAAAACTAGAATTCAATCAGAATTTCTGAAAATATCCTAATATTCTCTGTTACTTAAATAAACTACCTTAAATGATATCTCATAAGAAAATGAAAAAAACAGACATGCTTTTCTAAGTTTAAAAGTAACTGGTTTGTTGCTATTAATAACTAAGTAAGCTATCTGTCACTGGAGTAAGTCGTAGCTGAGAAAATGCAGAACTCATTGTACCCATTTTTATTCATAGATTGGAGAAGAAAAAACAAGTCCTCCTCTTTTTTAAAATTCTTTATGGTTTCTCAACTTGAAATGAACTTGTTGAATAGAACTAAGTGGATAAAATAATTAAATATTCTGTATGTGCAAAGAGGCTACTGCTTCCAAATCTGGTTTTCTGCTTCATCAAATGCTTGTCCCAGGGAATCCATGTAGTTCACCTGACTAGAACTTCAGCAGTAACATGTTGCTGAAAGTTACTTTAATAAATGATATAATTTTAGGTCTTGATATAAGTTGTTTAAATTTCACATTTCATTTAAATAACTTTATTTCATGTAATGTTGTGTTGTTTAGTTTTCAAGTGATCGGGTTTTTTGTCTGCTGTGTCAACTACCAGGGAGAGTAAAAAAGGCAGGGGCTTGTGTTCTGCATAGCCCCACTAATTTAATTCAAGTTATGCAGGTTGTGAATTGGCACAAAGTTTGTGTTCTCAAAAACAGCAAACTGCATTAAAATGACCTGGAAACCTCATTCTCCAGATGGAGGAGGGTATTTTCAGCTCCAGCACTTACAGGGGAAGGAAACCAGCCGCAGCTGCTCTGAGAGATTTTCAACCTAAGGGTTTCGCTGTTCCAGGGTGGTGTCCCAGGAGGAGGATGGGGCTTAAAAGGGAAGACAGAAACTGCTCTGCTCTGAATGAACACTATGTGCAGCAGGCTACCACGTGATCCATAGCGTTACATGCCCTATAGGAGCAGTTGTCTTCCAGCTGGTGTTACCTAGCGTGGCAGGTATTCTGTATCATGCAGCAGGGAAGATGCTATGCATCTTTTCTGCTACCATTGCTGCTGCATTTGGCTTTGGAGCAGGAAGATGTCCCCATCTCCTTGCTCTTTCTGAGACTGCAAACATGGGGCACATACACAGCACCTCCAAAAAGGAGCAACAAGAACTAATTCTAGGGACAGTCTTCTGCAAAGCTTGTTGTTGCACTTCAATGTGGTGGGCTCTGTGGTCCTTGCCCAGCTCTTAGAGCACTGACCATTGCACCCCTTGTGGCTCATAAACTTATCTTTCAAAACAGAAGAGTTTACTTCATTGCTGTCTGTGTATTTTGGACAGACAAGCACTTTTTCAAGAAAGATCTAGAGAAATATTTCTTTATTGGCGGCTGCAGCACATGAACACAACTGAGCACAACATGCTGCTAGTATTTCCTGGCCTGACCAGGAATCCTCCAGGCTGAGAAATACCCATCTCCAGCAGGAGCAGCATCTAGCATCATCCCTGCTCAAGATCTTTTTTTCCACTGTATAGCAGCATAAAGAAGGGGATGGAGGTCATAGCAGCAAATAATCGTTGAGGCATAGGGCATTTCCTGGGGAATTAATGGCTGGCTGGGGTTAATGGCCCTCCAGTTTGCTTTGGGCTATCAACTCTCCAGCTAGTCATTAATCCCTAGGAAATGCCCTGTGACTCAGTTGCTATTGCTTAGGCAGGTAGTGTGAATCAACAATATTCTGCATCTTCTCTAGGTATTTAAGACAAGAATAGAAAGTAATAAATATGCTTTTATTATGAAAATCTGCTATATTTGCATCCAGAAACCTTCCGTTCTCCCTCTTAACATTGATCAAATGTACTGAAAAAGGATTCTTCATCAGTGAAGTGATGTCATAGGGTAGCAGGATACAAACCAAAATGGCTCACCTCTTCACTCCAAGGTATTTTCACTTTAGCTTTTCCACCTCCAGCAGCCCATTTGCATGTTGCTTTATACCTTCACCTCAGTGGATTTTAAAACATGGACAGTTCTTCACATTAACTAGTAGGAAGTCACTTAGCAGGTAGCTAAGTATTATGTTCTAGACAGGGGCTGCTGAGCAAGAGTCCCACTTACACCATCTGTCTGCTTTGCTGTCAGATGGGCCTAAAAGTGTTACAACATTAGCAGAAAAATCCTTTGAGACAGGTGAAAAGGAAGATGAGGAGTGATATGCCTCTCTGAACACGTGTCTTTGCTGCAAAAAAGGAAATTATCTGAATAGATATAATGAAGACTCTGAGTTGTTTGTAGAGCAGGTGATATATAGGTACAAGAAAAGGACATGATACCTCTTCATTGGGAGAAACACTTTATATTTTGGCTCTTCACCTGTCATTTATTTATCACAATTTTGAGTTGTGCATTGCAGGTGATAGACACAACACACCCTGAGCTTCACTGTAAAATGCAGTCACCTTCTGCCTGAGGTAAGCTGAATTCGAAACCTTATATGTGCATATTCTAATTTTGGCATGCACAAATTCTGTATATAACTTACCATGATATGAAATTCCATAACGTTGCTATGGAAGAGTTCTGATTTTATACTAGCCACACACACTGCGAAAATCAAACTTTTTTTCCCCATCGCTCTTATTTATAAGGAGATAGTTTCTAGCTGGATCTGTACCCATCCTTGTGTGGATGGGTCCTAATAAGTTCTGTGGGTTTTTTCAGAGACCACTTATTTCATCTTAGGTGTGGCATCTGCAGGCATCCCCCTCGTCCCTGAGCTGAGTAGTGGTACACCTCAAAGCAGCAAAGCAGCGGAGCTGACTCACTCCCAGACCAGAAACTGACTGGCTTGATCTGAATGCATGTCAAAAAGAATTCAGAGGAAGCTAGTTACACACAGATGGGTGCTGGGAAAAGTGTTCTCAGACATGCTCTGAACCACCTCCAAATCCTGTGCTGGGGTAGAAGACTGAGTGATGCAAATACCTCCTTAAGAGTGAAAAGCAGACGTCAGGTCTACCTCATTTGAAAAGGATGTAGAAAATCTGTTCTTTTTTGTTCCCAGCACACTGGGAACGGTTGCCCAGTGTTGTTCTCTGCAGGCCAATTGCTTGCTTGTCTGAGCAGACAATCCTCAGATCAAATCAGGTTTTTTTTTCCATTCGTAGGCTGATCTAGGAGAACAGCATTGCTCACTGTCTTTTTTGGCAGAGGTTCCAAGCCAGGCTCTGACAGCCTGGGTCTGGCTCACTGTTGGGTGCTGTATAAAGCAGACAGATCCTAAGACAAAGTGTTCCCTGTCCAGTGCCTTGTGCCGCTTCTGTGGAGGGGTTGCAGGCCACCAGGCCTCCGGGAATGCTGTTCTTCAGGACCTGCCAGCACATTATTACCTGCATCATGATCAAGTCCTCCACCTCCACCAGCCCAAGGCATTTAAAAACACTCTTGTGTGTTTCGAAAGCCTCATATAACTTCTCTGATACTGCTACAGCCTACAGCAGTTGAGGGAGCTGGGAAAGGAGGAAAGTGAAGCCAAAGAAGTTACATATGCACAAAGAAAGTTGAATTCTGATGCAAGAGATACTGGACATATATCTTACAATAATTTGTCTCAGATACCAGCAGCTTTGATATAAGTCCATGGTCCCCCAAACTGAGGTGGACAGACTACTGCTGTTTATGAGGCCATGCACGACCACATCCCTGTTACCACGTTTTTACATAGGGTGTTCATAAAAAGCAATGTCTGGTAGACTCTGAGAATATCAGAAATTTGGTACTGGTCTGTAGTAAAGATTTTCTGCAAGCACACAGAATATACTATTCATGACCCTGTTGGGAGTCCAGTAGTACCTTGTTTAATTTCCTGATATCACACTTTCACAGTGGGCCAATACGCAGAGGAGATCATCTTGTAAAAGAAAACTTCTTTAAAAAAAAACCAAAAACCAAAACAACCAGCACTAATATCCCCAGTGGTTTCCACATGCTCAATGGTGGACTCACCTTGAGTTCTGTGAAATTAGCTGTTGTGCTGGCAGCATGGGCAATGATCCTCTGAAGAACCTCTTTATGGTTGCCTTTGCATCTTGTACATTCAATGGGAAAACCCACATCAACATAGAAATGGTTTCTTTTTCTGTATTTTGCTATGTGTTTTAGTAACTGTTTAAGAAGCATCAATTCCTCTACCTTTTTCTTTTGAGGTTTGCATCTCTTCATCTGTTGCTGTCATCTTGCACTTGTAAATGCACCAGGGTCTTACAAATCTGTGTGGTTTTGGAAAGGAAGAATATTCTTTGCATACTACCCTAATAAGCCTAGGTGAGCTGCTTGCTCTGCCTATACCACAGGAGAATCCTTGGGGGCAAATGTATTGCTGTGATACAGGCCAGAACTTGAACTGTAAATAAGGAAGGAGCTGGAGCAGTCGATGGCCAGCAAAGTAACAGCTCCAAGTTGTTTCCTTGGGCCCTGTCTCTTGCAAGGCAGCACTGATGACTGTGATTTTGGGGACCCAGGATGTAAGGAAAGAAGGTGGGATCCATAGCTGGCTCCTGTTGCGCCTTTGGCAAGGTCCCTTGGCTGACTCCTTGGGACAGGCAATAGTAAGCAATGGTGCATTCTCCCTTTCTTTCAAAACCATCATTTCTTCATGAGGTGCAGGTAGAAGTAGAGCAGTATTGTTTTCCCAAGCCTATTGCTCTAGGTAGGGACATCTTCTTGCTCCAGACCCTCTGTCCATGTGTAGAGGATCTCACGATGGCATATGGTGTATGGAGTAAGTATCAAATCCATAGCCTTTCTGCTGGCACAGTGGGCTCTTCCAGTCCACCTTATATTTTTCTGCAATATTACAGTTTCAGTAGTTACAAATGTGTGCTGTATGTGTTTTGAGGAGGTGATTCCAGGACAAATCATAGAAGAAAGGCACTGGCTGTTAGCAGTTCACTGGGTTTACCACTTTTCACCTCTACTCCCTTATATAAACAGCAAAGCTTTAGCTTTTCTTTCATATCGGAACATAAGAGTACTTTCATTTTTTAGAAATAAATTATTTAAAATTTCTCTGCAGTCAGCATTTTCACTAACTTAATAAAATATAATTTTCTCTCTGCAACTCTCAAATCAAAAGCTGTTCCTTTGCCCTGTATTCCTGAGCTCTAAGTTTTAAATAAAAATGAACGTATTGAATTGGAAGGATTGTGGAGCTGAATCTTACTACAAGGCTTAGACCAACACATACATTATTTTAATATCTGGAAATGTGTGGTTTTATTTTATCAGTTACATAACGGTACATTATTAGCTGTTCCATTTCTGTGGGGCTAGACTGGGATACATTTATGAAATTCCTTAAGGTGACCTGGAAAAAACAAAATATAACGGACTAAAATGTAATGCTTGGTGCCAGAAACAGCAAATTAGTACACAGATCTGAATCTGAGAGTTTAAAAAAAAAAACCATTCTATTTAGAGATACAATGAGTGAATATTGATGTTGTGTTAAAAACGTGTGCATATTGCCCCGACTCTGCTGTCGGGCTCACAACACCCTCCAAATATGTGCTCTCAGATTGCAGCCGTAACTACATTTTCAGCAGATAGTCTTTCATGTGAAAAAAAGAAAGGCAAGGAGACAGATTTGGGTTTCTGTTTATTTAAAAAAAGCTACAAAAATATGTTTCTATAGAAGCCATATGAATTTTATTCCTACACGGTCCCCTCCCATGCATCGCCTGGGCTATAGACAAAGGGCCATGTTGCTTAGCAACCCGCCTAAAGCTCATCAACACAGCCTCGGTATTAATATTTATCCCCCCCTTAAAAAAAGCCTTACTCTAAAATTTGAAATGGGATCTGTCCTCCCTCTCTTTTGTGCAATTAAAGTAATACTGCTCACTTTTTCCAATTAATGGTACTGGCTAAACTAAACAACTTCTGCCAGGCAGGCCAAACCCAGCTCTTGGGTAACTGACTAAAATAAAAGTTATATCGGGGATGAATTTCTGTAGCCCAGTGTGTCTTCTGCTATCAGTGTTTTGTAGTTTCTCTTTCCTTTAGATAATCTAAATCCATATTTTCCATCTTCCCGGTCTTTTTTTCTGAGTACTCTCCCTCTATGCCCATATTGAGGGGCTCCCTCCTGGCTGCATGTTCCTCACTGCCTCCAGTAGCTCTGGATTTCTTGGTGGGACACTGGGGGTGTAGCAGGGGTTCCCCTGCAGCCACCAAGGGCACCCAGACAGCAGGGAAGGTGCTGAACAAACCAGGGTGAAAAAAATCCAGTAAACAAAACTAAAAGCTCAACTATCTAGGCTAGGACTAAACAAGACCCAGCTGTTACTTGGCAAAATACTTCTCTGCACCACCAAGAGCCCTTTGCATTACATGAGTCACATTTATAGCCCATTTTTGAGAATTTCAGTGGAATGTAATTAGCACATAGGCCGAAAACAGGAGTGAATGAAAATGTCTCTGGAGGGAGCAAAGGAAATTATTCAATGCCATGGAAATATTCTGCTTCGGCTCTGGTTTTCTGTTTGTGTTAAATGGCCATGAGATCCAGGAATATTAATTTTTCTGCCCTTCAGCCTTTCCAGACACGTACCATCACAGGATGCAGAAATACAGATCTGAGTCTACCAGGCAGCATATACTCCTGTCATTGTATCAGAACACTGTGGTTATGTTGGGACTTGGTGTGAAAAAGAGGAGCAGAAGGAAGTCAGCTGGAACTACTAAGCACTGCTGAAAAAAGGGCATTTACACAAGTGCTTGGGCTTGGTGCTTGAAGTTTTGGTCCCGTTTGCTTTCTTCAAAATCTTGGCCACAAAATGTGATGCTCGGCAAGGCACAGATTCTTTCTGGAGTAAGCTGGGATGTATGAGACTGCCTGCCAAGGCCACTGAAGGATGAGAAAAGAACTGTGATTCTGGAAGCAATTTCTTTACAAAATCATTTTCCTTTGGAGGTGGAGAGGAAATTATTTTAAGGTCAGGAGCAGATGTGTATGGAAAGCTAATTGCAAATGTGATAAAGGAAGAGAGGCTTAGGGTCCTTCCAACAGAAGCAGCAACTGTGTGAACAGCAGGCAATATTGACTTCAGGCTCCAGCAGTGTCTTAATACTATGTATATTCTTTTTTTTTTTCCTTAGCTTCTCCCCCTTCTCTCATGCTGGGCAATAGTAAGAACTGTTTGCTAATATCAGTGAGACAGGAGTCCGTAAACACTTATGTTTGTTAGGCTAAATGAGAATGGGGATAACATCATGCAGACGCCTCACAGCCAGTTCCCGTCTGTCCTTCCTATCTGTGAATACAGAGCACATCTCAGGCCCATGCTTCCCCTGGAAGGTCACATCAAGACCTGTCACGTAGGCTTTTCTCTGCCGGTAAACTCATGCAGGGTTGTTCTTTAGAATAGTGTTAATTCCACCTGGCCAGATCCTCAGCTGGAGCCAGTCAATACATCCATTGCTTTCATCATCTACACTGCCTGTGACAGCTGGGAATGATCGGTTCTTTATATGTAAAAACTTTCTTTCTTAGAAGTCCTGAAATCTGGAAGCTTCTTACTTTTGATTGGATTAGCCTCCATTCGAAAGAAAATCAGCTTTCAACCTCTATAAATTGGAGCTCCTTTCGATTCCCCTTGTTTTTCACTGCTTTTGCCCTTGTGAATCTCCTTTAGGATTACTCCTGACTTATATTGATATAAGAACAAGAAGATACAGGACCACTAAGTGCAATTAGAACCAAAATGTGTGTATCAGTTTAGGTGTAAATAGATCTCAACACAGTGGGTACAAATACAGGAAAGGAGAGAGGGGGATAGGGCAGATGTGAGCAAGGTGAGTGGCAGCTATACAAGGGGCTATGCCATTTAGTAAACAGAAGCACTGCAACACCTGCATCTCCTCTTTCGCCAGTTGTTGATGATATAGCCTCACCTTTGCTAACTCTCACATCACTCAGGCTATAAGCAGACACCATCTTTTGGATCCCATTGTGTCAGTGAGCAAGTACTCTTTAACACCTCTCTGATAGACTTTAAATCCCTTCTTGACAGGTCTGGCAGGAAAACAGCTTGCATAAACTTCCCCCATTTTACTTTAGGTGAAATAAGTAGGCAGCTCAGCCTGACCTTTCCTGCTGTGGGATAGAAAGTGTACACATGGGCTACTCCTTCAGCACATCTAGGAAGACCACACTCTGGTGGGAAGGCAGACCTGAGGGTAACGATGCCTCCCAGAGATTTTACTACATGCAGAAGAGACTGGCTGGTTGTCACTGTAGACACCCCGTTAATGCTGCCTTTATGCCCAAACAGCTATAGCATCTTGAGAAGTGGCAGAACAGCACTTCCAAGGGTAACTAGTGTCATTAGTTTTGTCCTGCTAAGTTTACCTCTTTAAATGACACATTACGAGAGCTGTTGCTTTTCATTTACTCGCTCCCTCCCCCCCTTTTTTTTGTCAGGAGCTAGTGCTGCTGCTCATCCTAATCTCCTGAGCAGATTCTCATCTTCTCTGTGACAGAAGCTCCTTTTGTGTCCTGGGCATTTACTTTTGAATTTTTTTAATTTAAGTGCTGGTGAGAAGCAGAAGGAATTGCTGTGTGATCCTGCCTTTAATCCCAAAGGCAGGATCTAGCCTGTGTAGGGAAAGTGCAAATTTCCTTGCCTTTCCTTGCTCTCTCTCAAAGGCACACCTGAGGCAGCACTGAACTTGTTTGCTCTTCTGGAAGCCCAACTGGGATATTATGTTTTCCAGTAAGGTCCATGCTATGCCTGCTGCCAGACTGACTGCATTCAGAGGCCACCAGACAGTCAGGATAGCCATCTGCTGACTCTGCTGGGCTTGAGCCAGGAACCAAGGAAGAGATCCTACTTGTCCACTGCATGATGCTCATTTTCACCTCATCTGGCTTCCAAAGAGCTGAAACCTTTTGTGTTTGAAAACCTTTCCATGTTATGGTGATCTCCCTTCCTCAGCATTCCCACATCCTCTGGTTTTCAGTTAGCCAGTATCCTCAACTTTTCTTTTCTTTGGTTCTGAGCTTTTAAAATCAGTTGTGTAGAGTGGAGGGAGGTTTTTTGTCCCAAAGAAACAATGCTTAACATGTGTAAAATGCTTTTCACCTTTCATGCAAACTCAGTTAACTAATTAATCCTTACAATATCCCTGGGAGGAAAGTAAACGTTATCTCACTTTTACACATGGGGAAACTAAGGCAGAAAGGTGAAGTGAATTGCTCAAGGCCAGTGAAAGAATTAGTGCTGCAGTCAGGTTTATAAACACTGGAGTTTTCTGGCTCCTAGTTCTGCATGCAGGCAATTAGACCAAGTCTCCAATGGATAAAACAGGCTACAAGGCATGACCTTCCCCTTGAAACAATCACGTTGCTCTGGGGTCTGCAGAGAGGCTGAGGTTCAGAGCCAGGGAGAGGAGAGGTGGGGGCAAGCACTGTCCCGGTTTGACCCCCAGTCCCTTTCTAACTGTGCTTCATCACTGCCCCAAAGAAAAAGACGAGCTGCATAACATGTACAGCAAGTGGAGATGCAGAATGTAGCAGGAGTTGAAAGGAATTCTTCAGCAGCTGTGGCAAACCAGGGTCTGTAATTTGGAAGCAGTGTGGATGACATGAGCCCGGCGTCTCCAACAAATGAGTCTCCATACGATGGAGATATGATGTGCTATGCCTCTCATCCAGGGGAATAAATAAGAATATTCCTCTTCCTACATTATGGGTTTTCCATCTCAGGAGAGGGTGTGAGCAACTTTTCTGGTAAGTATTTTGTGCTAGTACTGTGCTCATTGTGCTTAAAACAGTTCCACTTGTTTCAGAATTACACTGAGCAAGAGAGGGAGCAGCCTTATTACGGTACTAGACAAGGAGCCAGATTCTGGTATCAGTGACAACGGTGCAAACAGAGAAGCTGTTTCAACTTCAGAGGAACTGCCCAAGCTTTCTGCTGCTGTATCTGAGCACTGAACTGGCCAAAAATATCTGTCTCTGGACCAGCTGAGAGAGGAAAATTGGAGCATCTGTGCAGCACACAGCAAGGAAACTTTGTTATGTCATCAGCCAGCACTATCAAAGGCACTGCTCTAGGGAAGCTTGCACCAGCGCTTCAGTCTTGCTATTAATAATGAGTATTCCTGCTTTTTCTGAGAAGGAGGATTGGTGACTGAGGAATTAAAACTGCCTTTCCAAACTCACCAAACTTTTCTTCTATTTAGGGAGTCCATGCTTTAAAACGATACAAAAAGAGCACCAAAAATATGGCAAGTGAGTGCCAATTATTTTTATTTCTGCACTGAAGCAAATTGTGCCAAGCATTTTGTGAGAGAAGGACAAGAGAGGACAATCCATCAGTGCAGAGTACATCAACGTATTAAAAAAATGCAAGTAGTGAGGAAAGCTTTTAATTTGAATGATATCAGCGCCCACAAGCACGACAATAATTAAAGGTCTGCCAGCATGGCTATTATACATTCTGGTTTAGTGCATTTAATATCTCAGCTGCTTCAAATCACATCAGCCTGATGGCTGGCAAGCATGTTTCCACTCTGGATGCAAATCAAACTCTCACACACCATTCTGAAGCCTCACTTTAAAGGTAGGACTTTTTTGCATCAGGACAGGACAGGCTGTCCTTCGTCCTTGCAGTTCTGTGATGATGGTACATTTCCACTGCCCAAGAAAAAGGAGAATTAATTATTCTCCTTAGGGTTAGACCTAAGTGATATTGTACCCTACTTCAGAGCAATTTTTCTACCTCTCAAAACTTTCCTTCTCCCCTGGCAGGTGTATGTTCTGTGAACTGACTGGGATGATCCCTCCCTTTAGGGTTGTAATGAGGGTAAGCGAAGGGATGTAGTCCTTCCCTCCTCTCCAGCCCTAAGCTAGTGGCTGACAGGACATATTGAGCTACATTGCATTCAGCTCGCTGTTGGTGGGCTTACTGCTAGACTGCAGCCATCTCTGATGGAACAGGTGGGCAACCGAGTGTTTTTCCTTTGTCTTCTGGTGCTTCATGCTGCGCTATTCCTGCAGAGCCACAGGACCTCCTCAGGAAGCGCAGCCTGGAGCAGCACTGGCACAGAACCAAGGTGAATGGAAACAGACGATCTCTTTTGCAAATTTACAACACTCCCAAAAACAAGCCAACAACTTACTTTATTTTCATTTCAGGGGGGAGGAAGGAAAAAAAAAAAAGAGAGAGACTAACAAGCAATGTGACTAGCATCACCCTGAATACTCACTCCGCTTACATGTCTCCCGCTTGCCTTCACTCTGCCTGCTTTCTCTTTCAGCCCATAACCTCAGGAGGGCAGGAGCTGTCTCTCACTGGGTGTTTATGCAGATCTGAGCACAATGGGGCCTTGATCCTCCCTGGGTCCTTCTGATGCTACTGCAGTACAGCTGATGAGGATGTTTTAGACCGAGATGGCTGCTAGCTTCAACTCATAAGAGATTGAAAGTGCCCTGAAGGTCAGGGGGGAGGTGACACATCCTGTGACCTTGGGAACATTAAGTAGTCGAACAATTAGCTGGCTGGAGGTCAGCAGGGAGAGTTTTGGATCTGAAGCCACCAAGCAAAAGTGCGACCCTCTTAGGATTGAAAAGTGAAGAGTTCAAGGGGGTACAGGGGGGAGAGTGGGAGGTCAAATGAAGGAGGGAGAGATAGATAGATAGATAGATAGATAGATAGATAGATAGATAGATAGATAGATAGTTAGTTTTTTAAAAAAATCTGATGGCAGTTTTCCTTGCCAGTTTAGCATCTGCTGTTTTACCAACTCAGTCTCTTGGAAATCACATTTGAGCAGTTTTCCCCCTTAAGAGACATGGTAAACAATGGTGCATGCACTTCTAGACCATTACAAATGCAAGGTAAAGTATAAAAATATTTCAAGCAAATGTTTCATTGTGTATTTGCAGTGGACCAGGAGAGGATGCTTCACAGGTTTGTATCACATGAGCTGAGGAGCAGGAACCCCCTCTTTTAGGCATCAAGTGTTTCTTATGCTGTGCTAATTTCATCACTCAGGGCTGCTCTGTTTTGAGGGTGCTGTCACGTGTGGATTCACTCCTTGCAGAGGAGCTGCGAATTCATACTGCAGCCTTTCCTTCACTGGGGACATTAATACAGCTCTGCCTGGCCCTTTGCATACACATTTTGGAGTCTTATTAACTTTAAAGCCTTTCATACCCTGCCAAATTGTTCAAAAGTTATTAAGAATGGGTGTCTACCTTAGTAATTCAGTGTGCTGGAGGGGTTCTTGGTATAAATTCTCCTTGTGTCCTTACTTTGGGTCTTGCTGTTTCATTCAGGCATCCATCTGATCACAGCAGTGACCAGCTCAGGGCCACGTCCCACCTGTTGGACACAAGGTTGGCATCTTGCACTGGTGTACCACCCAGGGTGGTCCTCTTGCAGATTAGACAGGAGGTCTGCCAGCTCTTAGTGCTCTGAATTTGTGTGGTGCGTTGCACCACAGACTGCACTGGCACAGACTTCATGGCTGGTGAAGATGTGACGTGACCGTGTGGTTTTGGAACCATAATGGGAGGCACCAAAATGAACTAGAGTCCTTCCCACCTAACATGACTCCAGTTGGTTATGTCGATGTGTCCACAGAGCATTTGAAATCAGGTAAGCCTTGTCTCCAGAAGACACAAAACTAAAAAAAAAACCAGCCCTGATCGAGTGCTGTTGGCTGGATTTGGTTGTTAGCTATAATGAATAGCTTGAAACAGCATCAGTTTTAGTGACTATGTTGTTAATTTTAATAAGAGTTTTGTTTTATGCTGATCCCCGTAATGATTAGTTTAAATATTGCTGTCTGCTATTAATTGGTGACTGTGCCGTCTGCCTGGCTACATCCTGCCAATGCAGAGTGTGTGACGTGGTGCTGGCTCCCTCCAGGACACCCTGCCAAACACAGCCCGAGTGCAGGCAGGCTTTTACAAAGAGATGCAGTCTGAAAGGAAACCAGATCAAACATGCTTTAATTTGCATTGTGCCCCTACCCACAGGATCCTGCTCCCCAAACCTGGGCAGCATTTGCAGTTATCACTGTTCTCCAGTGTTGTATCACGCTGGCCCAGGCCCATACCTCCTACTCCTTTCCATTCCTTACTTGCATCCAGTGTGCTGGGAGCTACCTGCTGGCTTTTGTACATTGGAGATGCCTTAAGCCTGCTTTCCATGAGTCCTGCTCCTCTTCCACAACATCCAGCTCTCATCATGCAGGCTCTGATGGAAGCTCCTTTCCCCCTGTGATGCCTGGTGGCCATAGGAGCACACCAGATTGCTAGTTAATATCTGGGGAGAGTTGAGTGCGAAACTTGATTTGGGGAATCCAATGCATCCAAAACCAGTGTCTGGATTAGAGCACCTGGAAAAGGCTGTCTAGTTAAAAACTTCAAGCACATGGAGTAAGCTGGACACCAAGTTGGCCTACCACCAGCTAGATGATGCTGACTGGAAGTGTGGCAAATCCTACTCTATCTGCCCTACTGTAAGGGTTTTGACAAGATGCTACCCCATAACCTTGGTTGCTTCATATGTGTGGGCATCCAAATGGTTTTGGAGACAGTTCCATGTTCCTTTGTCCTGCCAAACATGTCACTGCTCTGCAGCCACTCTCTGTAATGGAACATTTTTCTGCCAGTCCCCAGAGGTCACAGTGGTTTCTCACTCTCCAGTGGGCAGCATCGTCAAAACCAGCAGAGGGCCAACACAGGGTACAGTGTGAACACCAGGTCCTGTCATTGCCTGACACCCTCCTGATGCATCCCATGCCAGTGTTCATGAGAGTGTTGTCCTGGCTGGGCAAGATCTGCACGGGGGAGAGGAAACACACGGTGTAAACGTTTGGCAAAGCCTGAGCCCACAAGGATGACACGGACACACTCCATCAGCGTCCCTCGCTATCTCAGCCACATTGCTTAGGTCCTCTGGGCCAACAGAAGTGTCGGTGATCTCCAAAACCTCCCTCAGCACAGAGTTTATCGCTGCAGTCTCAGGCAGGGTGCTAAGGAGCCTCTGGTTCAGGCTGTGTGTGGGAAGCGGTGGGGGGGGCTGAGGAGGAACTGGAGCGTAAGACAGATGGCATGGGAGGGGATTTATCCCAAAAGGAGAGATGTATTAGAGCAGCCTGAGAGGGGATCACAGCAGCAAGAGCAATAATGCAGCTTTTTTTACTACAGAATAAAAAGAGGGAGTTAGATTGACATGCAGATATCAGTGCTGGCAGATATGGTTCCCAGGGAGTTTCCAGCAGTGCTATTAATAAATAACAATTTTTATTATATGCTTTGCACTTCAGAACCATTCTGATTCTCACTGCTTGCTTGCTTTATTTTTGAAGGAACACTGCCACAAGAGTGGCGCTTGGGCATTTGGGCACCCATCTTTCTAATGCATAAATTTACTCTTGTCTTTTTGTACCTGCAGGTTGCCAGTTGGGGGTGGACAGTACATTTTGGGGGTAACTTCTATATCTTTCAGCATTTGGACATTGCATTTACTTACACCCAGCATCAGAGATAGGCTGTTTGAGGAAGTACTAGGGGTTGGGGAAGCTGGAAGGTGCAGATTCTGCTGGTTCCTGGGTGATATGGGGATTTTTATACTTACTTTAGGCATAAAATAGAATAACCCCCGGGCCAGGTTAGGCCAGTCCCATCCCTGTCTGGTCTATGTCTCCCCATAGAACATCAAATCTCCCCAGTAGCTTCCCATTCTGCAGGATAAAATAGGTGACTGATGCACATGGACATCTTTGAATTAGCGCACCTTTGTCTTTCCGGTTCGTTTTTACTCCTGGGGTTGCTGATACCCAAATTTGACATTTGGGAGCAGGGACGTGAATGAAGCAGCATAACCAGAGGTTCTACTCTTGGGAAATGTCTGGGGAGTTGCAGAAAAACAAATCTAAGCCCCAGTAAATTTTACCTGAATGCTGGCATCAAAGTCATGACAGGACACCACATTTGTGAATTACATGCTTGTGATCACAGAGTAACTTCCATTATTTTAAATGTAATGGTGAAGCCAAAGGGCAGCACAGAAGAGGAATGGGAAATTGATCATCTCTTCTGGACAGATCCCACTGTCTTCCAAAATCTATGTGCACCGCCCAGATACTACAGTGATAAATGCTTTGGAGACATTTATACATTAGATGAGACTCTTGTTTAGGACACAGTGGTTGAATTCTGAAGTTATGCCTTTGGAGTTTATGACTTGCACTGAGTTTTCTGACCAGCACAGTTTATTCTTTTTTTCAGGGATTTTGCTCCAACAAATAGCTCTAAAAGCAAGAAGGCTTAAAAATTCACAGATTAAGATTTTGTTGCACTGATGGTTTTATTTCTTAAATCCTTTTCTTTCTAAAGGTCACTAAATAAAAATTCAGATAATCTAAGATCACTTTCCTATCGGACAGGCATGTTCAAATATTTGATACACAAGTTAAAGTACACAAGCACTATCTTTAGATCAGCCTCTTCATGCCTAAAGCTGTATAATCTACACCTCTGTTTCATGTTTTGAAAAAAAATTCCATATTTGTTTTTTCACAGATGAGCAGAAGCTTATACTGAAGTCCAGACCTTTGCAACATGCTCTCCAGCCCAACTTTCATCCAACTGTACCCAAGATTAAAATGCTATTTTCTAGCTCCCTGAGGACATCTTGTATATTTTCTCCCACAGGGCTGGAAAGCCATCCAGTCAGTGATGTGGCAGGCTTGGAGGAGCTGAAACAGAGCCCTCTGCAACCAAGACCCAGGCTTCACACCATACACCATTTTGGGACCCACCTCCCAGCTAGAGATCTAGACAAACTGCCAAGACCCTTGGGGAAATACTTATGCTAAAGCAATATAAAAGTCTAATCCTCAAATTCCTGACATTTTGTTGGATAATGGCACCATTACAGTGTAGATTAAAAAGCATTTGTTACCTTTATTGTTTATTTTATGGGCTAGATGAATGTCACTATGTCAGTTATTTTGCCAAATTGAACCGTCAGTTCAAAACTCCAAAACAGGCATGTGAAAAATGTCCAGTAGAGTATTTTCTATCTAAGATTAAGTTCTACCCTATCATCCAGGGTTAATTTAGGACCATTAATGATGCGTGGGTTGGACATAAGTTTTCAGGCATGTATTATTTTATTACCTGATCTCATAATTAAAATGTCACTTATCAAGGGACAAATTTTAATGAAGTTAAAAGCACCTTGATGACATATTATTATTTGACCTGTTATATAAGAGGATTATTTCTTGCCTGTTACTGATTGAGTTTCTTTGACAGCATGAAAATCACTGTTTTTCAATTAGCTTTTTCTTCAGAGAAGGTCCAAGACCATACACTACATCCGTCTTATTACCTCCAAGACCCCCTCTTGCTGAGGTACACTGAGAAGACCCTCTGTTTTTTCACTTTGAGCTCATCAGCTTGTTCAGCTGCTAAAGAAAGGGTAAATGGTTTTCGTCTGCAACAAAATGTGTGCAAAGAGGGTCAGGAGGAAAAAGCTATAATTACAATGATATCTGCTGAAGGTCATTCAAACTGAGCTCAGTTCAGCTGGGACTGGAGGAACTGACTTCGAAGACAATAGAAAAATGTAAATTTCAACAAAGTGACAGCTAGGAGGGTGACAAAATAACCAACAACACGCTTCTGAAGTATGTAAATACCACTGGAAAGAGGTGAATCCGGCATGGTGCAAGATGCTCTAGTGAAGGATAACATGGAGGAACTAGAAAAGCACTGGTTTACTAGCAGATGCTTCATGCTGGTGCCACTGAGGCAACAGATGAGTGAGGGTGGGCGTGAAGGGGTTTGCTGCTGCTCGGATAGTCACAAACTGGATGGATCATTGCCATTCTAGAATCTGAAGCCTGGCAATCAGTTTTATTCAGGTATGTGCTCAAAGCATTCGTTGTGAGTTTACTGAAAAGAGAACCTGACATAATTCACCAGGATTTCACCAGTATTGCTAAGGCCCAGCTAGCTTGCTTGCTTGCAGCGGTAGCAGGCTGCGCTAGATGCTTTCTAGCATCTAGAAGCTACATGGGGCAAGAAGGGATGAGGCAGTTCCTTATAGCAACGCACATTCCTACACTCCCCTCTTAGACTCATCCTGGCGGAGATCACTCTCAGCTTCTTCTGAAGATGCTAATAAGAATTCATTGGTTCTTGTGAAAGGAACCAAGGTCAAAATATAGTATTTTTTAGGGTGAAGCAGGAACAGTGGAGTTAATTCTAAGGAGATTAAATGTAAGACTAACTAACAACAAGAACAACAGAATTCCCTCTGGAGAGTCCTGATAAATTTCAAGATAGTCTCTGAAGAGTAGAAGTTCTGTCATTTCAGACTCGTAAAACATATACAACAAAGCACTAGTGGAAATTAAGAGGAAAAAATGCTGCCAGGGACAGAAGATGGAGTAGATGATCTATGTTCTCTTTTATCTCAGTTTATGATCTTGAGACTAGGCAGACTGTATTACAGTTACATAACCTCCAAATTACAAAGGTGTACATTATACACCTTTGGTCCACTTTAGGAAGCAATGGATGTAACAACTTTGACCATCCTTAAGTGCGATAAGGCATTAAATACTGCTACTGCTGCCTTCAGTCTCATAGCAGTGGTGGGTTCTTTTTGATGCCACCATCCTACCCCAGACTGGATGTACATCCTTTCTAAGAGGTGCAGAGATAACCTGGCTTTTGCCCCATGACCAGTGGTTCCCAGAGTTTTGTTTCTTTAGTAGATGGAGCATTACAGTAGGGAATCATGTAACAAACGTCTTTTGCAGTGCAGTAAGAACTTCTGTGTCTATCTGACACAGTGGCAACAGCATAAATTCAGAAATTTTCTGTGTTTATTCTGGATCAGAGTTCAGCCTGGGGGTGAGCACTACCTCAGTCTAACCTGTGCTGCAACTTGCAGGAAAATCCCTGACCACCAGATGCCCCAGCCCCTGGGACAATTCAGCCCCCTGGTCCCCTGAGAAGTGAGTGTCAGACTGTACGTCTCCCACTCCTCCCATCCCCCCTGAAAGCACAGAGTCCTCTAAGCCTCAGTGACACCCACGAGGCAGGCTCTGTAACGGTTTCTCACTGCCAAGTAAAGTGTACCCAGGGTGATGGAGGAGCAGTGAGGAGTGGGAACACACTGCTGCAGGATGCTCTGAGCTCTGGTAACTCCAGGGGCACAGGCTGCATTCAGCTCAAATCGGCTTATTACTCCAACCCTGGAGTGCCAGAACACTCATCCCAGTGTAGCCCCTCGTCTGCTGGTGCCAGGCAGAATCACTGCAGCCTCCAAGATCGGCAGGATCTCAGCTGCAGATATGAAATCCCTCTGCGTGGCTGCACACAAAGATTTGGTGGGCTGCAGCTGGCCACAAGCCAGGCTTCCCCTCTGCTTACCAGCCCCACTTTGACCTCACCTAGGCTAAGCTCAAGCTATTTTGCTTCTACATGTCTCCTCTGCTCACATAATATGGCAAAATTTGGATGCTATGTTATCCACAGTAATACAAAGTTTGATAAAAGACCTCACCCTGTGTTCTAGTTCCTTTCAGAGCCCTGAGACCTATATTGCACAAAAAAGAGCAAAGGCAGGGAACAACCTACAGCCACTTATTACACATTATGGATTTCTTTCCATTGTGAAAAACACTCCCTTTTTCAAAAAGCCACCTTCCACTCCCTCCCTCACAGCTATTGATTCCATAGACCAAAACAATAATGTGCACCTTGCTGCAGTGAACTTATGAATGTCTAATTTTGAATGAGAAAATGTCACAGACCTCCACTCACAGGCAGGACTTTGAACTGAAATGTATATCCTGTCTCTTCATCCGTGGTTTCCTGCAGGGGTACATTTACTCCCTCCAAAATTCGCTATTAATTTAAGCATTGTTAATGATACCCAGCCTCTTGCTGGCAGAAAGAGGAGGATGCAATTGTCCATTTTGGTTCCCAGGAGGTCCTTGAATGGCTGTGACAAGCACCAATAATAGGACTTAGATAAAAAGAGAAGTTGCTAACTTTGTCCCAATGAATCACAGTTATAATTTCCTTGAAAGATGAAAGGATTGTTAAACTGACTGGGAATACAAAGCAACTCTCTTCAGGTTGAACTGAATCATCTTTGCCCATTTCAACTGTATTGTTCCTTTTCTTATCTGCGTATGGTAGAGTCCTAACATTTCTTGCAAGTAGATTACTCTCAAACCCGTGCCTTAAGTGACACAGATGCTGGTTTGTACGAGCTTTAGGTGCATTGAGAATCTGATCTTTGAAAATATTTAGATGCATAAAGATGCAGAGATGACTAGTGACATTTTTCTCAAATGCCCAAGGTTACAAATTCTCCTGAACTATCATTTCCAATACATGAAAATTAAACTGTCAGTAAGATTCTGACCACAGTCGCTCTCATAGTGGGCTGTACCATTTTATGAGAAAGTTTTTATAATATTATATTCTTATTACGCGTTACTGCATAAGTCTAGATTTTGACCCATTTAAAATGGCAAGATTCCTATCAGAAAATAAACTCCTCCAAATTATAGGCCTTTACAATAGGACCGCTGTTTCTTTTAGCTTACCATAAAGGTTAATTCTGCTGAATATAAAGAACCTGTGTTTGTGGACAGGGACAAATTTCCCCTTAACAACTCCAACAATTCTTATTTTATAATGATTAGAAGTTATTAACAGAGCTTATTAAACACATAGATAAATTCTGGATTCGTTGCTACTTTCTATCTATTTTCAGCTTCAGACAAGGACATTCTTGGTGTGGCAGCTTTCAGTCATGCAGGATGTATCACCAGAGAATGCTGACAGGGGAAATTGCCAGTGTAGGAAATTATTTTTCCCCAGGGAGGGGAAGCCAAGAAAAGAAGTCCACGTTTTGGGTCTTTGCAATAGTAGAGCAAGGGAAGACTTGCACTGGGGTAGAGAAACTAAATGAGACCTTAAAAGAAACAGGCTAAGGACTCTTCTTCTTGAGGTGCAGAGAAAATTTGTAGCCTCTACATATCAGAATTAAGGACCTAAGAAATTGTCAGGCAAGAGCTTGGAAAAAGAAGGAGAAAATGGGGTAAACAGATGTCAATGCAGGATAGGTTTAACTGTTGGGGAAGTAAAATGTGGGAGGTATTCCTGGGATAAGAAGCACTTGAAGCCAGAGAAATTCACTATGATGTGAGATTGGAGCCTGTAATAGGTTTTGTGTTCCCATGAAAAACACACGATCGAAGCAAACTGCTGTAGCCAGTCTTACTTCATGGATAAGTTCTTTGTATTTAATTGTTTATTTCACTAGTTGAAGACACATTTTCTTTCTCTGACATTTGTATGGGATTGTCACCATGTTAAAAAGTTGTATGGATTTCCAAGAGAAGGCTGCACATGCATGTGCACATTGTGTTTATGGGTAGGTACACTTATCTGGATTAATTTTGTTATCATGCAGACTTAATTCAAAATACATTGGAGGAAGACATTATTCAACAACTAATAGATGTTATACCATCAACATATTCTAACGGACTGATTAGCAATTTTATTGTATTCAATTTGCAGTGTGGCAATTCCGTGTCAGGTGGAAGAGCTATCAAAATGAAAAACTGCATTAAAATTAAAAACCAATAGTCCAAGTTTCAGTCTGAATGAGCTTCCTAGTGGAATGATGAAGTGCAGTTATCCGTGAGTCTGCCCTGGATACCCAGTAAAAATAGGCCATGGAAATCCTTGGATAAAGGTGGATAAATTAGTTGTTTCTGCTATTTCACACACAAAATTAGTAAATATGTCACTGGGGTTTTAGGGTTTGTTTTTTTTAATCCTATTTGTTCCTTCATGAGAATAACACTAAAGAATCACAATCCTGCACACTTCTGTTTGGAGGACTTTTTGTCCTGCATTCAAAAACTGTCTGGTTTGTCTACTGCGTTCTAAAATACAAGGATGGAAGCAATAGTTTGCTGTCCTCTGCCTCTCATTTTCACACCTATAAAGCAGCCACCTCTTCACTCACTGGCAAAAAAAAAATGCTGAAAATACAGCCAAACTGGCCTTCCTCTTAGAGCATTGGTGCTTCTGTCACTGAGGAAAACATTAGGATTTTTCATGTAACCTGCTCAATCCTTCACAGCGCCTAGGCAAAGGCTTGGGTCTTGAAGGGAATGGGTAACACCACATTTGTACACCCAAATGCAGGAGGGAAGCCTCTTCCCTCCTGAACGTCTCCAGAGCCCCCGCATTGTCGGTGGTGGCCCTCATGGCACGGTGGCTCCTGTGGCAAGGCTGGCGTAAGGGACTCCCCTGTCCCCATGTCCTCACAGCTTGCTTCCACCTTGTTTGCACCGACACAACTGTTTGTGAAGCTGCACTTTGACATCTTGGGTCACCAAGATGATCCAGTTAAAAATAGCTCTGCCAAAGAAAGAAGTGAGAAGAGGGATTTGCAGCAGGTGCAGAGACCGCTGCCATCCTCTGCCCTTCTCCCTTTCTGGTGGAATGTCTTGGTCCCTAGCAGAGGCACTGGCAAGTCTCTGCGGCTGTAGAACCGCCAGCCCTGGATGCTAAGGTGAAACAAAAATTGACAGCAGCTTAAATTAGCACTCGAGCTGTAACCTCAAAGTGCAACTTTGCCATCAGCTTAGCTGAACTAATGACTAATGGACTAAAGAAAAGGAAAGAGCCCGTTTCTCTCAGCCATGTGCTCCTGCCACCTCATCACAGGGTGGGACAAGTCTCCTTCCTGACCTGGTGAAAAAGGATCTTTTTCTCCTTTAGCCAGGTGAGCCTTCAGCTCCACCAGAGCCCAGCTCCCAGTCCCTGTGCCACTGAGGGCTCAGCAACACCAGTGGTGGGGGGGAGCACTGGGAACATGCAGCCTTTGGGTGGGAATGTGATCTTAGGTCCACTTGCAGGGCTGTGCCTTGAGAAAGTTGTGAAGACAACACTCATCCCACTCGGCGAGTTCCCCTGAGTGACAGTGTCTGCCAGCAGAAGGCCACGGCAGACAGCTGGGACAAGAACTGCCTCAGTCCTGGCCATTACACCCGTTGGGGGCGATAAGGAGGACTCCCAGGCACACACATGAGGTTCAGGGAGTGTTTGTGTAGCCAAACTTTTTTCACCGTATGTTTTTGCAAACACATACCCTTTTGGCACTTTATCTCGTAAAGGCAGTGGAGAAGCACCCGGCTTGACACAGCTGTGACTTCTAGGAATGAAAAGCTTTTGGAACTGATGCCTGGATGAGCGCTGCTGAGCCGGGCTCCCCGCAGCCTGCTGAAGGCAGTGCAAGGTGCTGCCCAGGGCGAGCGGCTTTACACCCCCTTAGCGCAAAGAGCAAATCGCGGTAGAGGGTGCAGTGCAGTGAGACATCAGGTCCTCTGCGCTTGGGGAAAGCCTCAAATGAGGAGGGAGGTGGCACGTCTGAACAAACACAGTCTTGTTACGGTCCTATTTCTGCAAAAGAGATGAACTGACTAAAGCAGAAGCTGCAACAAACTGCAGGACAAATTCTGTGAGCCAAAGTACACTGAATGTCATGTGACATCCTTTTAAATCTTATTTGGAACTAAAATATCCTCTTTTTCTTTTCCTCCCAATGAAAAACATGTTCTATTGTTACTTAAATAGCATATATTTCTGTAATAGCCTTTTAATGCAGAGCTGTTTTTCTTTAGGGCCTTGAATTTATGCAAATGAAAAGAGCTGAAGTATAAAGGAAGCACAGTAGTCTGGAAAAAACGGAGGGGCGAGTGACTGTAAAGATCAACTGGCAAAGCAAGCTTATTAGGCTTTTGGAGGAGGAAGTGGGGGTTATTAAATGCCTAGTGTCTCATCCTATGTGAATATAACTACCTTATTACAGCAGCTCTGCAGAAGTCAGAATATGTGAAGGAAGCAACCTCCACTGAGATAAGTGATACAAATCAGAACATTTCCATTCCCTCAGCTGTGATGCCATCCAACTCCAAAAGCACTGTTTAAATATGAATGGCATCCTGTTTATGTGCGTATTAACAATATGTATACCCGTAAATGTTTGCAGAAATGCAAATACTGCTCTGCACACAAGTCACTCCCACCGAGGCTGCCTAGAAAAACAGCACCAGGCCACAAATTGGTAACAATAAGTACAGCTGAAGCCAATAATGAGGTAAAATACATATGCATGTGTGAGGGGTGTGAAACCTTGGCTCTGAATCACATGCCTCTTAATGTCTGGTGATAACAATTCCCTGGTGCCTCTCCCCCTCTATCCTCAGTTGCACGTGTGATGGGGGATCCCCCCTTCTGCTTCCAACACCTCGGATGGATGGGTGTCCGTTTTACGTGACTGGTTGCCAGAGCAGATGGACTAGGGCTTTGTCACACATGCACAGGTTTAAGCAAATACGGTGATTATGCTGAAACTTGCTTAAAATGAAAATGCCACTGAAATGTAGGAAAGGGTAAACAAATGGAAAGCCCACACTGCAGCATTAAGTGGATACATCCTGTCTGATCAATGAATGCATTAACACTGCCCAGTTTACAGCAATGTCCTACATGCACACTTTTAAGTAAGAGCTCAAGGAGAGAATTCCCAGTATGGAAATTTATGAGTTTATATACTTAGATATTTCTGCGACATTATCACTGGGAGGGTCATGGAAGGTCCCCATGACATTTCTGTATGTGGGATGTGTTTTTTCCAACTCATCTGCTGTTTTAGTCTAGTGTCCCTAGCTGTGCTGGAAATTCTGACTAGATAGATTTTGTTCCAGTCAAGAGCCCTCCAAAGCATTATTTGTGAACATTCATTCAGAGAAAACCTTAAGATTTGCCTATAGCTGTTTTTCACCAGCATCTGCAGCAATATCACTGCATTTGCCAGAACATTGGAAAACACAAGCCTTGCAAGGGCTCATGTGAAAGTGTCTGCATGCAAGTTCACAAAGGAGTGTTTTTCTTCCCCTAATCACTTTTGCTGGTTTTGCCATAGAAAGGTAAAAAGTGATACTCAGCAAGCATGCTCGGCAGGGGATTTCTTCATATCACATATCTCTGAATTCTCACCACCTCCCATACTGCAGCATATGACTAGTCCTACGCCTTCATGCCAAGTTTCTGCTAAAGTTCACCCAGCCTTCAGAAACCAGGTTGGAAACAGGTCGTTAGGCCACTTTCATAATGGTGAGAAAAGTGTCCAGCTTTTTGGTTTAGCCGGAGAAAGTTAACCAGGAAAAGTCTTCTGAGTGACATTTCTCTGGAGAACTCCCTAAAATCACTTACATCGTGAGCATGGGTAATCTCAGACAGAAAGCTGAACTTCTGAACAGCCAGAAGCTTTTTGTGCAAAGAGAGAAATTAAACTATTTGCAGTTAAACTCCAACAGTTACAATCCAAAACAGTTATGGAGGATGCAAACAGATGTAACACTTTTTAATTAGTCTTTGTCAGCATTAGTTTGTATTTGGTCTCTGTACAACAGGCCACCATCTCACCTGCAAAGACGAATCTTTTGGTCTTTGCAGTGTCATGAATCTATTTGCTGTAACTTTTACTGTTTGCTTCTGAAATTTTAGTGAACTGGAAATTTGGGGGGGGGGGGGGTGTGAGTTTTTTTCCTGAATTGTTATCTTACTACCTTGCATTCAGAAAACTTCCAAATTGTGCATATCACCTGAGAACACAATTAATAATTGTATGATCTATCATGGGGATTTCACTGTCATTTTGACAAAGGAGATATTAAGCTCTGCCAGGCTGTAGTACTTACTGAGAGGGTCTGATGTATTAGCAGGTGCAGAGTACTACCCTTGCTTTCTTCCCCACTGTTTCTCAACTCAACCTCGAAAAGGTCCAACCAAGTTGCTGTGAATCAGACAAAATGCCCATGCAGTTGAATGGGAGTTTTGCTCAAGAACGGTAGGATCAAACATTGAAATTATGCAGACCAACACTACTTAGGATTCAGAGGTCTGTCCAGCTCTAATGGGGGGCAGATATTACAGTTAAGATGCTGCACTGTAAAGAGAGATAGGTAAGTCTACCTTTACCCTGGAAGCCACATGCTGCAGATATTTTCTTTATTCTCATATACCTATGCTTCATAACCCTGCTATAGCCTATATCTTATACATTATGCAGTAGCTTGGCTATATGGTGTTTTTCCTTGTGTTGAAAGAGGCAGCCCCTAGAAATTTACGGTAAACATGAATGCTCAGGGAGGAACTCCCCAAGTGGGGCTTTAAGGATGTGATAATACTGGGAGCATTCACTCTCTCTGTTATTATCACAGATTGTGTTCAGGTGCTTTTCTCCTTGCCTAAGTATAGTGATGGGTTTGGTGCAAAGTAGTAACAGAACATGTGCAGGATTGCGTGGTACCTGACATCATGGAGGTGCACAAGATGGGGTGAGAGGGCAGTGTTCAACATATTTACCAACCACTGGTTAGCCTCGAGCAAGGTAAAATGTGTCAGTATCCTGAGTCAGATCCTTTCCCAGCTAACTCCTCTCATCTTCCATTTGTCCTTGGCCCATGGAGCCAATTTCACTGCTAGCCAAACTATATCCCTACGGATGCTCCCCCTCTCTGAACACCTGCATCACCTGTTCACTCTGTAATCCCACTTGCTGAGGCATCACGTTTGGTGCTTTTATGGGGATGGTGACAGCAACAACAGTATTTTCTGCCCCCAAGCCTTGAACATCCACCAAAACCAGAGCCGCTGTATGAGTTTGGGGAGCTGAGGGTGTCACAGATTCACCAGCTGGGAGAAAAGCTGTACTCACACCCAAAGCTGAGCCTACCTGATAAGGCAGGAGCTGGGCTACTGGTTCATCATGGTAGGGCCAGGATCCTGCACTTGCCCATTCTGACAACAGGACATGCAAGCATGAGTAGGTCACTGCTCTTTGGGATGGGCAGAGCCTGCTTGACCAAGCGCTGCTGAATTAGGGGACAGCCACCTCTCATATTGCCACTATCATTGTCATCCTGCCCAAAACCTCACTAAATTTCCCAGCAGCCTGGCTGCATCCTTGGCCAGGAACGCAGCAGGTAACAGCTGCAATGAATCTGTCTCCAAACACGTACAGGACTTGATCAGTGTATCAATTTATAGCAAACCCCTGCTCTGAGGTTTATCTTCACTTTTTTTTTTTTTCCCCATAACTAGCAGTATCTGATCAGTTTGAGTTTGCTGATTTCCTGCCATTGTGGGGTGGTTTTTTTCAATTAAAATGAGCTTAGGTTCTTTGGGGCACTTGGCAAGAAAGATTTCTAGATTCCTTGGGAGAATGGACCTTTTCCAAACTCTTTTCTCAAGTCTTGGTCACAGATGGAGTTTGGCTTCTATTTTATTAACCAACAAATGTGGCTGGTGGGACATGGCAAGTAGTGCCATGATCCTCTAGATAGGGTTGCCGTGGGTGGCTGTAAGGTACAGCTGGATCTGTGCCAACAGCACCAGCACAGCACAACGTGCCCTGTGTCCTGCTTTGTTCTTTAATTCTCTGGAAGAAAGTAAACTCTCTTGCCACTGCATCAGTTAATTGTATTGATTGCTTTCATGTGGTGTTATTTCATCTCTTTCACTGCAAATTTTTATCCCAACTTGGGGTATGGCTAAAATTCTGAAAGCTGGAGTGATTTAATTACAGCTGTATAGGCAGTAAATGAGAGCGTGCTCTCAGTCATAACCCCTGCAGTTGGGACGATAAAAGAATTTCCATTATCCCCTTCTTTTCCATCTCAGGAAAGTCTGAATAAAATCTTTCACTCTCTTTGAATAGTTGTAATTAAATCACTACAGCTTTCAGGATTTTAACTGTACCCCAAGTTGGGGGGAAGTCTCTGCAGATAGATAGCATTTTTACCTCTGAAAGCTACTGTCATCGGACTAAGAAAAAGCTTCTAAAAACTAAAATGATCAATATACAATATACACTGGCATAATTTCACTCTTATGGAACAGCTACATGAAATACTGAATCTAATTGTTCCCTTGAAAACCAGTATTATACATTTATGTCTAGGCTGTAATCAAGCCACATCTTCAGGTAACATGTTATGACTTTAAAGGCTCGATCCAGTTGTCAAATATCTGGCAAACATGCTATGATTAAGAAATAAAAAGTATTTGTTTACTTTCATCTGAACACCTCTACTTTCTCCTCTCCCTGTGTTACATGCTGAAGAAATTGCAACTCAGCTATCAGTTTAACCTCTCAAATTTTAGGGTTAAAAGCTGTTTTCCAGTGGCTACAAGCTTCTGTAAAATGGTATTTATTCAGCCTTTGTCTTTCCAGTGTGGCAAGAGGTGGGAACAGCCATCTGGGGGTGTGCTGGCCTGGAAGGTACCAGTGCCTGCACACCTGTCCTGGTGATCCATGCGTGGTCGTGTCCCGCAGCGCCCCTCAGGTCGCCTGGGGAGGTCACCAAGACTGGGCTCTGCCTTGTTTGCCTGTTTGTTTTATCCTAAATGGAGAGAAGCTGGTAAGAGTCACATATTGCTGAGGGCTGTTGAGCTGCTGCTAGTTCAGCCTTGCCATGGAGCCACTCTGCCTACCTCTGCCATGATTAGTTTATTATCCCAACACAGTATATTGTTACTAGGACTGGAATATGGCCATGCTAACTTTATTTCTTTCATTAAACTAAACAAATGAGACTCAAAAGATACATTAGGATCCAAAAGGAGCATTACCATTTTTTAGCCAGTTTTTCTTACCACTGCTGTAAAAGTATGAGGAGATGCATTGTAGGACTATAGTTTAAAACTGTGCCAGCAGAAGAATTTAGATGTTGTCCAAAATTAACAAATCCAAGCTGCTATTTCTCCCAGAGGTTAGATGGTATAATTTTATTTTCTTTTCCAGCATGCCTAGGTAGCACCTTCTATAAACTCTGCTGCCAAGGAAAATCTTGAAACATTTTAGTTGTTATTAAACTTAATTTTAGAGACAATTACCAAAGCATGATTAGCACATATAGCAGGGTGAGGGTATAGTGCACTTTTATTGGACAGCTAGGAGCCAGTGCTTATTTTTCCCAGATTACAAGGACCCTGGTTCTCGGTCTTGCAGATGTGTCCATGAACACCTTTGTTGCCAACAACCTGTTGGCTTTCCTCTGTGGGGTGTCTTGTGTGTGCCTAAGTGTCTGCAGAATTTGGGCTGTGGTACGTAATGGTCTGACAGAGGGAAAGCACTACTTGCTTCAGGTGCACCGGCAGGTGAGGACAAGGGGCAGAAGAAGAGCAAAACTCTCCATGGGGCTGTGTGTGTCCAGGCAGATGTCGCCTCAGCTCAGCACTAGGAGAGCCAGAGTGGTAAAAGCCATCCTCATTCCCTAAGCCAGCACAGAAGGCAGTTGGCCCCTTTATTTCATTAGCAGCACACTTATTAATACTCCTTTGAACTAAGGCAAGGTGGAAAATGAAGATTGCGTGTGGGCACCAGGCTGCCAAACTCATAGATGAAAGGTCTGCTCCTGCCCTCCCTGCTTGCACCCAGCCCACAGTGGACCTGGGCCACTGGCAGTTTCAGAAATGCCCAGTTACCTCCTGACATTTGCTGCCGATATCATCTTCAGGGGATGTTCACTGTGTACTCTTCAAAGATCTGGGGACCATTTTACCCTGCCAGCTGTGCACTGGGAGGCCTCTGTGCATATGCATGAGTGTAGCATGCACAGAGGCTGCTGCAGCTTGCCTGGAAGGGCACTGGCGGCTCCATCAACAGTAGGGACCAAGCCATGTGGCACCAAACTTAGCTGAAGAAAGGAGCAAAGGGAAAGGGGAATAAATACCTTTGGAAAGCTGTTCTTACATGTGAGGAAACAGATGACGATGCTTCTGATGCTAGCTGTGCTGTTCACAGATCTGTTTCCATTTAAAGTTTTCAGTTAGGTAGGTTGAGCAGTTACTCCCCTCCTGAGAAAAAAAAGGTTAATCTCAAACTTAATTTCAGCTCCAGCCCCAAAATGGTATCTTGTGACAGCTCATGAATGACCAAAGCATTACTTCTTGTCACAGTACCAGAAGGGCAGGAGGATGGTAAATTGAGATTCAGTTTCTAATTGCCAAAATGTTTTCCCCTCTACTTACCCTGTTTTGACAATGAGTGGTTTATGTCAGTTGAAAGGGGTCTGAAGATACGTCAGCATCTTACTTTTTTCTGTCCAACCAACTGTGTTGGCAAGTCAATTTATGAAGACTAAATTATAAGCAGTAGGCCAGAGACGGAAAAGTCTTTATTAGATAAAATACACTATGCAGGGTACAGCTCTCTGCCTGAGAACTTATCTGATGCC
This sequence comes from Strix aluco, assembly GCF_031877795.1. Lineage (NCBI taxonomy): Eukaryota > Metazoa > Chordata > Aves > Strigiformes > Strigidae > Strix > Strix aluco. The sequence goes on from NC_133932.1 coordinate 42,697,320, forward strand.
AGGCTGGCAGTATTCTTGCCCAACGGAAATTATTAGTCTTTGAGAAGGGTATGTAGTGAAACACATTAAAAATGGCAGTACAAAAGACATCTGACTGCTCATCAGTTATCACAGGTAGTTACACCACACTGTCTGACAACTGTGGAGGAAACCCACCTGAACTGGAGATGTGCCAGCCTTTAGGATAGATCACAGAGCAGATCTGATGACAGTGCCATAGGTGGATGTGACTAATTATAGAAGTAGCTATGCAGGGTGACACCGGCATAATTAGTTTTCAAAACTCTCAGAGGTCACTGAGTGTACATATACAATTTTATCCAATTAACTAAAATTAGTTTTGTACGTTGCGTGCCAGGGGTGTTTGTAAGGCTCTAGGTGTAAAGACTGGAATGATGATCACTCTGGTTCAGCAGGCTGTTAGGGTTTGAAGCCCTGATTCAGCATGGTACTTCCAACACATGCATAAATTTAAGCATTTGAGAAGTCCTGTTGCTGACAGTGGGACTATTTACGTGCTTCAAGCTGAATAACTGCTTAAATGTTTTGATGAATATGACAACACTGAATAGATGTGGTACAGGTCTAGAGCTTTTAAATGTCATGTCAGGCAGAGCAAACACCGTTAACAAACACCAAGTTCCTGTCAAAAGGGTACCCTGCTTCTCCAGGGTGAGGGAAATTTTGAAGTGGTGCTGCTGTGTGGGAGCAAACTCAGATCTGACTGTAACTCACTGCACACTTACCTTTCCTTGCTGCAGAGACTGCCTCATCTCTTCTTTGGTAGCAGCTTTGTATTACTTCTCCTTGTAACAAACAAAACCCAAAAAGTAGCTCACAATCTAAGCTCAAATTCTAGTGATTCTTGTGCAGTTTCATTCAAATTAGGGGCCATCAACATGTCCAAGATGTATTGATCCGCTGAGGAACCTCGAAGGCTGCAAAATCCAATGACAATTCATTTTTTGTTTCAACAGATCGAGCCAGAAACCAGGGAGAGGCAGGGGTGGAACATTTCCATGGTTGATATTGCATTCATGAATCCAGCCCTTTGTTCGTCTGGGGGCTGCACGCTGACAAATGTGCTGTTTCCTGAAAGCCATAACATCTTTGTCCAGTGTCCAGGTGCAGGAAGTAGGGTACAGACTGGGGCAGTCTGTTTCTAAAAAGGATTTCTTTAAAATCATTTTAAGATGAAGAAAGCAACCCAAAATCTCAAGACATGCTTAAGATCAAAAGGACTCCAGCTCAAGAAAATATCAGAGCCTCTTTTCATTCCACGGCTAGCCATCTTTCTCCACTAATGAAGCCTGGTTGAATCAGCTATTATCTGTCCTTTTTCATAGGCTCTGCCTTGTTTTTTCTTTCTGAAATCTTCTTTATGGTCATTAAGTCCACTGCAAGCTACAGATTAGGTAGTTGCATGTGTATTGAGATACCATGTCAGCCTTCTCCTTGGCTGTGATCGACAGAAGGCCAGTTTCATGGCACTGGCAATTAGTGAAGAATGGTAATACCCTGAATGCTGGTTCTCATATATCGTTGCATTAGATCACTCTACCCTTGAATTGCCTCAAGACCCAAGCTAAAACCCAGTCAGCCTATCAGTTTCATACAGCAGTTCCCAGCTTCAGAATCAATAGGAGGTAAGCAGACGGTGGTAGGGTCCCATGGAATTTGACAGCTTAGTACTGAAGCACAGTGCACACAAGATGTGGGACTTGGCTTGCAATAAAAGTCACTTTTTCAGTGGGGTGTTAAGGCTCAAAAAATAAAGGAAAAATACTCAAGATAGACCTAGTCTTTTTTTTATAGAACAAAAGATTCTCTTGAGGTGTTTTAAATAAGAATGGAGGAGATTAGAAACAAAATACTAGAACACAAGTCTTAGACATTAGCTTAGACACTGCTCATAAAACTATAGAGGAAAAGCTGTCTTCTCTCTTCTCCTTAGTCTGATCACCTGTACTGCAGAAAGACATTTGTCTGACTGTCTCCTGCCTCAAATCCCATGAGCACTATCTACAGTAACCTACAGAGTACTGAGTCGATGTTTGAGCTCTCCAACACTTGGACCAACAAACAAGTGTCTTAATTACTGATTTATAAAGTCCTTTTTTTTTTCTCCAGTAAAAATGGATGTTTAGGTGTCTCTGTTGAGTGCAATAGCTCTGCCAGGACATGGAGAGCACATCCCTCTGGACCACCTGGTGGCTAGGAGCTGCACCTGGCAAGGAGAAGAGCCAGGTTATAATATTTATTTCAAAATAAGCAGATTAGGCTTGTATACCTGAGTGTCCCACACTCTGGGATTGTGCTTTATCCCTTGAACCACCACAGACCAAAGACCACTCCCCAAAAAATAACAAGATGGCTTGGTTATGCCAAAATTTCAACATTCCCTCTTCTTTTTTTTTAATTAGGTCATAACTATTTCTCAAATTCAACTTGAAATGGAAAATGGTTTCCTTTGATCTGACAATCCATTCTTCTGCAGATACATTATATATTTTTTTTTTAACAGAAAAAAATAGGCCTACAGAGAAGTGGCTAATATGTTTTTACAGCTGTACCTATTAAAGGACCCATTCACAGCCCAAGTCGGATCCAGCATGCAGTGAAGTTGACACGAAGCCACTGAATTAAATGGGCCTTGGACAAGCCATGAAACTCCCTGCAGATAGCATGTAACTGGGTATCAGAAATAAAATATAACCAATGGCAAGTCACTGCAAATGATAAAATCAAAACCAAACATGTTCTTGTGTTTTGTCACACTACTGTTTCGCTACTTAGTTTTCTGACCAACCTAGAGGAACAGACTGTGTTAGATGTCAGGAAGAGATGGGCTGTAACTCCTGTTAAACCAGGTGTGCTGGGCAGTAGTTATTTAACTGTCATGGCTAGCTGTGACAGTTACAACTTTCTCAAATACCTTCTCTGGAGGAAACCATGCATACAGTCCTTGTGTCCTCAGCAAGCAAGGACACCACCACTGGACACATAGGGAGGGAAGGGAGGGTGTCTCACAGCAGTCGAAGGAGCACAGCTGGTGAGGAAGGGCTGAGGGCAATCTTCTGCCAAACAGAGGGGCTGCCCTCCCACTCTGCTCCCTGGGACCCCCCTTAGCCACCCTTGGTGGAAGGCATAGCTGTATGCCTCTGCCAGGCTGGGATTATGGTGGCCCTAGTTGTAGTTTAAAAACTTCAGGGCTTAGGGTAGTTTGAAGGTTGGGGTTTTTTTAATTGTAGCGTACTCTACAGCTGCTCCTGGACTTTGCTCCTCTGCCTTTCAGCGGCATACCATAGAGTGCCCTAGGACACTGATTACTTGGGAGGTTGACAGGCAATCCTTGGTGACTCCTGCTGCAGTGGTTTACGAAGTAACTGCCCACAGCTTTCCACTGTGGCAGTCAGTTTAAGTTTTGGTTCTTTCATGGAAGGAGTTGAGGCATCTCTGCCCATGTTGAAGTCTGAGATGAGAGCGACCCTGGGAGGGGAAGGGATAGATGGGAATAGTTTCCACTGCTGAGCAAGATTCTCCACAACTCGCCTGTCAATGGCTGTGGTGAGTCTCACAGCACTCTTGGGCACTACATGAGGTATCGCTGTTCTGGTCTTATGAACTGGAACGTTGCAGTGAAAGGGGCCAGTGTTGTGATCAGACCTAAACTCTGCATTGCTCTGTTCCAGCTCCTGTACCACTTCTGCTAGCAAGGGACCATCTCCAGAGAAGAGCTGAGCATTTGCAGCATGCCTGGAAATCCCCAGGCACTTCACACGCTCACTACACATCAGGGTTTAGGTCTATACAAATAAGGGCATTTCTTTGTAAAAGGCAGGGATCTTCAGTACTTCAGAATCATGTCCCTGTTTGATCTCCGCTTATTTATCTAGCGTGCTTTGAGGTTGTTTGGGGTTTTTTTTCAACAAAAGTGAGGCTTATGGACATATACTTTGTGCCAGTATATAAATCAGTGGCTCTGCTAAGGAAACGCTCTCCTCTAAATCCCGTGCTGAATCTCTCATGCTGCCTGAGTCATCAACTGTCATTCCTGAGGGATTCTCCCAGGCAGGGCAGTAAACCACCCAACTACTGAGCACCTTCTTGAAGGTATAGTTGTTATTGTTCATTTTACCTAAATCGCTCAACAGCACTTATTTTTCTCCATTCAGCAAGGACAATTAGGAAATATTACATTTACTGACTGTAAACTCAGGAATTTGCAACTTTCATGTCATGTGCCCATTTCACTCAGGGCATGGGGCACCCTGAAGGCAGAACAAAGGGCATTTCTCCATTTGACCTAGTCTATTTTCCTTTCTTAATCCCCAGGGCTTTGTTCTTCTATTCCCCTTCTCTTCCACTGAAAACCATACATTTTGTTCAGTGTGGTGTTTTTCCAGTCTAAGGATACCATCAAGGATACTATAGTAACTCATTCATGCACCTCTTCTGCCTTAAATCCTTCTTCCACCCTTCAAGGAAGAGGAAAACAGAGCCAAGATGGAGCCCAGCAACATGCCGGCAAATGAACAAATTTTGAATACGTTCACTGGCCACCGTCCGTTTTCTGCCCCGCAGCCATCTGCATCACTTATTTTTCCTTCTAGTGGGTTGCCATGACGTCATGCACCCACACAGCCGTTGTCATTTCATTGGTCTTGAGCACATACACTTCTGAGGTACTGAAGGAGTTAAATGCAGGAACTCGTATCTTGCAGGACAGGCTGCTACGGTGGGAGAAGATGCTCTGCTATGCGTGCAGCTGCCATTAGATGTCTCTAGCCCCTCGATCTTGGAAACGGAGGCGGTCAAGCATGACAGTCGGTGGTTGGTAGCAGAAGATGGAATTGGAAAGTGGTCATTAATCCTCCTAGTTAGCAAGCAAGGGCTGATATAAAGTGTCCAACCGCTTGGGAAGGAGCTCTTGGACTGCAAACTAAACTTCTTATAAGTCAAGGTCCTCTCTGACCTCTGGTGGGCCTGGACTTTCTGAAAGAAGTGGTCTAGTTCTCCAGTGGAAACTGAGGCAAGCATGCTGAGATCAGGACGCTCTGCATGTCATAAACATGGGCCTACAGAATTTGCTTCTCAGTTGTTGAGGAGGCTGCAGTTATTTTCCTCAGTTTAGTTGGCTTATTTAAACAACACAATAGATTTTCCCTGTGTGATTAACGGGGATTTTTCAAAATAAGAAAGCTTACATTTCCAAAAATACTTACCAAGCCAAGCAAATCTAAGCAAAGCCAAGCTTCTATTATCTTAGTTGGGGCTGGAGTAGACCTTTAATATGGATCAGTTTGCTATTTCCATTTTCTATATGAATAAAACAACCTAGAGCAATATGAAATGACTTGTCATGGCTACCACGCAAGTTTAATGGCAGAGATGGAATCTGACTAAATGCTCAGGCTGCTCAGTTTGGCTCTTTCTAATATTTTCATGCAGTTGTTTGCAGAAGAGAATTACATATGTGTTCTTTGCTGTGGGCTAGCTGAAAGTAATTAAGAATGGCAATAGGTGTTAAGATGAATGAAGGTCTCGAAGGTAAAGAGTCATGGATAGGAAAAACTGCAAATTACATTAATTGTGATCAATTAGAGAAAACTCCTCCCTCCCCCTCTTCTCTGAGCAAAAGAGTTTTGGAGAACTTGACTCATGAACTATGTCTGGTGCTCAGCAAAACCTCATGCACCCAAAGCTAACTGAAAGAGTCAAAGCGGCAACACTAGACCAGCAGTAGACGTAAGAATGGCTCCACCACCTCAAAGCAGAAGTCTGTTTCCTCCAAAGTGCCCAAAAGTGGAGGCTTGGGGGTAGGTGTAAGTCCATGGCAAAGATCTGCTCCCTCCCAGAAGGCTCTCCTCCTCCTCCTCTGCCTGCCTCTGGTGCCCGGCTATGCTCAGGCAAAGAGAAGGCTCACACCAGTGCTGCCCCTGGGCATTCGTATTTTACGTGCTCTTGCCATTCGCCTGGGCACCCCAGCCCTTACTCGCGTGACCACTGCAGGCACTGGCAGACCTGCCAAGGACAGGTCTCTCACGGGCAGGTTCAGGCGAGTCATGCTGTGTTTGGCAGCACCAAACTTTAAATCACTAGCCACAAACAGCTGCAGGGCCACATAAATAAATAATAATTTCAAAATTTTCCAATAGTTGCTGAACTTCTTATAAAAAAGAGTTAACGAAGACGAATGAAGCAAATTCTAAGTGTTTGAGATTTATGGTCTATGCGATGACCTTCCTTTGAAACAGTGTCAGTGTCATTCCCCTTGCTGGCTGAGTGCACACACACACACACACACACACACACACACTGTCTCTGCAGCTCTCCCAGCCCATTTCTGTCTGGTTTTATTTTTTCTCCACCCTGATGTATAAGGATGTGCCTTATCTTCATGGCTTGGGGAACACATCGGACTTTCAATAAACATACACAATGTAGTTCCTTTTTTTCTAAGAGTCAAAAGGAAAAGGCTCCTCCCCACAAGATAAACAACCCCCCCACCCATTCCCTCAAGCAGATACATAGGGGAAGAGATGACTGGCTTCACATTGTGCCCTTTACGTCTCCAGGCTGTTGCCTTCTGCAGTGGAGAGCTCCATTGATGAGGGCCATCTCTTGAGAGTGCCCTGCTATGGGTCACCCCAGGTGAGGTCTGGGACTCTCAGAGCCAGCTGTACCTGATGCCTGACTTCTCCCTTACCCTCTTGCCAGAGAGACTGACATTTTCCACCAGGACAATATAACACCCAAGGAGCCAGGCATTACAGAACACATTCCATGGTCTGCCGGAGTTGATCCTGCTCCTGTTGAACTGATACCAACTGATTCCTATTGCTGATGGCTGAAATGTCTTTTAAACTAATAGTGTGGCATGGTTTTGATTTTTAAAAAAAAAAAAAAAAAAAAGTCCATTGACCTAAAGACCTTGAAACTTGTCCAATTTGCCTTACAACCTGACCCCAAGACCGTTAAAAGTCAGTTTAAAGTCCCCCTTTGATTTCATCGAACTTTAGATTGGCCCTTGGAAAATCTTTCAATTAATCTTTGCCATGTTTGTAATGAAATCTAAATTCATGTTAGTTTTGTGCAGTTCCCATTTTTATAATAAATGTTCTTCACCACCTTGTTTCCAACAAAGAGATGTGCTCAGGCCCTACAGACCAAGTAGAGCCTTAGATAGAAGGTAAATCAGTAGCCACATGGGACTTAACATTTTTGAAGGATGCCACAGTGATGTCAAAACCATGGTGGTTATCTATCAGAAGGTCCCCAAATCACTTTTCACCACAGGACAGTCTGCTTACCCCTTTACCTTACAGTCCCATTATTGGGGAGCGACACTGAGCTCACTGCCTTGGTTACTCAAGGAGGGAAGAAAGAATTGCATTGCAGTGAGAAAAGCCTATGTGGCCAAACTACAGGCAATGACACATTCATCCAGGGTCAGTCACGGAAAAAAGAAACCACATGAGAACCAGTTGCCACCAGTCAACTGGTAGAAGTCTACATGACTACTCTTAGGCTGCAGCAAATGTGAGGTCATTCATATTAGCATAGATCTCACTTGTCTTCCATGGAGGATGCAGAGATCTCAAATTATCCCACATGTGCCACTGAGTGAATCAGCAGGGACAGTTGCCATGGATCAGCAGACACATGATAATTTGTTACCCAGCAGTAAGTTCTTCATGTGTTCAAACCTGCAATCTCCCTTGGGACTGAAAGGGGCTCTGCAATGTTTTGGGGTGTGCCAGGCTTTCTGTCTAGCACTCAGATGTTGTTTACCTCTTTCTAGTGCCCTTCTATTGTTATTTATTTTTAAGAATGCAGTCAGAATTGCAGTTCCTGCTATTTTTTACTAACTGCCATTTCTTGCTATTCACCTGCTGACTGGAGTGATTATTTCAGAACATCCTTAGCGCTTGCCCCTCTCTTCACTCCAGTTTGAGAACTATCGCTTTTGGGGCTGCTCAGTTCTGGAATGGCTCTGTGTTTGGTGGTATCTCCAAGCAAGGATAAATCACTCCCTGGGCTGTGAAAACTCTTCCTTCAAAACACCAATATTAATGAGGCTCCAGCCCTTATCTTTTGTATTGCAGCTGCTTGTCTCCCTCATCCCACCAGAAATGTTTAAAACAACCAGAACCAAGAGAGCTTAAATTAGCTTTCAAGGACACAAACTCTACGTCATATGCACTTCCATTCAATTTTGTTTACGTTCTCAACACTGTTGGCTCAATTATATCCCTGTATTCCCATCTAGTGCTTATTCAGGATCAGTCTGCAAAGTACATCTTCTGATGACAACTTGGGTTTCCCATCTGTAGTCCACAAAGGACCGTGATGTGAAGGTGGTAACCGGTTTTGGTGCCTTCTAGAATAAAACCTTGCACAGGTGGAAGCCACAGGACGTGTCAGCCTCTCAGCATATCTGAGCAGAAAGGCAGGCTGGGTAGCACATAGCATATGGGAGACCTGGAGAAGTTGATTTAGTGGAAGTCTAGCTTCCACGGCAACCAGCAGCAGTGTCACGTCCTTGGGGTATGTACTGCCAAGGAATCTTCTGCTGACATGATGCTCAGACCTCACTATCACACAGCAGTCTTCTGAGGGGTAAAGCAGTGTGGCACTCGAGTTGACATTGTCATCCTTCTGTTTTGGTGTGTCATTTCAGTCCTGTGTGCCATGTCCGGCCTGGGTTTGCACAGCATTAATAGTGCATGCTAATAATTAAAGGATAATGGTCTGCATGTTCTGCAGAAGGATGACTGAATACACTGGAGTCCCTTGCTGAACTGCAGTTTGGGTGCCTATCCTGAATTAACACAGATAAGCCCAGCTGAATAAAAATTCCTTTTACTCAGGGTTTAAGGCCCCGTTTCTTGAGGAGATAGACAAATGTCTACTAAAAAGCCAAAGCTATCCCAAAAAAAAGCTTATCCCAAAGTATAAGCGATCTTGGCCAGTAGTACACAGCAAAAGCTAGCTTTAATAAATGTATGGTATTCCTTACAAATGCCAAAATGTTGTGTTGTTGTGTTGTGTTGTGTTGTGTTGTGTTGTGTTAGAGAAGTTCTTTTGAGAAAAGAATGGGCTTGATATAAGTCAGATCGTTATGACTAACTCAGGGTGGTTAAAACAACAACAAAAAAAACCCTATAAAGCAATAATTAGAAGGACAAGCAGGAACAGGGAGCAAAAGCAAATGCAAACCATACAGAGCCTTGGAAAATACAAGAAAGCACAAAAAGCCTATAAATACTTGTGTCAATAAAGCAAGCCACTGGCCCTCATTTAATTAGCAATTTTTATTAACAGTGGTTTGTTGACTAGTGTAGTGTTTACCTAGGGCCTGCATAAAAAGCATTACAATCAGGAGATAGTGGCATTTTAATCCCCCTATTCCCAGTGTGGAAATGAAAGCGCTAAACTGGTCATTTGTGTCCATCAATAGACCAGGGGCAGAGAGATCACCAATCTTTGTATTTTCTTTGGGGGGTGGTATGCAGGGGGGTATACCCATGGGCCCAGCTAAGCTGCAGCTTGCAGAGAGGCAGGAAGTAAAATTGCTTTGGCCGATGTTTCATCTGTTGCACACGGATTCATAAGACCACGACCAGCAAAGCAATTGCTGGTTCCCAAATCCATCTCTTCCCTCCAGTGGTGTAGCAGGATGTGAGCTGGAGATCACATATATTATTTTCAATATTTGAACTCAAAACCCATTAATTAGAAATCTAGAGTCTAGTTTCCATCTAAAATGTAGACTTCCATTCCAGCAAGGCAAGTCCAGTGGAGACTTTGGATTGGAGGGAGGGGGCCAGGACCACCTCACCAGTTTATTTACCGCAGTGCTGAGTCCTGGAGTTATCCTCCTCACTCTCTGTTGGCAAAATAGGAAACAAGATGGTCCATGATTTTTTTTTTCAGAAGTAAGGTCCTCTCTGGAATTCAGAAAACATTGTTCTGTGTCCCATTTCTGCTTCCCTTAATCTGAGGTTGGGCAGGGACTGAGCCAAATCCAGAAATGGCTTTAAAGAGTCAAAATGAAGTGTTAGATGGGGTTGTTTAGAGTGACCCCAAGGGATCAGTGCACCGCTGAGGCTTGCTGGCCCCTTTCCACTCTTTCTTAGTGCCCTGTGCCTGCTCAGAAAGGCCTGCACTGCTGCGGGCTGGTGGCAGGGAGATGGTGACACTGGCCCTGGAGACAGGGAGGACTTCTCCTCCATCCCTTCTGTCCCAATAGAGCTATGTAGGGGAAGCTAGCTGGAGAAATGTGGCCAGCTGGTGTAGGTAGGGACTACAATATTGTCTGCAGTCCTGGCTTAGACCCAGACGTGGGTCACCCCCATCACTGCTGGACCCTCAGCCTGCTGTGTGGACTCAAGGTATTTGTGCAGGGAAGGCTGGGGTGGCAGGAATGCTACCTATCTGGTACATTACATCCAACCCCTAATTACAGCCAGAGATTTCCAAGTCAGATGCCGGTAGCTAAATGGGTGTGGACCGAAATCCTCTTCCCAGTGAGTTGGACAGGCTTCCAGGAGGCTGGCGTGCAGCCAGGACAAGGTAAGGCAGCCAGTCCCCTGCCAGGCAGCTGACACATCGCGGGGGATTTCTTGTGCCTATTCCATCCCGGCTCTCCTCCTGTCACGCCACAGCTCACAGAAGTCGGGCTTTCTGGCTTTCAGGAAGGCCCCACCAGCATGTGCTGGGCTGAGTCCACCAGCAGAGCCAGAGCAGCTCCCAGCTTCACCCCAGGCTGTGCGCTCGCAGGCGGTGCAGCCCAAGAGCCACGGCTTGGTAGCCACTGGCAGAGCCCAGCCATGCCTTTAACCCACCCGGAGCAGGTGTGCATCCTGCCCCTCTATGCAAGGTCACCCTCTAGTTGATGCAGACACTTTTCCGCTTCCTCAAATAGCACAACTAACTATCCCACCTCAGCCCGCTGCAGCGGGCAGTGAAAATGTGGAGCTTTTTTTCCAGCTTACATTTTCCTCAAAAATGAAGGAGACTTGAGCTGTGCCATGCTGCTGAAGAAGGAGTCAGGATCTCCAGCTTGCTGCCTCTGTGGCTGTGCTGGGTGTGAAGCATACCTGACAGCTGATGGCATTAATGACCTTTATCTCCAGGAGCAAGGAGAGGAGGGATAACTCACAAGTGGCTTTAATGGGTGAACATAAATATAACGGGAGACCCGCATTCATATAATTATCTGTCTAATCCATCCATCTGTCGTACACACACTTTATTGATTATACACACACACACACACACACATAACATATATCTGCAATATGTATATATATTTGCAAAACGCTTAACAAATCATCCACGGACTGGAAGATTTATCCTACTTGTCACGACTGTTCAGGCTGCCATTTCCATTATAGCTATTCTTTTCCAGTGTGCCTAACTTTCTTCAGTGTGGCACTTTTATGCTGGCATTTAAACATTGTGTTTCAGCAAAGTTTGAAAGGAAAAATATGAAGAGATCTTGTTCAACCACTTTTAGGTTCAGTAAAAATGAAAAATTACTTTCCCCACATTTTTGTGTTAATAACAAACTCCTCTGCTCAGCCTGACTGATGATGAGACAATTTACCTGGGAGGCATTGCAAGTCTCTCAGCAAAACAAAGCAAAAAACTTCTGTAACTCTCCCTGGTCCTCGCTGCCTCAGGGGAAGGGAAAATAAAGCAAGACTATTTCCTTCCAGGGGAAGGAAAAAAAAATGTATGCAGAAAAAGAAAAACCTTTATGTTAGGGTCTGTCGGCACTATTTGTAAATATTCTCCAAGCTTGAAGCTTTCTCCTTCCTTCTTTTTAATAATAAAAAATGTGGGGAGAGGTTTTGTCTTTTTCCATGAGAAGAATTGAGTTGCTTTGTTGCAGATGGGGATGCCATTGCCCTGCTAACCCACTCCTGCAGAGTGGTGTTGCCAGACAAACAGGAGAGCTGCAAGGAGTGTGAGAGGACAGCAACACTTCCCCAGGTCACTGCCTGCCAGGTAGGACCCACATGACTCCCACAGTAACTGTCCTCAGAAAATAAAGGGAACTTTTGCCCTCCTTCTCTCCCTCTGGCACAAACAAACAAGCAACAAAATAAAGGCCCTAAACTGAAATTTTGAGGTGGCATAGTTTTAAAAGGTTAGACTATATATAAAATGAAAGAAACATTGATCTGGGTGTTGTATTTCTTTTCTGTTACTGTTATCATAGAGTCATAGAACCATAGAATGGTTTGGGTCAGAAGGGACCTTAAAGATCATCTAGTTCCAACCCCCCTGCCATGGGCAGGGACACTTTCCGCTAGACCAGGTTGCTCAAAGCCCCGTCCAACCTGGCCCTGAACACTTCCACAGAGGGGGCAGCCACAGCTTCTCTGGGCAACCTGTTCCAGTGCTGTACCACCCTCACAGTAAAGAATTTCTTCCTTATATCTAATCTAAATCTACACTCTGTTAGTCTAAAACTGTTACTCCTTGTCCTATCACTACACTCCCTGATAAAGAGTCCCTCCCCATCTTTCCTGTAGGCCCCCTTTAAGTACTGGAAGGCCACTCTGTCTCCCTGGAGCTTTTTCTTCTCCAGGCTGAACAACCCCAACTCTCTCAGCCTGTCCTCACAGGGGAGGTGCTCAATCCCCCTGATCATCTTTGTGGCCTCCGCTGGACCCACTCAAGCAGGTCCATGTCTTTCTTACACTGGAGGCCCCAGAGCTGAACACAGCACTCCAGGTGGGGGTATCAGAAGAGCAGAATAGAGGGGGAGAATCACCTCCCTCGACCTGCTGGCCACACTTCCCCTGATGCAGCCCAGGATACGGTTGGCTTTCTGGGCTGTGAGCGCACATTGCTGGCTCATAGTCAGTTTTCCATCCACTAACACCCCCAAGTCCTCCTCCGTAGGGCTGCTCTCAATCCACTCAGTGCCCAGCCTGTATTTGTGCTTGGAGTTGCCCCAGCCCATGTGCAGGACCTTGCACTTGGCCTTGTTGAACTTCATGAGGTTTGCACAGACTCACCTCTGAAGTCTGACAAGGTCCCTCTGGATGGCAACAGAACAGATATCAATAGAAATGTGTGGAAGTAGGGGTGATCTTAAAAGCAAACAGAACCTGCAGAGTGCTGGTCTCTGCTCTGTCTTGTGCAGGAGCTCAGAGGGATACTTAGGCAGTCTGGATGGTCTGGAGAGCTTCAAATCCAAAAGGTGTAAATGGGAAAGCACTACAGGTGTGCCAGTGGCCAAGATAACATTGTCTTAGAGCCTTAACTCTTGCATTTCCTGACTTAAAGTTTGCAAGATAATTGTGAGGGCCTAATGATTCTATTGACATAGTTTTTGGCAGGCCAGGGAAGGGAAGGGAAAAGGAAGAAGGATGAAGGAGGAATATAATAATAATATAATAGTAACTGGTGACAGTAACCAGGCTTTAGCACATGGAGCCAAGGTGTAGACTGCTTCTGAAATGAATCTTGGCCTAAATGCCCCAAAACCCTGGAAGTGTGGCAGCACACCCAGGAAAGAAAGACTTTTCTGATGTTTAACCATGGCCCACTGTGCTGTGGCAGCACCGCAGGGCTGGCATCCTTAGCAGTGGGCTCTGCAGTGGAGGTGAGGTTGGCTACCATTGGCTCTTTTGTTTAAGAAAAATCTGACCTTTTTATTCTGTAACAGTCCCTGACCCTCATCCCCCCATTTGCCACGACACCCCACTCTTCTGTAGCCAAAAGCCACATATGCCAAAACAATACTTGTAAGGCACGAGCTGTTGAGCCAAAGTTTGCTGAGGCTGAGCAGTTATTTCTAAGAGTGGGATCACTGAATGCATGTCCTGTGCTTGTTCTCCCTGTACAGCTGTGGCCAGCTGCTGATGGAGACAAGATGATGGGATAGAATAGAATAGAATAGAATAGAATAGAATAGAATAGAATAGAATAGAATAGAATAGAATAGAATAGAATAGAAAATTTCAGTTGGAAGGGACCTACAATGATCATCTTGTCCAACTGTGTGACCAATTCAGACAGATCTTTGATCTGACCTGACACAGATCTTATCTTGGTCTTATCTTCTGATATGTTATCTGTAAAACCTAGTTCCTCTCTGTTTAGGCACATTACGACACACAAGGTGCCTGTCCAGTGCTTTTTAATTGTGTTGGAAAGCTGTGAAATTCCCTAAACTCTTACCTGGGAAAAACACGGCGACAGTACTGCTGCAGCCCCATGTGCCAGGAGGCTGCCTGCGTGGCCGTGCCAGTGGAGACCAGAGTGACCGGGAGGCTGCGCTTCACACCAGGCTGCAGATGCTGGAAGCAAGGCTGGGGAAAAGGAGGTCTGGGGGCTTTGAAGGCAGAGTGATATCGGTGTAGAAGGTATGTGAGAGCTGAAGTTGGATCGATAGTGAATTTGGGCTTTGCTGGTGATTGCTAGATTTTGAAGGATTGCCCTGATAAGAAAGGTGTTTCTGTAAGCAGGAACAGATTGGATTTTTTTTTTTAATAATTGGGCTTTCCTAGCTTGAACATATATGTCAATCTTTCTGTGGTGTAAATTAGTCTCAGCTGATGATTTAGACCCACCGATGGTCTGTTCACATATCCTTTTGTTCCTTACTAACTTGTTTACGGCTTGAGTTATACTTCCCACCCAGGACTGTGTTGAGCTTGAAGTGAGGCCCAGCAGGCTGTGGGATTTGCTGGAATACAGCCATTTCTCACGCAGCTGCAGCCAGAGGCTGAAGGTCCCAAGCCGAAACACCGCAGCCAGGGTGTGGCGATTGAGCAGTTTGGCACGGGTGGATGGGGTGGAGCGGCTGCCTGGTCGTGGGGCTGGCACAGGCTGGGACAGCAAGGAGGAGGGCCAGCACCGGTCTCATCAGGGCTTCTGCCCCACCTGCGATGCTGCGTGCTGCAGCGGTGAAACCCTGGGGTTAGAGATGGCCGCCCAAAAAGCTGGCATCGCCTGGTTGTCTCTGGTGCGAGAGCAGCGTTGTCAAGGAGGGTGCAAGTCCCTTCATGCCGCTTGGCTACTGAACCGCAGCCCTCTTCCGAAACAGCACTCCCTCACCACCGGGGCTGGGGGGGTCAGTCAGCCCTGCCAGCCTGAGCAGCACAAGCAGTGGCTCCCGAGGGCCAACAGCCATCAGGGATAGAGCAGGGAGAGCCAAGGGCTGGGGAGATGAAGCAGTACCTCTCAGGTCCCGGGGCTCCCTGCTGCATGCCCAGCAAGGTCCCTGAGCACGCAAGAGCCTGGTGCCAGCAGCCCCCCTTCCTGGCTGTGGGATTTGGGACTGCCCAGCAGCCCATCTTGCATGCCCCAGCGCTGGCCACGTACATAATCCCAGGGCAGGATCCATGCTTGAACTGCACGTGAACCGTAAATCCCCACTCCTAAGGCTGAGGGCAGTTCCCGCTGGCACGCCTGCTGCGGCAGCTCAGCCTGGTCCCAAGCACTGCCGCCCAGAGCAGCCGTCTCGTTTAAATTGCTTTATAAATGGGCCAAGGAACCCTGGCTCCAGCCTTCAGCTGAGTAATAAATACACAATAAAGCAGCCTCAGTGGCTGGGGGAGGCCAAACGATCAACACTTCCAAAACAGGGAGGATGCTCTTACTGAAAGGAGGTCGGCTTTTGTAATGTTTTAGCCCTTTTCTGCCCCTTCTAAGGATCCCTCCTGGAGGAGATGGAATAGAGGCTATGTTTAGCCAGCTGTATGCCCAGATGGTCACAATGCTTATGAACACCATCCCCTAGGAATAATTGTATTAAGTCTTCCTTGGATTTTATACTCTTGGGGTTTAAAAAAAAAAAAAAACAACAACAAAACAAACAATTCTCTCTAGAATTAATGGTTTAGCACTTCTGCGTTTAGTGTATTAAGAAAGCAGCCAGTGCCCAACAGGTCTTTGTAGCCACCTTCAAACACGAGACATCACACAGAACTGTGACTTCTTAATGAAAAGCTGGGAAGTATGTAATTGTGGCTGAGGTAGGACGTGCTGACGTGCCAGAAAGGACATTTGAACCCTGTTATACCAGTATGCCTGCATGGGTTAAACTCTGTACTCACCAGCCGTGCGAGGAGCTCTTCTTTGCACAGACAAGAAGAGCCAGTGAACAGTTTTCAGCCTCCTGTTAAGCACAGCACATGGGAATGAATGTACGCTCTCTTTAGCTTGCAAATTTTACATCACCTATTGCATTTCCACTCACTTCTTTCTTTGGGGAGAAAGAAAAGAAAGCAACCAAAGAAAAGAAAGCAACAAACAAGAGAAATCAATGAACCATGGCAGAGCACTCTGCTGCGCACACACTTCACACCCGCCTTGGGAGAAGGCAGGGAAGGGCGGGGGGACAAGGGGATGAATGAAGGCAACACCACACAGTTCATTTCAGGAATGTGCTGAAAGACAAGAGCGATGACAGTAATGTAAAAACTTTTCAAGGAGACCATTTGGAAGGGTATGTAAGTTTTAAAAGCTAGTGTGCACTTTCCTGGTACATCCCATTGGAAGATCATGAAGTGCTTGGCAAGCAATGTAATCCCACAGCACTGCCCTCCCGTTACCAGACTCCTGCCTGATGACATACCCACTTTACGGGCAGGGACACTGAGGCACAGAGAGGTTATCCAGTTTCTGCACGGAGAAAACAACTTATATTAGGGAAAGATAGATAACACCTGTGATTGCAGAGATCTGACCTTGATAGTCAGGAGGTTCTTGCCCAAAGATTTACATTTCTACTTACTATTACATTGTTGAAAAAGCCAAGAATAATGAAGGATCTGTAAACCATCCACCCAACACACTAGGGTCACCAACACTTCCCTGCACCCCATTGCAAACTGTAGTAAATGACCTTCAGGCCTAAGTGTTATATTCCATAAGAAGGATCGGGAAAGGCCATGACTAGTGGTCTGGGTCCTTGTCATGACAGAGAATGTACAAAATGGCTGAAACAGAAATGGAGGCTGCTACTAGCCTATCACTGCTGGTCCAGTGAGGTCCAAATGCTGCAAGTAAAGCTTTCCAAAGGTGTCCTGTATGGAGAGCATGGGGAATTAAATCCATGCTTCCCCAAAGACATAGCAGCCTACATATCATACCACAGGCAAAACCAGCTGTTACTGGTCTGGGAGACCCCAGCAGAAACCAGATGTGCAGTGTCAGAAGAAAGGGAGCATTGCTCTCCACCTAGTGTTTGGCAGTTGACTTCTGAAAATTAGCTGCTGCAGAACCACTCAGGCTTGGGCGCGACCATCCCTCAGCCCTGAAATGCTGCTCTGGCGGCTGGGAACAAGAAGGCTGCAGCAATGTCCTGGCTGTAGCCTGTTATTCCCTGCCATGGCCCTTGTTTGGAGGCCACCAGCACGCTTGGCAGAGTATGAGCATGTGATTCCTGCTCGGCCACTCCATTCCTCAAGACCCTGGCAAAATCGCTTCTCTGCCCCTCTCTGCTCCTGCAGCACTGCAGAGAGACGTGGCAAACCCACTAATTGAGGCCCCTGGCATTATCCTCCTACCACACAGGATTCCTGTCTCTAAAATGGAGCAGGGATGAGATTAGCATCTTCTTCTCCCTCTCTTGCTACACTAGCTTTTGACAGACAGGTAGGTGGGGGAGTAGAAAATGGTGTATGGGTAGAGCTGTGAGTTTTGATAGAAATTGTCATCCGCCTGATAGCAGAAGCATCAGGTGGGGACAAGGTGGCTCTGACCTGCTGTGAGGGTGAAGGAGAGGGTGGCAGAGGAGCACAACACAATGTGAAGGGGCTTTATCTCAGCACAGCCCATGGAGTGAATGGGGATAACAAACCTCTGCCTCTGCCTGCACCCTAACCTTGTAACACATAAAACCCTAGAAACTCACGTCACACAATTCATCCTACTGAAATCGCTACCACAGCCTGCAGGATCAGGCACGTACTTTAAGCCCATTTAATGTATCATTCAGTAATAAACCCGGTCGTTTTCACTTGTCTTTTAGAAGATACATTTTCTCATTATATATGCACCAAGTAGAGGCTAAAGATCCAGAAACTACAGCTATGGAGTTTTGGTGTTCCCTCTCATCAGTTTGGTTAATTGCTCGTTTCATTTACTAGCTGGGTTTTAACTTTCCTATGGATCACTTGGCTCTTGAAATTCCATAAGTACCGAAAGTCAGCAAATTTTGGAAAGTGTTCTCTGGAGGAAAGTCCTGGAACTCTTACAACAGGCATAATTTTCATTTGTGCAGATTTAGTGCTCTCACAGAATAAATAAGCATTAACTATCCCACAATCGCTGCAAAATGCAGCAGGTTTGTAGCCTGCCCTGTGCTGTACTAGAAGCCTAAGCATTTTACCTTGCAGGCTAAATGCCTCTATGAACAAAAATTGCAATCATTACTCAGCAGATACCTTCCAGCTGAAACCTCACTCAGGAATAGCTATGTCTGGATTTAATATGTGTAACACCAGGACAGTGGTGTTTGCATTTAAACGCTAACTTTTGTGTGAGGGGAATCATGAGGAACAAAGGTAAATTTTTTATTAACCCTTCTAGCCACTGGGTGCCACTAGTGATTTGTTACCTTAACAGAATAGCAGCAATCCACACATAAACTGTTGCAATAAACTGTTAATGCATAGGGAGTTCACCCTCAGCCTATTCAATTTATTTAAAAAGCTTCCGCCCTGTATGTCTCTGAATTTCCTCTGTTCTAATTCTCAGTGACTGTATTTCAGTGTCGGGGTATCGTTTAAGGTGCTGATTTAGAGGCTGTGTACCCAGCTCTTAGAAAGCCTGATGAAGCAAGCAAAGCACTCGAGCTTACGCTTACCTTTAAAACAACTAAGTAGAGCCTTTGCAATCAGTGAAACTGTTCACATGCTTACAGCTAAGCATATATTTCACTGGATTAGTGCATAAAGTGACTGGAACTGAAGACATGGTCAGCAAAGAAACCCTCTGAGCTATTGCCTTTGCTGCTGGTTATCTTCCCCAAATTCATCCTTTGCAATGTAGACGCAATTCCATACTTTCACATACATATAACTACTGCTATTAATTCCTAGCAGGGGACAGCATCAGACCCCTGGTTTTAATGGTCTGCTTTTCATCTCTGTAATCCCCATCCCATCTCTCATTCTGCTTTTCACTTCAAAATATCCTTGCCTGCCTCCCCCTCCTCCATCCTTATTGTTCTGATGTTCCCTGCCACGATTTCTCCAAAGGCAGGATGGCGAGGCAGTTCAGTAAGAACAATCCATTTCCACAAATAGACCCATACAGGTTGAAGTATGCACACGAGTTTACGCTACACCTGAAAACATACAGGGCAAAATAAACCCCAGGGATCTATTTGAATGTTGTACCTACAGAGAGGTGTCCACTGTTTTTTTCCTCTAATTTAAATTAAAGTGATACAAATTCTGTGTAGGGACAAGTCTTAAATGGCCAGTGCAGGTGCGCATTAAACCCCAACAAGCCAGGCTCAAATTGAAGCTGGGCCCTTGAATAAGAACTGCCATGAAGGAACAGGTTGCTGGGGGGTAATGAACTACCACATGTCAACTGCGTTGCGGTAATTTTCCTGGTTGCAAATGCCCTAAACCTGCAATGCCCACAGCGAATGCAATGCACCCTGTGTGTCTGCCAGCCCTGCTTCACACATCTCCAGGGTGAGAGCAGGCACACAGGCATCGTATTAGACTGGCTGACATGCTGTAGATCCACACGCCGATACATCTCATGATAAAAAATGCCTGCAGATCCCAGTTCACCTTCTTCCTTCTTTTCCCCAGTCCCAGGCATATCCGAAGTCCACCAACGGCTCCGCTCACCCTTCCTGCGGCTCCCCCTCCCCTTCCCACTGCTGCTCCAGCCGCAGGGGCTGGCTGCTCCCACGCTCCCATTTGTATGTCACTCACGCGGCTCTCCCCACTTAGAGCTGTCTTCTGTTTCCTGCTGCCAAGAACCATCTCTATTTGAAACTCCCTTTCAAACCCATGATTACCAGAAGCCTTCCTCGCATCTCGTCTCTCTTCGGCTCTTCCTTACTATTCGCTTCTTGGTCCGCATTTTATTTTTGTCTGCAAGTGAGTGCTCTGGGGCAGGGAAGCCCCACGTGTACTCACTGCGCTGCAGAAATGATGTGACAGCATGCTCCTTGCTGTGCAGAAGTGGCCTGGAGAAAAGGGCACCTCATCGCCTGGGGGTGGACAGGACAGCGCCATGATGAATTTTTAACTGTTATGTCCGATTCTTTGGTCAGGAATACTCCCATGTCTTCTTCCGACCAGTGAGGCAGCCTCCTGCATCAAGAGTAAGGGAGAACAGGAGCAGAGGTGTCACACAGCTGATCTGCTCTCCTCTGGGCCATCTTCTGGCATGGGTTGGAGACCAGGCTCAGAGCAGTTTGGTGTGGCAGGCTACAGAGGAGCATTTTAACAGGAAGCTGTGGGTACAGAGAGATTGTACAACTGAGTTTCATTTTCAAGTAGCTGTACTGGGTAAGTGGGGCAAGGACGTAGATAGGTAGGATGCACGGCTAAGGCCAAGTCCATGGACTATGTTCAATTACTCATGCTCAGTAGGACTCCCTTTTTAATTAATTAAGGTTTTTCTCCTTCAGACATTTTAAAAATTACTCAAACGGTTCTTCTAGCTACAGGTGTCACATGAAAGAAGGGTTGCACAAAATCACCACTTAATTAAATAAACATCTCTCCGGCCAATGACCCTTCTCCAAACTTGGAACCTCCTTGCCATCATTACAGCCCCACATAAACCATAGCAGTTAGCAGTCTGCTTCGGGATTACAGTGTTCCTAGCAAGAGAAATTGCTCCTGAGATCATTTAACCTCCCCGGGGAGATGACAGGAAGGAATTAATCTTCCGCTGCTAATCCGCCCTGTGCTGCTGGATCAAAAATTGGCATCGATGGGGGTGCCTGCGTAGGGGAGCCTGCAGTGGCATTTACCATCCGTATATACTCCCTCCCACCTCCTCCCCAGTGCGGCTGAGGAATCAGGGGGCAGCTATTTCAGGAAGTCTACGTAACATACTATTAAACAATTTGTGCTGGCTGGGAAGGAGGTTTAGTTTCTAGCATTGCTCTCCAGTCCTATATATGCCAGCAAGGTGATTGTTGCAGAAAAGCTTTCACTTCAGTCCCAGGAATCAGACTCCTCATTAGTTTTGCTGCTATTTGCAATCTTTTTTATTTTATATTTATTTGGGGTTGTTCATTATTATTATTATCTTTATTAATAATTTTAATATATTATTCACAGGTGCCCAGGTACATCGGTTTTTTATTCCCCAGAGTGCTTGTAGGAAACAAAATGCACTGTCATGACCCCGTGCCTGTGAGAGTCTTTATGTAGGAAGCAGCTCTGCAACTGGTTTGGAAATGTCCCTTTTATTGTTTTCCTGGTGAGCACAATGGATCCAAGGAACAATTCAATATGTTTGTGGACAATCTACGAGCAGAGGGGGGGTTCCGGTTTATAAAGCTGAGGTGGGGTTGGTCCTGGAACAGGGACAATACCTTGGGATACAGTGCCCAACCGTATGGTGTGAATAGCAAGTAGCAAATGCCCTTAGCGACTGGCTTGTGAAAAAAAATTAATTTGCTAAAGAGCATTGGTATGAAGTCTCCTTGAAGAGTTGTAAATCACAAGCCTGTACAAAGGGAAACCTGCTCCTGCATAGTCTGTGAGCAGGGACAGACTATCACGATGGATCGGACTATTCTTAATGAGCCTGAACTTAATAAAAGGAGCTCAGAAAATTGTAGCCTCATCCAAATCAAAGACCAAGATCCCACTGATGCTGGCAGAGGCAGGATGGGACCCAACAGGCAGATTTTTTTCACAGTAGAGGATAGCTGCCTGTTTCCTTCTCTGCAGCATTCAGGTTTTCAGCCTGGGTCCAGCTGTCTCCGCTGAGACCTTGTGCTCCCACAGCTCCCACCTCACCAGGCAGCAGGACCAAGATGTGGGAGCAGGATGCCCAGCCCAGACCCTTTCCCTGGCACAGAAGATGCTGCGGATAGGAAAGCCAAGCCCAGAGCAGGACACAGCAGCAGCAAGAGCTCTCAGGAAAGCTCTCACCGACCGGGGTAGGGGGCTGCCCGGCATGGGAGCAAAGTCAGACCCTTCTATTGCTAAACCCAACCCTGACACAGGCTCTTTTCTCCCCTGACTGATCCCAACACTTGCAAAGGGCAGGTTTTCTTTTCACTAGCACACCACCAAATGGGATTTGCAACAAGGAGGTGTGAGGGATAACAGCCCATCCCTCATACCCGACAGAGCCTGCAGGCTTCTCTTGCTGCTTTCAAGTTTCCCCTGCATTAATCCCCACAATAACACACAATCACCAGGAAAACCTTGGGAAATAGGGGGCAGGGGGATATGGACGCTTTTCAGAGAGAGATGTATAAAAGGAAGCAAAGAATATCACAGTGGAAATACATAGGTTATTTGCTCTTCCATTTTTTGTCAAATGGTGATTAGAAGAGAAAATGGTCCTTCTGTACCAGTCAGGAAAGGAAGAAACATGTTCCACTTCTCTCAACAACAACAACAAAAAAAAACCCCAGTGAAATAAGACTGATGTTATTTCTCTAACCCAGAGCTTCAGCAGTCTGTGAAGGTTTGTGAAGGTGCCCTTGCAGTTATTGCCCTAAACACTGAAGAAAGTTTGTTTCCCAAATGTGCAGGGTGGCACAGATGACCCCTTCAAGATGCTTGTCAGTTCCTGAGTATCCCCAGCTACCTAAACCTGCCTCCAGTGTCTCTCACCTGCGGTTTTGGAAAGTTTTCTGTAGGTGTCCTGCTGACTGTGCAGCTCTCTGAAGCTGCTCCCCCACCTCTCTGAAGATGTCACTGAGCCTCACCAGTGCTGGTCCTGATGTGGCTTGCTCTCACTGTACCCTCCAGATGCTGACACTGGAGGAAACTAGGGCTCCCTCTGAACAGATCTTTTGTCTTCCCTGTTCCACTGTAGGAAGCTGCAGGTAGCAGCCAGGTTATACAGAAATATACTTGTGGAGAGCACCAACTTTGATGTTCTTTATTTCCTTATTGTATTCTAAAACAAAAGATAGCTCAGATCCAGTATATTTCTATCAGTTTTGCATTTTGTTTAAAGGAGAGCACATCTAGGTACGCCAATGCAAGTCCAAAGAGCCTACTAATGCGTGAGCTGGGGTAATGAGCTCAACAAAACTTGGGCACGTCACCGAACTGGTGTGGCAGGCAGGCAGGCGCTGGACTGGAGCTGCCTGGTCAATGCACAGCAACGAATGGGTCAGGACTCCCGAATGGCTGTGTCACCCCTGCAGGCTCCAGCACCACACTTCAGCAAGTCCTGGTGCCTGGCCATGGCCTGCCTTGGTTTTGTAGGGGCTGATGACATGCACCAAGCACAATAGGTCTGCTCTAATACAATTTCACACAAGGAATCGTTCAGGCTAGCAGTAGCAAAAGACACAGACATCTCCTTTTGACAGACAATTGTGTTCCCCATCTAACACAATACGGTTAAAAACAAACAACCAACCCAGTACAAAATATAAGTAGCTGCAGCAGAATGTATATTTCATTTTTATATTAAAAACTACTTACAGTGATAGATGATAGCACAGTACCATCCAGAAACCGGCTGCCTATATTATGCATTATATCAATATTTATTTTAATCCCAAAGAACTGTAGTTTGGGGACTTTTACTAAAATAGACACTGTAAATGGTATCCTGATGGATTACGTTTTGCTCAAAAGTAACTTTACTTGGACACCTCTGAATTCTGTTTGTCACTTATTCTTCTCTGAGTTTTTCAGCATGCTGAAAAAAGAAATGATAGAATAAAAATAGAGCTAGCTGTGTATCTGTGGTGAGAATTATCTTCCCTGGCAATAGAGCGCAATTGGTCTCCAATCATAATTACTGCCTTTTTACTCTCTAACAATAGATCTGAAATTGTGTTTCAGGGATATGGTGCTTTCCTTTATAGAGCCTTTGCTATGTGAGTCTCTATGTCAAGGGGCTGTGCTTTTTCCCTCCCCCACCTCAAACCTTTCCCAATACTAATAATGTACCGCCTAAGCAAATAGCATACACATATAGCATATTGCTATATGCAGAGCATATCGCCTAAGCACATAACCCAAGCTGAGGCTCTGCCAACGCTGCTGACGGTGCTAACTCCACTGGGAGCGACGGGAGCCAAGGCAGAGCTGAGCACAGCCAGCAGCAGCCAGAGCCCTGCGTGCACGGGAGCTCACGCTGGCTCGGAGGGACCCGGCACTCGCAGTACTCCAAGGCCTCTTCTCTAGAATAGTCAGGGGCTCAGCATTTGCAAGCCTGGCCCTCAAAGACCGTAAATAAGGACATTTTGCTATGTTGTTAACCTGCAATATTTTTTCTACTGTTCTTTCCTCACAGAACCAGAGACAAGGTATCATGGAAAACACCACTCGGGAGTTATCAAAAAGAAACATGGACAATTTTCATTCCTTGAAAACATGTTTATATTTTTGCATCTTTTTTAATGCATAGTTACCCCTTTCAATGGGTGGCATGGCTAAAATGTAGCATTCATTTCTATTAGAAATTGGAAACAGTGAGTTACTTCTTTGGTGCAGCCCTGTTTATTTAAAAAGGCTTGATTCCTAGAATGCAGGAGGAATCAAGCAAGAGGAGGCGATTTCTTTGCCTACAGCTTCAACTTTTTTCTGGAAGCACTTTAACCCCAGAGCACTTTCTCTGAGCATTTTCTCCTGCTACAAGTGGTGCTATGTTTACTGCTTGCTTGCTGATCCTGAAGCTGTCCATGTGGTTTCTCTTACCTACCATACATACAGGCATCTTCTTCTACCTATTTCCATAGCTACACATTTCAGTTTAATCGATCTCTTAAATGAAAGATGGTGGGTACACACTTCATTTTCCCTATAACTGTATCACCCAGGTTAATGATAATATTTAAGACCCAGTGCCATGTTGGGGATACTAAAATCAATGATCATTACTTTGTTATTGCTGTTACCGCAATGATCCAGCATCGTTCAGCCCAAATCCTCCTGGGAGAACAACTCAGAGGGAAGCGGCCACTACTGTATGCTTCACCCAGTCTGTGCTCCCCTCTCCTCTCCAAGATGTCTCCTATACATAGTGCAGTACCAACACCCTCACTGCTCCTTGATGAGGCCTGAGCCCTGAGACTGCACCTTCATGGGGAGCTAGGGCAGGACTGGGATATCATCTCCTCCTCCAGCACTGGAGGAGGCAGAGCCCACCGTGACTACAGCTGCATAGCCAGGAGATCCCAAATGCCCCTGTTGCAGGGAGTGAGTCTGAGGCAGATGCCTGTGGTGGGACACCATTTTGGTTTGGGTAGTTTGCAGCAGACCCAGAACAAGCTCGGCCCCTGTATGAAAGCCTTCATCATCTTCAGACTACTGGCTCCAGCAGTGAGCATTTCTAAAACTCTCGAGTTGAGAAGATGTCTAATCTCCTAGCAAATCTAAAAAAATCAATCTCGCCTCAGAAATGAGTTTACTAAAATGTTATGATGCTTTTAGTATTGACATTAAACTGTAGCCAGATTTTACTGGGAGGTGCTCAGTAGTGACGAGGCTTTTTCCGCACTTGCATTATTTAAAGGTTAACAATAGAAGGGCATATTACTTAAGATATAGGACAGTATATATATGTAAGGTTAATGATTCTTCAAATAGCAAGCCCTGAAAAGGACTGTGCAGGTGTTGCCTAAGGAACGACATAAACATCAACCAATTATTTTTACGTTTTTCTTTCTTAATGTAAGCTGCAGCAGCTGGGTCCCGTATGAATATGTCATGACAGATGACAGTGATATGAGCAGATGAACCCCAAGGCAACCCACTATCCTGTCAAGGAGAAGGAAAAGCTGGGTCCCCTAAATATGCATAGGCTGTGTCACTGACAGCAATTTAATGTTGTGGTCAGGCACCTGGAGTCTATATTCTTCCCCAAGAAGCAGGTTTTAAAGTATTTTTAGACATGAATACCATTAAAGTTTGTCTTCAGTAAGAATCGCTGACAAAGGAGAGCCCAGTCTTCCACAACCTGGTGAAATTTCACATTTTTTTGAATCTGGCATTTAAAATGATGCTTAGCTAAGCCCTGCCAGCCTTCTTACCTTACCTGTCCCGTATAGGCTAAGGTCTATAGTGACATTAAGCTGTCAAGAGAGAGGAAAAAAAGGTTACCAGAATGATTTGTCATAAATGTTTACATTCTTGTAATTCCGCTTACACCTGTGTTTTGTCTGGCTCTGGCCACGTGATTCAAAACACTGAAGATGGAGGCAAATACAGTTTCTTCCTTTAAGGTGAGGCAAGAAACATTTTCAGCGTCAGCAGGGTGCAAAACGAGTGGCTAATCCATCACCTCCATTAGGAGCTGTATAAACAAACTGGCCACCCTGTGATGCTGATAACTTACAGCCTGTTGCTCGAAAGGTTGGATCAGTTCCTCTTCTGGCTTGCACCACAAAAAAGGCATGGTGATTATTGCAGAGGTGTGTATGACAGTGCAAAGGAAGGGTCGAATCTCAGTTCTGGTGCCTCTGTAATGGGAGGAATTCAGAGTCTGGTTCAAATATTAAATCCTTCCTTTTCCACATCCTGTTTTCGGTTGTGTTCTCCATTTGAATTACCTTCTCTGCTTGCAAGCAGTGACCAAACGCTTTCTGTGGCCTTTTGAAGGGATGTCAGTGATTTCTTATGGCAGGGATTCATATTAGGGGAAACTGTGTATAGTAGCTAAAATAAACTGTGGTCAATCAGATAAAAGGGAGGATGTCAGTATTGAGGCCATAGTTAAAGCTGGTTTGGAATTTTCAGCCAAAACTGGAATCAAATCCCTCTGTATCAAACTTTCCTGATTGAGTTTAATCTCCAGATTTTAGAGACTAGTTTTTGCATAAAGCAGGGAGGGGTTAACACATTATTGTCTGTCATATCTATTAATTTCTAAATGATGCTCATTTTCTTTCACATTTATTTCTAAATAATTGTAGATACCAAACTTTACAGATGGAAGATCTGATGACACCCCAAGGTTTCTATTGCTTTGTACCTTGGAAATTTCAGGCACAGCAAATCATTCCTCCTGCTCCGGGTGGCAGATCTGAGTTATGCTGAGTTTAGCCAAGAGGACTGGTTGGGTTTGCCAGCAATGTGAGTTTAAAAGCCTTCTGCCTTTTGCATTGCTCACCTGATAATAGAAATTAGGGAAGTGGATTTTCAAGGTAACAGGGGCGTGAGATGAGTGGGATAAGCGTGCATGCGTGCGGACATGATGTGACGAGCAAGTGGCTGAGCGCTGGGTGTGTGTAAGTGGTTAAGCCTTGCTAAGCCCCAAGTGCTCCAGCTCTCTGCAGCAGAGGAGGAAAGGACTAAGCCTGGCCCCGGGCCCTGAGGTATTGCACCAGATCAGCAGTGCTTGAGCAGCTCTCCTTGCGGATGTCTCGCCCGTGTCACCTTCCACTCTTCCACACTCAGCTCGTGCCAAAGTTGCTGCATCTCTGTGATGGTGCATGCCAGCCCTGACTGCACCACAAAGCTGAGGCAAGAGTGAGGGGCTCCCTCTGAGGGCTGCTCCCACAGGGGTACAGAATCCTGGGCTTTTACACCCACCCCGGGGAACCCAGCCCTGTTTCTGCCCCCTTGGTTTCTCCCCCCCAGCATATTGGTTAGCTGCACCATGGTCAGGTCAGCTCAGCTGGTGGGGACAGAAGGGACGCAGAGCAGCTGCAGCAGTGGGGTGGTGTGGGGCAGCATGGGAGGGGAGGGAGAGCTTATGTGAGAGACATTCAGGTGAGAGGGGCTGCCCAGGCTTTGTCAGCACACAGTTCCTGTTTCTCCCTGCTCAGGTCCAGATTGGCTAGACAACCAGTTTTCCCACATCTCTCTCCCCCTTGGAGCTTGTCGGTCCTGCAAACCCTCAGAGCACATTACAGACAAGCCCCCACCTGCACTTCAATATCTTTACCACCCCTCCTCATGCTGCCCTCCTTATTATCCCATATATATCCCCTTTCTCCTTCCCTGCTCCCTTGCCAACTTCGTTTTTTTCTCGTTGCCCATAATATATCAATTCATATGGCTATCTCCAGTGATTCTGTATAAACAAGCAGTGAAAGAGCTAGTCAAAGAGTCAGAAAACAGAAGAAAAGGGTTAGTCCAGGCTGTAGGAACAACAGAATATAGGATTCATCCAGGACATGGTCTGGAAAAGAAGACAGAGAAGGGGAGTCAGGTAAAGAGGTCATACAAAAAGCGAGGTGATATGTGAAGATTTAGGGCCTTGCAAGACACTATGGGAAGAACAGAGATGAAAATACATGAGCTACCCATGCCATCTGTCAATGTTTGCACAGAAATCCCACCAAACCAAAAATATTGTTAAAAATCCGTTAAAGTTGCTCATGGCACATCCCACCAACAAAAAACATTAGAAAGCCATGAAGTCCCTAGCCAAGCCTTCACTCAGGTTTTGAAGCCCTTAACCGCAGTTTCACCTTCAGCACACCACCCCCACCGACTTCTAGAACCCACAGGCTTCCTCCCTCCCTTCCCACTCGAAACCTTTAACCTGAACCCTGCACGCAAACCTCTCCTGCTGAGAAAACAAAATGCAACACTGTACTTCCTCGGTGCATGGCCTAACTCACACACTAGCACAGGAAGCAGGTGAGAACTTCTCAAAACCATCCACTCTCCTACAATCGATTCCCACTTACAAGCAAACAAAAGATTTGCATCATCCACGATCCTCTTACATAGCACCTTCCACCAGCTGCTAAGACCATATACCCTGAACCCCAGCTGCTTCACAGACACTGCCGTCCACACCATTGCTCCTCTTGCAATCCATGCCGCACAGTTTGAGCTTACGGTTACGCAGCTTGTGTGGGGACAGAGGGAGGAGGCGTGTGTGTTGTGGGTGGTGGATGTGGCTGACGTAATGTGGAGAAGGTGAAATCACACTCACAGATTGCGAGAGCTGGCTGAGGACTACACTGGCAAGGTCACTGATTATTTATACAGCTCTGGTAGTTCCTGGTATAGGTGAGACACTTCTGTTTTCTCTTTTCAATAAATTTTGAGGGAAGACAAGAGCAGCAGTAAGGAGTGACCACGAAAACGTAACAAAATAATATTTTGTTGTCATTCTTTCCAAATTGTTTTGTTGACACCTTAAGGTCACGACTAGTGGCTTCACTAAGTCTTTCCCCCTCCCACTTCTCTCCCCATGTTGGTGTGAATACATAGGAGTGGGTTTTTGCCATTACGCTGTGCGTTGACTAGGACATGGCCCTAGCACTCACGAAGCTCTGGGCTGCTGCAGGATTGGGTAGGAGGAGCAGATGGCCTTAGAGAGTGCCATCCTTGGTTAAACAACAGAAATCAACTGTACTTAGCAAAGGTAGCAAAGTAAATTATTCTAAAATGGGTAAACTCATTGTGCAGAAACAGTAGAAAGTACCTTCAAGTGCACCCTCTGCTCACAGTTTTCACCATCCTCCAACACTACTCTGTACCTGCCTGTCTTAGCATTTTTATCCATTTATAATTAAACTAGGATATTTTTTTTTAATAGCTGTTGATCACAAGTGCACCCGCTTTTGTGTACGGGGTGTAGCTGAGTGCCCAGAAATTAAGGCTTTCTTAATCAGTGGCTGTTTCTGAAAGTGTCTCCATAAGATACCTATCCAGTGCACTGGACTCTGTCTTTAGAGTACTTACAGCGTGGGGAGGGAGCAAGAGCACCATTTTTCTCCTGATGTCAGTACCTGTAATGAGCATCGCTATCCCAGTGGTATCACAGTTCAAAATGTGCATGACCCCAGCTGACTAGGGGCCAGTCAGTGCAATACAGGCATGAGCGATACCTGTCTGGGAGCCGCCCCGTTGCCTCACTGTGCTGTGCAATGCCCAGCCTTGCTGCACCTTCACCTCCCCTCCGCCTCCCCCGAGCTCCTCACCCTTTTCCTCAGAACTGCAGGATACCTTCGCCATCTGAGTAGCAGGGAGCTGCAGGAGCTCTGCACCCTCCATACAAGTCTTCCTTCCCCCAGTGGCATGCCAAAGCAGACGGAACCCCAAGAGTGTCTGTGGCTCCCAGGAAGCGAATGAGTGAAAGAAGTGGCGGGGGGGGGGGGTGTTGGGATAAGCACTCCTATACCTTGGGAAAAGGCAGGGTGAGAAAAGAAGCCTCTGTCCGTCTTGCAAGATACCTTGGGATTAAAGTAGCCCAGTTATAGGGCTTGGTCTCCCAGGTGAGATCACATCAGCTAGGAGAGAGGGAAACGGATAAATACATCCTCTTCCACCCATAGTATTTTGTGATGGGAGATCATGATCCTCTTTGCACTACTATAAAAGAATCAAACGGTATGATATATCACTATTTAGTAGAGTACAGTCTTAAATCGTTGGCAGCAGCTAGAGAGGTAAGAGCAGAGCTCATTTAAACAGAAGGAGCAAAAGCCCCTGCTTGAAATCCGGCAGCAGGGCGGGCTGGCCAAGCGCTCTCCTCTGGCAGCCAGATTGATGCTTCCAGCCAGACGCCGCGTTCCGAGGAGCGCTTCCCAGCAAATCACAAGGCTCCGAGAGAATCTCTTTGCTCATCAAACACGTGGCTTTTCTGCCAAGGTTTCCCCAAAAGATGCCAGCTGTGATTATATTGGCTACCCGGTTCAGCTTAGCTCATTTAACAGAACCCGTAAGTTTAAAAAATCTGGACATGAACTTAGTGCACAGGTTAGAAATGACCCCATGTAAGAGCTGATTTGATATCCTCTGAGAGACAACGTGAATCTTTCTGGTGACCGGCATACTTATGTCTGCGGATTGTGAGAGGCTTTGAATCAAGCCAAGAAACACTGCATCTGCTAAACGTTGCTTACAAGGTGCCAAGTATTGCTGGGGCACCGTTGGTGTTACGGGGGCTGGGCCCCTACACACGGCACAGGGAGGCTCCACCGTTTTGGGGTCCGTGTCTGACCAGGCCTCCCAGTTGCATCGGGGGGCCCGACATGATGGCAGTCGAGGAGTGGACCAGATGAGAGTGTCTGAACCAGATGCCTGGCGAGGTTGCTGGTGCAGGGAACACCGACAGATGAAGTAAAAGAAAGTAAAATAAAATAAAATAAAACAATAACATAAAGCCACGTAACACCAAATAAAATAATAAAATGAAATCGCTTGCGTGCTGGGAGGGTTTCCCATCCGTCAGGAAAACCTTTCTCCAACAGGAGGAGCTCTTCGCTTTGGTGAGACGATGTCAAAGGAGTGGCCACAGTTTTATTCCAAACCCCCTCCTCCTCCTCCCCCTTCCCCTCCCGCCCCCGTTTTATACGAGAGCGGCAGCTTAATTGATTTGATAACAAAATAAACAGCAGCCGAGGGCTGCCCGCGGGAAACGGCAGAGCAAAGTGATGGATGCCCGTCGTGCAGCCCATCGCGACTTTCCCCGGCCACCACCCCCCGTCCCGGGGGAGCGGGGGGGGTGCGGAACGCCCCCGTGCACCCCCGTACCCCTATTCCCCACGCCTGGCACTCTGCGGGGTTGGAGCTTGCGAAGCCGTGCGGTGCCGGTAGCAAGGCTTTCCCGGGAGTAGGAGCGGGGGGGTGCCGTGCCAAGGGGATGGCAGAAAGCGAAAGGGAGGTCAAGTCAAGCCCTAGGGCTCCTGAGCGGAGCGAAGGGTCAGAGCCTGGACTTGCCCCCAGCGCTACCTGCGGGTGATTGTTTCAGGGTGCTTGGGTCCCCTTGCTGCGGGGAAACTTCGGGGGTCGGAGGGGATAACGGGCAGCACTGCCCGCACGTCTCATTAGTCGGGGTGGGGGGGTCCTACCCGAGCTTGCAGGGTAACGCTTGCCTTCAGGGCGGTCGCTGCCGTCGCCTTAAACGTCCTAGAGGAGCCCAAAGTCCCCGTGGGAGAAGCTGCCTCCTGCCCGCGGGTCGCCCTCTAAGCCCCGATCCCTCTAAATAGGGGCGCCGTGGGGCTCGCAGCCGGCCTCGCATCTCCCACCTGATTTCCCACCCATGCAGCAACCCCCCCCTCCCCCCCCCCCGCAGCCGCCCCAAGCGACGGCAGCTAACTTTGTAGCCCAAATTAAACTGCTCGGCGTTAGGGCGCTTCGCTGTATTTCTGGGAACCGACGCGCCGAGCGCATTAGGGAAGGAGCCCGCTTAAAGGTTGCCACGGAGGGAGGGAAACCGCCGTGGGGGCTGAGCTTGCCCGCGGGACATGCTGTGACGGGGAAAAGTGGGTCCCGAGCAGCCGGCAGCCGCAGCAGCAGGAGGAGGAGGAGAAAAAGCTGCCGAAATAACTGCGCTAAGCAGTGCTCGGCGACAGCCGTCCCCTCCCGCGGGGACTGGCCGCGACCCTCGCCCCACGCTGGCCCTCGGGAGCCCGCCCCTGCCGCGGGAGGGTCACACCGCGTGCGTGTGTGTGTGTCCCCACGCCATCCGGTGTCCCTTTGGGCAACCGCAGCGCCGCTTGGAGCCCGGTGACCTTGGCCGGGGGCTGGCGGGATCCCCCGCGGCCGCCCACGCGTGTGCGCGCCGCCAGGCGGGGCGGCCGGGTGCGGGCTGAGCGGGCGGGCGGCGGCAGAGGCGCTGATCTGCTCTCGGCTGCAGGGATTAGCGTGGAGTTTCCAGCGCCTTGTCCGCAGTTTCAAGCTTGTTTTTCTTCCTAATTATTTTTTAAAGACTCGATGACTTCTCTGCGTGGCTTGGTTTTTGTTTGGGGTTTTTTGTTGTTGTTGTTGGTTGGAGGGGTTTTTTTTGTTTCTGGTTTTGTCTGCTCTGCGCTGCAATGGGGATTTTGAGCTGTAGAACCCGAAACCAGGAACCGTGACTAATTTCGGGGTGTATTTCTTCAGTGCATTCATTTTAAGACAGTAAAACTAAAAAGATGGAGTGGAGGGGCTATGAATCGGAGAGAGGTGGGAGCACGCTGCTGGGGTGAAGTCTGATACCCCCCGAGCCACGTACAGTCCGCTCAGTGGGGGGGGCGGGGGGGACGCGACACACGCAGCAGGTAACGAGCGGATCGCCGCATGATTTAGAGCGATGATGAGGTTTATCATTTGAACACTGATGAATTCAGGGAACATGAGAGCTGCAATTGACATTCCTAAAAACAATTAAACCGGTGGGGAGTGCTGCTGGAAAATCGATACGGCCCAACCTAATACGGTTTGACTATAAACAGATTCCTACTGTAGCAATAAACCATGAAGTGAGTGTGAAGTACCGCGATTCCCCGGCTGAAAAGAGGTCTTTTCCCTTCAGCGCCCCAAAACACACCTCACCTCCCCCTCGCCCTCGGCAATGCTCCCGCGGCGTATCCCGGTGAGCCGGGGCGACGGTACCAAATACCCTCGTGAAATTCTCCGGCAGCAAACGTTCGTAACCCCGAGGCGAGGTCGGGGGAGGTATTTAAATAGCTTCCCGAATAAGTAGCGAGCGCCTTTGGTCTAGGACGAAAATAAACTGGGAGTTAAGCTTTAAATATCCAGGCTTGATTTAAGAGCAAGATGCGCTCGGCTGAGTGCGCTCTCGGGGTGGCCCCCGAGGGGGGGCCGGGGAAGGGAAGGGGAAAGGGATGGAAAGGGGGAAGGAGGAGGAAGGGAAGGGGAAAGGGAAGGGATGGAAAGGGGGAAGGAGAAGGAAGGGAAGGGGAAAGGGAAGGGATGGAAAGGGGGAAGGAGGAGGAAGGGAAGGAAGGGGAAGGAGGCCCGCGGCCGCCGGGCCCCGCTCGGGCTGCGCCGCCCCCGCTGGTGGCCGCTGAGCGCGGCGGGGACGTTTCCTGAGCCCGGAGGCGGCGGCCCCGTCGGAGCAAGGGGGGATGGGGGGATGGGGGGGTGGGGTGTAGGGGACCCCTCCCGCCGCCGCGGCCCCGCACTGCGAGGCGGTTTCCAACAGGGGGCGAGGGGAGCCCGACTCCGCGGCCGCGCTGGAGCCCCCACGGGAGCACGGTCGGCAAGGGGGCCCGCCGGCAGCCCCCCCCCCCCGGCCCCCTTCCCCACATACACAACCCCGCGCCAGCGGCGGCTCCCGCTGGCGAGAGGCCCGCCCTTCCCCGGCGGCTGCGGGGGGAGAAGGGGAAACCGGCGCCCGGCGAACCCCGGGGGCGTTTGCGGCGCTGGCTTTTATTTCGGCTTTGGCTGGCGAGCGGAGCGCTGCGGCCGGGGCCGCCGAGCCCCGCTGTGCCCGCGGCTTGGCAGGGACAGGCAGCGCTGGCTGCCAGCGCCGCCCGCCCGCCCAGAGCGGCCACCGGGCGGTTTGCAAAGCAGCGGCCGCACGCCGGGGGCCCTCCCCTGCGGCCGGGAGTCGGGGAGCAGGGGGCGGGGGGCGGCCAGGCCCCGCCGGGGAGGCCCGTCAGAGCCCGGGGGCCGCCGCCGTGCGCCGGCCGGGGGCGGAAAGCGGCCGCTTCCCGCCGAGCCGCCGCTCTCCGCCGGCTGCGAGGGAAACAGGATCCCGCTGCCGTGCGCTGCACGGGGGCCTGTTCCTGGCAGCCGCCGGCTTCCCGGTGCCTTCACGGAAGAGGATACAAGTTGAATATTGTTTGCACGGCCGGGACAAAATATCCAGGGCTGACGGAGGGGGGAGGGGGGGGAGGGATTGTGTTCGTCCGCCCGTGATGAATAATCCGGGCCGGCCTCCCGGCTGTGGCGGCCAAATCGCTCTCGGATCTGCCAAGAGATCAGCCGCTACCTCTGCCCGCGCCTCGGGCGCTGTTGGCCTTTCCCCGGCCGGCTCTGGCAGCACGCACCCCGCAGCCGCCCGGCGCACGGCGCTGCCTCCGCCGGGGCCACCCCCCCGGGGCCACCCCCCCGGGGCCACCCGCCCGAGGATCGGAGAGCAGCCGCAGCATCGGCCTGGGACGGAGCGCGGAAGGGGGACAGGGGGTGGGGGGGGAAGATAAAGCGTGGCAGCGAAGGAGGAGCGGGGCGGGGGGGGGTGTCCCCGAGGTGGGGGGGGTCCCCGAGGTGAGGGGTGTCCCCGGGGCGGGGATGCCCGGCGGCAGGCGGAGCCCCCGCCGCTGCCCCGCGGTGCCCCCTGCCCCGGGCTGTGCGGCGCGGGGGCGACTGATCCCCACCCCCCCCACCCAGCCGCCCCCCGCCTCCCCCCCTCCCCGGGCCGTCTGGTGGGAACAAACACACGCTGTTCCGGGCCGGGGCCACGCAGCTGGCCCGGCGGTGGCGGCGGAGCGCTGCCAAAGGGGCCGCGGGGAACGTCCCCGGGTTTCCCGCAAGCGCACACCCGCGGCCGCCCGGGCACGGCGCTGGGGCCGCCCCGCGGAGCCGCCCCGGGCGTTTGCGGCGGAGGCTCCGCGCGTGGGCGTGGGTGTGGGCGCGCGCGGGTGGCGCGTGCCCGGGGAGCAGCCGCGGCCGGCGCGCGGCCGGCCCCGTGTGTGGAAGCGTGCGGCGGCGAGTGGCTGGCGCGACATTGCGCGCGGGGGACCGGGAGCGGGCTGCCGGGGAGGCGGCGGGCGTGTGCCTGCGTGGGAAACCCCCCGCGCCGGTGTGCGTGCGTGCGGCCGCGAGCGAGGGGACGCGTGGCTGTGCGCGAGCCGCTCGGCGTGTGTCCCGGGCGAGGGCGGGCTGCCGGAGTGCCAGAGCTGGCGTGCTTCCCCCCGCGGGAGAGAGGCAGCGAGTGTGCGTGGGAACCAAGCTGCGCGTGACACGGGACGTGTGCGTGGCACGGCGCGACCCAGGAGAGGCCGTGCCTGCGCGGTGTGTGCGTGTGGCACCCGGGGCGTGTGCGTGACACGGTGTGCGAGAGGCGGCGTGACTCAGCGTGCGTGCGTGCGAGTGCACGCGTGGGCGAGAGCTGCCGAGCGGCGCGGGGGGCGGGCGCGCCGCGGGGCCAAGGGCGCCGGGCAGAAGCTCTGCCCCGCTGCGGTGCCTGCGCCCTGCCCCGGCGGCCCCCGCTCCCGGGACCGCCCGCCGAGGCCGCTTCCCTGCCCGGGCGGCCCCGTCCCGTCGCCGGACGGAGCCCCCCGGGCCCATCCGCCTCCGCGCACGGCAGCGCGGCCGGCGCCCGCCGGGGGAGGGAGCTCCCGGGGCAAGAGCCGTGGCTGGGCGGGCAGCGGGCCACGGAGGGGGAGGGACCCCACGCCCTTCCCCTCCCGCGCAGCGCCGAGGGCCGCTCTGCCCGTCCCCACCTTGTTTATGCGCGGCAGGAACTGGGATTTTCCATCTGCGTGGTCGTGACCTCCGCGCAGGGCTCGCAGGCACCGGCCCTCCGGAGCGGGGACGGGCTGCCGGGGCGGCGGGACCTGCCGCCGCCCCCCCGGCGGATGAGGCGGGCTGCTCCTCGCACAGGCTGCCGGTGTGAAAAGGGGACGATGGCAACGGCGGGGGGAAGGGATGGAGCTGGCGGTGGGAGGCCCTGGAGACCTGCCCTTCCCGGGGAACCCTGCCAGCCCCGTCCTGCCTCTGCACGTCCAACTACTTC
Source organism: Strix aluco (assembly GCF_031877795.1). NCBI lineage: Eukaryota > Metazoa > Chordata > Aves > Strigiformes > Strigidae > Strix > Strix aluco. The sequence continues at coordinate 42,733,854 of NC_133932.1, forward strand.
GGCATAAGTTTGCTCTTCCCTGCCCCGGCCCGATCCCTCCTGCCGGGGACAGCACAGGCCCTTAAAGGGGTTTCAGTTAAAGGGGTTTGGGGGGAGGGGGGAGGGATCCCCAGCTTCCTTGCTCCGCAGGGAGCAGGCAACCCCTTTGTTGGAGCACTGCCGGGAGAAGGACCTCCAGCTCGGCGTGGGGGTCCGCTCCCGCTCCGCTGGATCCCAGAAACACGCCAAATCCATGGAAAAGATGCTGCTCCGGCACGGGTGCCAGTCCCCGCTTGCGGCTGTGTGACCCTCGCCCGCGGGCGGTGGCGGGGACGACGGGACACACGAGACACGGACTGTGGTCCTGCTTGCCCTGGCAGAGAGGGGGGCTGCCGCGGGGGGGGCGGATGCGGGATGCAGGCCGGGGCGTGGGGCGGCTGCGCTCCCCCGAGAGCCATGTACCCGCCGCCAGCGCCGTGCGGCAGCGCCGAGGAGCCGGGCAGCCCCCGGCGGCTCCGGGCCTCGGATCCGCCCGTCCTCGCCCGCTCCCGGAGACGGGCGAGCCGGCGCTGCCCCGCCGCTAGGCTCACCCCCGGCGGGGCGGGCGGGGGTCCCTCGGGAAGCGTCCGGGGCGGGCGGGCTTCGCCTGGAAGCGGCACGGAAAGGACGCAGCGAGGGAGCAATGGCTCTCCTCCTCCGGCGCTGTAAAGCAGAGGCTGGCTCCGTCTGAGCAGCCGGCAGCGCTGAGAGCTGATTTACAGGTAGGGGTGAAACGTGCTCGGAAAACCTCGTGACACTTTCCTCCGGTGGATTCAAATAATATATAAAGACCGTGAGGTGGCGATCTCCCGGGTAGCTCCTAGGATGCGTGGCGTTGTTGTTAACACATGTTTCAATTTTGGATTGAGACTGTCAATTACCCGCTGAGCTGCGAGTCTTAGCCTCGGGCGGGCTGGGAAGAGGGGACGGGTGTATTTATTAACCTCTCAAGCCTGGCGGAGCTGCGCTTCCAGCCTCTCGCTCGGGTATTCTCGCACCTAGCCCCCATCCCAGCCGGTGCCACCCGGGCTGCTCCGTGCCTGTGGCAGCCGCGCGTTGCCTCCCACGGCCCCTCGGGAGGAGGCTTTCAGCTCCCACGCCAGCGCAGCACCGCGGGGAGCCTCACAGCTGCGGGGGGAAGGCGGCTCGCCTCGGCCGAGCCAGGAGCGGCTCTCTTGGCCAAAACGGCCCCGGACGGAGCCGGGAAATGCACGGGCAGTGTTTCCCCGCTTCCCAAACGCGCTCTCTTTCTCGGTCGGAAAAACAGGCCAGCACTGCTTGGCATATCCGATTGGGTTTAGTTTGCTTTTTTTGTTTTTCCCCCCCAAGCGGAAGAGACCCCCGTCTCCCCCGGAGCAGAAGCCAACAGCCCCGAAAGCCCGCTCCAGAGGCAGAAGCGGAAGGGCTGACAATTAACATTTCATCTGGTAGCAGAGATCTGCAGGCAGATCGCTCGGGAAGATCATCGCCACCCCCACCCCCACCCCCACCCGCGGCGCGCCCTCGCCGCATCGCTCGGTGGCTGCTGAGCCCTCAGCGCCGTGTTCCGAGGGGGTTTCTTTCTGAAGGCGCCCACCCGCCGCCCCCGGCCCTGCCTCACACCGGCCCGGGGACGCTCCGCCGGAGCAGCCCAGAGAGGCCCTCCCGGAGCAGCCCGGGACACCCCCCCCCCCCCCCACCGCGGTTTGCCCTATTTGCGCCTCTGTCGCTTCCCCTCCCGTCCCCTGAAAATCGGCCACCCTAAGTCGCTAAACGCAGCGCCTCTGCCGCTCACTTTCCCTTTCCGTGCCCCCCTCCCTCGCCGCCCCCAGCTCCCAAACTTCGCGGGCCGGGGTCGGGGCCGGGGCCCGGGCCCCCCCCACGCCTCTCCGTGCGGGGAGCCGCGAGTGCGCCTCTCCGCACCAAGCCTCCGTGACGAGAAAGGCATCGTAGGCAGCCTATAAATAATTTCCATTATGTTCAGCTGACAGCGCGAGGCGATTAATTTTAATAGCTGTATATTTGCCTGTTTCTCCTAATGCTCTGTAATGAGATGAGAAGCCATCCAACCCCAGATGGCTCCAGCCGCCTCGTTATTTATTTATTTTGCGTGTGCGTGCGCGCCTCTGTGTGTGTGTGTGCAAAAGAGGGGAGGGGGGGGCACAGGTTCCTGCGGGGCCGGCAGCCCCCCCCCCCCCCCCCGAGCTGCCCGCGCCCCCGATGCTGCCCGCGGGCCGTGGGAGCCATCATGACACTGCACATTCAGCCACCGGGGGCCGGCCACTCGTGGGCACCTCCGCGGGCGTGGGGCCGGGGGCGGAGGGGCCGCCCCCCCATCCCCCCCCCCCGGCTGGGTATTTGGGGGATATTTATTTATTTCTTCTCTCCGGTCGCGCAGAGCGTGACTGCGGGAGCGCCGGGGGCCGATCGGCGCGGGAGTTAAATGCAGCGGATCGATGTCGTTCGGGGTGAGGGGAGGGCGAAGGGGACCACGGATCAAAGCCCATCCTATTAACCTAAATTTCGGCTCTGCGTGGCCTGCGGTCCGGGGGCCGGCGGGAGGGGAGCGCTTTGTGGGAAGCCGGGAAAGCAAACACGCCGCCCGCCGCCGGCACCAGCCAGCGACGTGGTGGTGTGTGTGGCGGTGTGACAAAGCCTCGCCGCGCTGAGCAAGCTGTCCCTCAGCCCAGGCGGCGGGCGGGGGAAGGGGGGGGATGAAGGGAGATTTCGAAATGTAGGAACGGCGCAACGAGTCCCAGATTTGGGGATTGCAAGGGAGGGGGGAGGGGGGGGTGGTGGTGTCATTCCGTGGTAGGACGAGGCTGCTTAACCAGGTGGAACAGCACCGAGGCGAGCACCTGTGTCTTTTTCTAAAAGGCGTGTACTGATAATTACGAGAGTTAATTGCATTGCTTTGAAGGTCATTTGAAGTTACGGGGCTGTGTTTTCTTTTCAGGCTAGCAGACAATGCCCGTGCACTGTTTTAAATGTAAATCAGAGGGTATCCGCATAAACCTGTATTGTAGGATCGAGGCGTAATGGATTCACTCCGGCTGTGCCTGAGCTCGCCACAATACAGCTGAGCCGCCGAGCTGGGAGCGCGCCGGGGTTTCTCTGCGGAAACGCAGTTGCCGAAGAACATGAAAAGCATTAAATCGTGACGGGAAGGGGGCGGCGGCGGCGGCGGCGGGGGGGCTCGGGACCGGTGAATGCGTTGCGGCGGCGCAGTCACCCGTCGCTAGCAGCCGGGAAGTTTCTCACCCCAAAAGAGGCACAGGGCTGGCGTGACACGCACCGGGGCACTGGCGGGGACGGCCCCGGCATCGCTCCTCCCGCGGGCGGAGGGGGCACCGTCCCTCGTGCCCCACCACCCCCACCTCGGGCACGGCCGTTCCCAAAGGCTGCTTGGTCCTGGGGGGGGCGGGGGAGAGGGGCCGCTCCCCGGCCTGGCTCGGGCACCTCGTCCCCGCCGTCCCCACCCCCTCCCCGGGGAGGGGCGAGCCCCAGCCCGGCCCGGCCCGGCCCGATCCGGAGGAATGTGGCACAAGGGGGACCGGCCCGCAGCCCGTCCCCGCTGCCTCTGAGCCTTCATTAATCGCGACGCCCGGGGCCCGGGTGTCCCACCGAGCTGACCTGCCAGCCGATTAGCCTGACGGCCCGGGGCACGGCTCTCCCCGGCGGCGCTGCCGGCCTGCCCGGGCCCCGCGGCCCCGCTCCGGCACCTGCAGGCGGCTCCGCCGGAGGCGAGGACGTGCAGCACCGAGGCCGCAGAGCGCCTTTCTTCCCTTCCCCCTTTCCCCGCTAATAACAGGGCATCGCTCAGAAGACGGTCGCGCCGCACGGAACAAACGCTCATTGATTTCCACCGCCGGGCTGCGGAGGGATGCGGGGCGCCCGGGAAGACGACCCCAGCCGCGCTCCCGGCCCCGCACCCGAGACGGGGGGGGGGAGCAGGGCACGAACCGGGGAGATACCCGACGGCATCCCAGACGGGGAGGGGGGGTTGTGCTCCCCGGGCGCACAGCGCACGTCCCCGGGGCCGCCTGAGGGGAGGACGCTGCTCTCCCCGAAGAGGTGCCGCTGAGTCGGGGCCGCCTCCCGGCGGGGGGGGCGGGGCAGCCGGTCGGAGCGGCCGCGGGGCGAGCGGCGGCCGAGGGAGAAGCGGGCGGGGGGCGGCCGCGGTCTGTCCCTTCCCGCGACACCGGGCCACCCTCGTGCAGATCGCGCCGTGTCACCTCCCTGATGGCAACCGCCACCCGCCTCTCCAGAAGAGTCGTCAGCCCGGTACCGCCGCTTCCCCCGTTGTCCACGGCAACCGGCGTATCTGATTGAACCTCGTTGTAGGCAGTGACACCCGCGTAATGGATCATCCTGTCAGTGCTTTTTTATCACAGGCATTTATTTTGGTCACGGCTGGTGATAACTTTGGTGTTTATCCCTTGTGTCGTTACGGGCCCGGCCGCGATCTCCTTTCCGCCCCCCCCCCCCCCCCGAAGGGCAAGCGGCGCGGGGGGGACACCGGCTGCTCCGGGGCAGCGGGGACAGCGGCTCTCTCCGCTCCCCCGCGAGGGGCACCCCCTCCCCACCCCCCCGGGCTCCCGCGGCCCCGGCTGGGGACGGATCGATCTGTTTGGTGTGGTTCGGTTCGGTTTGGTGTGGTTTTCGGCCCTCCCCCGCTCGCCCCGGCCTCCCCGGGGCCGGGTTATCTTGGGTCATGCGGCGGCGCTGGCGCGGAGCGGCGGGCGCGGTAAGAGGCTCCGGCGGAGCCCTGGTGCAGGAGGGAGCCGGGGGAAGAAAGTGCCGTCCGCAGCTCTCCATCAATCCAGACACTTCAAAAGTAAATAAAGCAGGGCAGGGAAGGGCCTCCGGGGAAGGGAGAGAAGAGGCCTCTGACAGGCGATTGTCCAGGGCGGAGCCGGGGCTATTTCCAGCCCGGGAATAACAACACTTGGGCTGCGGTGGCTCCGACCCGCGTGTCCAGGAAAGACCGGATCGGCGTGTTTGTTTTGCTTTTAATTATTATTTTGACGGCAGGCTGGCGCAACGCTGGCAAACAATGACCCCAAGCCGTCCGAGAGGGGCACCGGGGGGGCAGCGCCGCCCCAGCCCGGGAGGGGGGGGAAGCGCCCAGCGAGGGGGCAGGCGCGGAGCCAGGTTTGCTGCCCCCACCGGGGGCCGGGGCCGCGGGGCCGGGAGGAGCCCGCTGGGGCAGCGGGCCGGGCCGGGGGCGGCCGGGAGGCGGCCCCGCAGCCCCGCGGGGAAGCAGCGGGAGGCGGCGCGGCGGGCGGGGGGGGGGCTGGTGGGAAGCCGGGCCGGGGCCCGCGGAGGGGGGGGGGAGGCGAGGCTGCCGCGCTTATCTGGGTCACTGGGGTTAGAGGGAGCAGCTGATAGGAACTGAGGGGCTGAGCTCCCGCTGCTGCAGAGATAGAGCCGCGATACGGGCCAGGCAGGCACCGAGCTGGAGGAAGGGCGGGAGGGAGGGAGGGAGGGAGGAGGAGGCGGCGGCTCGTTCCGGCTCCCGAGCTGAGCCCAGGTGCGCTGTGGTTTCCCTGCGCTCAGCGCCGTGCTCGGCAGCCCCCCTCCCCTCGCTCCCCATCCCCCGTCCTTCTCCCCCCCCCCCTCGTCCCCCTCCAACATTTAACCCTTTCCCACCTCCGCGGGGCTGGAGGCTGAGGCGTGCGCTGGCCCGGCCGCGTCCCCTGCGGTTCCCCACTCCCTCCGTGGCAGAGACTGATCGCGGTAGGGAAAAAACGGGGGGTGGGGGGGTGGGGAGAGGCTGGCCTTGTGGCGTCGAGCACCGCCCTCGGGCAGCTCCCGGGACCCGGCTTTGTACGCACATACACACAGAGGCAGGCAGGCAGGCAGGCACACACACATAGACACACACACATACACACACACCCAGCTGCGCCGAGCCCCGGGGCCAGCCCCCGCCTGCCGCCGCCGCTGCCAGCGCGGCCGATCTCGGTTACAGTCAGCCACCCAGCGGGGTTTGCTGCTGCAGCCGCCGCCTTCTTCCCCCTCCCCGGTCCCCGCCGCCCTTTTCCTTCCTGCTCGGGCTGGGCTGCCCCGGAGCTCCCCCGGCTCGGCGGCGGCGGCGGCCAGTCCCCGCTCCCGGGCCGCTGCCGGCGGGGAGGCGGATGCGGAGCGGCCGGGAAGGGGAAGGGCTCGGGCTCTCCGAGCGCCCCCATCGCGCGCCCAGCCCTTTAATCAATTTCACCCTATTAATTATTAATTTTACGCCAGTCAAGCTCGCCCAGAAGGAGCGAGGAGGGGGGGAGGGGAGGCTGATGTCAGCCGGAGGCGGCGGCGGGGCCGGGTGCCAGGCTCCCCGCGCAGCCCCGGCCCAGCAACTTTCGGCTCCGCTGGCTCGGGCAGCTCCGCTCGCCGAGAGCCGGGGGAGGCAGCGATTCCCATTCCGGTGGATGATGCGCCCCCCACCCCCCCCCGCACACACACACATCCACACACCCTCTCCCTCTCTCTTTTCCGCTCCCTCCCCTTCTCTCCCCGCCCGCCCCCCGTGTAGACACATCCATACAAGGGCCCATCGCATCGTAGCGATGATGGATCGTGCCTAGCGGGGGTGATTTGGTGTTGATCGCATATTATCACGGGCAGGTTGGACTGGTTGCTGATGGACGGCTTTCTAGCAAGCCGCTCCTTCCGACGCTCGGGGAAGCAGCTCGATCGAAAAAGCAGCTTGCTTTTAACTCCTTCTCTCACCAGCACGCGTAGGGCAAAGCTTAGCATCTGTCACAACAGCTCTCCGGGTAGCACTTTTCCCTCCTCCCACTCCATTTGCGCCTCGGCAGCCCCGCCGCCGGCTGGCTCTCTCCAGCACCGGGCGGGCACCGGGCACGGCTGGGGGGGGCTGACGGCGAGGGCCACCCCAGCTCTTCCGCGGGCGAGCTGCCTGCCGGGCGGTGTCGTGCCTCCGCGGAAGGGGATGCCCGTGGGGGTCCCCATACCCGCCCGGGGACAGCCCCAAGCCCACCGCCCCAGCTTGCTCCCCCGCCTTGGGGGGGGGGGGGGGGGGGGGGCTGCTCCCTCGCCTCCTCATCGCCTTTTTTTTTTTTTTTAATGTAAATGCATGCAGATACAAAGGCGGTTTCGTAATGCCTCCCGTCTGCGAAGGCCGGAGACCTCGGCTAACCTTTCGAAAAACTGATGGCAAGTGCCTGTTAACAGCCCGTAGTGACCGCACGGGGCACCGGGGGCGGGTCATCACTTCAGGGACAGGCAGCGAGGTGGCAGCCATGGATCCCGGGCGAAAGGCCTGCTCGCAGCCTGCCTCCCCAGAAACGCTTCGTGCTAGCGCTTATTCTCTGGCGAGAGAGGAGGGCGGTGGAGGGGAGGCTTAACCCTTTCGCTCCGCGCCGCCAGCCACCCGCCCCGAGCCGCGCCGGCCAGCCCGGGGCCCCGGGCAGCCTCCGCCGGGGCCAGGAACCAGGTCGGGCACTGGCCCGGGACAAACTGCCCCTTCCCCACGTGATGGTGCCCGACGGGGAGCCCCGATTTGCATTTTTCTTTCTTTTTATTTTTCTTTCATCTTTTTTTTTTTTTTTTTTTTTTTACACAAGGCTCGAAGGAGATGGTGCAGGGAGCTGCCTCCTTATCTCGCTCTTCGTTGCCGAGTTAACTCCTTCCTGCAGCCTCAGCACAGGTTCCTCGGGCCGGGGATTGTTTTCTGTTTGGAAACCGGAGAAGGGGGGAGGCTACCGGCAGGGAAGCAATAGCTCGCTCTCTCTGGAGAGCTGCTCTCCAACAGGCAGCGCCTTGAAATCTATTTAAAGAGAGGGAAAGGCGGGGGGGGGGGGGGGGGGGGGGAGAACAAAGGGGGAGGAGGAGGAGGGGGCCGAACCAGAGCCAGCCAGAGAGGGAGAAAGCGATGGATCAGCCGGTTTGCAGTGTACATCAAGCTATCACATCTGTATATGCTCCGATCGATGAAAAGGATGGATAATATTTGTCAGCTGCAGACCTTTTTCTTCTCACTTCCTAGGGAAAGGACGGGGGGGGGGGTGGAGGAAGAGAGGTAATAGGGAGCTTCAAGGCCAGAGGCACTTCCTGGTACAGCCAAATAGAAAAGAAAGACTGGGTATTATTATTATTAATTATTTTCATTATACTACAGCAGCAAAAGGGACGATCAGGGGACCGTGCAGCCCTCTCTGCCCGCTTCTTCACGCTCCTACTCCTTTCTTGCCCCCCCCTCCATTTTTTCTTTCCTTTTTCTTCTTTTTTTTTTTTTGTTGAAACTCAGCTGCTTTCTTGCAGGGCTACGAAGATTTAACCCTTTGCCCGCGGAGGCTTGAGGTGGGTGAACACAAAAGCAGATCGCGAAAGCCTTGGACTGGAAGAAAAAAAAAAACAACACGCGCCCAGCGAGAAGTCAGTAAAACGCACCGTTACACACAGAGCGACGTGGTTTGGCTCTAGGGAAGACGAGGGGGGGGGAAAAAAGCGCGAGAGAGACGTAGCTTCTCTCTCCACCGCCCCCCAGCTCTGCCAGCCCCTCGCCTGGTGCCTGCAGTTGCACTCTGAGTAAATAGTTCCCACACATGGTCCACATTTTGCACAGCAGCAGCGTGTTTCCTCTCGGTCTCTCGTTGCTCTCTCCGAGCAAAGAAAAAAAAGAAGAGAGCGAGGTTTAGAGGAAGTTAAAAATCAGGCGAGCTGAGAAAAGACTCTGTGTTACACACATCCTGAATGAAAGCGAAAGCCCAGCGTTTCGGCCCTCTGAGCGCCAAGCTCTCACCTCCTCAGTAATGTCACCACCATCCATGTTGGACATATCCCAGTCATGACTTACACCCGCCGAGACGGGCTCTCGGCCGCTCACAATGGCCGGCCCGGCCGCGGAGCCCGCCGGGGGGGCCCACCCAGCTGCCCGCTCCCTGCCCGCCCGCTGCCTGCCCGCTGCCGGCGCGGCGGGCCGGGCTGCAGCTGCCCGGGGGGAGCGGGGCGCCCCGGGGCAGCCGGGCTCCCGCCCCGCCGCCGGGGCATTCCTCGTCCCTGGAGACGGGGGAGCCCGGCAGCCACCCCGGGCGATATCCCAACCCGCCCGGCGTTTGCTTTCCCAGAGCACCGAGCGTCCCCGGAGGGGCGGCAGGGAGAGGGGTGCTGGTGTGCCGGGCAGGCCCCCCCGAGGGTCCCGGCCCCCCCCTCCGGGCCTGGCCGCCCCGCTCCCGGGGAGCTGGCAGCCGGGGTGCCCGAGCGGCGTGCGCCGTTGGGAAGCCATTCTCCGGTGCCCTCCTTTTTCTTCCCTGTCCAGGCCCCGGCTCTGTCCCCGCCCGCCCCTGAGCCGGGATCAGCCAGATGATCCTCCGGCCGTCGGCTGAGGGGCAGCCGCTCCGCGGGTAGCGTTAGGGCTCGGCCACTCCGCGCTCCCGTGGCCTCGCCGCGCCTCTCTCCCGCCGTGGCGGCCCCTCCGGAGCCCGGTGCCCCATCAGCTCTCGCTGTGTGATATTTAAAAGAAGGGTTGCATTCTCCCCAATAGAAGCCCACTCGTTTCCTTGTTGCCAGGAACAAAGCGTACATTCAGAGGGGTGGCTGTTGACGGCTCCCTCTGTATAGCACTGGAAAGCGGGTGGCCTTTGGTTACTGGCAAGGAAAATTCTAATCAGGGTGCTTGTAAGCGGGGCTTTATAGAAGCTTAGTTACAAAAGGCTTACACCAGAGTAATGCAATAACTATAATAACAGCCAGGGAGCCCTAAAGAGGGTGGAATGTGCTTGTGTCTGGATGATTTTCCCCGCTAGCACAGAGAGGGACTGTTTACCGCGAGTGCCATTAAGTATCGCTGGAAACTCACCAACCACAGACTTATTTCAGTATATACTTTATTGTTGTATCTGCGCTAAAAGCAGCTTGCTTCGGACGACTTTTAGATCGTCCTAGAGGAGCAGGGGAGAGAGGCCGCCCTCGGGTGTCGGAGGAGGCTCGGAGAGGAGGGGCAGCGCCAAGGGTGAGGCGGGAGCTGCGAGCCGGGGCCCGGCCCGGGCGGACGGACCGGAGCGTGTCCCGCCGAACAAAGCGGCGGGGCGGAACGGGCCCCCCGCGCCCCGCGGCACAAAGCCGTCGGGCCCACGCCCCCGGGGGTGCGCAGCGACCTCGCCTCCGCGGCCGATAAAGGCGAGGGGGGGGGCCCGGGGCGGTCACCGGGGGGTCGGGGTGAGCATCGCCCTCCCGCCGCTCCGGCCGGCGGTGCGGGGCGCCCGGGGCGGCGGTGACCCCGCTGCTCCGGCTCAGCCCGGCTCCGGCTCGGCGCGGCTAATGGGATCAGCCGCTGCCCTCCGCCACCGCCGACGCGTGTTGATTTTTCCAGCCCGCCGCCGCCTCTCCGCCCGGCCCCGCTGCCCGCCGCCCCCCAGCCAGACCCCGCTACCGCTTGGCCGCCGGTGAGAGGCCGCGGCTCCGGAGGGCAGGAAAAGGCTCGGCCGGGGAGCCAGGGCGGCCACCCCGCCCCGCCGCGATGCCGGGGCACAGCGGCGGCGGGCGCGGGAGGCGCCCCGGGAGACCGCGCCGGCCCCGGGCGGGACGCGTCAGGCGGCCACGGCTCCACCGCCACCCCCAATCACCCCCCAATCCCCTCCCCTCCGGCAACCCCGAGCAGACTTTGCAGCGCTTTATTTTAACGGAACAACGGAGCGCGGCGAGCAAACTGCTGCTCCGCGCAGGGCAAGAAAAATGGGTTTTTAATAGGCGAGGTCGGCGTGCTTGGCAGCCGGCCACCGCGGCCGGGGAAATAAACAAACAGAGGAGCTGCGACTTCAGGTCGGAGCAGAACTGGCGCTCCCGGCGAGGGGAGCCCGCGGCACGATCCGCGGGGCCAGCCCCCAGCCGCGCACGGAGCCGTGGCGGGGAGCATCCACGGCCCCCCCGGGCCCCCCCACCTCGCCCCGCTCCGCGGCTCCGGGGACGGCGCGCCGGCTTGCCGCGGCCCCGGGCCAGAAGCGGGGCCGGGCATAAGCTGCCGCCCGGGGCTAGCGGGCGCGGTGCCGCCGGGCTGGCAGCGGGCGGAGGGCAGCTGGCCGCCCTCCTTGATCGCGCCCCGGCGCTGCTGCACGCCCTAACCGCTGCCGTGCGGCACGGCCGGCCCCGGGGAGGCGGGGGGGGGGGGGGGGGAAGCGGAGCCGCCCGATCGCGAAGCGGCGGGCCGGCGGGTTTCCAGTGGTGCTCGCGGAGCTCCGGCTCCGCCGCCGGGTCCGGCAGGGCCCGGGGGTGCCGGCCCCGCTGGCCGCACCGCGCTCCCGCGCTCGCCGCCCGCTCCGGGCTCGGTGCCGAGCGCTCCTGGCTGCCGCGCCTCAGCCTCCCCGCTGCCTCCCGCCGCCGCCTCGCTCGCTCCCGGCTCCGCGGGCGGCAGGGCAGCGCGGATCCCGCGGCCTCCCCAGCGGCACTGGCCGCCTTGCGTCCTCGGGTGGGGGGGGAGGCCTGGGGGGGGGGGGGGGTGTGTCCAGTTGCCCCGCTCGCCAGCAGCCCAGCTCCCTCCCCTTTGCAGTGCTGTCCCTGCAGGCCCACACGGGGCGAGAGGCAGCCCCCACCCGAGCAGGGAGTGTGCAGACCCCCTGCCCGAGTGGGACTCGGCGGGCACAGCTGTCTCTCCAGCACCGACCGACGAACCGGGCCGGGGGAGCCCCGCCGCCCCGGAGGGGGAGGGAGGGACTGGCCCGGTGTGCCCTCAGGAGAGGAGGGCGAAGGGAGCCCTGGCAGGAGAGCCGAGAGCGAAGTCCAAGCCTGGGGAAGCTGGACGAGAGCTGGGGGAGAGGCCGGCAACTCCCGCCCCGACGGTCACAGCCCTTTCCCGGCGCAGCGGGGGGCAGGGGAGCACAGCCCGGGCTGGGGCCCCGGCACGCCGGGAGGAGGCGCGGGGGCGAGCCGCGCACCCCAGGCTCCCCCGGGGCCGCGGCCTGGGCTCCTCAGCTCAGCTCCACCGTCATCGTCCCGGCCACACCGCGGCAGAGGGCAGGGCCCCCCCGGCCCCGGCGGCCCCCCCCAGCGCAGGGCTCGCAGCTGGGCGCGGAGACAAGGGGGGCTGCGAGCGGGCCGGGCGCCGGGCCGGGCGGCGGCGGCGGCTGTCAGCGGCGCTCCCGCTCCTCGGCGCCCGGGCAGCTGCCAGCTTTTTGGCAGATCGCTCTGCAGACGTCTCCCAAGGACTCCTGCAAGGGCTGAGAGGGGTCACGGGGAATGGCTGAAGAGTGCGGGAGGCCGGGCTAGCGGAGGGCGGCTCAGCCGAGCCACGGAGAGCGGGAACTGGCCAGGCTGAAGGAAGGGGAGCGGTGCAAAGAGCCGGGGAGGGGGGGACACGAATGGCAAAGCCACCAGCCTGCAAAACGCTGAGTTGGCAACATGCCGAGAAGCTGGGGAGCACTGCAGTCCCGAGAGCCAGCGAAGGGGCGATGAAAAATCAGCCTGAAAGGGGCAAAGACTGTCTCTTACAGACCTGGAGTGACCTATCGCTTAAAAAATCTGGCTTCCCCTTCTAGCTCCAGGGTGTACCTGCAGGGTAGTCTCTGCCTCTCTGTCTCCCGTCCCATTATTCCAGCACAGTCTAATCCTTGTGTTGTGACCTACAGCAGCGCTCTGATTTATTTTTAATGCGTTCCGATTCCTGTTCCGTTGTCAAGAGATGCATTGAGATTCATTTTCCATCCCCTGCTTTTCAGACTTCTGTTCTGCTGGAAGGACCCGCCAATAGAGTTTAATTCGATTTGATATGATTTAATGAACACCTTTATCTTTTGTTTTTAGCAGGAGGATAAAGAATACAACCGCGTTCAGCTTTTGCTAAATCAGACACGTTTCCCACCGAAATCCTATCTGGTTACACACACTCACTGTAACATTTCATTAACAACCCCCTTGATATATTGATTTTTAATATTTGTATTAAATGTTGTGTAAAATTGAACTCAGGCGTTAGAAGAGATTGTGCAAGTCACAAGACATGACTCCTACTTAATTGTTATTTTTTTCGGTCCTGGAACAACAGTTGAAAAGAGGCCAGCAGGAGGGGGGGGGGGGGGGGGGGGAATATTCTCCACGGGGGGAGAATAAAGAGCAGTGCCCGGGAAAGCGCGGGGGAGATAGGGAGAAAGCGCAGCCCCTCGGGACGGCGGGCAGCAGGGCCCGGCCGCTCCCCCCGCCGTGCCTCCCAGCCCCCGCCGGGGCCACCCCCGCCCGCCCCAGCGCCCCGGGTCCCGGCGGCCGACCGGCTCCCCGCTCCTTCCCCTGCTCTCCTGGCTCGCTCGCTCCGCGTCACCTCCCTCCCTCCTGTTCCATATGGTTTCTCCCCTCCTCCTCCTCCTCTTTTCCCCCCTCCATGTTGTCTCCGTGACTCTCCCCGCTCCATGTTACGGCCCCGGGGGAGCGTTTCCCCGCCGCGGCGTGGAGGGGCCCCGCAGCGCGGCCCGGCCCGGCCCGGCCGGGATACCTGAGGGGCTCAGCCGGGCCAGCACGCAGCGCGGAGGGGCGAGGGGACGGTGGGTGAAGAAAACAGCAGGGGAAGTCCGGGGGTCAGGAGAGGGCCGTGGGGAGGGGTGCCAGCCAAAACTCCCGGCCAGAGAGTTTCCCGGGTGTGCGGGAGAAGAGCTTGAAGAAGTTCATCTCCCCCACGCTCCCCTCTTCTTGTTTTCTTTCTCTCCCCCCTTCTCCCTTCCTCCCCCCACTCCCCCCCCCCCAGGAATACGTGACATTCAGAGATCAACATATTTCACCTGCAGAAAAAAAAACCTCGCGAGCTATAAACTAGCGGCTGATCCTCCGCTTAGACTAGTGTTTAGCCGTTCATGCATCATGAGTGTCAAATAAATGCCTGATTGAGGCCCTCAGCGGAGGAATTAGCTTTCCTTGTGCTGGAAATGCATAATAGCGAAAGTGCTGAGGCATCGTCCCCGGAGTTCGCTCGGGCTCCGCTCCCCGCGCTCCTCGTTTCGGCAGCTTTCCCTCCCGCACCCCGGCTCCGTCCCCCCGCGCCCCCCGCCCATCGCCCGCCCTTATCAGCACGCCCAGCTGGCCAGGGGCGAGGGGAGCTCTCCGGGGGGGTCTCGGCCCGAGGGGGCCGGGATGGGGGCTGAGGGAGCAGCCGAGCATCCCTCCCGCTGCCCGGGTCCCGGCGCTGCCCCGGCGGCGCTGCGGGGGCTCCGCGGGGAGCACTGCCTCGGGCCGAGGCGGCGGACGCGGGGAGCTCCCCTCAACGGGGGGGGGGGTGTCCCCTCAACGAGCGGCTTGTCGCTTGGCCACCCTTCCGCGCCGGGGGCCTCATCCTGCCCGCGGGTACGACCCAGTTCCGAAGTTTGGTGACGAAGCCGCGGGGGGGTGAGTGGGGGGCAGCGTTCGGGTGCGCTGCCCTGGCCCCTCTACGCGGCTCTGCGGGGGGGTGGGTCGCTGCCCGGACGGGGCCCAAGTCCCCCCGGGCCGGGGATGCCGCCGGCGCTGGGCGGGCGGCCGAGGCACACAGGGGTTAACCGCGCCGCGGCCGGGAAGAGCAGTTAAAGTGCACGGGCTGCAGATGCTTTTCAGGCCTCGGTGTCTACCGTTTTAAATTAAAAAAATGCACCCGGCCCGACCATGCACCAGTGACCTGCAATTTCCCCTTCTTTTCAAACTGAAATATGGCCAAACTATCTTCAAGTTAACTTAGGGGCTAGGGACGGAGGCGGGGGAGGTTGAGGCGGGTGGGGGGTGGGGGGGAGGAGGAAATCGCTCTGGGTTGAGATCTCTGTGTCAAGTTTCATCCCCTCCTGACATTTCTGGCTCGGCGCCAAAGTCCTGAAAATGGAAAATTGGGGAAGGGCGGGCGGGGGGGGGGGGGGGGGGGTGGAAGGAGGAGGAGGGGGGGGAGCGGGCCAGAGCTCTCGGCGGAGCGGCAGTAGCGAGAGGCTGCGGCCAAGAGGGATGCGTGAGCGAGCCCGTCTGAGCGGAGCGCGGCGGCATCTTCCGCCATCCGTTCCGCCGCCCAGGCGCGTGGGGAGCCGCCGGCCGCTGCCATTGTTACCGGCGGGCGATGCGGGGACCGGAGCCGCCGCTCCGGCGAGAGATAAATAGCCCCTGACAGCGCCTCTTCGCACCCGCAGCTCGGCAGATCGCGCTCGGCGGACGGCCGCAGGTCTGTGTCGCTCCCTTTCGCGGGAGTCCCTTTAAATCACCACTGCCCCCCCCCCCCCGCCCCTCTCCCGGGGGATGCTGCCGACCTTCCTTCCCCCCCCCGCCGGCTCCGCACGCCCTCCCCCGCTCGCTCCCCCTCCCGCAGCCCGTTGCGGCCCCGCTGCCACGGCTCGGCACGGCTCGGAGCCACCGGCCCGGCGCGGAGCCCCGCCGGGGGCGGGGAGGGGGGGGGGCGGGTGGTGGAAAAGTCTGTACTGAAATACTTTCGGTAGGCTGCGCCTTTGCCAGGAGGGGTCTTAGTGCCGGGTCTTTTGTCTTGGGGCCTTCGGCTGCATCCCCCGGGGTGGCTGGCAGCTCTCCCGGGAAGAGCCGCCGGGGAAAGCGCCGCGGCACCCCGGGTTGCCGCCGCGGGCAGCAGCGCCTCGGCCCCCCGCTACCAGCGCCCGGCCGGCACTTCTGCAGACTCGCCCGCCTCCCGATTTCCCTCTCCCGCCGCAGGAGCCGCGGGGCTGGGGCTGAGCCCTGCCCTCCGCAGCCCCGTCCTGCCCGCGCCGCCCCTTCGCGTGGTGAGCGTGACAGTGGCCCAAGGCGGGGGGTCCCTCGCCAGCCCTGGTGCTCCCCTCCACCGGCCATCCCGGAAAGGGGGCCGGGGGGGAACTCCGGTAGCCAAAGCGCTACTTTCCAGCTGCCCCCCCCCCCCCCCCCCCCCCCCCCAGCTCCCCGCGCCCGGCAGCGCCGGGGTGAAGGGGCCAGGTATGTGCGTTCCGGAGCCCGGTGGCACTTCCCCGGGCTGCCTTCCCCCGGGACACCGGCGAGCGCCACGTCCCCGCGGGCGCTTGCGAGCGGCCTCGGTGTAAGGCGAGCCCGCACTTTATTTTTTCCAGCGTCCCTTTCCTCACCCCCCGCCCCAGCCGAGGCCGGGCCGGTGGTGGGGGGGGTGTGTGTGGGGGTGTGTGTGCCAGAGGAGGTTATCGCCAGCCCGAAACATTATTTCCAGGCCGCGGGAGTCTCTCCCAGGTGGAGCCGGTGAGGGCGGCCGGTACCCGGGGAGACAAAGGCGGGAGCACGGGCTGCGACCGGAGCCCCGCGGCACAGAGAAGCAGCGGCTCGGCTCGGCCTGGCTCGGCCCCCCCGCCGACGGCGGGGCTCGGCCGGGGCCGGGGGTGCTGCCGCCGCCCGGGGGAGCGCGGGCCGGGCTTTCAGAGCGCGTCTTTCCAGATACATTGAATTGCACTTTTAGGCAATTGTTTTCCCTTTCCACTTGTTTGTCTCCTGCTAGCCTTGTAAACTGCCTCATGATTTATTACCTAGGCTAAGTGCTTAATTTGTGAATATGAAACAGATTAAAAGGAGATCGGCGTATTTTAGCAGGCAGGCCAGAGCAAAGCCCGGCAGCTGTTTCGAGTTTGTAGGCATCTCCAACCTCGTGTTAAGCAGGCTAGCCTGCTAGTGATCAAGGGGGTATCCCCGGGCTCTCTCCGAGAGGCCCCACCGCCGCCGGCTCCCCGTGCGCACGGCTGGCGCGGAGACCGGCCGCGGGGTGGGCGCTGCTGGGTTTTCTTTGGGGGCACACACACACACACCCCGATGCCGTCCCGTCAAAGGGGCTGGGATTCAGGACCCGCGGCGTCCCCGCCGAAGGCGGGATCTGCCGGCGGAGGGCCCAGCAGGCACGCAGAGGGTTAACGACGACTCTGCCCTCTCCTTCAAAGGACTCATTCGAGATAGAGTAAATACGGTCGGGGCGGGGGGGGGGGGGGGGGGGGTGCCGCTCAGGCCACATGATGCAAAAGTAAGACAAGCACACTCCGGAGAACAAAGGCTTCCTACCCCCTTCCTCCCCCTCCCCCCCAAATCTGTCTTAATTCTGCAAGTAAACTTGAGCAGCTATAAAACAAAGGGGAACGATGGAAGTTATAGCCAAGGGACAATCAAAATAAATACCTTTGATGCAGTCCAAGCACGCACTCGGTATTTTCTGGAGCCCCCCCCCTACCCTCGGCCAGGCGGGACATCGCGGGCTCTCCCCGCGGCAGGGCTGGCGTGCACCGCCGGGGCTGTGGCTCGGGCCGGTTTAGGCCACGTCCCGCCGCCCCGGGAGAGGCAGGTCGGGCCGCGCCGTCGGGCTGGGGGCCGGCAGCAGCGGGGCCGGGCTGCCCCGGGTGTCCCACGGGGCCAGCTGGCCGGGAGACGTCCCGGTAAGACGCGCCCGGGTCCCCGAGGAGGCCGTGGGGCTGGGAGCGATGTCTGGCTCCACAGTGAGCTGTGCCCCGGCCCCGCGGATGCCCGACTGGGGCCAACCAGGGTGGTTTGCCCCCCGACCCGGTGGTGGCCCCAGCCCCGGGTCATGCAAGTGACACCTCCCAGCCCGCGACCCCCTGCTCCCGACTGCCCTGCATTTGCAGAGCAGGCGAGCTACTTTCATGCTTGTCACCAACACCCTGGAGCAATTCCCAGCCCCAACGCCCCACAGAGCCTGCCTTCTCCTTCTGCCCGTCCCCCCCCCCCCGTCGTCCCCCCCATCCCCCCCCACCCGTCTTGGCCCTTGGAGGAGGTTTTAACGCATCAGGGACGGCAGAGGAAGTGAAGGGGGAGAGCAGCAAGCCAGCAGCCTGTGCAGCGAGCAGACAGTGAGGCCTGCGAGTACAAAGCACTTCTGCTAAGCTGAAAAGAGGCAAAAATCTATAACGTGCCCTGTACCTTTGAGCGCCACGTAAGAACTGGGAGTGAGAGCACTGTGCCAGTCCCGCTGGAGCACAGCAGACAGGGCTGGCTAGGAGGTAAATGACTCACGTGCCCTCATTGCACTGCAAGCGGTTGCGCTGGTGCTGCAGACGTGACTGGTGTCGGAGCTGTGGAAGAAGCGAGAGACTCTGGGCAGACCATGGGGACAAGGTGTGGTGTGGCACATGTCTGGGCAGGCTGAGCCCCGGGTCCGCCGGGGAGCAGGAGAGCAAAAGACCATGCAGACAGCATTCAGAAAGATCCCTCTGTGTCTGTGTGTGTGAAGATGTCAGAGTGTCTGCAGAAAGCTGAATATAAACTGTGGCTGGGAGGCAGTCCTGTAGGTACATGGGAGAGAGGGCTTGGGGACACCCCCTCCCATGGCAAGGAAGCACCTGAAGGAAGAGCACAAGAATGAGACAATAGTGGATACATGTGTGTATGTGTGTCTATGCAACCGTTTCGGGTTGGCTTGAGACAAGGTCCTTCTTCCGTATTTGGGGCAAGGTTTGTGGCAAACCAGTGCTGGAGCCCATTTCCCAGGGGCCTGATGGGGTTTGGGTGTAGTTGATGGGTCCCTGCCTTGTGACAGGAGAGATGCTGCATAGGCATTGGACGCCACTGCTGTTTCTAGCCCTGGGCCTTGGTGTTCACAGGTAGGACTGAAACTTTTGAGCAACCTGAAGAGCAGTAGGCAAAAATGGCCCCAGGGTCTCTGCACCTCCCTGTAGGTTCTGCACAGAGCTGTTCTCTCGCTAGGTGCCTCCAACATTGTAGCAGGGAGAGAAAAACACAGGCTTGTGTCATGGTGATAAGATACAGCGCTTTTCTCTTCAAGCAGTGTACATAACAAGAAACTGGAAAAAAAGACAGTGGCAACGGAAAAGGAAAAAAACCCTTTCCAACTTGCTGGCTTGGCCTTTGCAGTTATCCCTACCTCAGGGAGGACTATGGCCACAGCGTTAAGCCTTGGTTACACTGCTGAAATTCACCATGCTAAAAGTCACCTGGTCCCTCGAGCACTCTTGTAAAGCACGCCAGGTCCCCACAGAAAATGGTTTGCATGTGCTTAAAACTATGTGAATTGGATTTGCTTCCAACAGTGCATAATGCCAGTTTCAACCTGATCCTGTCTGGCTTTCACTGAATTAACGCCTGGATGGATCTAAGTCCAAATGTCTCAGACCAAAGTGGTTCAGATAGTCCTCCTGCTGCTGTCCCTTGCTGCCCCGAAGGCATTTTAAATCTCCTTGGAAGTGCTCTTATGTGGCATGCTAAGCCTCAGAAACAAAGCAGTGGAGAATGCTACCAAAGCAGAACCGGCAAACCCTGATGGCTTGGAGCAGTTGGCAGGTTCACAGGAAGGTGTGAAAGCTGCTTCAGTTTGGAGCACAGGTGCACCCCAGGCTCCTCTCATAGTCCCAGCCCTCTCCTGCCAGCAATAGTGGGCTGCAGGTGCCCCATCCCTGCCAGCCTGCAGGCCTCCTCGCAGCCGGGCTTACAGTTTTGACGTTCGCCCAGTAACAGTTTGTTAAGTCGCAACATCTCTTTTTCACCGCTTCCTAACATCTCGCTGCCTCCAGAAGGCTCCTGAAAAGAGGAAAAATTATTTCAAAAGTCCTGTCACTGGAAACTCTTAAAGACCTCTACATGACCACCGAAACGATGTCTTCATATTCTTATAACCTGTTTATGCTCCCTGTCTGGGCTCTGTTTAGATTTGTAAGCTCTTCAGGGTATGGCTCTGCCTTGCATCCTCTAACGATGACTGTGCCTGTCATCTAAACACAAAACAGCGGGGAGAAGTTTTGGACTAGGATAAGGCTCAGGATGCATAGAGATAAATAGAGGGATCGACATGCGCTGAATTTCAGTGGTACTTTATCTTTCCAGGTTCGCAAGTATTGTGTTACCTGACAGCAGCTTTAGTGTGCTGGGCACTCTGTAGGCGCAGAAAGCAGATTGTTCCTGCCTGCCCCAAAACCAGAAGCAAAACTGTAAAAACTACAACAGCAGATGACCAGGAGAGCAATGCCAGTGGTGCAGGGAGGCAGGCAAGCTCCTGGCTTCAGCCATGGGCTCCTTTGCCACGGCTCTCTGGGGTCACTGCTCCCCAAGTCTGTGTCCTGCCGTTGGAAGAGAACAGTGTGCGTTTGTATGTGTGTGTTCATGTGAGTGTAATTTTGTTTCACATAATGTGGGTTACCTTTCTTTTAGTGGCAAATTGGTTCAGGGGTTTAGATAAAAGAAATCCTACAGCTGTTCCGTCCCTGGGAAGGGTCAGGCATGTCTTCTGTCGCTTTCTCTGCTCCTTTTTCCGAGCGGTCCCAACACTCTTTTTCCTAGCACAGTATCCAACCTCACCTTGAGAGCCTACCCGCTCTCAGGGTGAAGTGCTCTCACATGGGGAACAGGGGGAAAACGCAAGGAGTAAGGCACAGCAGGCGAGATGCTGCTTGGATGAATGGGAGGAGAAGGGAACCGGTGTGTAGGGCATAGAAGTACCCCCCAACAACATTGCACTGGGTGGTGCTAATGGTGGGGTTGCACCCCCACAGCCCCCCAGGAAACCCCCCTGCCAGGGAGATCAGGTGTGCCATAGGTGCAGGGCAGCTAACGGGCTACCTTCTTCTGAACCCCGGTAGTGCTGCTTGGCTTTACAAAGCGTGAAGGCAACCTAGTCAGGAAAGAGAGCTCCATTGATTTAAATGCAAAATTACCCTCCCGCAGCTCTAATTTCCCAGGCAAGGGCCACGCAGGCTCTGAAAACATGAAAGTTGTTGATGTATTGGTTCAATTAATTTTTAAAAGAAGTTTGAATGCCATTTGTTTCAAATTTGATAGGAAAGTGTTGTAGATTTTTGCAAGCAAAGACCGAGGTGAGCGCGGATATGGTGTGTATTTCGCATAGCCTTGAAAAGAGAGCTTAAACGAGGCATTCATTTAGTACCAGGCCTCCATGCAGGGATGAGTGAGACCCGTGGTGAAAGAAAAAGACCTGAGCATCTGTATTTGCTAAGTGGCACCGGCAGCAGTCAGCCAGCTCGCAGAGAAGAGCAGACGTGCGGGTGTGAGGCCCAGTGGAGGCTGCTGGGTCCCTGGTGCTTTTTAAAAGGAAATAATAGCTTGTGGGGGAACCCTTTCTGGTGGCCTTGGCTCCCGTGACCCCCCTCTGATGTATGATATTTAAACAAGGAAATGTCAATATTGGTTTTCCACATACAGCCTCGTTCTGCTCTCCATGAAAACTAATGACAAACCCCTTGGAGGGTTAGAGGAGAGCAGACCCCAAAACAGTCACCCAGACCCACATACTGTTGGCTGCAGCAGCCTGGAAAGAAGAAAGAGCAGGTCGTCACGAGTGGCTGGGCGATGTGCGCTTGCAGGTAAATTAGAAAGAAGAAAAGCAATCCCATCCTGCAGTGCCTCAAAGCTGCAGGTCTGATGTTTTGAATGATTATTGCTTTTTAAAATTATAAATTGCATTTTGGTACAGCGAGTGAGGATAATGTGCTGCTTACTAGAATTAAGTGCAACTCAAGGGTGTTTTGTTATAACAAAGGTGACTTCTCTGTGCTCGCTTTTTCATGGTTGGGGCTAAGGAAGAATTTGATTTGAACCCGATGGCTATCTAGCAGTGGTTTTGGAAAGGAGTGATGCCAATTGTACAAGAACATATCTGTAAACTGGGCCATCAGATATATCTTCTGATATATGTGTCCTCTGAGGTAGGAAAGTGTAAGTCATAGGAAGAGAGGGCAAGTGTGTTTGACTCATAGTAAAACGAGGGCATGTGGAAAGTATAGACGAAGGGAGGGCCGCTACTACTAGGACGTGAAGGCTGTGCCATGTGTCATGGGAAAAATAATTTTATTGTGGATAATTTAAGCTTAAAGGGGTAGTTGTGGTGTAACTGCATGGCACAGAAGGTGAGGTGGGGCATATATGCAAAAGCAATTTAACCCTTAATCCTGTGCTGCCCTCGTCTTGGTGTTGGTTTATGCAGGTTGGGCCTCTCCGGGTGTTTCTGTAGCAGCTTCAAGGTCCTCTAACATAACGTGAACTTCATCATAGTTCACCCCAGGGTAAACAGTGTAGCTACACAGGCTTTACACTGTATTGGCACCATGTCCCTGGGGGCAGTAGCAGAATAAGTGGTGTACGAGTCCCTTATTCAGCTCTGTGCAGATGAAGAATTACTCCTATGTGGGGAACAGCTTTCCTGGGCAGGTCGTAGCTGCTTTCCCACTAGAAGGTGCCCATGGTGCGGGCCCACTATGGCCACCCGGTCTCCAGCATGTGCCATGACCTCTGTTACGGCAGAGATGTCGGTGGGAACAGCCTGGGGAGCTGAGTGAGCTAGAAGACGCTGTGGGCCAGTCTGATTGCCTTCGGTGGGAAAAGTACCTGTGGTCTGATGCATGACCACGATGTCATGATTAACGTGAATCTCCAACTGGGACTATGGAAAAAGATCTATTGTTTGAGAGGAAAAAAAATAAAGGACTGTTGCTCAGCTATGAGTCCTGCTACAAAGCACAGGGACTGTGTATAAAGCTGAGGCCCAGCCATTTCCAAGACTATGTCTGTCCTACATGATTTTCTGCTTTTGAGGATACACATGATATGGAGGGAGATCTTTGGGGCACAGACTGTTTCACCCTTGTTACACGAGGCCCAGCACAGTGCAGTCCTAGCTACAGCTGAGGTTTTTGGGAGCCAGTCTCACCCAAATATTCCAGGGCATCTCAGCTACAACTTAGGCCACCTCTCATGCAGAACAGAGTCCAGGCTTGCAGCACCCAGTGCGATGGCACTCACTGCATGCAGTGTTTCCTGATGTAGCTCGGGAAGATCGGAAACTGGGAAGGTACTGGAGCAGTGCAGTTAGTGCTTCTGTAATACATGGACCTTGGTCCTCCGAGATCCCACCATTCCACGCTGCCATTGCACAGGGAGGCTACCTCAGAAGCTGAGATAGATAGACTGAAAGATGGATGGGCATCACCAGGATAGGCAGAGGAAGGGCAGCTCCTATTTCTTTATCAGAGGACATGTTTTCATCCAGTATGTAGTGGGAGAGCTCTACCCTGCTTAATGTCTGTCTTTTGGAGCAGACATTCAGGTGAGGGTGGATGAGGAATGGGCTCATGTGTGAAAGCAAACTGTTTGCCGTGGCTGAAGAAGACCTCATGGAAGCTGTCTGTGAACTATCTGGGGAGGAGTGTCTCATAACTGAGCCCCACCATGACCACTGAAAGGAAATTAACTACCCCGAGTCTTGCTGGAACTTAACTGGAGCTTTGGCATGGCAAGAGAGGAAGAGGGAAAAGAGGGAATGGTGTAGTGGAGCTCTGTCTACGCGCAGAGCTCTCTGTTAGTGCACAGCCAGGGCTAGTGCCATTGTGAGAATATGCAGCAGTAGCTTCTTACAGACAAAAGAAAAAAAATATGAAGCCCTACTGAAGGCTAGGGCTGGTGGAGCACTGAAAAAGCCCCAGCTAGAAAAACTAAGCTGGCTCTGCAGTTTGGTCAAGCAACGCTCAGCGTTGTGAATTTGATGAACAACACCAGTCTGCACGAAGACAGGCGACTTTTTAAATGGGGTTTTAATAAAGTCAGTATTGCTAAGGCTATCTATAAAGGTAATCTGCATAGGGTTTTAAACAAGTAAACTTAATGATGCCATTAACGCTTCTGACATGAATGAGACCGTTGCTGGAATACTGTGTCCAGCTCTGTTGTGGTGTTTGCATGTTAAAAGTGTATTGGCAAATTATTACGGGATCAGAAAAGAGCTACAAGAGTGATTCAGGGTCTGGGAATCACATCTTATTGCAAAAGACTAAAGAAATCCCATCTATTAATTTATCCAAGAGGAGGCTATGACTTGGTTTGATCATAGTCTTTAAGTGCCCTAAGTGTCTCTATGGGGAGATTTCTGATAGTAGAGATCTCTTTAATGTGGCAGACAAAGGCATAATGAGATCCTATGTTGGAAAATGAAGCTCTATGAATTCTGAGCAGAAATAGGTGCCATTTTTTTTTTTTTTTTTTTTTTTAAACCAGTGAGGGGACATAACCACTGGAACAACTAAGGCAAGCAGTGGGTTTTCTGTTACTTAAAAATCTTCAGAGCAAGATTGGATGCCAGGTTAAAAGCTCAGCCAGAATTTATGAGTCTGATACAAGAACGTCTGGCTGAAATTCACTGGCCCATGATATGTAGCAGGTCAGACCAGCTGATCATAACGGTCCGTTCTTGGTTTAAAAAAATGTATGAATTAGGTATTTAAAGTCCCCTGAGCCCCGATATTACTGGAGGTCTTGAAGGAATGCATTATAAGCTGTCATCATTTAATTGTAAGCAAGCAGGGGGATTGCTTTTTTTTTCATTAATAAAACTTCTTTTCCAAGAGCTTGTTAGGCACCAGAGTTAAGCAGCTGTTAACAAGCATGACAACATTTTAAAAACAGTTCAAATAATTCTTCTTCTCCTGTTTGCTCAGCTTTGTTTTGCAGTGGCATAATTTCATTAATGCCACATCTACCAGTGCTTCTCTAGACGAAACTGCAAATTCCAGCAAAATAAAAAAAGCAACCTACGCACGTAGGGTAGCCCCCTTACTCCACGCCCTCCTTCACATGCATCCCTTCGTCTCACAGATGCGTTGCAGGCTTCGCACCGTGCATGAGCAGAGCAGGGAAGAAGTCTGTCCGTTTTCTAGTGCAGGCCCCTCGGATAGGTGGGAATCCATTGTCTGTCACAGGAGCGCTTGGCCTGCAGAGCTCCTGGCTTGTCTGATGAATGGCAGGGAAAGGGGAAAAAGGTATTAAGGAGACACCTGGTATTCCTGAAATTACGCAAGCTATTAACCTCCTTAAAGTTGCATAAAATGGCCTCCAGCGAATGGTCAGAATGTTTTTCTTAGACTGGAGGAGTAGTTTTAAGGCAGCACAAACTTTCTTAATATCTCCTCGAAGGGGGGGGAAGTAACAAAAAATCCCAGCCGTGGCTCTCAGGAGCCTTGAAAATCATATCCACGGTTGCGTGGACATACTAAACCTATGATACGTTCAGTGCCTCGTTAGTCTCAGTTGTCAAAACTGAAACAAGAGGTGGTGAGGAGCGCAGCAAAAGATGGAGTTTCAAGTCGCTCGGGGACTGCGCTGCCGTCGGCGGGAGTTGCTCACCCCCTCCCTCCGCCTCCGCTCCCCAACCCCGCAGCGTTTGATGTGCAGGCGGGGAACCGGCGGGACGAGGCCCCGGGGCCCAGCGAGCTGCTGGCCGGGACGGCCGGGGCGCCGCCACCCCCGGGGCGCCGCCACCCCCGGGGGGCGGGCGGGGAGGTCGGCGGGGAGCCGAGCGGCGGGAGGGGGGAAGGTGAACCCGGAGCCGAGCGGGGCACAAACCCATTAGTCGCACATAACTTGGGAAGACGCTTGGCCTCGCCATGACAACCGGCGGCCCGGGCTGCTCCCACGTCCCGCCGCCTCCCGCGGGAGCCCCTTTCGGTCCCCTTTCCCGGCGTTTGGGGAATGCGGGGCTGCAGAGGCGAGCCCGGTGCCGGTCACAAAAGGGGATGAAAGGAGCTCTGTGGTTCACTTTACACGTCCGAGAGGCGTTTTCATGCTCCGTAACGAGAAGCGATCATTCCGAGGAAGTTCAGATCAAAGGGGAGAGCATCCCGGGCATTTGCATAATTGCCGGATTTCGGAGCACGGGCAGCCGAGCGGCGGCTGCCCAACCTGGGCACGGCACCGGGGGCCGCTCCTCGCCTTGTCCGGGGGCCCCGGGGAGGCCCGGAGAGAGGGGAGGCTGCAGACCGTGCCCCCGCGGGGAGACAGCGAGGCCTGCCCCGGGAGCGGGGGGGATACGGGGGCCGCGGCCGGGGTGCTGGGGCACGACTCCGGTGCCCGACGGCAGGCAGCCCCCGGGGGCTCCGAAGGGCGAGAACCGCCCCCGGTGCGCGGCCAAGCGGTGTCCGGGTCCGGGGGGGCCGTGCCCCCCGCCCCCCCCCCGCTGCCGCCGTTGTTGGGGGGGGGGGGGGGGCAGTGGGGGCCGGCTCCCTGCTCCCACCCGGCGACATCTGCGCCGCGGAGCCAGCACGTCGCCTCCCCGGGCGGCTGGCGGGCGGCTCCCGGCCCGGCGGCTCGCACCGCCACCAGCGAGCGGGGATAAAGGGATTAAACGGCACGTTCGCTCCGCCGGGAGGTGTGTGTGTGTGGGGGGAGCTCCAGCCTCCCGCTCCCCCCGTACGCCTTCCCCCGCCGCCTGCACCCCCGGCCGGCCCCGGCAGCGGGGAGGCACCGGGCGCGCCCGCCGTGGCTCATTGTTCCCGTAACCAGCCGGGGCTGCTGCCGCAGGCGGCCGCGGTGCTCGAGGCGACGGGGCTCGCCGCTGCTGCTACCGGGGAGGGGATGCCCGGGGACACCCTTTTCAGCCATTTTAAAGCGGCGGCAAAGCTGGCGCCTCGCCGCGGGTGTCCCGCCCCCCCCCCCTCCCCCCCCGGGTCTCTCTGCGGGGCTCCGTCCCGCCGCCCCGAAACCGACATCGCCCGCACACGCCCCGCGCCTGCCGTCCCCGGGGGAAACCCCACCCCGCCGCTCCGCGGGGACCCCGCGCCCCGTCCTGGGGATGTGGCCAACCCCGGCCCCGGCTCCCGCTGCTCCCGCTGCCCCGGACCCGAGTCACGGTCCAGCCCGTCCCCGCCCAAGCCGCCAGCCCGGGGTGCAGCCGGCCCCTGCCCCAGCCCCGGCTCGGGGTGCAGCCGGACCCAGGCCGGGGTGCAGCTTCCCCGGAGGGGGTGGGGGGAGCGCGTCTTCCCTCCGCATGGCCGGGCCCGGGCGGGCTGGCCGGTCGCCAGGGAGGTGAGGTTAGCCTCGGAGCTGGCTGGCGGATGGCATGTTATTGTGAAAAGCGAGCGGGGAAGGCAAATAGGAGCATGGCACCGTATAGGCTCGCCACGTGACCGAAATGTGTTTATCTCGCCCCGGAGAAGCCGGGCTGCCTGCGGGGGCCAACCTTGCCTTCATGGCACAGCCACAGCTCCCGTGGCTGGGCCCTGCGAGGGAGCCGAGACCACTTCTGTTTGCTTTTGCTGTCGCTTCGGCTCTTATCATTTGCCTTGTCATTCAGCGTCAACCTCTCCCGGACTCCCTCCCCACGCACCCACCCCCCCCCCCGCCGCCTCCCCCAGGGTCAGTCGGGAGAAGACTGGGAATCCATCTGAGGAGACGGTGGAAGAAGCGTCGGATGGAGATGGGCTGGGACGGGGGGGGGGAGATAAAAGCAGCTGCATGCAGAACAAAGGTGCTGGAGGGTGGCTTTTGGTGGTAGAGCAGAACCTCGTAAATGGGAGATTTCCGTTCGCAAGACTCCGCTTGCACAGTTTCTGTCCTGCCCTTGAACTGACAAGTGAATATCTGCATCGCAACCAGAAAGTAAATCACACCGAGCCTGGCTCGGGGAGGGAGCGCACAACCCTTCGTTCGGTTGCTAAGTGCGAAAAAGTGGACGATTTCAGCTTTCCAGCGCTGCCCCGCTTCCCCGGTACAATATTTACTTTGGGAGCCCGGCGAAAGGCGCTCGGTGTTTATTACGGCGAGCGGCGGAGCTAGCTCGCCTTTGCGTGATTAAGAGCGAGCGGAGGAGCGGCCGTGGTGCGGAATATCAAAGCGAGACCGCCTTGGCAGGGCTCCCAGGCAGGGCTTTGCTGGCACCCGCGGGATTCCGCGGGGCAGGGCGAGCGCGGCCCGGGCGGCGGCGGCGGCTGCCGCTCCCCGCTCCCCGCCGCCGGGGCTCGGGGGGAGCCCGCGGCCCTTCGCGGGAGGCCGAAGGCAAACGCCGTTCCTGCCGTGGGCTCCGCTTTAACGAGGCGCAGCGGCCGGGCCCGGTGCTCGGCGGACTCGGCCGCGGCCGGCCGGCCGGTAATCTCGTTAGTGCCGCCGCGTTTGGGGAGAAAAGCGCCCGACGTCCCCGCCCGGCCCGGGAGAGCAGACAGAGGTCTGCGAGGCAAGGCTCCGCGGCCGTGCCACGGCGGGCCGGCCTCGTTAATGTTCAATCGGGAGCGGGGGAGCCGCGCCGGGGGGGCGCCGACCCCCGGCCGCCGACCCCCGCGGAGGGCGGCCCCGCGCAACGCGCCGCTCCGCCGTGCCCCGCCGGGATATTTTCTCCGTGGAAGTTATGCTAAAACAACATTTGTGTGCACGTTAATGATTTATTTATGTGGCTAATAACGCTCACATTCTCGCTGATATTTGTCTAGGCGAAAGACCAGCTGCGAAAAGCCCCGCAGCTGTAGCCAGTGCTAGAACAGAGTGCCTTGGAACCAGAAATCAATGCTCCTGAAATGAACAAGTGGACAACTTATTAGGCTCAGTCACTCCACACGCCGTCCCCTGATAACGAATAGATGAAGTAGGCGCTGGAGAAAGGACGCGTCTGGGAAGGCCACTCGTGCCCAGTACTCCACGGCCAGACCGGGTAACTCCGCGGGGCGCCGCCGGCCGCACGGACAGCCCCGGGCAGGGCAAGGGCTGCGACACGGCACTGGCGGGCTGCCTGGGGTTAGATGGCGATAAATACGGCGAGCGCCCGGGAGAACGGCTCCAGGAGTCATTGGTAAAGGTGTCCGGTTTCCCTGCTGCTCCAGAAAGCACAACCGACAGGTTCAGCGAGATCACGTAATCGTGGCGTCTCTGCCTAGAAACAGTCGCGCTAATTTTGCATTTTTACCATCCACGGGGAGGAAAAATACCTGTCCTCCCGCAATGCAAATCCTTACGCAAATAGATCTGCGGGCACAGAGGGAGCCGCTGCCACCCTGACCTCCCAGCCACGAGCCGCTGGCCCCGGATCTGGAGCGGCCGGCTGGCAGCAGGACGCTCCGAAAGCACACGGGATCGTGCGAACTCCTCGGCAGCCCCTCGCAACTCGCTGCTGGCTGAGAAAAGTCCGAGCAGGAGCCTGCGGTTAATCTCCGAGGCCTTCGTGCATCCCTGGTGAGCAGCGCCCCAGCGCTAAGTGCAATTAACATAACAGACACTAAAATAGGAGAGAGTAGCGCTGAATTTAATTTACAGGCTTTAAAAAAAAAGAGGGGGGGGGGGGGAAACAATCTTAGCACTTGGAACGGTCTGGTGATGAAGGCGGGGAGCGAGGTGGAAGGCGGGGGGGCAGCCCTCCTTCCTCGGAGAGGGACCGCGGCCAATTCCCGCGGACCCGCTCCGGGAGCCGGGACCACCTTCGTGCTCGCAGCACCGTAAAACACTTCTAGACAGGTAAACTCTCCGACGGGGATGCTTCCCGCCGCGCCGCCCCAGCGCGGCCCCCCCCGGCCTCCGGCGGGCGCTCCCGCGGCGGCGGGGGCAGCCGCAGCGCGACCAGGTCGCCGACGCGGGCAGGCACCTCCCGGAGCCTCCATCCTGCCCCCCCGACACGCACCCCCCGATCCGGCTCGCTTTCCTGCCTGGGGGGAGAAGGAGGAAATAGATGGGGGGGGAAGAAGTGGCCGGGGAACCCCCTCCCCGCTTTTCCTCACATCCCTCCCTCTCCCCCCCCCCCCCCCCCGCCTCCTGCAAACTGCCTTCCATTAGCCGCAGAAGTTCACAAAAGAGCGAGTAATAAGAGAGGGAGATCGAGGTTTCCGAGAAAAGGGAGAGGCGAAAATAGCGAGGTAGAGATAAAAAAAGAAAAAAAAATAAAATCGTCGCAACCGAGGGACCCACCGATCGGCTGGGAAGCTGGTGGTATCCGGCCCGGGGAGAAGGGGGGAAGGAAGGGAGAAAAGAGGGCTTTAAAAAACTGGAAGGCAAAAGCTGTTGGGGAGGAAGTGTAAGCCGAGAGGGAGGCTGGGGGAGGGGAGAGAGCGCCATCTTTTCATGTCACAGTCACAGAGACAGCGCTGCGCTCGGCCACAGCGTCTCGGTTTCTTTTTAACAGCGGAAAACGTGCGATTAGCAGGCAGACGGGCGGAGACTACCAGCCCTGCGCGCACACACAGCCCGCAGCTCTGTCTCCGCGCCGTGTAATCCCAGCGCTCAGCCCTGCTGCACCCCCTCATTAAAAACCCGGAGATTTCCTCCTCCTCCTCCTCCTCCTCCGCCGCTCTCCGAGGAAAACAACGCCTGCCACCGCCTGAACCCGGGCAGCACCGCCCGCCCGGGGGCCGCCCGGGGCTCCCCGCCGCCCGGCCCGGTGGGCAGCGCCGTCCCCGCCGCTCGGTCCCGGCCTCCCCGCGGGAGGCTGACGCTCACCCCCCATCCCAGGAGGCCGCCCCCCCCGGGGGACACACACACGGCGTGTGGGGGGACGGCCCTGTCTGCAGCCCCCCGTCTCCAATCCCCAGGGGCTGCTGCTCCCCCGCTGCCGGGGCCGCTGCTCGCCCCCCCGCGCCCTCCCTTTCTCCTTCCCGAGGGCCAGGGCGGGGTGTGCCGAGCCGGAGCTCCCCGCGCTGGGGCCGGCGGCGGGGAACAGCGCCGGGGCTCCCCCGGGAGCCGGCGATCCCGCGGCGGAGCCGGGCACCGGCCGCCCACGGCCCCATGAACGGCGCTTTATTCCGCAGCGCTCAAACCCCTCATTGTGTTGGGCAGAATCACCTGCCTCCTCCGGAGCCGGGAGATTAATTTAATGCGATACAGAGCGCGCTCCGTCCCGGCCCCTCCGCGGCGGGGAGATCTCCGCCGGGCGCGGGGGGGGCAGGGGGGGGACACGGCACGGCACGGCGAGGCGGGTTGGCATCCTCCGAGCACCGGCTCTCCCGGCGGCGCCCGGGGAAACCTTCCCCGCCCGGTAGCGGTGGCGGCGGCGGCAGCGCCGATCGGAGCCGCACAAGCAGCCGCCGCGCAGACCTGCTCGGTGCCCGGTGGGGGGCGGGGGGCGGCGGGGGGGGGCTGCGAGGCGGGCGGGGGCCGAGCCGTGCCTGGCGAGGGGATTTGCTGGGTCGTTGGCTGCGCCTGGGGAAAGGCGGGCGGGGGGGGGGCGGGTTGGCTGCGCCTAGCGATGGGGGATTTGAGAGGGAAGGGGAGGGGGTGGCTGGGCTCGGTGGAGGGGGGGGGCTGGCTGCCGCGACTGCTGGGGACGGCGGCTGTTATTATTGTTATTACTGTTATTGTTATTTTTAGGGGGCGGCGGTGGTGGGAGAGGGTGGGGGTGGGGCGGACCGCGCTCGGCGGGGGGCGATGTGGAGGGGGGGCCGCCGGCTGCGCCCGCGGAGGGGGCATGAGGTGAGGGCGGTGGGAGAAGCGTCTCCTCTGTTTCTAATAAAGGAAACGACTTTTATTGAACGATAAATGCAGGGGAACGAAAGTCGTGTGGGTGCGCCTGGTGGGGGCGATTGATTTGACGGAGGGAAGCGGGGGGCGGCTGCCCGTGCCGGTGCGGGGTGTTTGGGGCGGGGGGCGCGCAGCGGCGAGGGGCCGGCTGGCCTCGGCTGCTCCTGCCCGGGGGGGATCTCGGGGAGGGGGCGTCGGCCGCCCCGGTGGAAAGGGGCGAGGGCTCCCCCTGGTCGGGGGGGCTGGAGAGAGGGAGAGCGGGATGCTCACGGTGGGGGGTCCGGAGGGGGGGGGGGCGTAGGCCGTGGGGTGGTGCCGCCTGCCCTTCTCGGGCAGGGGGGGCTGAGGGGGAGGTGTCGGCTGCGCCTTGCCAGTTGGGATTTGATAGGGGCGGTAGGAGACACGTCTCCTGTTTCTAATAAAGGAATCGGCTTTTATTGAAGGATAAATGCAGAGAACCAAAGTCGTGTGGGCTGCAGCCGCCGAGCTTCGTTAGCTGCCGATGTGACTGTGAAGATAAAACGCTCCACAGTAACTCGAGCGCGAAGAGCTCCGGGGATGGGGACGGGCTCTCCCCGCCGGCCCCGGCCCCGGCCCCGGTTCTCTGCCCCCGCCGTGCCCCTCGGCCCCGGCCCCGCGGCGGAAGGTGCCCGGGGAGCCTCAGACCGTGCTAACGGCTCGGCCTTGGGACTTCGCCAAGTTTCTCTGACTTAGGGGAACTCTGGGGATGAGTAATCGCGCCAGGCTAGGGTTTGGGAGGGTGGTGTTTTTTTTTTTTTTTTCGCTCGCTCGCTCTCTTCTTCCTTTTTCCCCTTGTCATCAGCTGCTGACCCACTCACTTCGAGAGCACGGCACCGACGGGTTTCTGAGAAGGTGGCGGGAGGAGACGGGGGATGCGGCGAGCCCGGGGAAGCCCCCCCACCGTCTCGGCTCCCCGCCGAGCCACCCGGGCTCCACTCCGGCCCCGAGCACGTCGGGGCTGCGCGGGGTCCCCGCTATCCCGGCTCCCGTGCGGGGGCCCTGGATGCGGCTTTGCCGGGGGACGAGGGGACGCCTGCCCACCCATTCCACACATGCCCACTCCGCTGCCTCGCATGGAGGCCCGTGCGGAGGTTTTCCCAGGCCAGCGAGGACACGGCGCGGCCGCGCCTTGCCCTCGAGGAGGTGTCGGGAAGCCTTTTGCTACTCGGCATCTCGGCTTATCGCAGGTGACGACGGCTTAAGGACGGGAGGGGAAAACTCCGGTCCTGGGGGGGGGGGGGGGGGGGGGCAGGCCCCGGGGACGGGGAAGCAGCGCGTAGCCCAGGCCGTGGCGGACGTGGGCGCGCCGAGCCCCGTTGCCCAGGGGAGCGGCGCCCGCATCCTGCCCGCGGGCCCCGGGGCGGGCGCGGCGGAGCCTTGCCCGATGCCGCGGAGGGCCGGGGCAGCGCTGTGCCCGCCCGCGGCCTCCGCCTGTGCCTGCCGGGTGGCGGGGCGCGGCGGCGGCCGCGGGGTAGGAAGCGGCCGGGGGCGGGGGGGCTCAGGGAAGCGGGGGGGGGGGGGAGGAAGCAGAAGCGACTCGACGCCGAGCGCGGCCGCCGTCAGCGGATCCTGCAGCTTGGCCGGTGGGGGAGCATCGGCGCCCCCGCCGCGCCGCCCCGATGCCGTCGGGGGTGCTGCAGCGAAACGACCTGGAAAAGGCAGCCTGGCTTGTGGCTCAGCCTCACCCGCTGCGGCGTGTGGTGCCGGCGTGGGGCCCTCCCCAGCACAGCTCCCGGCCCGCTTTACGGGCAACGAGGGGCCGGTAAGGCGGGCCGCGTCCCCCGCCTGCGACGGGGGCGGCGGGCGGGCACGGCCGGGGAGAGCCGCGGAGCTAATCTCGGCGCCTGGCAGGTTTCAGTCCTCTGATTACCTGAGTGATTCGGCTTCCGAGAGGCGGGCTAGGAAGCGGCTGCTGCCCTGGTTTGGGTACCGTGGTGGAGGAAGGCGGGGGGGACACGGCGTAGGGAGATGAAGTGAGGACGGGGTGTTAAATGGCATTTCTAAACGGAAAATACTTTTATTTTCCCATGGTTTTTTGAAACTGCTTTCGAAATGAACATTTTCTGCGATAAGAGGTGACCGATCAGAATCGCTGGGGGGAGGTTGTAAGCAGACGTTTTGCCCCAGCTTACTGTTATCTTATCTTTCACACTTGCAGGGCGAAAAAGTGGCTTATCTTTATACCCACCCCCCTCTCGCCTTAATTGCTAAAAACACTGTGAAGTGTTAAGTACAGGACTAAAGAATCTCTCCGCGTGTCTGCCATGCGAGTGGAGGGGAAAAAAAAAAAAAAAAGGATCCGATTTGAAAAATTAGGGGCTTTTCTCTGGAAAAGTACACACGTGTACACACCGAGAGCCCCTCCCTGCCCCCGCTCCGCTGCCGCTTTGATGTTGCAGGCTCTCATTTCATATGTATGCACCCCGGCGAGCCACCCGCCGCTGCCGGGCTTCCAGCCGGGGCGCAAATCCCGCTCCGCACGCCGGCGAGCCCGGGGGCCGCGCCGCGGGGCGCGGGCGCGGAGGGCGGCGGAGGCCTCCGCTATCACCTCTGGGGCGGAGTGAATAACCCCAGTGTTTATGAACCCGGGCGCGGAATTGGTATTCAGCGCCGAGCCACGGAATCGTCTCCTCGCTTTCTCTCCCCACCCCCTCCGAAACAAAACACAACACAAAAACAAAACCAGAAGGAGGACGGAGGTGATTCATCGACTGTATCCAATTATTAACATACAAGCTGTAGTCTGCACAAACACACCTTCAAACCATGGCGGTTCCCCCGGCCGTCGTATTATATTTAAACTCGGGAGCGTGGTGGTGGCTGCCGTGCCTCCGCCGAGCCGCCGCTCGCTGCCGCTCCTCCCAGGCCGCCGAGGGACGGCGACGGCGGACGGGGCGCAGCCCGCGCCCCCCGGGGCTGGGGGAACCCCACCGGGAAAAGGGGACGCAGCCCCCGGCTCCCGCGTATCCCCTTCCGTGGCGAAGGCTCGACCTCGCCCGCACGGCCCTGCGGCCGGGGCCGGGGTTTTGTCTGGCTTCGGTTCCTGCCCTCCCCCGGCGCCCTCCCCGCCGCGCCGCCCGCTGCCCCCCGCCGGGCTGGAGTGGGGAGGGGGTGGGGGGGTGAGGGGCGAGGAAAGCGACAACCCCGCCGGCGCTATTTTTACTCCTCTCCAGACTTGTGCGGCGCACGCCCCCTCCCCTGCAGGGCCTTGCCTGGCGGCGGCATCTCCCCGCTGGCAGGAGCGGCCGGGGCTGCCGCCGGCCCGCCTTCCCCCTCCGCCCGCCCGGCCGGGCCGCCCGCCCCCCCGCGGCCCGCCCCGGCCCCTGCGCCCGGGGCAGCGCCCCGCAGCAGCCCTCTGCCCGAGGGGACGGGGCGGGGGGGACCGGCCGGGGCCACGGGCGCGCCGCAAGCAGACAAAATGGCCGAGGTATGGAAGCGGGAGAGGTGGAGGGGGCAGCTCCCAGCCGGCCTGCCCTCCTCCCGCAGCGGCGGGCTGCTCCCCCGCTTCCCCGGGCCGGGGTGGGGGCCGTGCCTCCCGCCCCTGCCCCCGCGGCCGCCCCGGTGGGCTCGGCGCTGCGCCTTCCCCACCGAGCTCTGCCCGGGCCCGGCGAGTGCTCCCCCGGCCGAGCCCACCGGGCGACGGGCGGCAGGCCGAGTTCCCCGGACAGATGCCTGCCTGTCCTCCCTCCCGGGCTGCCCGCTCCGAGCGGCAAAGCGGGGCCCGCGAGGGCCGCGGGCACCTCCGCTCTTTTGTGGAGCGGGGAGCGGGTGCGGAGCAAAAGCAAACACAACCGGAGAGATTTGTCATTCGCCTTTGTAAGAAAGATAGCGGCACTTAGTCCGTGAACCGAGCGCGTCTCGGGCTCTTCTGGGGCGAGGGAGGGAAAATAATGGATCTCCTGCCAACAGAGTAGCCCTGAACTACGAAGTAAAATTATAGTACTTCTGCTATGCAAAACCCCCTTGATTGCACGGGGAGTTCGCATGGCGGTGTAACAATATGCTGGCACCGTGTCAGGTCTGAAAGCGCTGCAGACCCTGTATAACGCCAATTGAGGCTTGTCTTGTTTTGTTATTCAGATTTCTACACTTCCATTAAAAACAGCCTTACAATAAGCAATGATAAAGGTCTGATTAAGACACACTCAAGCAGGGCAATTCAGAGCTTAGGACAGTGATCTGTTATTTATAGGCTTTTCCTAGCACTCATCACCAGGCTGTCTGAGCACCTCGCTCGCATTAATTCATTTTCCCTTCGCAGCGCCCATCTCCCCTCTCTCTCATTTCCCGTGCCCGGGAGACCCGCGTGCTCCGGTTGCCGTTCCGTGGTCAGGGGAGCGGGGTCTGGAGGGGGTCGGGGGCCCGGCCTCGCCGCTCCTGAGCTTTAACCCCCAACTTTCTGAGGTGCGCGGGCCGGGGGCGGGGGGGGGGGGGGGAAGCTTCCAATTAGAGGCGGCGCTGGAGGTAAATGAGAGCCGGCGTAAAGCCATCCCACTTGGAAGCCTCCTGCGAGAGGCCCATTCTGCCATTAACAATGGATTTGTCTTTACGAGGAGGTTAAGTACTTCGCATTATCGGAGCAGCAGTTTCTGCGAGCGCATCCTCGCCCGGCTCCTCGGTGGCAGAAGCCGCCGCAGCAGCGCCGAGCCCCGAGCATCTGTGCGCGGAGCTCCCCCCACCCCCCCGCTCCCGGGGAGAGAGCGGTGTGTGCAGCGGTCTGACCCGGGGGTCAGCTCCCTCCGGGGGGGGGGGGGAGGCGGGGGGAGGCGGCCCGGGAATCCTCAAGGCAAGAGCATGCTCTGAATTTTCCGGGGTTAGCTCGGCGGTGCCCGCCGCACCCGCGGCAGGCGCGCAGCCGGGCCGAGCCAGGCCGCGGGAGGAGCGAACTGAAGCCCCAATGTCCTCGCCGGGAGCCGCCAGCCTCCCGCTGCAAAGCTCGGGGACCCGGGGAACAAAAAAGGCACAGAGGCGAACAAGCGCGAGTCTGTTCCTCCCCGCCGCGGAGGAAACTGCGTTCACAAAGAAAGAAAGTTTAACTACGGTTAAAAATAAAAGTGGAGCGAGTTTACCCCGAGATAACTTAAAGTCATTACAGAGAAAAAAAAAAAAAAAACACCCAACCAAAAAACCCAGCCCCAACCACCCAGCCCCACGCCGTAGGCGCACACATGTGATCCGGAGTTTGCAGCCCGGGGGAAGGGAAGCGGGCGACTGTTGTGATGCAAGTGCGGGCCGGTGGCACCGCGGCTCCAGACCTGCGGGGAGAGACAAAGCCCAGCTCAATGCAGCCGTAAGGCCGCGGCTGTGGCCACCTCGCCGGGAGACGTGCTAGTTCTGCTTTCCTACCGAAAGAAGCAATTTTAATGAGGTTTTCCCTAGGAAAGGGAAAAAAAAAAAAAAGAAAACCAAACCAACAGAGGCCATTCCTCCAGCTGTGTGCCTGTAACTCACGTGTGTTCAGTCTAATAACTTTTAATGTCTAGCCCTAAAACATCTTTATAAAAAATAGCTTTACAGCGTAATAGGCCAGGTGTCCTTCTGCTTGTTATCGGAGATTAAAAAAACGTGTGGGAGCCTTTTCGGATGCGTGGCCCACCGCACCGGGGTGAAAGCCGGCCGCTGCCCAGGGCCGTGTGCCCCGCTGGCCGGTACGGTGGGACCGCAGGCCAGCCGCCGCGCCCGGTGGCTCCCCGGGCTCCCCTGTGAGGAAGTCGAGCGGTGCGGCTGGAGTTTCGGGTTTCAGACGGTGGATATTTCACTTCTGCTTTGAGACAGGCCAGTTTTTAAAGAGAGACGTGGCGAAAACCCAAAGCCCCGTGATGGCAGTTTCATGAAATGCCAACCCTCTGGCCTTGACCCGGCTGTGTGCGTATGTGTGTAGGGGGGGTGCACACCGTGTCCCCCCTCCCCGAGCATCTGGCGACCCCCGCATTTTCTTTTCCAGAGATGGCTCAGATTCTCGATTAAAAACTTCTGGATTTTTTTTGGGGGGGGGGAGGGGGGTGTTTGTTAGGGACAACTTTGGGGAACTCCTGCTTTTCCATCTTCAGAGGTCATCAGCAGCGGCGGCGAGCAGGCAGGCAGCCCCGGCAGCCCTGCTCCGGCGCTGAACGCTCACCGCCCTGCTTGCTGCCTGTGTGCTGTCGGCGAGGAAAGCTCTTGCAGCTCGCAGCGTCTCCGCAGCCTTTTCGCGCAGGGTCCTCCTGAACGCGGCGATTAAAATCCCCCCCGGGGCCAACTGTCCGCGTTAATCGCCCGGCGTTCGGTTGGCAGTCGCTCCCACACTGAGCGGCGGCGGGAAGAGCTCGATGCGGCGCCGAGGTGGCAAAAACTCCCGTTTCCCCGGCGGGAAGGCGTCGGGCGGTGCGGGGGAGCTGTGGAGCCCAGGGCCCGCCCGACCCGGGGGCCGCGGCCGCCGCGGGGCCGCCCCGGGAGCCTCCGCGCTGCCCCGGGAGCCTCCGCGCCGCGGGACCAAGCCCGGGAGTATCGGCGGGGATGGGCGTTATGAACGTGAAATTTACGAGTCGAGCTCGCCGAGCCAAAAGTTGCCTTGCCAAAGTAAATAGATGCAGCCGATAACTACCAACCCGGAGATTAAAGGGCTCCTCAACCCGGGCAGAAATCTTCAAGCAGCCGTAGAAATGCCAGCGAGGGAAACGGCGCTTCGGTCGCCACCCCAGCCCGGGTTGCCACTCCGCTCACACGCGGTAAAAAGCGCGTTAAGGGCTGCCAAAGCCGGATCAGGCGAAAACGCGCTTTAATACACCCCCCCCCCCCCCCCCCCCCCCCGCCGCCCCGCGCAATGCAGACGTTGACAAACGAGTGGCTTTTTTTCCATCCCGATTCCGAGCTCGCAGAAGCAGAGCGGGGGGAAGCGCGGAAACCAGCGCGGCTGAGCCGCGGACCACGCGAAGTTGTGGGCGGCGGGTGGGACCAGAGAGGGGCCCTGGGGCCGGGCGGTGGAGGAAATCCCCCCCCTCCCCCGCCACGGGTGGGAGGCTGCGGGAGACACGGTCCCTGCGCGCTGTGACCCCTGCGGGGGCTTAGGGTGGCTGCGAGCCCTCGGCGGGTTCTGGGGCGGCGGGGATGCCCTTGCGCGACGGGGGGAACCCGGGTCTGGGTGGGGGCGCGGGCTGCACCGCCGGGGGGGGGATCCCGGGCGCCGCGGCGCGGCGGGGGGAGCGGGGAGGGAGGGCGGGGGGCGTCCGGCGGAGGGGCCGGGGGCGAGCGGGGCGGCGGGGGGCGGCAGCGCGGCGCGACCGGCCGCGGAGCCTCGCAACGATGTCTGGCAGCGCCGCCGCCGCCGCCGCCGGGGTTTTGACAGCTTGGCGGAGCGGAGTGAGCGGAGCTTTATGGTAATTGCGGTTCTCCACTGGCCTTCTGGGTAGCGAGCGAGGGGAGTATCGGCGGGGCGGGGGGGCGGCTCTTCTCTCCCTGCCGGCCGGGGAGCGCGGAGTCGTCCCCCCCCGTCACCCCCCCCCGGGGCGCCGCAGCTTGGCAGCGACCTGTGCCAGCCCGGGGGAGCGGGCGAGGCGAGGCGAGGGGAGCTGGCGGCGCGGCGGGGGGGGCAAATCAATTAGTCAGGGCAAGGGGGGAGGGCGGGGGGGAGCGGGCGAGCGGCCGGGCGAGCCCTGCCTCGGCAGGGAAACGCAGCCAGGGGAGGGGGAAACTTGCAGAGGGAAAAAGCGGTGGCGGCGCTGCTGCTGCTGCCGCTGCCGCTGCTGCTGGCGGCGGCTCCCTCGGTGCAGCGCCTGCCCGGGGGGAGGGGAAGGGAGGGGAGGCGGTGGCTGGAGGAGGAGGAGGAGGAGGAGGAGGAGGAGGGAGAGAGGGAGGGGGGATGCGAGGGGAGCGCAGCGTGCAGCAGACGGAGCCCGGTCTCCCAGCGGCAAGGTGAGGAAGAGCGGCTTTCCCGGCGGACTAAAGAGGGGAGGGGGGGGGGGGAGAGGAAGAAAAAGAGAGAGAGAGAGGAGGAGAAGAGGAGGAGGAGAATTAAATCCCCAGCCACACACACACAAAGCCGCGGCGGCCAGGGCACGGGAGACGGCGGCGCGGGCGAGATGTGGGGAGCGCCGCGCTCGCCAGCGCAGGAACTTCGCCCGGAGCAAGCCAGCAACATGGCGCTGCCAAACCAGAGCCGGCAGCCGGAATGAGCATCGCGGGCTGCCGCTCCCGCTGCTGAGCCCAGCCGAGCCGAGAAGCAAAGCCCTTCCCGCGGGCACCTGCCCCGTCGGCGCCGGCAGCGGCCGCGCTCCTGCCCCCCCCCCCCCCCCTCCGCGCCCTGCAGCTCCCAGCCTTCCCGCACCCCTTCCCTGGCCCGCCCGCGCCGGGGCAAGCCGCGGCACACGCACCCACGGAGAGGGGGCGGGGGATCGGGAAACTTTTCTCGCCTCTCCACCCACCCCCACCCCCGACGGGGCTGCCCTTTCCCGGGAGAGCGGCAGGGCGAGGCGACGGTGCGGGGACCCGCGGCGCGGACGGCGCACGCCGCAGCCCCGCGGCGCGGCAGGAAGGTCAGTGCTCCGCGCCGCGAACACCTCCCGTGCGGGAGGGCCGCCGCCACCGCCGGGTCCTGCGGGGACGGGGCGGCCGCGGGGTTCCCCTCGCCCAGCCGCGGGGACGGCGGCGGCGCCGCGGCCGAAAGTTACGGCGCGGGGCAGCAGGGCTCGGGCGGGAGCGGCGGGCAGGCGGCGGCGCGGGGGGGAGGAGAGGGGTCCCCTCCTGCGGGGCTGCGGTGGCGGAGGGGAAGTTTGGAGGCAGTTACTCGTAAAGATGACTGTTTGGGGCGGCCCGGGGGTGGGTGGGGGGGAAGCTGCCGGTCGCGCTGTCGGCTCCGGTGCGGGGTGGCGGCGCTGGTGGTGGTGTCCCCGTCGTCTCGCACTTCGCGATCGGGAAGGCGCCGGGGCAGCGGCGGCGCGGGGCTCCCGGGGGACGCCGCTGCCGACCCGCGGAGCGGGGACGGCTTCCGCGCCGGGCGGGCCGGTCGCCGCGCTCTCCGCCGCGGGCAGCGGGCGGCCCGGGGGCGGCGGGCAGGTGAGCGGCGGGGAGGTCCCGCCGCGGGCCGCCTTCCCCTCGCCGGGAGCGCCTGGGGCGCCGCTTCCCCCCCCCCCCCCCCCCCCGCCCCGGCGGGGCGGGCGCCGCCGCGCACGTGGGGCAGGGCGGCCCGGGGCTTTCCCGTGCGCGGAGCTGTGCTGGCGTGAGGTCCGGCGTGACACGGAAGTTTAGTCAGCCCTAAAATGTAGTTTGGAGTTGGGAGAACGAGCCGGAGGGAGGCTCGGGGCTTGCCATCAAAGGGCCGGCCGGAGGGGGCTGGCCGGGCGGGGAGTCAGCGGAGGCTGCTTTGTGAAGCCGGGGCCA
The DNA here is from genome assembly GCF_031877795.1 of Strix aluco. Taxonomy (NCBI): domain Eukaryota; kingdom Metazoa; phylum Chordata; class Aves; order Strigiformes; family Strigidae; genus Strix; species Strix aluco. Next base: position 42,774,333 of record NC_133932.1, read on the forward strand.
AGTGGGGCGGCTCTGCGCAGCATATGAGGCATGCATTTGATGTTCGCGGAGCGAGTCCGGGGGCGAGGGCTGCGGAGCCTTCACGTTCCTCTTTCTTGCTCGATGTTTGTGTGTGTGTGTTGTGTTCCCCCCCCCCCCCCCTCCTCCCTCTCTCGTTTCCGCGATGTCTGTCGGATCCCGGGTTTGGTGATCGCGGAGGGGGGCGAGAGGGAGGCGAAGAGCACCTCCCCCTCTCCCCCGGCAAAAAAAAATAAAAAAAGCGCCCCGACCGTAGTGAGCGGTGTAAAAACTGACAAAGTGTGGGGACTGGCTTTAATGGTATCGCCTCGGAGCTCCTCGCAGCATTAATTCCCACTAATGAATCTTTTCCAGAAACTCCGTTCATTGCTTTCATCTGCTCTTTGGAGCCTGCAGCTTTTGTATTCGTGTTTGTATTAAAAGGGGGGGGGGGGGGGGCGGGGGGAGCCCAGCCCGCACCACGTAGCCCCGTAGCAAAGCCCGGATTTTCCAAAGGTTTCTATTAACTTTTTTTTTTTTTTCCCCTCCCCGTCACCTCCCCGTGGCCCTACTGCGGGGGGCGGCCGGGGAGAGCCGTTCCCGGCCAGGGCCGCTTGGGAACAAAGCTGGGGGCGAGAGCGGGCGGGCGGTGCGGGGTCTCGGTCCCCGGGGCAACCCCGCCGGTGGCTCCGCCGCCCCCCCGCGCTGCCCCCTCCTCGCCCGCGCTTCTCCCGCAGCTTTGTGCGCGCCGCTGCCCGACGAACCGCTTCCTCCGGCCGCCGCTCTCGCCTACTTTCGTCCCCGAGAGGTTGGTGCTTGCCTGTCTGTCTGGAGCCCGGTGCCGCCGCGCTTGCGACACACCGGTTCATTTCCTTTCGGTTCTGCTCTCGGAGCCGCTGGGTGTTGTTTTTTTTTTTTCCTACCCCTTTTTTTTTTTTCTTCTTCCTGAGAGGTAGCCAGCGCAGCGCTCACCCTAATTGCTTTTAGGAGGATTAGGAGCAAATTCCTCTTCCCCCCCCTCCAACCCCGCGCCTTCCCCCCCCCCCCCCCCCGCCCCGGGTTGCCTTCGCGCGCCGGGGTTGCAGTTTATCCCTGGTGCAGTTCTTTGAATTGCTGTCACAAATAGGTGACTCAGAGTTAATTAGGAAGTATGCACCGGATCAATGGGCTGCACAGCTCATTAGTTATTCCCCAGCCTTTTGCAGCGTTGGACCTCCGGCTCCTCGCCCCGTACACCTCTTTAATACGCAACCCGGAGGGCTGGCAGGGACCAGGGAGCGCTTCGGGTGAGGGGGGCTGGGTGCGAAGGGGCGTGATGAATACGGACATTGAAGTTTCCAGGTTGGGAGGTTGCGTGTGGATGAGCGGTCGGGTCCCCTCTTCCTCCCTCCCCCCTCCCGCCCCGCTCCAGCCCCTCCCGCCCCGGCTATCAAACCTGCCTTCCCGCACGGGCGTGGTGGGCCCTCGCCCGCCCCGAGGTCGGAGGGACCAGCCCGGAATGTTACCAAAAACAAACAGGCACCAAAAAAAAAAAAAAAGAAGTGTGTGTGTGTTTATTGGAGCGTACGCTGAGAGAGCAGACAAAATCTCATTTGTCAGGCATGAAGGTGGGCTGTGTGGAAGGCTATAAATATACCGGGGAGGATTGTATCGCGGTCACTTTTCTGTTCTTCGCCATTTCTAAGGTGAGTGGCGGAGGCTGAGGGACCGGGCAGGGGCTTCTCCTGGTATTGTTTGTCCGTCTGTGATAGATCGGTCTAGACAGCCGCTCAGGCTCCCTGCGAGCTCAGGAACCGGAGCCTGAAAGGGAGAGTGGGGGAGTCGGAGAGGAAAAGGTCACCGCGATAATTTTTTTTTTTTTTTTTTTTTTGGTGTGTGACGGTGGTTGTTAACCCTTAAAGCCGAGAGGGGATCGGGACCGGCTGCTCCGGCCTGGAAGGATGCGGGAGCAGGAGCGGTCGCAGGGATGCTGCCGGGGCGGGGGGGGACGGACGGGGCAGTGCGCCCCGGGCCCCCGGCGCTGTCCCGTCCATCTGATGGCTTTATAAGAGCCGTTTCCCACAACAGGAAAAGAGTTCACGAGGCGAGCTCCAGATTATTTCGTTCCCAGGAGTCTCCTCTCTCTGGAAACTCCGAGGAGCTCTCGGAGCCGGGGTCGGGCGGCCGCGGGGCCGGGGAAGCCGCCGCCCCTCCGGCTCGGGAGCGGTGGGGCCCCGGGGGTGGCCGGGCGGGCGAGCCCCGACGGCGGGGCATCCCCGGCGGCTCTCCGCCTCTCCCGGCCCCGCCGTGCCCCCCCTTCCCTCGGGCTGCAGTGGAAACCCCGCGGCGGAGGTTCCCGGTTCCCGGTCCCGCGGGGGGCGAGGGGGGGGGGCGCGGAGAGCGGCCGTCTCCAGGTCCCGTCAACTTCTCCCCCCGGCGGCTCGGCGCCTTTCGCCCCACGGGGCCCGCGTGTGTGCTCCCGCCGTGGGGCAGCCCCCGGGCTCGTGTCCGTGCGCGCAGGAGCCGGGCGTACCCGCCTCGGGGTGTTCGGGAGCCCACGGGGGTACGCACGCCTCGTGGAGCGCAGGGCAGGCGGGGAGGGGGCCTCTGCACTGGGGCTCGGGCGGGCCGGTGGATATTTGCAGCTCCCGGGTGCGTGTGCGCTTCCTTTTGTACTGAGACGGCCTCGGTGGATGAGATGCGATCGTGGCGTGCAAGCCTGGGCGGTACAGATTAAAAGCAGTTACGGCTTTAGAGCGCTAGATAAAAGCTGGTTTTGTTGGATTCGCCTGCAGCGCAGACCATTGCCATTCCTCTTTGTCTGAGCCCTGGTTCCGGGCGCTACAGCCTTATTGGAAATGCTCCCGAGCAGTCCGCGCAGCCAGGGCAGCAGGCAGCTCAGCGCTTATTTACACGTCACATCTAAATACATCTCTAATTAGATAGAAGCAACGCCGGAAATGGCAGATTTGTTGCATATCTAATAGGGACCAGTGCAAACAGACTCAGCAGGGTTTCCCTCTCTTCTTCACCCCCCCCCACGCCCCCCAAAAAGACCAGCAAGACCAAGCTAGTAATCTGAGACCCCACAGCAATGACTTCTCCCATTTGAGCTCATTAAGAACCACATTGGCTAATGTCTCTATTCTAATATTTAAAGCAATACTTAGGACGTGTGAACTGAATGCCCAAATATGGACTGGGTCTTGAAACAATACTGGTGCCTTGGCTTTATTCCTGCGCTGGTGGACAATCCAGGCTCCGTGTCACGCACAGTATCTGCCTTTACCAGGGTGTGCCGAGAGCTGCGGCTTCTCAGGCGGCTCGAAATTGTCGTCCCTTTTCCCTCCTCTTCCCCCAGGCCATGATAATTCACTTTTTTTAAGGTTGATAAAGAAGCTGAGGTCCCTTAACAGGGATGCCAGAGGCAAGGCGACTGAGCTCTGGGGGCTCCTGTGCAGTCCGCCCAAGCAAACTTTGTGGATCTGTGCAGCTGTGAGACCGCACAGAGTTGTTGACATGCTTTCGGGTCTCCGTTTGTGGAGAAAATGGACTCGGGCCACTGCAGCCCAAAATAATGAGTGCTGCGCATACCAAAGTAGTCTTAGCAATCTGTGGCTGTCGTTTAAAAGGTCTCTCAACTTTGACCAGTGAGTGGCCTCTGCGGAGATGGGCAAAAGGCCTGCTCCAGCTCAGGTCGTAGCTTTGGCAGGCACGTTGCCCTGGGAGTAAATGTGACTCGGAGTAAATTCATGCTCGGCATAGAGGAGAAGCGGGCTCTGATTTCTGCATGTCTTGACAAAGGTGTGGGCTCTTGCCGGGACTCTGCAGCGTAGTTGGGTTGCACAGGTGATATGCGATACGCTATCTTTCCCCTGAACACCGCAATGGATCACGTTTTAGTGCGGGCTCAGAGAGAGCAGCATGAAGCCGAGTTTAATACTTCCTCCTTAGGCTGGTGTCGCTTTAGAAATAATGGATGGCCAGAGCGGGCCTGCTCCCCTCATTCTTGGTTTTTGCAATAACCGGAGCGGCAGAGTTGAGCCGGCTGGCTGGGGGAGCCGGCCTAATCCCTTGTAACCACCCCGAGCAGCTCTCGCTGCCTGTGCCGCTGCCTGTGCCGCTGCCTGTGCCTGCGCGTGCAGGAGGCAGCGCGGCGGCCTGGGCTGCAGGCAGGGGGAGTTCCCCGGCCCATGAGCAGCTCCCGTTAATCCTCGTGTCCTTCCAGGGAACCGGCTTACAGCAGTCGCTGCTCCGGAGCGACCTTTCCCTCCGACCCAAGGCGCTCAGGTCCCGAGGCTGCAGCGGGCAGGGGCGTCTCTCCCGGGGGAGCATGTCTTTGGCGGGGGGGATGGTCTGCAGCGCGGGCAGCCAGCGCTCCTTTGAATGGCCAAGCAGACGAGGTGGGGACGGAAAGGAGGAGGCCAAGAACTCCTTGCAAATGTGGATTTAGGAAAGTTCTGCTGCTTTCCAGCAGGGAATTCATTTTTCCTTGTTTGCTGGACAGCAGTTCTTGGCTGAGCGGAGATTTTTTTCCCCTCCTCTCTTTCACTGCTGGAAAAGTTAGCGAGTGAAAGCATGCTTCAGTACCCGCCCGCCCGTTTTCCTAAAGTGTTGTCTGAATTATTTGGGACTCTCCCTCCGCACGCAAATGCTCCTCGCACCCCAAACCTACCTCGTGAGGTAATAGATTCGGTGCCGTGTGATTAGACATGCAAGGAAGTCCGCTTGGAGAAGATCCTGACAGCATGAAATATAATTTGTGATCTGAAAGACAGTTTCCAGTATAATCTCATTATGCACCACAGACTCCCGGTGTTATTTTGTAGAAGGCGGACAATGATCAATTTACATTGACCTGGGGCTGGGCGAGCTTTTAGATGGTAATTGCCATATTGATTTGCATGCAAAAAGAAGACCTGCTAAAATTAAAGACCGGAAGCTAAATTAAACTAAATTTATTGTCTAGGTGCAAACTAAAAGACTTGTTAAAGTCTAGGGTAGACTTGGAAAGCTATGAAATTCAGAGAAAAATGATTCTCATCCTGATCGCTCCGGAAAATGAATCTACATGACGAGACCAGGGCTGCAAAGACCCCATTGTGAGCGGAGGCACACAAGCCGGGGCTGTTCCGTGTAAGCCCCGACTCTCTAAACAATCGGAGAATAAAATATCTCCTCTGTCCAATGAAAATCTCGGCCTGAATGTTGGGATTGTCGTGCTAAGGAAAACAAAGCTTTATTTGGATAAGACAATTAAAGTGGAAAGCGCAGAATCCACCAGCCACGCTGGGAATGGCTCGTATAAAGAGCTGAGTGTGTTCAATAGAGCGCTAGGGAGAGGGGGAGGCTCGGGGCTGCGCTCCGCGGCCGAGCCTGCACCGGGAAAGCCTGGCATTGTGCTTCCTCCGCCTGCTCCTCGGCCAGGAGGGGCGAGAGCGCTCCCAGCCAAACGCGCTCTCCTTTCCGTGGCTCCCGCTGCCCTCGAAGCGATCTCCCACGGCCTGGAGCTGTGCCGGCGCAGCTCCGCAGCGGGCTCGTTCCCGGTGCACCTCTGTGCGGCCCACGGTGGGTTGCAGTATGCCAGCACTGCCAGCCAGCCCGTTCTCTCTCAGAGCATGTTTTGCTTTTCATTTTCAGCTGGAGTAGCTCTTGCTCTTACCCCCGTGTGTTTGTTCATTTAATGGTCAGGAATACCTCACCTAGGGGCCTTGTACGTCTCAGTATTTGCATATTACAAAACATTTGGGCCTGTATCCTCAGTTATAAAAGTCAGATCTCCTCCTCCACGGGAGTATCGGAGTAGCTGGCGCCTGGCACAGTTGATAGCAGAAGTACGCCTGTATTTGTAGCAGACCCCACGCCTGGGGCAGCCCAACGGCTGTCCTTGTGCTTGTGTGGGCCAGGTGCTGTGGGGCTGCCTGTCCCTCCCCCACTTCTGTGTTTCCTCCGTGCTCCCCAGGAGTGGGGCGGCATTGTAGCCGGGGGTCTCCTGGAGGGGGTGGGAGAGCTCTGTGGGGCTCATATAGCCACAGCTTGAGCGTAGCATTTGTGCATGGTGGCAGGTAGGGAGAGAGAAGTGAAATCAAAGCTGGAGGGGCGTCTTCTCAGCTCTCCTTGAAATTCACAGAGAACTCGATAATGGCAGGAGAAGGGATGGGCTGAGCTCCTCTTCTTTCTCAGTGTAAATTCCCTCAGCCAGACTTTCTCCATGTGAAAGCTCCTGGCTATGGAGAGATCCTACAGGGATCCCTGATCCCCAGGCAATCCCCTTTGCTCCCACGCCCCGGCATGCTGGGTTGGGCTCTAAGCCTCTCCGGCTTGCCCACAGCAGTAGGAGGCTGAGCAGGGCGTTGGGGGAAGCCCTTCCCACAGGCTGCAGGTCCCCCTGGCTCATCTTGCTCTGGCCTGGTCGTGCACCCCGTGAGGTGTTTTCCTTTCCTCCCGTTTCAGTAGCCAAGCACAAAGTGGATTAGCAAAGCCCCGTGCAGAATTAAGCAGCCCGGTGCAAAGTTATGCTGAGCTCCGCCTGCCTGGAGGATTTACCGGCCTTCTTCCCCCCGTGGACCTCCTGTGCCGTGCTTTGCTGCACCAGGGCAGCCCAGGGCCAGCAGGGAGGGGTGGGTGGATGCTTCCCAGGGGCTCCATGCCACGGTGGGCAAGGAGAGAGATAGCTCCGGCTAAAGTTGGGAGCAGCAGGGGAAGCCGGAACAATACTTGCAAGCAGGAAGTGATCTCCCCGGGTAAACGTTTTAATGGAAGTGTAACCTGGCATTGCAGAAAAACCCAACCCAGGGCGGCTGCTGCTAGCTGGGGAGGATGCAGGGCTCGGGGAGATGCGTGGGAGGCCGTGCCGTGCCGCGCCGTGCCGTGCCGCGCCGCGCCAGGGGCGCCCACGGCGGAGCCATGCGTGCGGAGCTGGGGGCGGCTGCGGCGAGGCCTGCCCTGAGCAGGCGGCTGAAGGTTGTCTTATTTTAGCTACAGAAATATCTCTCTAGATCCGTTACTGTGAGATCTCGTTCGCAATAAACTGTATTGGCTCTCCTCTTTATACAAATTGCTGGTATGAAAGAAAACCCAGCCTATATGCATGGAGGCAGGCATGAGCTAGTGAGATCAGGTTTCCTACTGAGCTCCCGGAGGAGAAGTCAGCATTTGATTGAAGCTACACTTGGTTCTTGGTTCCCAGGGGACAGCAGCCCTGAAACACGAGAGCCCTCCCTCCTTTTTTTCCCCCTTCTCTCTCTTCTTCCTCTAAAAGCCTTTGTGCTGAAAGAGCCTCAGTAGGCACGAATCGCCGGTCTCTCACAAGAGTGTGTTGCAGCCTTTGCTGACATTGTTTTGTTAGCAGTGGTTTTTACCAGGCCAGCAGATTTCTAGCTACGTATAGGCAATGAATAGTCGATGATACTGACCTGCGAGTATGTACTGGCATCATTTGTCGGTGAATCCGATTCGGAAGTCAATTGGAGACGTATCGCGTTGATGTGCAGCACCGTACCTGCTTGGGGAGCGTTGCCCTTTGGCAGGAGTCAGGCCAAGATGGAGATGCGCTTCCAGTAAAATCAGTTCTTTTCCCTTGCTGATGCCAGCTCCCAAACTGCATATACGCACCTGGAAAGTGTGCTTCCAGCTCCCCTGGCCTCTTCAGGAGTTCGTGCGGTACACGAATTTCGGAGAAAGTTGCCGTGTCCTGGTTTTCCCTTAGGGATGTGCAATTTGGGTACTGCTAGGAGTCAAACTGGGCAAGGAAAGGTTTCCTCGAGTTGATTTATTTTTCCCTTGCTTCTCTTCAGTAAATTCCACCTCCCCTCTGACTTTGCTGCCGATACAAAAATAAGTGAGGGCAGGGAAGGAGGTATGGGCATTTACACTCAAATTCCAGCTGTGCCCAACAAAAGGCCCGCAGAGAGTGCTCAGCACACTCCTTTGCTGCCAGACGGTTGTATCGTGAGTGAAGCTGGACTCGTGTTTTAGGTTATCGAGGGGGTTTCTTTCTTTTTTTTTTCTCGGGAGGGAAAAGGGCTGAAGGTGGAAGCGGGTCTCTGCCGCCGACGGCGCGGCGGGGCTGGGGTCATTGCCCGGGGCAGGGCCGGCGGCGGGAGGTTTGCTGCGGGTGCTGCGGCGGGGGTGCAGGGCAGGGGGTACGGGGGGGGGGGCGGCCTTCCCGAGTTTGGGGGGGTGTGGGGGGGGCTGCTGGGGGGCGCGCCGTGTGCTCGCCGTGTGCTGCCGCGCAGCTGCAGGCGCGGCTTTCCCCGCTACCGCGGGGCTCCCCCTCGCCCTTCCTAAAAGCCAGACCGAGAAGGGAGCTCAGCTTCTGATCAGGGTTTTCGTCGGGCGGGAGAGCGGGCTGGAAACCCCTCTCCGCTGTGGGGGAGCCCCGCAGCGCTCGGGACCCTACCAGCATCGGCCTGGTGGAGCAAACACCCCCCCACACCCCCTCCCCGGAGACGCCCGGCTCCGCCTGACCAACCGCCGGGAAGAAGCACGTTTCTGGCCCCGGGGCGGGGGGAGGTGGGCAGAGGGTGTTCCTTGTTTCGAGTAAACCAGCTGCAGTAGTTGATGGTAAAGCAGCGAAGGCAGACACAATGCTGCTGTTGTTGGTTTGATCTCTAACTGGGGATTGTTAGTCTGGATTTAACTCTGTGGCGGGCGGGGGGGGGAGGCGAAGGCTGTTTACAGCCAGTGCAAATAATGTGACAGCTGTTGGAGCGCGAAGAGCCCGCGCCTCGCCGGCACTCGCACACAAAAGCTCTGGCTGCGGCCGGAGCAGCCCCGGTGCCGCCCCGCCGCTCCCGGAGGCACCGCCCGCCGCTGCGGGGCCCGGCGGGGCGCCCCGGGGCCCGGCGGGCATCCATCCATCCCGGGCGGCGGCAGGGCGCCCAGCCTCGCTGCCCCGCCGCCGGCGCCGCTTCAGTAAATGCCGCTGGGCGGGGAGAAGCCGCCGCGCCCCCCCCCCTCCCCGCTTGATTTACAAGCGCAGGGAGGCTGCGGGAGAGGCGCCCGGCTCCGCGGCCGAGCCCCGCCGGCTTCGGCGCTGGGAAATCCCTCCCGGCGGCGCGTTTGCGGCGGCCCCGGTGAATTTGCGGGAGCGGCAGGAGAAACGTCCCGGGAGCCCTGCGGGAGGAGAGGGACAGCCCCGCTCCGCTCCGGGCCGCTGCTGGCCTCGGGCAGGGCAGGGCGCGCTGCGGTGGGTGTTTGCCCTCCCGAGCATGTGCTGGCGGAGGAGAAGTTGTGATCTCTTGAGACGCAGCCCCCATAACCCGGATGCGCAGGCACCCCTGGAGCAGGTCCTCGGTGAAAGACTCCTCCTGCGTAAATAGCCCGAGCGGCTATTTTCTCCTCAAAGCCTCTGCATCTGAGGCCCTGGGTGTTTGCCTTTTGAGCACAGGATATAAAATGCTGCCTGTTTTTGAAGTTTGCTCCGGTACCCAAAGTGATCTCCCGGCCCTTTCAGGAGAGCCTCTGGAAAGTCGAGGGAACTTGGAGAACTGGGTTCCGGCCTATATTTGTACCTGACACAGTTTTGCTACCTGTGAGAATCGCTGTGTTTTATATAGTAAGTGACCTCCACATAATATTGTCTTCTTGCCGAGGTGGCTCTGGGGTGGAAAGCGGGTAGGAAGGGGAGATACTTACTTCCTCCCCCGCCCCCCTTTTTGTAATTTTGGTCGATGGTTTGCCTTTATCTGTTTCTCTTCAGTCGATCTATTTTTTTTCTTTCTCTTTTGGCCTTGACCGTCCCCTTGGTCCTTTATGGATTACACTGTGCTATTAGTGGCGAAAGTGCGGCAGCAGTCATTCAACAATTTTAGCATCAATTCCTATAAACTGGTGTTTTATATGACATGTGCCATTTTTCTGCAAGAATACTGCTTGCGAAACTAGTTTTGCCTTGGAGCAAAGGCGGAAAGATAAACAAGCCTGCATAGCCAAAACACTGGCAATCTCTGCCTCCTTCCAAATCTTTTAAAGTCACGGAGTAATATTTTCAGGATTATGCTGCTGCCTCTGAGGAGGGAATGTCGCTGGCGTTAAAAAAAAAAAAAGGGGGGGGGAAAAAAGCTAATGCAAATTAGAGAAAAATAATTTTCTTTCAGCGATATGCAATGTATTAGTCACTTGTTATCATGCTTAGAGGCAGACCTCATTTGCGCGTCTGCCAACTCGTTCACATCTGCTCTGAGCTGTTCAGGGCATTTTAACCTTGGCGGTGTCGTGTCGTAGTCCCACGGATCAAGAACGAGTAATTAAAGCTCTAAGCAGCAGCAAAAAATTCATAGCCGCCCATCTGCATCGCCGTTGATTCGCTGCTTTGTTTCGGCGCGGAGGGCCGGGATGGGAAGGCAGGGCCGGCGGCGGCCCCCGCGCTGCCCTCCTCCCCGGCGGGGCACCGCCGCCACCGGCAACTTCTTTGCTCTTTTTTTTCTTGCAATTTTTCACGGAAAAACCGAGCGTTGTTTGTCGGGTTTCTTTTTTTTTTTTTTTTTTTTTCCCCCCCCCCGCACTGCCGAGCCGGTCTGTGCGCGGCGCTGGCTGCTGGCTGCGCCCGCCCTGGACGCGCGATTCTTCTCAAGGTGCGGAGAGGTGATGTGAGGTTGGGACACAGAGTTGTGGAAACGTTTGCTGAGGTGTTTCTAACGCCGCTTCCGTAACCGAGGGGTCGCCAGCGCTTTCCAGAAGTGCTCGGGAAAGCTTTTTCCCATTGAGGAGAAACGTTAGCGCCGTAAACCCCACATAAACTTTGGGGCGAGGCTAATTTTTATGCATTGTTTAGCAGAAAGCGAGCTGTTTGTTTGTTGTTGGGAGGAGGAGGAGAAAAAAAAAAAAAAAAAGAAAAAGCCCCAACTTCCCAAGCACTTTTTCTTTCCACGCGGCCGCCGAAGGTCCCTGTGCACCGGGAACCGGCCCTGGCGCGGCTGTGCAGACAAAGCCCTGCGGGGAGCGGGAGGCTTTCAGGCCGGCCGAGCTAGGTAAAGCGAGAGACAGAGGCACCTAAGTTTAATATTTCGCTGTTGTGCGCCGGCCATTTGCTGCATGAGGCGCGGAGCCGCCGTTCCCCGGCGGGGCTGCCGGGGGCGGGGGGGGGTTGGGGAGAGCGGAGGGAGCCGCTCCTCATCCATCAGCCCCTCGAAGCTGTTGCTCCGTAAATGAGGGAACCACAGGCCCTGTCAGCCGCAATTATGCAAAATGAAGTCGTCCGTGATCAATATCTCCCAACGTCCCCGACGGATGCGTGGGGGGGCCGCCCCCGCCCGGCGTGCCGCGGCGGCTCCGCGCCGGGGAGCGGTGCGCCGGGGTGGCCGGAGGGAAACCAAGGGCGTACGTCCCATTAATCACTCCACCCCCCGGGGGTGCGGCGGGGGCCGGGGGAAGGAAACGGGCCGTGCTCCGGTATTTCTGCAAGGATAACGTTGCGGAAGTGAGCGCGGGCTTTCGCCCAACTCTCGCTCGCAGGAGCGCCGAGACTTTTGTATACAATAGGGGGGGACGGGGAGTCTCCCCCCCCCCCCGCCCCCTAAGTTTCCCGAGCTATCAGACGGAGAGGGGGGGCACGGCGGGGCTCGGCGGAGCCCGGTGAATGGCGAGCCCGTGGCGCTGCGCTCGCCCAGCCTCCCGCGGCCGAACAATGGGGGACGGGCGGGGGGAAGGGGCTGGCTTGGTGGTATTTTTCTTTTTTTTTTCCTTCCCTTTTTTTCTTTTTCCCTCCCCTCTCTCTTTTCTTTCTATCCCCCTCCTGAAAAGCAAAAGCCACACGGAATAAAGGCAACAATGAAAGGCTCCCGGGATGCCGAGTGCGCGGCGGGTTAATGGGGTGGGGGCGCGCAGGCCTGCGCTCTCCCTTCCCCGCGCCGGGAATGCGGCCTTAAATTACCTGAAACGCACATTTGTGCCCGGCCCGCGGTGCGTGGGTGTGCGTGCGTGTGTGTGTGTGTGTGTCCCTCTCCCGCTGCTGCCGCCGCTCCTCCTTCGCAGCCCGGGCTCGGCTGCTGCCTGTTGTCTCTGGCAGCAGCAGCGGAAACCTCGCTCCCGTGCGTGTGTGTGCGAGTGTGGGTGTGTGCGAGTGTGTGTGTGTGTGTGTCTAAAATGGCGCGGGCGGCCTGGGTAGGGAGATTGCCGCGGCGGGTGGGCGAGGGAGGGAGGCCGGGCTCTCGCCGGGGGGCCCCGTCTGCGCGGGGGCCCGGGGGTTTCTGCGGCAGAGCCGGTTCGCGGCTCTCTCTTCGCCTGGCCCCCGCCAGCCCTGTTCCCGGCACGGCCGGAGCGGCGGCAGGCTGAGCCGCCGGTCTGCCCGGCGCGGCGGGCAGGGGAGGAAGCCCCTGGCCCCCCCTCTCGCCCCTCCGGAGAGAGCAGCCTGCCCCCCCCCCCCCCGCCGTGCGCTGGGGGACGGAGGCATCGCCCACGCCGGCGAGGGGGGGTCGCGGGGTCGGGCGGCGGTGCGGGGTTGCTGGTGCGGCGGACGGGGTCGGTGTTTCCCGCGAATCCCCGTGAAATCCTTCATGCAGCGATGCCTCAAAGTTGGGTACCAGCCGCCTCGCCTCCCCCCGGGGTGTGTAGCCTTTGAGCCTTTCTATCGCACCCCCTCGATGCGATTTCACTGGGCGGAGGGGGGGGAAATGGGAGCGAGGGCCTTCGCCCTGCAATTGTCCCGTAACCTTCAGGTGTGGGCATCGCCGTGTGCCGGAGCAGCTTTGGCCCCCCGGAGGCATGTGTCTGGGGGTCCGGGGCTTCCCCCGGGACTCCGCGGCAGGCAGTGCCGTCTGGGCTCTGGGGGAAGGCGGCCAGGGTTATTTGAAGGATCGCCAGCCATTTTAACTTTCCCTTATTGGCCTCCTCCCCCGCCCCCTTCCCCAGTTCCTAGGCTTATTATTAATTGAAAACTTTTTTTTTTTCCCTTTTTGGCTGCCGCCGGCGCTGAGAGCGATGCAATGATTCGCCTCGCAGCATATGGGAAAGGGGGAAAGCGCCGCTGCCGCTACGGCGCAGCGCCTGTCTGTGCAGGGTCCAAGGCGTGACAGACGGCGCGGGGGGGCTCGGGGGCCGCCTCTCCCTCGGGCCGCCCCCGCCGGGGGGGCCGCCCCCGCCGGAGCCCCGCTGCGGGCGGAGGAGGGCGGGGGGTTGGGGGGTGGTAGTGGGGTGTCTCCGTCGGGCCGGTGCCCGGCGGCGGGGAGGGAGGATGCCCCGCCGGTGCCGGTGCTGGTTCGGCGGCCCTGCCTGCCCTCGGACGGCTCCGACGTGCAGTGTTTACACGGTAGAAAGTCCCGGTCGCCGTCCGACACGTGACGGTGTGGGAGCCGCGGAGGGGACACACACACCACACACACACACACACACACACACGGGGACGACGGTGGGGGGCGGCTGCGGCAGGAGCCTTAAAATAGACGCCGAGCCCCTTGCGCTGCCTGCACGCTGCCTAAACCGAAATGCAGTACTGTCGTGCATGACTCAATATGTATTTTAAATCGGTTTAGCGATCTCGCTGGCGCATTGTGCTTAGCTTTATGGTTAAATGAAATGCCACACGTCCCGGGTAAAGGTCAAACTTCTTCTCTAATCCGCGGATCCGTGCGGCGGCTACTTAGTCTGCAGCTTCCTCCTCTGGTTTACAAAACGTGTCACTAGCGGTGATGCCGTGTGGAGATTGCAAAAAATAACCCACGCTGGGTTTTTTTTTTTTTAAAGCGCAGCCACCCCTGTTCTTTAAACACTCTGTCTAATATTAGATCGCTGGGTGCTGCCAGAGCTTTATACGGCGCATTTATATGGTGCAGCAATACAGTGTCTTTAAAGTCTCCTTCTTAGCCGTGGCACAGGTCGTTGTTTTTTATAAGTCGTAAATATGTAAGTTGGAGGTACAAGATAAACGAGGTACCTAAACACATTCATAAGCAACTGCCCGTATTTAAGCTTATAAATACCGTACGAGGCTGCCCTTTAAATCAAGCTCCAGATGAACGGGTTGAGGGTTAATCGAAGTAGATCGCTACGAGTCCCCGATTACTTTTCACTCGTCTCGCAGGGATTTTCACAAATCTAGAAATGATCCTTTCAGTGGCCTGGAACCGGTGTGTGTGTGTGTGTGTGTGTGTGTGAGAGGGGTGGTAGGGATCAGAGCCGGGTAATTTATTGCCTCGTTTTTAATTTCCAAAAGGCCGGGTTGTTTGCCGAAGCGCCCTGCCTGCCGCTCCGTCGGTGCCACCGGCACTCGCAGATCTTTTTTTTTTTTTTTCTCTTCCTTACCCCTCGCAGCCCTCCCTGCCGGCTGCCGTTGCGCTGCTGCTGCTGCTGCCGGCTCTGTGGCTTGTGCAGTGGAAACTGGCGGGCTGCCAGGCGGAGCTCGGAGGTGGAAAAGAGTAAAGGCGCCAAAAGGGAACTCGTGCGCCGCTGCAATTCTCCTCCCGCCCCGCTTCCTGGCTCGCTGCAGCCGCCGACCCCGCCGGGCTTTCTCCATCCACCCATCCCCCCCATTCCCCCCCCCCCCCCCCCCGTCGTTTCCCCGCCGAGACTTTCACCTCGCACACTCGCCGCCGGGCACCCCGGGGCCGGGGGGGCGAGAGGCGGCTGCCCCGGCCCGGGCTGCGTTGCCCTCCCCTTCTCTTTCCCCCGGAGGCACGGAGAAGCGGCGGCGTCTTCCTCCTCCTCCTCCTCTTTCCCCCCCTCCCCGCGGGCATCGGGTTTTTCTCGTTTCCACGCCAGGAGCGTGTTAACAAAACTTTGCTGCTGCTGGCGTCAATGGCTGCCAAAAGTCTGTTGACGTTGCGAGGGAGACCCAAACGTTTCCCTTTTTAATCAGCTGCCCAAACAGCGCGGTGTGAGTCCCTGCTGCCGCGGCGGCGCGGGGCGCGGGCAGCGCGGGCCGGGGGTGTTCCCGGCTCGGCATGGCTCGGCTCGGCGGGGCCCCGCTCGGCACCACGCCGGGAAGCAGGTTAGTGCTTGCTGGCGCTTTTCACAACTGGTTTCACACGGCAGCATCGCTGCGGAACCGCCTGTGCGTTGCGAGTCGTACCCGTCCCCCCCGCCCCCCCCCCCTCCCCCCCCCCCTCCCTCCCCTCCCTCCCCTCCCTCCCCTCCCTCCTCCGTGCATCACCGTCTATATTTAGCCGCAAATGGCTTTATCGGCCAGACACCTCCCGGAGGAAATGCCGTGCGCTCTCCGGCGGCCGAGCCCCGCTCCGCGCCCCGCCGCGCTGCGCAGCGGGAGCGGCCAGGGCGGGCGGGGGGGGGGGGGGGCTGGGGCGCCCTGGGGCGCCCTGACAGGGGGGGGTGGGGTGGGGGGGCCCGCGGTGGCCCGGCGGGTGGAGGAGGAGCAGGGAGGGAGAGACGTGTCCTCGGTTTCCTCGGTGCGCTGGGGCGCTCGAGCCCCCGCCGTTGGGTTGCATAACGGGGCCGGCTACGCCTGCCCCCGCGGAAGCTGGGTATAAGTAGGAGTGGTGCCCCCCACCCCCCCGTTGCCCCCCGCTACCCCTCAACGCTGAGGGCTTGCGGAACTGCCGGCGTTTGGCCGAGCCGCTGGAGTCCCCGGTGAGCCGCCGGCCCCGACGGGGCGGCCGCTTGCGGGGAGAGAGAGGAGGAGGAGGGAAGGGGCGTGCGAAGAGTTAAAAGTCTGCTGCTTGTTGCAATGAAATTATGGCTGGCAGTGGCGCCGCTGCTCGTTCAGCAGACCTCCACTTTTAAACAGTTCACAAGAAGTTCATCAGGGCGGCGATTACAACGGCACCCACGCGTGCCCCCGGGGCGGCCTCGGGGAAGGGGCTGGCAGCCGTCGGGGCGCGGGCCCTGACCCACCCGGCTCAGGGACATCCCACCGCCTCCCCGCGCCCGGCCGGGCTCTGCCCTGCTCCGGCCGTGCCGCACGGTGGGACGTGGGGCCTCCAGCTGACCAGCCCTGGCCGGGGAAGCTCTCAGCCGCCCGTGCAACTTCGGCCTTTCGCCATCTGCACGCGTCAGGGGATTGACGGGCTCTAATTCAGGCACCGTGCCTTATCTTAACGATACACTTCCAGCGAGGAAACCAGGTGGCCCCTCCGAGAAGCGGTGTGGGTTGGCCTCCTGTGCCCCCCAAGGAAAGCGGGGCGTGGGGCTGTGTGCCGCTGAGGCCCGTCTCCTCCGAGCCAGCCTCCGTCCCTCATGGACGAGGCAGCGCACAGGGCGGCTACTAACCTTATGTAAAACCCTAAATCACTCTCTCCATGCTGCTGCTGCCTCTATTGAAAACATTACGAGCGGCGCATCTGGAAACCAGTAAATCTGTCCAGAAACCGTCTTTCCAGTGAAATAACTCCTTTTGAATGATAGCACGATATCTAATCTCCACGGATTTTTGTTTCCTCGCAGCGATTTTTGCGGACTTCATTAGGGAAAGCTAACCGTTCTGGAGAGAGGAGGGTCAACACGCCGTTTCATTAATATACATTTGTTCCAGACGTGGAGTTTTGCACAAAAGGCCTCTCTGAGGGGAGAAGAAAGTGTTGGGGAACAAGGCTTTCCTGCCGTTTCAGTTCTTAAACCTCTCTGAACCTGTGTGAAGTATTGTGTTAAAGGCCGAATCTGGGCTTCTTCCCCATTAAATGCCAAAGTGATCATTTGCATATTTTGTAGCCTGACAAAGGAAATGAGTTTGCTGGGGAAGCATGGATGCTTTGGGAGACGTTAGGCATTAAACTCCCAGTGGTCAATCGCCCGTTACTGGTTTGTGTGTGCGTGTGTGTAAAAGGAGTATCATGCCTCACGCTTAAAGGCTTCTATTTTTGTGAGAGAGGAAGAGCTGGGGGATATCCTGTGCATTAAAGGCTCCCCCTACTTATTAACCCAGCATTTAGCAGCAGGATGCAGGCTGAAGCTCAGTCAAAAGAAACGACTCAACCTCCGAAGAGCAATTAAAATCTTGCACTGGAATAAATCATGCGCCGCGATAATCCTGTTAATAAAACGCAGCTTGTCCTGACACTTCGCTCATGCAGCAAACTAGAATTTAATGTGAGCGGAGGTGGCGTTAGGCGAGGTAGAGGGGAGGACAAGCCTTTCCCTCTCCGCCGCTGGACGCGAAAATGCGGTTACCTTTCACCTGCCTCTCTGGCTGCACACGGCGCCGATCCTCTTGGACTGCTAATACTTCTCCAGCGAGTCCGCTAATGATTTCTTTCCCTGGAGTGAGCAGGCATCATTGAATTACTGAAAGCACTCTCAGCAGCAGCAGCAGCAGCAGCAGCAGCAGCAGCAGCTCCGATGCAGAAGCCACCAGGGCTTGGTGCTTAATCAAATCAAGGGGTGGGGAGCTGCCAACCCACTTACTATTTTTAACCCCTTTCTCCAAGTTAGTCATGTGCAGACGCTAAAGGGGAGGTTTTTATTTAGATCCCTTCTGTAACAGCGTCTCTTCGTGTGAAAGCTTTATCAGCAATCAGCGTAGCTAATACACACGGTATGTGGCTGTTCTTGCGATGCGCTCTTGTGAGTTCCTAATGCAGGGCTTTCGGGAGCGCCTGGGGGTAGTTTTGCACGTTCCCCCAGCCCGTGGGGTCTCCCTCCTTGGTTCAGCCTGTGTGAGATGAAGTTTTGGGCATTGGTGTATACTTGGCCGGCTGAGTCATTTCTTGTGGAAATGAAATGCAGTGGAGAAACTTTTATTTGTTGGTAGCCTGGAATGATTCTTAATTTTCTGGATCTGCGCTGGGGAAAAGATCCATCTCCTCTGACCTATAAATGCCCTCAATTTGCTCCTTTATTGCAGGGTATCTCCCTTAGTGGTTAACGTAGGCAGCTCACTCCCCGCACCAATCCTGCATTCATTATTAATTACCCGGAGGGAGGCTGGCTGCTCCACTGTGATGTTTGCACTTCCTCCTAGACAAATCTGCTCAACTTCCTTTTTTTCCTTTTTCTTTCTTTTTTTTTTTTTTTTTTTTTTTTTAATAGAATATAAAACCGTGAAGAAAAGCGTCGATTTTTAAGAAGACGTCATGCTTTCTGCAACTCCCCTGTATGGCAACGTTCATAGCTGGATGAGCAATGAAAGGGTCCGCATGTGTGGAATTAATGAAGACAGGTAAATATTTAAGCTTCTGGCAAGTTAAACCACACTGTAATTCTGCAGCGTGAGGTCTTGGAGTTTGCTCGTTTCCCTAGTACTGGAGCAGATAGCTGCCGCCTTGCATCGAGATCAGCCCAGCTTGGAGGGAGGGCACGCGGGGAGAAACAAGACGTGCCTGGGAGCCGTAGAGCAGCCGCTGATTTACTATTTAACAGGCAACCTGGGTCAGTGAAGCGGGGACGCCCTTTAAAGAGATTACTCCCCAAAGCAGCCTTTAAACGCACTTTTACAATTAATTTATTATTTTGTATTTGAGAAGGGGAATTAAACCAAACAGTGCACGTGTTTTTGCTGTGACTCTCTACGGCAGAGGGGCTCCTGCTGGCGACTTGACGTTGCCTGCCTTCGGACCCAGCTTGTCCTGTGAAATAGAAACAGCAGCTTTTCTGTCTCCCACAAGCGGATTGCTCTTCCTCCCCATCTTTTTTCCTGCTGAATATCATTCATTCAATGATTAAAATTAGTCTTTAATAATTTTCAATGGGGCGATGCAGGCACTGGCTGGTGTCCTCTTCCCTTAAACTCCAGCTTTTTAAAAAGTGAAATGCCACTGAACAGAAGCTGCAGGTACACCTGTGGTTCTCTGTGCCAATTTTGTGTGGTTTTAGTGTTTTTTCCATCTTCTCTTTGAGCCTGTGTTCTCACTGTTGTGTGAAAAGCCTCTGAGAAACTGGGGAAAGTTTTTGGTCTTTGCAGGGAATACTATCTGCGAACATAAACTGAAGGAAAGCAACCAAACGTCTCACCTTGCTTTTGCGCCCTCCTCCCCACTTTCCTCCCAGTTATTTAGGGATAATAATTCTACGTGCTACTTGCAGGAAAGGTGAATCTTTTAAAAACAAATACATTAAAATTGCATTTCTGCTTTAAGGTGATGATGTGCCTTTAAGCACGTTGATTGAAAGGAGTTCTTTTGGGTAATGCTGAAACTTTCCTTCTGCTGCATGTCAGTGATTTTTATCCCTGGGATTTGAAATTTGGCACTAAGGTATATTCTTTATCGGTGCTTTCTGTGATAACAAGTCCCAGTGCTGCAACACTGGTATGGCACAGATGTGCAGCTCCCTCTTTAGCATGGAACAGCTGACGTTCATATGATACTAGCGTGTGTGTTTTGATTCTATCCTTGACAGCGTTTATGGGTGGTACATGAACAGGGTATGTTTAAAATGGGATATTGTCTCCTTGGAAAAAGAAAAAATCACTTGCGTTGGAAGAGGCTGCTCTGAGATATGCTTGGTGTGTTGTTGGTGTCAAAACCCTCTATGCTTATTTTCAAATGGTCCTAGTTTTCTAAAGGAGTTGCTGTGCATGGGTATGCAGAAGGATAAATACAGTATATGGGACTTCTCTAGGGGAATCAAAATATGGAGGTGATATAATCTTGTACTGATCTGAGATGCGCAGGATGTTTTCAAATAGAAAGCTTCTGTTTTTTAATAGGAAAATTCCCGTTAATGATGGCGATGCACCGAAAAGCAGACTGGAGTTGAGGGAGGAAAATCACCTGAATCACAGTGTGGTAAGAAGTTAATAGCTTCATGCTGCAGCTGAGTCTGTGCCTGTCCTCCCCACCCCGACTCCTACCCTTGGGTGTTATTACACGATCCATTTGGAGAAATGATTAAAACACCTTTCTGTTGTACCTCTACCTGGGCTTGGGCACATGCGAGTTGTTTCTGTGAAACAGTGAAATGGGGCTTTGTTTATTTATCTTGTTAATCTCTTGATGCTGACTTTGTAGTGTGTGTTGTTGTATGATGTCATATTTTTACTTTAAGCGCTCTTGTGAATGTCACGCAGCATACCAGCATGTGTAACAAGAATAGTTCATGTAAGCGTTAAGTACATCAACGTTTCAGCAAAGTTGGTGGTTTTCTCTTTCTTTTGAGTGTATGTGGGGAACAAATTTGACAGTGGACCTTTCTTCGTGCTGCGTCCTCAGACGCCTGGCCCCATGAATCTTGCTGCAGTGGCGAGCTCCAGAGCAGAGCTGTGGTGGAGGGAGAGGTCCTGGAGGAGGAGGAGGCGGAGAGGCTCTCTGCCCTTCTCTTCCCACTCTCCATGCCACAGCCTACTTTCCCTTGCTCTGGCGGGGCTGGGGCTGAGGAGCCGGTTGCCGCACGAGAGCAGTGCCACCGAGCATCGTCTCTGTGCCACTTCTGGCTGCTTGGACTGTGGGTCTCCACCCCTTTGTTTCTAGCTGATGAATTTTGGATCCAGAGAGATTTGTATTGACTTTTGCAGTGATATGTATTGCTCTGTAGGTTCCTGTTCTCCCATTTTCCAGCAGGATCAGCCTCTGTATGTTTTCACAACAAACAGTGTGTTTGCATTGGTATTGTTTCTCTTCCAAAATGCTGATGTATTTGTAGCTTGAGCGGTAGTCATGTTAGTGAAATGTGAGAGTAACATACTTCTTGTTCTGTAAAGGTGGATGCGACTACAGCCCATCGCATTGACAGTCTTGCAGCTCTGAGTATGGACAGGTCTGGACTCATGCGAGAAGGACTCAGAGTCCCCAGTAGTATTGTCTATTCCAGCTTGTGCGGACTCGGCTCGGAAAAATCACGGGATGCTACGAGTTCAATAGCCGGGCTTGGATTTACTCCTGAAAGAAATCCAGAGATACAGTTTAAGTCTAATCCACCCGAAGCGGTAGAAAACGCAGCTGTCTCTGGAAAAGCCCCGAACGGGTTCAGCGCTATATACAAAACACCACCTGGAATACAAAAAAACTCTGTCCCGACGGGGGAGACGCTGGGTTTGGACCGAGCTGCGGGTGACAAGCAGAGTCCCCTCGGCGTCAATGGTGCTAGTTACCTAAGGCTCCCCTGGGTAAACCCCTATATGGAGGGCGCAACGCCCACCATATACCCTTTCCTTGACTCACCAAATAAGTATTCGTTGAACATGTACAAGGCATTGCTACCTCAGCAGTCCACCTACAGCTTACCGCAGCACCTGGCTTACTCGCCCGTATGTACAAACGGTGAACGTTTTTTATACCTGCCTCCTTCCCACTACGTTGCTCCCCACATCCCTTCGTCGCTGGCATCGCCCATGAGGCTCTCAACTGCTTCGGCTTCACCGGCGATCCCGCCTTTGGTGCACTGTCCGGATAAGAGCTTGTCGTGGAAGATGGGTGTCAGCCCTGGCAACCCTGTTGATGCGCATGCCTACCCCCACATCCAGAGCAGCAAGCAGCCCCGGGTCCCTGCCGCCAAGCCGGCCCCTGCCAACATGCCAGCGGACCCTGCGCTCCTCCTGCCTCACTCGCCCCGGCCGTCCCCCCGCCTCCCCCTGCCCGCCCAGGTGGGAGACGCCTATGCCGATTTCCACAAACACTTCCCCAGGATCACCACATCCCCCTCCTCCGCCGTTACCCTCCCAAAGCCCTACGTGAATGTTGGCGGTGAATTTCCACCCTCCCGCCTCTCCAATGGGAAGCTTCCCAAAGGCAGCGATGCCGGGGAGGCACCCCCGCCAGCCGCCCCCCACGCACGGAAAGCTGGCCATGACCGGAAAGATGGCAGGTCCCCCCCACTCCTGGAAAAGCAGACCCCGACCAAAGACGTCACCGACAAACCGCTGGACTTGTCGGCGAAAGTCGTTGACGCGGAAACCGCTGGCAAGTCGGACCACAGTAAGAAAATGATGCCGACGGTGCTGGTGCATGGCAGGGCGGGAGGGGGGACTCACTTGCCCGGCAGCGACATCGTTCAGAAAGAAACCATTTCTCCTGGGAATGGCTGCCCCATCTACAGGCCTGAAATTATCAGCACGGCGCCATCCTCCTGGATCGTTCCTGGTCCCAGCCCCGGCGAGGAGAGCGGGAAGAGCGTCCAGTTGAAAAACAAGGCGCTGGACTGGGTGATCCCGCAGCAGCGGAGCTCCTCCTGCCCCAGGATGGGTGGCACGGAGGCGGCAGTTGGCAGCGTTTCGGGGACGGTGTTGGCAGGGGGGCGGCCAGCGTCAGCGTCGCCGGCTCCCAACGCCAACATAGATTGTGCCAAGACGGCCAGGAGCTCTGCGGAGAGCACCCCTTCAGTCATACAGCATGTCGGGCAGCCCGTCGCCACCCCTGCAAAACACAGCAATAAGGTGGCCAAGTCCTGCGGCCAGGAAGCCAACTTCAAGGCGAGCGAGACCGCCCTGGCCTCCAGCCCCATATTCCTGCCGCCCAATGAGGCGTTTCGCTCCCCGCCTCTGCCCTACCCCAGGAGTTACCTCCCGTACCCGGTGCCGGAGGGGATAGCCATCAGCCCTCTCTCCCTCCATGCGAAAGGACACGTGTATCCGCACCCTGTCTTGCTGCCCAACGGCAGCCTCTACCCCGGCCACTTGGCTCCCAAACCCGGCCTCCCTTACAGCCTGCCGGCGGGGCGGGGGGAGTTCATGACCTACCAGGATGCGCTGGGGATGGGGATGGTGCACCCCATGCTACTGCAGCATTCGGCTTTGGAGATCAACAAGGAGGAGAAGGCGGAGAGGAGGTCGCGGTCGCACGAGAGGGTCCGCTACGAGGATCCGGCTCTGCGGGGCCGGTTGCCAGAGCTCCTGGAGAGCAGTGGGAAGATGCATTTCGAAGTACCTGGTGACAAGAGTGTGAAATTGCACCAGAGCTCTGGCCACAGTAAAAACTCGGCCAAAAGTGACAAACACCTCTTCCCCGATCTTCTGCGAGACGAGCAAGAGGCTAAAAGCGAAGCAAACATAATGAAAGCCAGCTTTGCTGCAGAAAGCAGTAATCAGGCTAATGACCCTACAAAGCACAAGGTAGAGCAGGCGTCGCAGCACAGAGATTTTATTGTAATGAGAGAGGAGTTTGGAAGAAATAATGATCTTCATGAAACCTATAATTTCAAGCAAGCCCAGAGTTCATCGGTTTTTGGCGTAAGGAAAGAAGAGTTATCTGTGAACCAGCCTAAAGAGAGAGTGACGGTCCAGCCTTCGCCCGCGTTCTTGGAAAGCGCTCATGAGAGTGATGCTCCAGCTCTGGCTTTTGGCAAGGTGCAGGAGGACGCAAAGCCATTCTGCATGGGGACCGCGCCACCGAGCATCGACGCCAACCAGACCTATACCAAAGACGGAGCTGACGACGCAGAATCTGCTGATGGCAAAATATTGAAACCCAAGCCGTCTAAGTTGGCCAAGAGGATCGCAAACTCTGCTGGTTATGTAGGTGATCGATTCAAGTGTGTGACGACCGAACTGTACGCAGACTCCAGCCAGCTCAGCCGGGAGCAGCGGGCGTTGCAGGTGAGTCCGCGCGATCCAACGACCGCCGCGCTTTTTGTCATTATTTCTCTGTTGCAAGTCACAGTCAAGTTTTAAAGTTGAGAGAAGCAACGCAGGTGGGGAAATCAGAAACTTTTTTGTTAGGGCGTACTTGCCAGAATCGGTTTTAATAGCAAAGTAAGTTTGTTAATGAGAGTGAGGCAATGTAAAGAATAGTATGTATGGCTTTTACGTATGTACGCGCTAGTAAGCTTTAAAGGGCTTTTACTAAGATCTGATAAAAATGTTAATGTACATATGAAATGTTTTGTGCACTTACGGAGGGGAGTCGGACAGGCATGCATGTTACCTTGGCGCTTGCGATGGCTGTAATTTCTCAGCTGGCCTGTAGTGCCAGCTAGCAAAGCGTACCCAGAAGTTGTGATTAGTATGCCAAACGTGCCGTTTGATGGAGAGGAGTCGCAGCCATGTATTAGCGGGTCTCAGGCAACGTTTGCGCCAAGCAAACGCATAGGGAAGAGTAGGAGCGGTATTGAGGTTGATGCTGAGGGATGACAGACAGATACTGTATAGGAATATCCTTAAGGTATTTTACTTTTAATGAAGGGATGAGTTAAACCAAATTGTTTTGCATTGTTAAGAAAAGAATTGGTTTATGCTTATAAAAATGGATGAAATTATCTAAATGATCCATTGAGTGCCCATTTTAATTACATAGATGGAAGGATTACAAGAGGACAGTATTTTATGTCTACCTGCTGCTTACTGTGAGGTCAGTTCTTCAAATTTTTATTACTAGACTCTTACATAAACCTTTGAGTTAAATTTCATTTCCAAATACACAAAGGGAAGTTTGTGGGCCATGGTCGTCTTTATTCATTGTACAGTTTTGTGTTGTTTGTTTGTTTTTTTTTTTTTCTTTTTGTTTTTGTCTCTTTTTTACCTCCAAAATGGAATGTTTTTGTTTTATATACAATATACATTTATATATATCTTTTATATATATATATACACACTTACATATGAAAGAATTGTGTGGCTATTTGCATATAGATGCTAGAATACTGTTTTACAAGTCAGGTGTGTTAAACTCCTCCCCTAGCTCTCTATCTGAAACCTTGGTTCTGAGCCGATTTTTCTTTGGAAATGCTTTCATATAAGGTAAGGTAAATGAAGTAGCTTTTATCGCAAGACTTTTTTTTTCATATCAATTCTCTTTCTAGCGTGCAATGATGCGCTTCTCAGAGTTGGAGATGAAAGAGAGAGAAGGCCAAACAGCTACCAAAGACTCAGAGGTCTGCAGATTCAGCCAGGCAGACTGGGAAAACTTGAAAGGAAACAGTGAAAAGAAGCCAAAGTCTGTCGCTCTGGAAGATGCCATTGCTGACCAAAATGACAATGACAGATGTAAGCGAATTTAGATGGCTTTCTGAAGCGCGTACGTGTCTCTGTGCCGTGGCAACTTGCAGCAAAGCTGCGCGGGCAGTGTAATCTTTGTGTTCTCCTGGTGTTGTTGGTTAAAGTCACTGACCTCAGCGTCTGCAGGTACAGAGCTGCCACGGCTTGTACTTTCTGTGCTTGTTTTGGGGTCTGCAAGTTACAGGTTACAGTTGTACCTGCTTTTCAGGAGGTAATTAACTGTCACCAAAATTAGTCTTAGAGAGATTGTCCTTTTAATTGATGGGATACTACATCAAGCAGTGAAAGCAAAGGTCCAAGGTTATATTTTAAATGCAGAAAGGAGATGGGGGAAGAGAGAGAGGCAAGAAGGGATTCGGCTTCCTGTAGTTGGTGCAGTGCTGGGAGATGCCAATATTGCAGCTTGCAGGCAAAGCAAGGATGGAGGACAGAAGGGTGATGGGGAGTGGGAAAGGAGGTGATCTGCCAGGCTGACTTATCCTTAAAAGCTGGCTGTAAGACTCCAAACGATGAGAAGCTAGTTTGCCTGGGTGACTTCTTGCTGTAGTGGCCGGGGAGGGTGCATGCGACTGGCCAACACAGGTCCTCACAGGTAGGTGGGGGGCTGCAAAATTCCCCAGCTGTTCCCTCTAGGCTGTGACAAGGTGTTAGAGGACTACGGAAAATGTGTGCTAGCAACATTGTCCTAAAAGCAAGATGAAGTCACTTTTTTTTTTTGAACTCCTGGTAAGCACGTGACTTCCATCAGTTTTCCAGTCTTTTACATATATAATTAAGGAATGGATCAGTTCCTCCTGCTGCTACTTTGTTTTGAACAACTTGGAAAAAAAATCTGTGTTGAAAGCATTGCAAAACAAGAGGAAACACACTGTGTACTGCATCGTGTGTGTGTGTGCGCGCGTGCATGCCCATGTGCACTGTGTAAGTCAGTGGTTAAGTGTGCTCTTCCATAGGTAGAGATTCATGAGTAGGGCTAGTAGAAATTTTCATTCAGGTAATTTAGTAACTTTGAATTATTGTTCTGGTCTTCGGTTAATGCTTTTGGCAGGGAGCATGCTGGTCAATTGTACTTGCTCGGTTACTTACCTAAATCAAGTTACTCTGGTATTGCTGTCACTGAAATAACAGCCTCAACAAAAATCAGCCTGGCAAAATAGCAAGGGGAAGTTTTAATTGTGGAAGAGGAGGAGGTACAAGTGTGGGGAGAGGCAGGCTGAGCAGCTGGAAGCTGAGCAGGCTTTCCCTTCTCCAAGCTATATTGAGGCATCTTCGGGGAGGAAGGCACTGCTGCCTTTGCAGTCCCTGTGCTAAAGCTGAGAGCTCGGTAGGCGGCCGCCCCGGCACTCCCCCTTGCAGCCTCCCTTGCTCCTCAAGAGAGCTCAGGGTGCCCTGGTGATGCCCTCTGTTAAATCCCACCCTGGGTGTGCTGGAAAGTGTAAAGAGCAGCAGCAGCAGAGGGGTCTTGCCAGCTTGTTCTGGCTGCAGGGCAGGGTGGTCTGTGGAGTCAGGGATGGGCCCAGGGGAGCGAGTGAGAGCCTGCTCGGGGACGTGGGGCATGCTGCTCCGGGACGGGGGGACTGCGGGGAGGAAGAGCATTAGAGCATGATTGTTTGCTGAAAACACCCCCTCCCCCCATCCTTGCAAAAGGCTGATATGGTGTGTCCTTAAATTCATCATTTAATGAGGTCTCTGGCACTTGAATCTGCTGGCTAAAATGTGTTTGAGACTATTAAATAACTGTTGGAAGCAAGGAAATTATGGTCAGTCTTATATTAGTTTGTTCCTCTCCTCTACTAATTAGCTCTGACTTAACAGGCTATTTCAGAGTTTGGTCAAATGTCTGAACTCCTAAAAGCACAGATCTGTTCTGCTAAGGGATCTCCTCTTCTGTATGCCCGCCTGTACAGCAGCAAATACTTACCGGTACAGATTCAGGTCTCAGTAAAAGTTTTTTATCGTGGTGGTTCACCTCCTGCCCCTTGGGATAGCAGCTGATAAATCAGGAAGCTGAGTTTCACACTTCTTGAATGCCTCCAGTGTAGTGGCTTGGGCTCTGGTGGGGCTTGAGCCACCAGCGGTCTTGATGCATCTCTTGCCGAGCGACTGGCAAAGGGGCAATGTGCTCTGCCTGCTCTTCCCCTTCATTTATCATCAGCGGGAAGCCAGGGCTACTCATCTCTTGCCTTCCCTTTCCCTCCAGTTTCTAACCACACTGTTGGTGCGTTTGGCTTTAAAGCTCTCGAACGGGAACTAACTGATGGTTTGCAACCTCTTCCGTTTCCCTTTCTGCCTCCTGCAAGCGATCTTACTGCTGAAAAGACGTTTCACCTTGTTTTACATAGCATTCATCCAGCGCCGGCTAAAAGCAAAGCGGCGTGCCTTTATGTGCACGAGCGGGGAGTTTAGGAGCAAAACTGGCGAGCTGTTAGGCGTGACCTCTGCTTCAAGCCCTTCACCTGCCCGGTGTCAGTGGGGAAGAGGAAAACCGCAACCGAAACTGGTTGTGTCACGGAGCCGGCTTGCAGGGCTCCTCCATGGCTGCCTGGCGCGGAGCGCAGGAGCCAGTCGGGGCCTGGCAGCTGCTCGTCCCCTCGGCTCCTCTAAATCTACCAGTGCGACGGTGACAACAACAACAAAAGGCTAAATAACACAGGCAGGTGATGCTTACGGAGGGATCTGATGGGATGGAAACTCCTTTTTTTAGCTTGCTCTGGGACTTGCTCATTTTCCTTGCTGTATAGCATGTGTACGCACTTTTTTGGAAACAAATGAAGGCACAATATCTGATTCCTTAAACTTTTCCTCTGACTTGGCGGTGCATGGCTTTGCCGTATCGAGAGTCTTCTTAAGCTCTGTCATGCCTTCTGGAGAAGGGTAAAAAAGGTGGTGTTTTTTTTTTTTTTTGTCTTTTTTGTTTTGTTTTGTTTTAATTAAAAAAGGCCTGATTTAAGGGAGGTAGCCGTGTTAGCTAATTAATGAGCAATTAAAGCCGAGGAGTAAACTAGAAGTGCTTTAATTCTCTCCCATCTCATTTAGGTTTTGCCGGGCATTCTGAGAGCAGCCACGAAGCTGCTTTGTTGCCAAGGTGACTTGTAAATGTTGCTGAGGCGATGCTGCTCTGGTGCATTTTCATAGCACAAACATGATAAATTATGGGATGCATATGTCATGAGTCATAGGATTGTTCAGAGATCAAGTGATTTAAGCTATTGGCACGGACACGCGCATCAATACGGGCATGTGATGATCGCATGTCGGTTCATAACAAAGCTCTTCTAGCGGTATTGAAAATCATGCGTGTGCAAGATTGAATAAATTCTACAAGCTGTGAATTTCTTGATTGGGAAGCGTGATTTTACCTGTTTATCTAATTTTCTAGGAGGAAGACGCTACCCGTTTTAGCTTTAGCTGGGAAAAATAAAACCTGGTATGTTAAAAGCCGGATCTTAAGGCATGAGGTCATGGGGAAAAAGTTAAAGCAGTTTCTACGTGTGAAAGTGAATGGTGTAATGTGCCAAAGCCTTTAGAGGTGATCTTCAGCATCTGGGTGAGGTGCTGGTGTCCCTTTGCATGGTAATCCCCTGCTTTTCTTTTCTGGCCGGGCTGCGTGTATATCTGAACAAATGAAAGATGGAGACAGTAAACATGTCCTTTGCCCTGGTCAGTTATTACCTTCTTGCCACAGGACATAGTGCAAAAAAAAAAAAAAAAAGGGAAGGGAAAAAAACCAAAAGTCTGTGCGGGGAGAATGGCAGTTGCTTGTTTGTGCAGTGGGGTAGGCTTGGGCAGAAGGAAACAAATGTCAAAAGCTCCCAAGCGGAGGTACTTGGAAAAATGAAATCATCTGGGTTCCCTCTGCCCCATGGGATACTCAGAACTAGATGCTGAAGGTGACTTACGGAATTTCTTGCTGTTGCTGTGATCTCCATGCTGAATACTAGGTTTTAGCATTTGGATAGTCATTACCGACCTTGGATGAATAAAGGGTGTCTTGCATAAGTGAGCGCAATGAGAGGTTGCTCCAGGGAACAGGAAAGGCTGTTTTTAGCTGCCATGTTATTTGAACAAAAGAATTGCAGCTTAAACACTAAGATGTGTTTCCTTGTTTGCATTGCATGGGAGGGCCTGATCTCAAGCAGCTGACAGCAACAGGAAGATGGAAAAATGAAGGAAAGTTTTTTTGGGTAGCATGTTTGTGTATGCGTGTAACTGTTGCTTGTGAGATTGTAACCCGTGCACTAAGGAGATATTGCTTCAGGCAGGAACCATATGGGAAGAAGCATCTTCTTAATTCTTCCTTGTTTCTAGTTGGGTGAGACAGTGAGAAATGGTTTGAGTTGTTGGTGCTGGTTCTCACAGCTGGTGTGAGATTGGCAAATGCTGGAGGCTCGAGGAAGGAACACGTTTAGGAGTTTAATCTCCTTACTCATAGAGGTGTGTTGCTATGAGAACTCAGCATTTATCCTGTGTTTCTGGCTATCTCGTCACTGTTTGAATAATGATGATATGAAAACTCCAAGTATTTTGTTGTTGTTTTCTTCCTCAGGCGGAGAAAAGGATGTTGTAGATACATGGAGGGGGGGATCAAAAGCAAATAAATTCTCCTTGTCCTTGTTGGGCATGCACGATATGCTTATGTTGCTGTGCCTCACGTTGACATTTATATCTTAATTTGGGGAGACATTGCGTCTGATTTGGGATTGCTTGCAAAACAGTTTGAGGACAGAGTGGAATCCGGTGGTAAAATATTAATGGAGCCTGCGCTCCATGAGGCAGTTGCCACTGTGCCAAGGGGAAAAACCTCTGGGCATGCGATGTGTCTGTGCAGGCTGCGTAGAGAGCCTGACAACCTGTGGCTTATGCCGTGTCCCGAACAGCAACTGACCTTTGTTCTTTTGTGGTGAAAATCCAGCTGTAGAAGAAGCGGGGAGCATCGGTGGCAGAGCAGATAGGCAAGGATGTGTCCCGCGCAGCTCCCTGGTTTCGCTGTCACTGTCTTCCCATGTCGATGCAGGATGATTACACAACCCAGATTAATGTGCGGAGATGTCGCTTCTCTAATGGTCTTAACTGCATCTAGCGAGACGGATTTCAGAGACGTGTGTGCAGCGGGCAGTCCTTGAGAGGGATTTCTGGCTCAGCGGCCGAGGAGACGTAGCTCTGGTCGCCTGAGGGGTCCCCCTCGGATGTGACTGGAGAGCACGGAGGCAAAGGTGTTGCAGAGCCGCTGGCAGCAAGGGCTTTTTGGATAAACTTCAGTAGGTGTGTGCTGTTCTCCTTGGCATGTGGAGCTCTGGAGAAACGCCGACAGTGACAAGCTGTTAGGGAGGTTACAGCAAATGTCTCTCCCCGCCTTTTTATTTTTTAGCATGGACGATCTGAGCGAGCAGCACTCGGCATCCCTCTGCCAAGTCCTCCTGCAGACAGAGAAGGAATTAATCTGCAGCGGGTTGCTTTCAGTGGTGGCAGTCTGGAATTAGCTTGCTGTTTCCTGCAAGCCCCAAAGATTAAGACCATCAACTCCCCCCTACAGCCTGCTACTTCCTCTGACCCTGCGAAAGCTTCTCTGGGAATTGGTCAGGATATGCCTGCCTTTTCTCAGGCCAGACAGTGTCAGGAGCAGGAAAGCTGTCCTGATCTAGCGACTCTCGGTGTGAACCGTGGCGTGTGGCTGCTGGTACTGCTGGAGACACGAAGTCTATAAACAGCAGGAGTGTGGTGGCGAGTGCCTTCACCTGATCTGTTCGGGGAAACTGAGCATATAAGTATAATGTTTCCTTATGAAAGGGGGAAAAATAGTAGATTGCATTAAAAATGTAAAATGAAATCCGATAGAAGCATTTCTAAAGTGATGCTTAAAATGTGGCTGGTCCAGCTTCTTTTATGCTGTGTGAAACAGGACTGCCGGTGCTGTGGGTGTGGTTATAGGGTACAGCTGTTGGGCAGCATCTTCATGCCAGATGTGCAAGCATAGGATGTTGCCAGATTCTTTCTGGTTCGGGGGGACACTGGTGATTTAGAGGCATAGTCATGCTAAGCTGAGATACCTGTTTTCTGGAACATGTCAGCATTGCTGGCTGGAAGAAGTGTGACAAACTGTGTTTTAAAGTCTTGAAGGGAGCAGGTGTTGGCCAGACGGCCTTGTGGAGAGGAGCACCGCCAAATAGCAGAATGGCCCGAGCGTCCCACTCGCCTGGAAAAAGTCAACTTTTTTTTGATTTTTCTTGGCCAAATATCTTCTGCTGTTTTATAAAGCAGTCCTGCAGGCAGCTTCCCAAGCAGCATAAAAATTATGCTGGGGTGTCTTCTGGTGCCCACAAACATCTCCAGAACCCTAGGTGCTACTTGGAGCCATTTCCAAGATGTGGTGAAGAAAAAAATCTTGTCAGAGAAGTCTTTTTTTTCCCCCCTCAACCTTCCATTGCTGACAACAGGTATTTTAAGGACGGTCATGAAACCAGAAGGTGTTGGCAGAAGTGTAGGAAGGTGCTCTCAAGATAAGGTAGGATAGAGTTGGGCTGCATCCAGAGGCTGCCAGTGCCTGGATGCTGGTGTGATGGGCCTCAGGGGGGACAGGAAGGGAGACGGGGCTGCAGGGGAGAAATGCCTGCCCTGGAGAGGGGGAATAGCAGAAGTTGAAGGCCAGGCTGTATGGGGGAGGAGGCTGAGTAAGGACAGGGAGAATCAGGGGGAGGGAAGGGAAATAGAGCTGTCGGGAGTCCAGGTAGGAAACCAGCAGATGTATTGCAGGAAGGGAAGGCAAGGAGGGCTAGGAGGAGGAAGAAGAAAAGGGACGCTGAGCTGTAAGGAAGTAGGATGGAGCATACAGACAGATTGCCGTACAGCGACAGACATGCAGAAAGAGTATTGGTCAGCCAGGAGGGCTAAAATGCGTGGGAACACCAACTTGTTTGTGAGAATTGTAAATAGGAAGCTGATTAACCGTGTTGCAGTCTGTACCTCATGTCTGCCTAACCGTGCCTCGGCTAGTTTGGTTAAACCCAAGGAAAAAAACCTATTCGAGATGATGATTAAGTGTAATTTTAAGTCAAGCATCCGTTTAGAATTGCTTAAGCTGTCTCTAAATTTGGGGGAACAGTACTGGAGAGGGGAAGCTGAAGTTAGGGCGAGCATGGCAACGTGGGTGTTTTTGTGGCTAATTTGTCAGACTAGTTTTAGTAAGCTTTTCAGAGCTCACCCGCACGCTGCTGCTGGAAATACTCCCTGAAAAAATTGAGGTCTTTTTTAAAAGGAGGTGACAAAGATCACGTGATGTACAGTGACTGGCTGGTTTCTTGAAGTGAGGAAGCCTTTTTATAACCTTGGATTCAAGTAGTGCTTTTTGCAAAATATCACAGCTATTCTTAGTGGTATTCCCGTGTACGTGTGTGCGTGCTCCGTATCCCATTTATATCTCTAGAAGAAGGAATGAATGCTTTTAAGTCAGACTCTGCAATTCAATGCGAGAAGTTAGGGAAGGATTAGGAATTAGTGAAAGACTAATACTTTATTATCGTCAGAAGGTATTTTTGAAAACAAAGTCATTGCAAAGTGGAGCTTGGATTATTGCTGTGGTTTGGGGGGGCAAGGTTGCTTTCTGAAAAGGGTCTGTGCTTTTGATATCTAAAGATGTTTATTTAAAAAAGCGTATTGTGAGGTTTCTATGGATACAAGTATTGTGAATATTGTACTTGTTAAATTGACGTAAAAACAACAAGGTGTTGTATTTTTGGGGGTTTTGTACTTAACTGTTGAGAAAACTGCTCCCTTAGGCTGACCAGAGGAGACTTGTTCTGAAGTACAATTTTGTGTTTATTTGCATGCCTCATGAGCCATAAATCATGATGGAGTTGAGATTGAAGAGATCAGAGAACATAGCTTTCTCACAATGAATTGTTTTGTATTTACTAGGTCTTGTGGTGTTTGTTTTTTTTTATTTTTAGGTAACTTTACTAGTACAGAAAACAACCAAGGTCACTTTCTTGAAACTCCAGAGGAAAAAGATCTCTCAAATGAGAAATGTTATTTAGAGAGACATTCTATATATGAAAAAGCGGAAGACCAGCCAACAGAAGATATTGGCCAACATCCATGTCCACGTCTGGACAGGAAGCGTAAACACTCTGGTGAGAGAGTGCAAAATGATGGCAGCCAAAATGAAAACTTTGTGGACGAACTGCAGGATGAACTTATATCAAAAGCAAAAAAGAAGAAGAGCTCCAAAGGTAAGACAGCATTTTGCTTTGGTTTCTCTCAAGGAATGTCTTGTGAAAGGAACGTCCCTTTGGCTTAAATGTGTTTCCATTTTTGAACTTGATAGTTACTAATGTGAGCACTGTCATTTCACTTAAAATTATATATATGTATATATATGTATGTATATATATGTGTATATATATATATGTATATATAAAAAACTTGGTATATAAGGGTAAAGCACTAGTCGTTGGACACTGTAGCCACAGCAGTGCAAGTTACTGTAGTGCATGTAACCCTTAATGAGCGAACCTTTAAAATGCATAGTGTGGTGGTAAAGCTGAGACTATATGCCCCGAAAGTGAAATGTAGCTTTTGTTTTAAGTTGAGGGGGCTTTTTGATTAATTTTTAGTTATTTTTCCATTAGATGACTGGCCTGAGAGGGAAATGACAAACAATTCCTCTAACCACTTAGAAGAGCCCAATTGTAATGAGGTGACCAACCTGAAGGTGTGCATTGAATTAACAGGGCTCCATCCCAAAAAGCAGCGTCACCTGCAGCATCTTAGGGAACTATGGGAGCAGCAGGTGTCACCAGAGAGATCCCCGTCCGGCAAGTTGGGCCGGCAAAGCAGGAAAGATTTAGCTGAGGCTGTTCAGCCAGAGGCCACTGCAAAGGTCAAAGACTTCACAGAAGAAAGGCACACCAAGAAAAGGTCAGAGGCCAAAAGCAATAGAAGTTGGTCTGAAGAGTCCCTCAAAACAAGTGACAATGAACAAGGTATGCAGAGACTACTAGGGAAACCAGCTGGCTTTAGCATTTACAGTGACGCATGCTGCCACCGATGTTAAGGAACTGTCGAGAGCATTTTTTTTTTCAATTATATATATATATTTCTGTAGATGTCCATTTGTATAAGGACTGACACCTGCTCTTTAAGAATTGCACCGTAGCTGATATTTGGCAGACAAGAAAATGTGTTTGTGTATGTGTGTGTAACTATGTGTTTGTGCGTGTGTGTGTGTGTGTGTGTGTGTGTGTGTGTGTTTTGGCTTTAAATACTCTTTCATAGATAACGTGAAGATGAAGTTAATGTCTCTAGAGGAGAGCTGGGGGGTGGGGTGTACAACGCAGGCATGCTTCTGGGTGAGGGAGGGAGCAAACAGGCTGCTAGTTGGTGTAAGAGTGTTTAACCACATATAGGGTTTGAGGGACTGTGACCCTCTGAAACAGCATCAGCACAGCTAGCAGCTCTTGATCTTGGGAACCCAACGCCTCCAGCACCCTCAGCACTGCTGGGTTTCCCTGCCTTTCCCAGGGCATATGCTCAAGAGCAAAGCTCCTCCTCCTCCCGAAAAGGATGCCTTGCTGGTTCGTCCTGAGCATGTCCTGTAAACCCCTGTGGCCCCACTCCCCAGCCCCTTGGCAGAGATCTTCCCAGTGGCTCTGTCCTAAGGGGTTGTTTCCTCAAAGCACATCAGCTTTTCTTGACCTGTTTCTGGCTGCTTCTTTCCCCCTCACTCCTCTTCCTCCTTTTCCCCATCCTCTTCACCCTTTTCTGGTTATTTCCTATCCTGGAGGGAGAGCCCATGGAGGCAATCTGCCAGATTTTCCTTGGGATAGACAGATCACTCTCCTGTCCCTGCTGTCCTCAGCCCCCAGGCATGTTGTCTGCTCTGCTGCTTTTCCCCTTCCCTATGATGTTTGCTGCCGTAGCTTGGTTGGAGGACCGGTGGGGAAGGGCAGCACGCAGCCCACGTGGCCGATCCCGTCCCCCTCATGTGTCCCCTGCACCTCGTCGTGAGTCCCTGTCTCCTGGGCGCAGCAGAGAGCCCTTATCTCCTCTTTCGGCTTTTCAGGTAGAAGGTTGCAAATACTTTTGTTTTATTCCTTGGTTTCCTCTTACCCTTCCAAGTCCTCTGCCTGCTTTTGAGGAAAGTCTCTTTCTTGGAGGGGAAGCTCTGAGTTGGGACGTTTGGGCTCTTTCCTCCTTCACAGACCTGGGAGCTTCATCAAGCTGGTAGACATTCACCCTCCAGCTGGCCTGACTTGTAGTTTATCTGAGATCCCTTCAAAAGAGAGAAGCATGAGGAGAGTGGATCCTCTTGTCCCATGTTGTGGAAAGGACCATGTCCAGGCCATCCTGCACCAGTGACAGTTTTCCTGGGTAGCATCACCAAAATGGTCACAGGCAAAAGTATCGGCTTCCGTTCTGTCCTAAAGCTCCTCACCCATCTTTCCCCTCAGTAGGATTATTTGAGGGCAGAAAACCCCAAACTTTGATGCTTATTGATGGGGAATGTTCTCCAAAAGGATTCGTGGAGCAGGAGATCAAAACTTAGTTTAAAAGGAGCTTTGACTCTTACTCGCTTGCTTTATGTGCTGCCTTGGCGAGCATGGTGTTGGCTCAAACATCCCTGCCCATCACCTGCTCTGCTTTGTACTTTCAGAAAGAGATACCTTGTAGAGATTAAACGAGGGTCACTAACAAGAAGCTGCATTGTGTAAGGATTCTCTAGCTTTCCCTTGCAGTGCTTCCTGTGGCAGTGACAGGCTTCTCTAACGCATGACCTCGGGAAAGAAGAATAGGTGTCTTCTGATTTAGGCACAGTTTCTGAAGGCATTCAGATTCAGTTGCCCCATGGTTATGAAAAACATCTTGGTTTTGGAAGATGCTATAAAACCATAAACCTGACTAAATTATGCCTCATCGTTCATTGTGCAGAGGCACTGGAGATTGTTCAGATCACTTTGCTAATGCTCCTCCAGCCCTGCTGAAGTGTAAAACTTTGAATCTCCTTTTTCGTAGTTCACTAGGACAAGGACATTTTTCCCCACTGTGCAACAGAACGTTCTCTGCATGACAGTCACATGGGGGTGGAGACTTCCAGCTTGTCTTTCTTGCCTGGGATTAATCCTCAAACTTTTCTTAAACAAGCAGATACTGTGAATATGAGAATATACCCTGTCGCTTGCAGCTTTTTTTTTTTTTACTCTGGGGCTGGGAACAGCTGTTCCCAGTGCCCAAGCACTACCTGTGAATGTGGCAGTCGCTGTTGTGGAGTAGGCTGGTTGTATCCCAAGAATCAGGCTGTAACAGGGCATTGACATCTGCCCCTATGCCTGTGAAGCCTTAGGCTAACAGCAGGGTGATTTGCCACCTGTGCCTGCAAATCTCCAGGAAGATGGAGGGTGCTGACCTCTGGGCTTGTTGCTCTAGTCTTGCTCAACCCGGGATTTTAGTCTGGGAGGAGTCATGTGTTACACTGCAAGCTGCCACTGGGCTGTCACCCCTCTGTCCCCTGGTCAGTGCCTGCTGGCTGGGTGACCAAGCGGTGACTGCTGGAAATGTTCCCCTGGTGACTCCTTGGCTGTCGCCTCCTTGCAGCCTCACTTGTGGGTCAGAACCACGAGAGCTTGCCTGAAATAATTTCAAGGCCCTCCCTGCCTCATCCTACTCACGAGGTGATGTTGCCCGTGCTGGCTTTCTGGGGTGCAGCACGTTGTGAGCGTGGGGATGCCTGCAACCTCAAGGCATTGTGCCACTCATGTGGACCCGTGGATAAGGTGGGAGCCACAGTTTCTGCTGGGGCCCCAGCTGAGCAATAACCTCCTGGCGCTGCTGGCGGTGCGGTAGCCAGCTCTTCTGACAGTCCCGCAGGGAGCCGCAGCCGCTCACCCGGCGTGAGGAGAAAACCCGGGCAGCTGGGAAACAGAAGCCCCAGGGAGAGGAGCTGGGAGGATCTCTCTCACCCACTGGGAAAGCCACTGCCTGCCCCTCGGAGCCACCTCGGGTTGCAGGCAGCGTGGCGGCCGCTGGCTTGGCAGGCAGGAGGAGGCAGCTGCCAGGGTGGGAGCTGAACAAGCGAGCATTCAGGTGACGCCGCAGCAGCTGCTCTTCCGTGTGGACCTCTCTGCAGCTCACTCTGCGGGAAGGGAGGCAAGTCCTGCTCTGAGTCAGACTCACCACAACCCACATCAGTTGGAGGCCTGGGTTTTTTTGGGATTTTGGTTTGGTTTTGTTTTTTTCCATGGATATTTGGGGATATTCCTGCTCACTCTTGTTTTTCTTCTCCCTTCATGTATGTAGTGGTCAGAAAGATGGGGTGGGATTCCAGGATTAATCGCTTGCCTTTTTTCTGCCCATGTTGTCTTGCATTTCCCAGGCTGATGCTTGGCTTCTTCTGGATAGCGCTGGCCTCTTGCAACATTATTGATCCCGAAGCTCCTGGACGTAGTGTTGCTACTTTCGATCTCTTGGTTGCAGTGGATGTTTAGCCTGGTGCCTGTTGTCACCACTGTGGAGGTCAAAGTGGAGCACAGAGTTTACGTGGAGCTTGCAGGCTGGAGTACACAATTTTTGTGGTGATTAAATTTCTGCTTTTATTGCTTCGGCATTCCTGTGTGGGAGAGGCTACAGTTCTTTGAGATAGACTTCTCTTCCCATGTTTTTTTCCTCCATCCGTTTGGTATTTCTGTCCTTCTTTAGACCTGTGAATTTTTTTCTTTCTATTCTAGTTTTTCTACATGCAGCAGTTTCTTAGTTCCCTTTGCACACACCAGACCTCATCGCTGCTGCTTTCCACCTTCACCATTTTTTTAGTAAGTGATTAAGTAGATAACGATGATACTTCTGTATTGGAATTGGGCTTTTCACATGCTACTCCAATTAGGTTAGTTGGAAACAGGAGAATTAAACAGTCCTTACTTCATGCTGTCTGCAGAGTTCGAAAGACAGCCTTGCATCCATAGGCTCAGCCTACGACTAGGCGCCTTCCTTCAGGATTGCAAAGCCTAAAAAACTTGCTGGATTTTTGCTGAACAATCTGCACATCATGTGTCCCGTAAATTCCCTGACATCTGCTTGGCAAGCCGTGGTATGCATCTTTTTCTACAAAGTGGCTCGAAAGAACCGAGGGATTTCTGTTTTCATCTTTAATCTAGAAAGCCTTCTGCAAGTTGCTTTCACAGATCTATTTAAAGGGAGACAAAAGTGTGAAGCTGCCCACCAAGAGGATTCTAGATTTTATTTTCTTTTTTACTGACTGGCTCTGGATTGAGTCTCTTTAAATAAAGGTCTCTTCTCTGAGCAGCTGCCTTATTTGCTCCTGCCATCTCTTCTGTTCTGAAAGTAGCATCACTTCAGAGACTTCTCGGAGCAAAGGAGTCTCTTTCAAGTGCTCAGGGTTTTTTCCGCACCTTCTCTCAGTGGTGTGGTATTGTTTGGCTGAAGTGTCCCTTCCTTTCCAGCAACCTTTAATTTTTCTGCAGAGGAGTTGGTTCTGAGGTCACCTCAATTCTCTTCCCAAGGGAAATTCAGACTATAAAAAGTCAACTTTCCTGTCCTTGTTTTGTTGTAAACCTGCTTGCACTCTGGGGGAAAAAAAAAAAAGTAACCATGCTTTTTGCATGTGGCCCAGATTGTGGGATCCAGCTTGTTAGAGCTAACCCCTGGAGAAAACCCAGCCCTACCAGTATCCTGCCACGGGCGGCAGAGCACTGGCCTCAGTTCCCCGATGTCTCAGGGCTTTCTGGTCTCACAGAAAGACTCACGTCTGGACAGAGTCCTCAGAAGAACACAGCCCATTGCTTTTCCTGTAGAATCCTCGTGCTTTTTGATAGAGAGTTTGCACAGGGCTTCTGTAGGGACAGCTCCTTAAGTAGCCTTTCTTCTCTTGTTTTGTTTTTTACGTAAAAATGCTGCCAAGGAGATGTTCCCCATCTTACTGCCATCTTGGGGCTAAGCTCAACATTCCCCCCCCTGCCCCGTGCTGTCCCATTAAGACTTCATCCATGCTCCCGCCTCTCTTGCTTTCCCCTCCTCCCCCGCCATCGCTGTATCTGCCCTGCGACCACACCTAGCCAAGGGCGGACAAGCCCGGCCAGGCCCAGGCTGCCGGAGGAGTTGGTTCCCCTTCAGATAAAGCTGTTCCAGGTAAGGAGGCGAGTTTTTCCCCCAGCGAGGCGGTGCCATGGCAGCTTTCCGCTCTGCCTGCGGCGGCTGGGCTGCAGCAGCACCGAGCTGGCACGGCATGGCACAGCACCCTATACGGCCTTCGTGGTGCCCCGGCACCCGGAGTGGGGCAGTTTATTTAGCAGATTTTTATCAGAGCATTACGACTGTTAACGTAACGTTAACTGGCAAGATGCTATTTACAATTTGAATGTGGAACACTTAAAATATTAATGATTTGAAAATGTAATTGGTAGATCTCTTAAACAGTTGAGGAGCTTGTGTTAAGTGCTAGCAATGTGTTTTCCATGGGCAATGTGTAATGCCTTTCCTTCCCATTTAGGCTTGCCCGTATTCCCAGTGTCTCCGCACATGAAGAGCCTTTCATCCACCAATGCAAACAGCAAAAGGCAGGCTCAGCCAAGCTGTACTCCAGCCTCGAGGTTGGCTGCCAAACAGCAGAAAATTAAAGAAAGCCGGAAGACAGATGGGCTGTACACAGACGAAGAGGAGGATTTCCAACATGCATCTCTGCTGCAGAAATACAGCGAGTGTGAGAAGCCATCAGGGAAACGTCAGTGTAAAACAAAACACTTGGCACTGCAGGAGAGGAGAAGGAGGTCATCTCTGACAGGGGATGACACCACAGATATCGAAAATGCTGAAGATAAGGTATCTTTATTTAGACTTAATTGTCCACCAGCCTCTCAGAAGGCAGAGCCAGCCTGCTTAAAACTAATGCGCTGTCATGCATGCAGGGTAGCGGGTATTGCATTCACATTTGTCTGTGGATGCTTTGCACATTTTGTACTTGCTTTTCTTAACCCGAGTTAAAGGCACTGTTGCAGGGGGTCAGGCATCTTGCATTTAAAAGCTGTAGCAGGTCTTTCTCAAAAAATTAAATACAAGTAGAAGAGTGTAATTTTTGCTGGCAACATATAATCCCATTGCTGTATTGTGAAAACGGGGATTAAAAAAAACCCCACAATAATGGTTTTGACAGGTCACGGTAACGAGGAGAGTCAGGAAGCGACCAGAGCCTACTTCAGACTGTGACTCCTCGCCAGCCAAGTCATACGAGCAGAAGCTGTATGATCGCCTGCAGCAGACTCCCTCATTACTACCCGTCTCACAGCCCTCGCAGCTGCCGATCGCAAGCCCCCCTCAGGAGACCACCCCGAGCCGGCCCATGCCACCCGAAGCGCGGAGGCTTATTGTCAATAAGAATGCGGGGGAAACGCTGCTGCAGCGGGCGGCACGCCTTGGTTACGAGGTAAGGGTCCCTCAGCGCCCTGCGGGATGATGGATTTTTTTGTTTCGAAAGTTAAAACCCTCTCTCCAGGTTTATAGATTAAAATTTTGCGAAGCAGCAGCTTTGTGAGTTTGGTTGTTGAAATTTGCAGGCCCCTTCCTCCTCCCCTGCTGCATTCCCTTCCCCAGTGAGCAGGGTCTGGGGGCAGGTCTCTGTGGGAATGAGTCCCCACTGCTGCGGGGTCAGCTGGTGGGGATGCAGGGGACGAAGCATCCCACGTGAACGAGCAAAGGGTAAAGTTTTATCGGTAACCCTTGCTTCCGTTTAAGCATAAACCATCTGCAAACAGAATTAATGTCTTTTTTTTTTTTTAAAGTCTTTATGGTGATCTTTAGTGAGCTGTACGATTTTTGCTTTTGTTATTTGTGAAGAGCCTGTAGTTTAGGAAGAGGGTTTTATTTTTGTTCTTTTCTCCAAGGAATATCTGGTATGTGACACAGGATGTAACGCTTGGAGTGTCCTCTTGCATGATCAGATGCATCGTAGGAACACTCTGCATGCTTTATGCTTGGAGTCTGGAGCTGCTCAGCGTAGCTGGAACAATGTTGTCTAATGAAACGGCCCCCCTGTTGCTACAAAAATCAGAAACCAATGAATCTCCTAGCTCTGGTGTTTTGAAGCACGCTTTTATTGGGGAAATATGGGCATGTAGGTATGAGCATCGTTGTTGCTCAACTTCAGATCTTGCGACGAGGTGTTTCATTGCAGAGAGAGATTGCTGCCTTTGTCATGGCTGCAGGGTTTGCCTTGGTGGTGAGAGGACTGCTTGGACCTCAGAGCTGGGCTTGAGGCTCGTCCTGGAAGGTGGCATCAGCCCGGGCCCAGGTGGGGTCTACCCAGCCTCAGGAGTTTCTTGAAGCGCTGAAGAGGCCTTTCCGTAACTGGAGAGCTTTGTGTGGAGAGAGGCCTTCTCCAGCTCTGGAAGGCAGCAGGGTTTCTTGGAAAGGTTTTGTTTACCCTAGACAAAGGCTTCTTATAACCCAGAGCACTTCAGCTCTAGCTAGGAGGAGAAGTGGTTGTTACAACGTTGCTATGGTGATCTCCATAATTTAAATGATTTAATTTCTTACGGACCTAAAATTTCCTATGGATCCAAAATTAAAATGTGTTGTAGTGTGTGCTCCAAGCTATTGGTGTGTATTTTCTTCCTTCGTGGTGTCTGTTGGGGTGAGTACACTTAGGTGCTTTGCTTTCTGTTCCTGGTGCGCTCCACTGAGCACAACTCAATGGGAGCAGCTCTGAAACTCAGTGATGGGCTGAGGTCTTGCTTAAGCAGGGCCAAGGGATCTCTGCTTTGTCGATAGCGGGAACTCTCTGCAGCATTGGCCATTAGTGGCTGGTTGCAGAAAACAGGTGATGTCTGGGCTCACCAGGGTGGAGGTCCTGGGTCCCTGAGGTAACCATGTGTACTCACCATGCCTTACCATCATCAGCTGATTGGGGATTTTGATCTTCTGACTTGCATTCACCCAAAAGTTAAAGTGACCACCACATTTTTAATAGGCTTAAATATCATGATTGTTTGACTTGATTGTTCATCCAGCATTGACAGTGCAACAGTGGGTCCTGTTGTTGGGGGAGTGCAGGGCAGAGGGGAGAGCCTGGTCCGTGTGCCCAAGCTGCTGCCGGGGTCTGGCATTGTCTGTGTCTTTCAAGGCTCAGAGCGGTGGGTGGCTGTGCACCCTGTCAGGGCTCATTTGGCCTGTGGTGAGCTGTGATAGTGTGGTCAGCCATGGAAGCTCTGTAGCTGTGATGTTTTTCTTGCTAGTGACCAGACTACTGCAGTTAATAGAAAGCTGAATTTCCTCTGTCTCCAGAAAAATTAGAATGATCAAGTAGTTACAAATTCCTCTATTTTAAAGAAAAAAAAAAGTCTCTGGGTCAAGGTAATTTGCTGGTCTGTGACCTGTGGCAGCTGCACATGTCTGTTTTCTGCTGTCCCCTTTAGCGGGGCAGCAACCTTTGGTGGCTGCAGCATGATGGCTGGGGGCTGATGCTGAAGCAGGAGTGCTGGGTGCTCATGGGTACATGGGGGCTTCTCACGGCTGCTGCATGGCAGCAGGCAGCCCTGCGGCCCCTTGCCAGTTTGGTGGCAGGGGAGGTGGACGAGTTTGCATCACCAGGGCCACAGCCTGCAAAGGGACGCTGAGTGCTGATGCAGGACTTGGAGCTGGAGGTGGCTGGCAGTGCGGGGCAGCAGTGAGCCCTGAGGGCAGCAGGAATGTTGCATGGGGCAGAGCCGCACTGACAGCTCTGCCCTGAGACCGGATAAGCTCGTGCCTGCTCTTGGCAGCCTGCCTCCCTTTGCAGCAGGGGTGCCCTGCGGCCGTGCAGAGATCCTACCCCAAACCCAGAGGCAGCGCTGGCACCTTTGGCATGCAAAGGTGCTGGCAAAGCTGTATGTATCGCTCCTGGACCCATGGGGAGCCCAAATGCTGCTAGCTCACATGCCTCTGCCCCACTCTCAATCACATGGAACGGATGTGCCGCATATAGTTGCAGGAAGGACACAAGCAGTTATGATTTTGCGTGTAAAAGCTGACACGAGGGTGAAGTGTCGAAGGACAAATGTGGCTTGTGTCTGGT
Organism: Strix aluco; assembly: GCF_031877795.1. Classification (NCBI taxonomy): domain Eukaryota; kingdom Metazoa; phylum Chordata; class Aves; order Strigiformes; family Strigidae; genus Strix; species Strix aluco. Next base: position 42,817,109 of record NC_133932.1, read on the forward strand.
CAGATAAATTGCAGGGCTGCAGCCAACAAGGCTACTTTAAGACAGTGCGGCAAACAGTCTTCGGCTCTGGAAATCCATATGGTCTGAGGAAAACCCTGCCGAAGCTGGTGGAAAGCTTTGCCTTTTTTCGCTAGGCTTGTGCGCCAGGCCTTGCTTCATCAGGGTATTAGCAACCCATCCCAGTGTATGGGCACTCTGAAATCCATTCTGTTTTCCCCATTTGAAACAAATGACTTGAGATAATAGTAGTCTTAAAACTGTAATTTACTTTTTGTGAAGGGGGAATTATAGGGAGCGTAAAGTCTTTTTGGGAAAAAAATTACAAAAGGCTTGCGTAATGAATTTGATGGGAGAGGAAACACTGGCTGTCTTTGTGCTGTTTGTTGCTTTTTGGTGTGTGTCTGGACTTGGAAAGTTCTCTGGTGAATTTGGAATTAAATCCTGCCTGGAAAGGCAGTGAAAGTAGAGGAATGTGTGGTGTGTGATAGGGGTAGGGGAAAGATGGTGTTTCCAGGGGGTTTAAACACTCATGAAGACAAGGCTTCTCCAGGCAGGGGGAGTAGGTTTACCCTGGGGATGCCTCGCACGAGGGTCTGGTCCTGGGTGGCACTGCTGCAGGATCAGGAGCTCTCAAGCATCATCCTGCCCTTTTACAGGAGCTCCTGAGAATCATCCTGCCTTTGCACAGATCCCCTTGGGCTCCCTCACCCTGCCTGAGAACAAGCATCACTTCTGGGGTCTGGCACGGCGCTGCAGGAAAGCCTTACGGTTCAGTTTATAATGCCTCACCCAAGGCCAAGGGCCTTGTCCAAGGGTGGAGGGGACTAGTGCTTCTCGGTGGCAGCATGTGTGCCCAGGGCGTGGAGGATGCTCAGGGGGATGCTGACCCCTTCCCTTGGAAAAGGGGCAGAAGCTGCTGTAGAGCACAGGTGGGAGAGACTAAAGCGAAGGGCACCTCTTTGTAGATGAGGATGGAGCATGCATATTTGCATGCGCCTTTTAACGTTGCTGTTTGCAATTTGGCTAACAAACTGCAGGCAGCTGAAGCGACAGTAGCACATATCTTGGCTGTGATGTGCTAGCTTGACTCTTTGGATTCACTGCGAGTGATTTTCACATTGCTGGTTTAAACAGAGCACCTGAACAGGCATTAAATTGCCCCGTGGCACTTTCACAGCCTTTCTCTAACATTAGCAAGAGATGCTTATGAAACTGAAAGTGTGTTTGTGGCACCACATGTTCCTATATTCGGCAGTGATGGCTAATTTTTTTGTAAATTGAATAAATCATGTTAAAAAAAGTTAATGAGGCATTTAATTAATTAACAATGTAGAGTTTTATGGTCTTTATGGTTACATTTTGTGGTTAATGACATTCTTCTTATAGCCTCTTAACACAGAATTGCCCGACAAAATTAGCCTTTTTGTCCAGTAGTAGGTATTCCGCTGTAGGACGAGCCTTTCCTTTCTACAAAAATAGATGAAAGGTCTTTTATTTTGAGTTGCACAATCTATTTAAATGGTAACTGCATGCTAAAAGTGGAGCTGAATACAGCAGCCGCTTCTGCTACCTATATCCATCTGCTAATTTGCCTGGCAGGGTGGTCTGGTTTTGAAGGAAAATTCATACCTCTGGGGTATAATTTTGCACAGGCCTTTCTTACGGGCTTGAGCGAGTTGCAGGGTAAAGAGCATCTGTTCTGGAACGATTTTTGGCCTTTGGGCTGATTAGCAGAAACATTAAGAGCCCCTGTTCAGTGAGAGGTGGGACTGTGGGGATCCCGGGTTAAACCGGTGGGTGCATCGGGTGTAGGCGGCGGACTGCTCTGTCCCGGTGGCAGGTGAGGAGGGGGATGCTCTGGCACCTGGGACGGGCAGCTGATTAGCTCCCCGCTTTAGCCTGGTTAGTGAGGGCCTGCTAAAAGAGCAGCTTCATGCTGTATCCTGGATACCAGCTCTCGGGTCAGGTATACCCAGAGCACAGATTATTGCGGGCTTTCTGGTAGATTTTGAAACGGGAACAATAAATGAATTGCACCTGGCAGTTGTTTTATTCTCTTGTTTTGGCAAAGCAAACACCCCCCCCTCCCCTCCACACCGTATCTGGTTTTGCAAGGATGTCATTCAGCCTTCGAGAGGAGCAAATGCAAAATTAATGGCTTGCCACTAACCTGGGAACGCGGGGGCTATTTTATACATACAGCATCACTTAGAAATGTGTTTGTTTTTTTCCTTTTGCATCTGACACAAATCGAGGAAGACTCTCACCATCCTAAATTTTTGGTTGAGTGATGGAGCAGTCATTGTTTCAAGGCCGCATGACAGCGTAGAGCTGAGTCTGGCCTAGGCTTTCAACCGTGGTATATCTGACTGTAAGATGAATTGTGTTAAATTCACATGGCTTCCCACGGCGCGGGGCTCGTTATTGGAACCTGGCGCCTGGCTTTAGTTCTGCATGCAGAAAACCAGGGTGGGTGAAAATGGGATTTCCCTGATCTTGATAGAGCCGGGCTTTTTTTTGTTTGCCAATAGCAAACCGTCCTTTGTGTGTCTTAAATGTGTTTTGTTTCAGGTCATGCGCTTTTTTCTTTTTAAAATCAAACTGACGTCGGCTGTGCTGCTGTTGTGCTTGCAGAATTTTCTGCTAAAAAATGCAGATGTAAGAGTAAAAACCTTCCCGCTAGCTTTACGCGTGGAAGTTTTGAGAAGTGGAAAGCTATGAGTTTTGTCTGTGGAATTTGCATGTTCCCCCTCTGCGATGATTCTTGATGTTAGGGGCTGCAGGAAGGTCCCTGTGGGGCGCAGAGCTCTTGGTGCTGCCTCGCGTAAGCTAGTCTGCTCGTGGGAAGTCATGGTCTCTGCTATGTCTCCTGAAGAAATGGGACTTTCAGCAGCTCCCCCTTTTCTTTTCCTTTTGACTGACCTGTCTCAAAGAGAGTAACATAGGCATATCACAGGGATTTTGTGGTTTTGCCTTTTTCTGCCCCCACCTTTTCCTTCAAGAAGAGAAATCTGCGCATCTCCGCAGCCAGAAATAACTCGATGTATCTGTTTTTCCTCCTATTTCCAGGAAGTGGTTCTGTATTGTTTGGAAAACAAGGTGTGTGATGTGAATCATCGTGACAACGCGGGTTACTGTGCCCTGCATGAGGCCTGTGCCAGAGGCTGGCTGAGCATCGTGCGGCATCTCCTCGAGTACGGGGCTGACGTCAACTGCAGCGCTCAGGATGGAACGAGGTGAGCAGCACCCCCGGCCCAACATCGGGTGGTCGCTGCCACCAGGCAGCGGTTTCTTTGTGGCCACGATGGTGGGAGGAAGCGGCCCTTCCCTCTGTCTTTATGCCTCTCCTTTATCCTCCCCTTGTCCCCCAAAGCAGGTAACGCTGCCAAGGTCCTCTTGCACGGTGTCCTCCTTATTGCTGATCCTTGGGCAGGAGCGTGCAGGACTCGGTGACCTCTTCCGCTCTCTGGTTAACAACGTGGTGGGGGCACATTTTTGTTGTGACTCGAGTTCAGTGTAATTTTTTTCTCTTCTGGGAATTTTAAGAAGTTGTGCCTTATGTTTTTTTAAAGAGCTTGTGAAATTGCCAGCTGCAGGGCAGGAAGAGCTGATACTTGAGCTGCAGCCCTGCTCATATGCGCTTTGAGTTGTGCCGAAAGAGCGGGCTTTGCCTTGTTAGCAGGGTTACTTTTAAAAGCACTTAAGGCTTTTGCAACAATTGGGTGTGCGAGTTCTATATATGCTGTATAAAAATGTTGTTTTGCTGAACTGTTAAACTATCTGCTCATTTGATAGTTTGGATTTTTTTTTTTTTATCCCGAATTAGCCTTTTTTAGTTTCCTTCACAGAATAGTGGGGGTACTTAGTCCCTGTGCTCTCAGAATAGATAGTGAGCTTTTCTGTTTTGTTTTGTGGAGATAGAAATGATGCTCAGCACCTTTGTTAAGCTTCTTGTGCATCTCCTAAAGTACCTCTTTGACCACCGCTGCGGGGCTGACCTTTGGGGTAACTTGTCCTCAGCATATGCAGAACATTATCCAGTCTATGCATTTTGGGGATGGGTCACTTTGTGTTCTGCGAAGGTGTTCCCCCCCCCCCCCCCCCCCCCCCCCCCCCCCCCCGCTTGTTATCTTAAATGGTTTATCGAATTCACTATCACCATCCAAATAGCCTGGGAGGTAAAATTAGCATAACTAAGAGTCTGCCTCTTTTGTTTTTAAGCTCTTTATTTATTAACTTGGGAAGGGAAGAGTCAGGAAAACAAAAGTCCCAAGAGGGCCGGTTAGGATGGTCCATTAGTTGTTCATGATAGTCGGACGTTACCGGCCCATCACAGCTCAAAGGAATCGTTTCTGGAGAAACATTAAAACTTTGGCTGGGTTGTCAGATTCCTTCTCCATCTCCCACTTCTTTGTAAGAAGTCTCAGCTTTCTGGGCTGATGAACAGCCCCGCATTTTCTGCTGTCTCCAGCTTTAATATGTGATCTGTGCAACACTGGCGAGTTGCCGTAGAAAGAATCCTAAATTATTTTTGTCTCACTTGATGGAATAACCTATATAGAAAATTAACCCCAGGAAGTTTCTGACCAGTCTTAATCACCCACCAGTTCAGAGTCCACCTTTGATTTCGATTCACAGATGGAGCGGATTTTCAAGAAAGAAACTTGGCTTGTGTACACTGAAAAGTTGTTTTGGGGAAAATGCATTTTAGAAATGAACATGATAATGATCTGATCATAGACGGTAATGTCAGAACTCGGCTTGCGGTTCCCTTTCTTTTCTGATGGCAGACTTATTTTTTGTTTGAAAAGCTGCCCAACGGGCAGCATGAATCCAAAACACATCTAACATACAGATGAAAGATGGTGTAGCTGCCCGAAGTTGGGCAGGACGGAGAGCAGATGCTTCTGTAAGGAACTTCTGATGGGTGTTTACTCACTGCCTTTTGGTAGGGCCAGACTTCTGTGTCTCTGTAATCATGACATTCATAAGACAAATCCCGTTTCTCTCTTGAAGTCTCAATAAATTTTTTTCCTTTAACTCTTAGGAGGAAAGAAGTGTCAGTCTTCCTCAACTGTGAATGCTTTTTAAATTCGAATTCCTGAACACTTCACCCCTTGGAAAGATACTAAAACCTTGAAATGAAAAAACCCCAAACAAATCCACCATCAAAGACTTCTCCCCCTTCCCTGCTTTTTTAATTATACTGAATATGCCTTATTGTCCCTGCCACCACCTCAGAAGCCCAGTAGCCAAAGATATTTTTGGTTGTGCTGGAAGCTCTCAAGTCTCCAGACAGTAACAGTGGATGTGTTTAGTTCTGTTCAGCCAGTTAGCATAAATCTGCATAGAGGAGTGATGTAACTGCATGAGCTGTGATGTAACTGCGTACACGGTGTTTGTTAGTGTGGCAGCCTGGGGTTTCTTTCACTTGGATCCCAGCTACCTGAAGCTTCGGTCTAAGGTAGTTGCTGCCTACTGTCTCTGTGGTCAACTTTTTGGAGAACACTCTGAAAAGTTGTGACAGTGAGAATATGGCTTCAGGCTGAACAAAATGTCCATATGAATGTGAAGGATGTAGGAAAGTTCTGCAGAGTCCATGCATCTTTCCTTTCAGTCCTGTCTGAAGTGCTGCAGGTGCTCCAATCAATGTGGTGGTTTTGTATGTGTGTGTTTAAAGTTTTGAAAGTGAAGCAAAGACCTGATCCTCATGCTTATGTGTTGCCTTTTATGTACCTATGAAGCCAGTCTGTCATGAGTTCAGCAGATAAGGTAGGCTCTCAGCCTCTGGTTCCTGATACTATCAGAAATCTTGGTGAAGCCAAAAACAAAGTGCCAGACTGCAGTGGCAGGGAAGGAGGGGAGGGCATTTGTGGGGGTGTAGGTATGGTGTAGTCCTTCCCTTCACCCTCAGCTCAGCACTGGGGCCCTGCTTGCACACCTTCCGCTGCCTGTAGTGCACGATGTCCCTCTGTCTGACCTATTCACAGCACATCTTGGCCGGGCAATAGGGCTGTCTTCTATCTTTTTCACCTTAAACTCCATGCTGATCGCGGGTCTCCAAATGCAGCGCCTGCAGACCCTGAATACACAAGCACTCTGCTGCTGAATTAGTGGCTAATCAAAGATTATTGTAGAACCAGGCCAGATCTTTAAGACCTGTCTCAGAGGTGCCACAGTCACTAAGGGCTCTTAATCGTCTTACCCATAAATAATAATAGACCGTGCTTAAGAGGTGAAGCGCTTTCCTTCCCTGACAGGACCCGGGTAAGTGCAGTAGCTCAACAAGGGGCATTCAAGGACCAGTGCCTGACATTAGCAAGGATGGTTGCCGGTGTATTTGGTCTTATCAACTTGTTCTTCCTCTTCCCTCCGCAGCATGCCCTAGCTGAACCTGCACTGCTTTAAAAACGAAGATGCATGCCTAAAATACAGGCATCTCCTGCCTGTTTGCGAGGCCTCTCCGTTGCTTCAGAGTTTGCTCTCTAGATTTGCTCTCCACAGCCAGTTTTGCTTTATCCTCCTCTCTGGCGGCTGATGAGCTCAGCCTTTTTTATTTTTTCCCTGGGAGGCCCATGCCAAGATGGCTCTCTTCCTGTGTCCTTTCAGCTGGTCTTGGCAGAGCCATACCCTCCAGCAGCTAATTGCGTTAAAGAAGAGGCAGCCGGTGTAGCTGCCCTCCTGCAACTTGGTGCCTTGCCTCTTCCGTGGGGCAGTGTTGCATAATAGAGTAGATGGAAGTAAAAATAAAACACCAAGATATGGTATTCCTCGGCAAGTTACGAGACCTCTTATTGCAGCGAGGAAAATTCTGATGGTGCCTGAAAGGCTGAGAGCAAACCCTGACTGGTCTAAGTAGTTTATAATTTTGGTGGTGGAATGATAAACCCCCAGTGAAATGTTTTCCTACTCCAGTAGCGGTAAAAATAGTAGGAAGAATGCGACAGTACACAAGAGAGGGTTGAGATGTGTGTCTCCTGTAGGATATTGCAGCTCTCGAATGTCCCCAGATCCTTCTGGGGCCTTTCGAAGGGTTTGTTTTAGAAACAAGCTGTACTACCATTAACTGTACCATTAGGGACAGAGAATGTTTATTTCCACGATGCTCAGGGCGGAAAAGATTATATGGGCAAAGCAGCCCAGTAGAGGACTCCCAGGGATCCTTTTTTTTCACATCTGAAAAAGTTGCTGACTCCAGTAGCCACTTTTGCATCCTACATAGAGGATGGTTAAACTCTGCCAAGACTGAAAAATACTCCCTCCTCTGCCAGCCCTGGTGGGAGAAGCAAACAAGTAGCTGTGCCTTTGCATGGTCCCGCTCGTGAGCTCGTGAGCTTGCCAAGAAGTTGTGCTAGCCAGTAAAAGAGTCTGTCAGCACTCTGTTATTGCCTTTTTTCCCCTGCCTTATCTATGGGGAATCTCCTTCCCCCCCCTCCCCTCCCTGCCAGTGTTTTCTTTCCTTCCTTTGCTTCCTTCTATTTATTGTTCTTCCTTCTTCCGTGTGGCTTTACTGCGCCTTTCCTTCCCCTTGCCTCTGTAAAGTCCCTTTTCATGCCCAGAGCGGCCTCCCTATGCTCTGGCAGGCAACAAAGATGGGTCTGCCTGCCCTGCTGCCTGCCCCTGTCTGCACCACCACGCCAGGATGGGTGACACGTGGAAAGGGAGAGGGGGTCCCATCCCGGGGTTACAGCCCATGTGCTGTAATTTTTCCTTCCTGGGGAACGCCCAGGCACCCTTTATAAACTTGTCTGGGTGTTGTTAAATTGATTGAAACACTGGGTGGTGATGCTGTTTTCAATAAGTTAAGGGATCATCTTGAATTCATTACTGCTTCAAAAGCCACTTAGGTAAGTCAGTTTGGGAAAAAAAAAAAAAAAAAAAAAAGGCAAACAAGAAAACCCACAAACCAATAAACCCACAACACTCTCCACCCTCCCCAAAGCCAGAGAATCTTAATTCTGAAATAAAATGGAAACCAGTTCAAAATTAAAGACTCCAGTAAAGTGAGGGAGTGGGGGAGAAAAAGCATCCCCAGCATTTGGCAGCAGCCGTAACTCTCATCTGTTCCTGGTGCCTTTCAGCCAGGGATGCTTCATGCCCAGGGAGGGACAGGAGGTTTTGCAGTGAGGCTGATCTTTCCTGCTGTGGATGCTCGGAGTGTCATGACCCAACAGCTCAGGCCTCAGATGCTTGCTGACAGCCAGAAACACCCGATATATCTTAAGCTTCCGTGTCAGCACCCCTATTATTTGTTACCTCTTGTGTTGGTATCGCCTGGGATATGTAGCACCGGCCGGGTCCTGGATGCACTGGGGGCTGCGTAGACACGCGATGCTGCAGGAGTCCCTGTGTGGAAGAGCTGTGTTCATAGGTGGAGGTGGGAGGGTGAGGCTTGTGGGGGACCCGGGGAATGCTGATGTCTCCAGCACCGTATGTCTCAAGAGCATCAGATAGTTTCAGTCTTGTGTTAGAGTCTTCCCTGAGAAACTGAGAAGGGATATCCTGACCCTTTGCAAGTGATCCTCACGGACCTCTCTGGTCTTAAAACTTGAAAGTGGCTTTCCAGAGAGCGGCACATCAGGCTTTGAAGCCACGCACATGTTGTGCTCTCTGGTGCCGGGGGTCTAAGAGGTAGCTCAGCAGCTTGAGGATCACCTGCTTGTTTTCTGTGTTGGTGACCTGGGGTGTGCAGGAGGCAGGCATTGTGGGATACGCCATCTCTCCATCCGCAAACTTTCCGAGTGCACCTCCTCATGTCAATATAGTGTCCATATGCCAAAACCAAAACTGCATTCAGCTTTGCAGCAAGATGGGGGCAAGCGAGAGTGCTTCACATGTGAGAGATGTTAATCACCCTAAGTCACAGCCTACTCCAAGTAGGAGTAAACACACCTGGAACATACTTCTTTTTGAGATGGATTTGAGTCCCTCTCCTACCAGCAGCGCTATGTGATAGATGGGAAAACAGTGGTGTGCCTTCCTCTTTTGACTGGTTTAATCTGCTTCTCCTCTGCCCTGAGCTCACATGGATGCCAGCCCATACCAAAGTGGTGATGACATAGAGGGGACATGGCTGCGTGTGGCAGAAGGGACGTGGCCTCCTAGCAGAGGGAGTTTCAGCCGTGGTTGTTAGCTGAGCATTGCTCGGCAGATTAGTAGACGGAGTTTGCTTGTCTGTGCTTCCAGATGACTTCTCCTTGTAATGTCATTCTGAAAGCTTTCCTGGAGGGCAATACGTGATCCTAGTTAAAGTCCTTCCTTACTTCTCTTGCCTTTAACAAGGCTTTCAAGCTCTCAAAAGCTTGTTGGAGGGCAGTGGTGTTGACAGCCTAAAGGAGGAGGTGTGTAGAGTTGAGCTGAACTGCCATGATCACTGGCAGTTCATCTGCTCATCGCCGTCTAAGGAAAAGATGGGATTTTAACACATCTTCATTAGTCTGAAGGGTAATATGTTCTACTTCCAGACAACTCCCCGTTACGTATAATCAATTTTAAAGGCAAAAGTTAATGCGATTTATAATTAGCGATAAGGAATTCTAAACCTGGAATTGCAGGCATGCGTATTAATGAATAATCCTTCTGTAGGCTCACAAAATCTATGTCTGAGCTTGTATAGATTGCTCATGCCATGTAAAATGTGTTAACTTCTGGGTGGACTAAACTTAAAATAACATGTTTTTCTATTCTCCAAGTAGAAGGGTTGAATTGTGCTGCAAATATATTCACAAGTACTATTTAAAGAGGATATAGTGCAGAAGTTTAATTCCCAGCAAATTTTCATAACTTATTTCTGTGTACATAATTTAGGAGCTTTGGGTAACTGATTTCCGTGCTTGCCCAGAGGCAGGCTGAATGAGCCTTACTCCACAACACACTGTTAAATTGGCAGAGATTTGGAACGGTAGAGTGACTTGCAGCAAAATTATGTTTGTGAGGCTTCATGCAAACTCCTGCTTTCTGTTACAGTGGTGTAATTATTTTACTAGCCCTCGAAATACGTACGACAATGAATAGATGTAACAGAAATATCTGCCCCGAGCAGTGCAACTGTGAAAAGACAAGAAGGGAGGGGATGATGTGCAAGTAAAACTGACAATGAGGTGATTGGCAGCTGTATTAATAGTGTTATTTGCTATAAATAACTTTGATCCGAAGAAGTTTCTTTTCAAACACATTTGTTTAATACGATTGAGTCAAAATGTAACACCATGATGTTTTTTATTTCTCCCTAGACCAATCCATGATGCAGTTGAAAACGATCACTTGGAAATTGTCCGCCTTTTACTGTCTTACGGTGCTGATCCAACGCTTGCGACCTACTCTGGGAGGACCATTGTGAAAATGACCCACAGCGAGCTCATGGAGACCTTCCTCACAGGTCTGTGGCCACGTTGCGTGGGGCTTTGATGGTCATGGCAAATGGGGGGCCGTTCCCTGGCCCCGCAAAGTCCCTGCCGCCTGGCAGGGATGGCTCCACGCCAAGGAGCGTTAGGGTAGGCTGCAGTAGCTCCCTCTCTGCCTGCAAAAACCTGGTGGCTGCAGGTAGGAAGCATAGCCATGCATGGGGGCTCCTTCTGATCGAAACTCTTAATAAGTCATGAGGATTATGCTAGTGTCAGATCTGATAGGTAGGTAGGTCAGCAGGCTGTTTCAGTGCCTTAAGTTTTCTGCTTGAAGTGGAAACAAGAAACTTGCCAAAGTGAATAGCTGTTTGTTAAATATAATTATGTTTCCCATGGTCTTGCTTTTTATCCTTCTAGGAGCTGTTACTTTGCAAATTCTGTCTCATTTTGTATCTGAAATGTTCTAAAACTGTATTAAAGGCACTTGTCTTTAAACATGTCCATGTTCTAACATGGTTTTAGTTTTTTTTCCTGTTAGTTTTTATAAAGACATTTTTATTTCCTAATAACTTATCTCTGAAGATGTTTGCAGTGTTCACAGTCAGTGAGTTTAAGTACTTATCCACTTACCTGTTTAAATGGTGCAGTGTAGAAAGCACAGTAAAGTCGAGTATCTTGGACTTCTTAGCGTCTTGAATCCCAGTATCTTTTCATCAACTCAACTAGCAAATCTCCTAAATTATGTCTGTAGAAAAGAAATAGATCTTCTGAACGTATCTGTGTGGAAAAACCTTTTCCATCAGTTTCTTTGGGGTCGCTGTTTCACCCCCAGTTTGGTGTCCAGAATAACTAGGCAGGCTAAAAGTGTGTTACACACTATCTTTCACAAAAGTAAAATTCCACCCTCAGTTTATGAAGCTTAAGGTTGGGTCTGTCCCTGTTAGACCTTGGTTGATTATTTGATGTGGTGGGTCATTATTAGATGCGATGGGAGATAAAAGTGAATTCCAGGAATATTTGCGAGAGTGACGTATGTGTATATGCTGTTGTTTGTAGCATGTGCATCAGGAATACGGTGTGGGTTTTTTTGATGGAAGATATGGAGGATACATAGTGAGGCTGTATGACACACAGTCTGCTAAACTTGCCAGCTTTTTGTTCTCATCAGTATGTTTTTGTTGTTGTTTTTTCCTCTCCAGAGTATTTAACTGACCTGCAAGGTCGAAGTGTTGATGACCCTGGTTTGTACTGGGATTTCTATGGCAGCTCTGTGTGCGGTGAGCAAATGTTACCCTTTATTTCTTTGTATGCGGAGACTTTCAAAACATGTGGCACGTGGGGGTGGGGGCTGTTTTGTTTTTATGGTAGAGGAAGCTAGGAAGGAAGCAAACTGATTTTATTTACAGATCACGTTATTGGAAGAAAAAGCAAGACCTGCAACAGTCTCTTCAGTGCTGACTTAGCACCTGTATTCAATTTTATTTAGATCCAAAAGACGAATCTGGATTTGACATCTTGGCAAATCCTCCTGGCCCAGGTGATGAAGATGAAGATGGCTTTAGCGATGTGTTTGAATTTGAATTTTCGGATGAGCCTCCCTTGCCATGTTACAACATTCAAGTGTGTCTCTCTCAGGGGTAAGAACAAATGCAGGGTTTGGGGTAAAAATAGCTGAGATGATCTGCTTGGGATGGCAGCAGTTTGTGTCTGTGGGGAAATGCATTTGCATTTATCTAACGTAAATGAGAGAGCGAGACCGTAACTGCCAGGCTTTTTAGAAATAAGCTAATAGGAAGTGAGAGGGGGAAAGGGCTGTGTTTTGAGTGCCATACTCCTGAGCTGAACACATGACGTTTGAACAGAGATTCCTTCCCTCATCCCAGGCAAGCATCTTGGTATAACATCCCAAAATACAAGTGCTTCTAGCACTTAAATTTGGATATCATGTTTGTAAGGTGTTCTTAATTTTACTTAATGGGCTTTTCTGTTTTGCTGAGTGGACATGCTTTTGTGGATGACAAAATGACACCATTACTGCTGTTCTAGACTTTGCAGCAAAACTGGTTTAAAGCCCTGAGTCATGTCAAACAAATAAACATCTTGCAGAAGATACTATGATACTTGATAATAAACAAAGACCTGGAAAATTTTATCATCAGTTATATTCAAGATAAAAATTAGTTTCGTAAACAGTTACCGTTTGTCATTTGCACCAGTTTTGATGACAGCTGTTGGGTGTTGGGAAAATAGTTTTAAATATTAATCATGCTGGAGTGTGGATTTTAGCATGTTTTTATTATTTGGGTGATGGATGTAAGTTAAGTTCTCTGAAGTGGACAAGTACAAAGATTGAATTAAAAAATTGTATTCTTAATCTGAGAAAAACCCCCTCTGTTGACTTGTATTTAGTACGGAGACCTCTGCAAGTCAGAGGTGCTGAAATTTCTGATTGTAACTCTAGGCCATTTCATAACTTGCTAAATGGGAGTTGGGCTCAGCCCGGCAAACCTTTAACCGTGTGAGCAGCCGTCGGGATGGCTGCTGACCTGTGCGTGCGCTCACAAACCCTAGGTTTGTAGGCTCCAGTGCCCCTGCACGCCTGGTCCCCCTCCTTCCCCAAAGCTGCTGGCAGCAGTACTATGAGTAAATATGTATGCGCCTGCACATCTGTTATATTTGACCCCCTGGGCAATGGCATTGATTTCAGGGGGTTTGTTTGTGCGGGTACAGTCGGGGAGGGTTTGTCACACAGCAATATGGTGAAGAGTCAAGAAGCTGGTGACTTAATGTCAGTTATTGGAGCCTCTTTCTCCTTCACTTCCACAGACCACGAAACTGGCTTTTGCTCTCGGACGTGGTGAAGAGGCTAAAAATGTCATCTCGCATCTTCCGCTGCAACTTCCCCAATCTGGAAGTTGTCACCATTACGGAGGCAGAGTTTTACAAACAGACTTCCCTCAGCCAGTTGTTCTGTTGCGCTACGGACCTTGAAGCTTTTAACCCGGAGAGCAAAGAGCTGTTGGACTTGGTAGAGTTTACAAGCGAACTCAAGACTTTGCTCGGCTCCTCGCTTCACTGGTTGCATCCGCACGAGGAACCTCCCTTCGACATCCTCTGGTGAACCATCAGGCCGTTTAATGTACAGTGCTCTATACAGTTACTTCTTTATGTATATGTGTTCAAATGCAATTGTTTCTGTAAAGAAAGGACACTATTAAATATGAAAATATCTTTCCTTTATATAAGAGATCTGAATTCCAGTTGGATGGATTTTGGAAGAATTTTTTTTTAACTTCAATCAGTTTTTACAAAATTGTTATATAATGTTTCTTTAAATGCACACAGGCTTTGGGATAAGTTTGTTATTACTCGGAACACATTTTTTTTTTAAAGAACACACCCACACATTGACTTTGTTTCATACAAAGCACTGATTACACAGAACATACTTTTCTAGGTGATGTGATCAAAGTCATGTGGCTTGTTTGGGAGATAGAATTCAGTAAGGCACTTGGTGATATTATTTTTGTTTTTTTGTTTACAGAATTACCTGCTTTGGCCAGGTAAGCACTATTGAATATAATTCAATAGTTTGTAATATAAATTAAACCATATCCATACGCATCAACTAATTGTAAGAACTTTTATATCCTAATTTAAAAGCTGTGAAATTTAGTTTTCACACATCAAACCGGATTGTTTATATATGTTTAAACATTTTATGCTCTTTATTTAAAGAAGACTTTGAACTATTTTTTCTGTACCTTGTAAAATATTGAAAAACTAACATATGTTGAAGTTGCTTGAAACTGTACATAAACTAAATTTTCTGAATTGTGTGTTTATGTTTGAGATCTGTGTTTTAACTTTGTAAGTAAATCTCCTGCCTTTGTATTTATATTTTACAAAAATTTTCTTAAAGGCAATAAAACTGTTGAGAAATGAAGGGGCTAAAGTGACTCCCGTTAATTCCGTGCCTGGTTGCGAAATGAGCTCCGACTCATTAATGTTTATGAAAGGAGGCTCCACAAGCCGTTCCTGAAGCGAAGCAGAGCTGGCACAGGTGCCAGCAAGCAGCTGATGAAATCTGAGGTGGAATCTGCATTGGCTTTCTAAATTCAAGGTTACAAGAAAACATCAGACAGGCACCTTTTGTAGGACAGAGGTTTAAAAGTGGCATTCACAATACTTTCTGCATTGCCTTTTAGTTAAAGAATTGTGAATAGGTTCAATTATTTTTCCTCCTTTGTCATCATTTTAAGTTGAATCGACTGAATTCTCTTTTCAGTGGTGTCTGCAGAGGGGAGGAAAACAGTACCAGGGTAAATGCTTTAGTTGTAATGTGGAGCATTAAGGCTATGGAGCACCCTTGGCGGGGATCTGAAGGGACAGTGAACAGAATGCCACTTTTACACAGCTTGCGAACTTGCATCTTAAGAGGCTGGGCTCCCAGGGCTTGGGCAGGCCCTCTCCCAAGGGACTGGGTCTGCCTTTTCCCTGTGGAAAGAAGTTTCTACTGTGAACCCAAAGTCTTTGCTTTGGGGCTGTTTTTAACAGTAGTATGTCCTGTGACAGCCAAATGCTTCAGCTGAGACGTTTAAATCATGCTGCTCTCCTGATGAGGGCCCAGACACCCACCAAAAGGATCTCGAGCAGAGCACCAGGTCCTTCTGAGAAAAGCATCTGGGAAGAAGTTTCTCCTTCTGGAGCAGTAAGGCTCAGAGGTTTTCATTAATGGACAGTCTACTGCAGGTTAAATCTGTGCTCTTGGGGGAGCTTAAGAAAGGGTGTGAATTACCCTCATCCTGAAGGTAAGGGAGAAGGACACCTCATTCCTGAAGGTGTCCCAGAGGGAAAGATGGAGAGCTGATGCCTTGTGATGTGTTGCCGTCTTTTGCCAAACATTTGTGCTGCGTGGCTTACAGTGGGGCTGCTTCTGCAGGTAAGGTGGTTTTGTAGCTGAGCCAAGAGGTGGGAGAGGGGCCCAACAGCTGTCTGCTGCTGACAGCCGAAATCCCATTTCAACACAGGACAGGGAATTTTTAGTCCTAATACAACCACTGACATCTTTCTCCAGACTTTGGATAAGAAGGATGATGGTCTTTCCTGTACAGCTTACACACACACCCTGGGTTTCCTTTTAAGCCAGCCTTCAGCTTTGCAAGGAACTGAAACACGGACATCCCTACTCTCCAGTGCCGGCTGTTTTTACACCCTGATTTTCCCAGAAAGCAGAGGTAGGCCAGAAAAACTAAGGCAAGGGAGAATGTTAAAAGCAATTGTTACAGACACCTTTATCTGATCAGCTGTGTAATGCTTGGATGGTTTGAACTGAGCATAAATCAGCTTCGTACCACTTCCAGGGGCGCGTGGCAGATACCTCACTTCTCGCCATGCCCCGCAGGCAAGCAAGATTGACGTGGCTTCCTCTTACGTCCAGCTCCTCCTCAAATGATCTTGAGCACGTGCTCCCCAAACATCTCCGCTTAGTCAGCTTTCCACTATCTCCAACGAGTACAGTTGGGCCTTCTCCATGCTGGCGCTTGCATCTGTGCTCAAATACAGTAACAGCCTCATGCTGTTGTAACGCAAGCGTGTGCCTGCCCTGGGGCCTGTCTGTGCTCTAAAAATAGGGCCCTGGCGGGGAACACCTGGTCACAGTGCTGTCCCTTGACATAACACAACCATTTTATCTACTAGGGTGTACTTTTTTAAAGAGACTGCTGTGCGAGGGTGCTTGAGACGGCATGGAGGGTTTGGCAAAGGAGGAGGGCAGAGTCCTGTGCTGCTGGGTGCACGAGGCTGGCTTGGCTGACCCTATTCTGAGCAGTTTGGGAGAGACTCTCACAGGAGAGGCTGGCTGCATGTGGTTTTGCAGTAGGCAAGCCCAGGGAATAATTTGCCCTGAGGAAAGGAGAAATGGCAGCATGCCAGCAGGGAGCGAACTCTGTGAGAGCGAGTGTAGGCATGGGAGTTGAAACGCTGGTCGCCTTGCCAGCACCAGGACTGGCTGAATCCTGCATGGTGCAGAGCCAAGGGACTGAGCTATCTCCAACCAGCATGGCAGGGCAGGGCTGGGAGGGGGCTGATGTTCAGCATTTCAGCTTCTGGACTCACACTGCTCTCCTTTAAAGCACTTTCCTGTGCATCCTCTTGTGGGCCAAAGATACTCACTTCACACCACTGGCATTGTTCCAGGTTAGTTAAAAATAAGGAAACAGAAACGCAGCCTTTGGGGATGGTAAAACCCTGCCAATCCCATGTCCTGCCTTCTGCAAGGTGAAAGTGCAGTGTTGATGCTGTTGGGGCCTAAGCCAAGGCGTTTCCTTGAATTTCCCCTGCTTATCACTTGGGTTTGCCTGACTGGGAGGTTGTGCTGCCCCGTGGAGGTGTTGGAGAATCGGTGGAATATGGAAAAAACCCCATCTCCAGCTAGAGCAGACAGGTGAGCCTCATTGAAGGGAGTTTTCGTTGACAAACTTTTACTTGGTGCTGGCTGGGAAATCCCAGGAAATAATACCTGGCTCCAGGCTGACTGCCTGGTGGGGCTGGGGAGGAGGGGAGCCACAGCACGGTCAGTGCTGTGAGGTTTCACCCAAGATAAGCAGTGCTGCTGAGGACTGCAAAAAATTGAACTCCTCCTTTCCCTTCTTGCCTTACCCAAGAGGACTGGGTTCTGCATCATGGGGTCAACGCTGGGAGTTTCTCATTTGGGTTATTTTTCCCTCTGGACACTTTTCTTCTGCTTTGCTGTTGTCTCCCCCTTTTGCTCTGGTGGTCTAGCTGGAGACTTGTACCAAATACACTGATACAGTGAGTGGCAAGCAAGGGCCGGAGGCATTTGGTCCTTGTTTGTGCTCTTTGGGGAGCAATCTGCTAAAGGGAGTGCTCAGATGCCTGCTGGAAGCCTGACCCAGCTTCTAGTTTACAGGATCACAGGAGCAGAATGGAAATTGTCTTAAAAACTGTTCCCAGGGGCCAGGCTCACTCCATGAATCAAAGAGTTTGAAGCTGACTCCTCCCTTCATTTCTGTGCTAAATAACGAAACTATAGATGAGACCCATCATTTGTGCATTAATATGAACAAGGTGTCGGAATGGTAAATGCAGGCAGCTGCCATTCCCAGGCTCTGCAGGGCTGCTGGTAAACATTCAGTATCATTTCTTCAGTTTGTACAGGAAAAAGGCACACATTGTTACTTTAAACTTGTACAGATGCAAGCTAACTGAAAAAAACAGTATCATATCTGTTTAAAATTGTTTGCAGAACATCATATTTTCATTTCAATATGGGTCCAGTGTTGGTAGGAGAGGGCTTGGCACCACTACACAAGACAGAAGAGCTGAATGCCACAGTCATGACGACATATATTAGGTCTTTTCTCAATGTGCTTATTCACCGTTGTGTTTCTGCTAGAAGGAGGGGCAGAAGAAAATGATTGGAATCCCACAAGTTTCACTTTGTGAGCTTGTAGCGTTGTCAGGGGAAAAAAATCCCCAAGGAGATCTGAAGAAGAGGAGGTTCTCTTTAAGTACCATGTCTAGATGTCCACACTGTCTTCCCACCTACATCAGTCTTGCTAGTTCTGCATTTCACGCATTAGTGTGCTTTGCATGGGTTCACCATGATTGCAGAGTGAAGAGATTGTGTTTTCCTACAAGTTGAGTGTAATGGGTCATTAGGAGCTGCTTGTTTCTGGTTTGCCAGCCCCAAAGCAAACCTTGTCGACACCACGTGCACATTTTGCTTCAGCAGACCAACGCGACTGTAGATGGTTGCTCTCTTGAGCCAGGTATGAACCACAAATCTGCCACTAAATAGATTTTCCTTTTGTTGTCACATTAATTTGCAACTCATTAATAGTGACAGCAGTGAGGTACTGCACTGATGCAGATTTGCATATTCATGACCAACTTATTATTAAACAAATAAGATTTCCCTAGCTTAGGAAGCACCCAGAGTAATGCCACATTGTGCATTATATCAGCCTGGATGTTTTATTCTCTCTTTAATATGTTAATAGATGCAAGGGGTGCTCTTTTTTTTTAAGTAAATGTGCATCTATAAAATAACATGTAATTTAAAATATCAGAATCGTTTAAATAGTAATCCATTAACAAACCTGCCAATAATTGAGCAGGAATACCTATTTAATGTACAAATCAATTAATCAATTCTAACTTCTGGCTTTGTTGCCTGATGACCATAACACAGGCAGCACCAGCAGGGCACAACCAAGTCACTGTACCAGCAAGGTGAGCGAGGGGCAGACATTTTTATGGTTTGTTACAGTCAAATTGTTTGGTTTTCATAGTTGCTTTTGTTTCTTTCCCCCAGAGGAGTGGTGGGAGAGGAAGTGAAGACTGTGCCTGATGCCATACCTGCTGCCGCCCTCTCATCTTACTTGAACCTCTCTGGCCTTGCTGAGGGAAATGTGGTCATCGTGGCTCTGCAGGCCCCCCCCCCCCCCCGCTCCCCCTTATCTCCGCTGGCAGGCTCTCCCTGTGGGTACCGCCTTGACACCAACCATAGCTCAGCCCTGGGGAGGCAGAGGGCAGCTCTCTGGCCCGGTGCAGTGGGGAAGGTGCATCCCTGTGCCAAAGAAACCAAGGGGAAAAGCCCTTGGAGTTCAATAGCTGCTCAAAATCTACAGGCAGGAGGAACGGGAGGTGTGAATTGCGGGGCTGTCCTGCAGGCAAGTATTTTAGTTCACTTGCTGGTAATGGTGAAGGTCCTTTGCCCACAAAGTAGCACAACTTTTTTCTATTGGGCTATTCAAGACTAGCTGGTATGCATATGAAAACCCTCCTCAGCTCCCTGCTGCATCCATATTTTTCATTCCTTTCTGGCTCTTTTAACAATTTGTAGGGTACTGGGTGTAATTACATGTGTGGGAACCAGCTGGTTATTGCAAAGTTCCCCTCAGTCCTCAAGTTTTTTTTCCTGGCTTGGCTTTCCCGAGGGCTTTGACGGCGTTGCCTAACCGTGAGGCCAAATGTGGTTCTTACCCCATCCTGCTGTTTGCTTATGAGTCACAAGCCACCCCTTTGAACCACTGGCCTGTGCTTACAGCCTCCCCAGGCTCAGGAGCTCCTGTTGCTGGCTAATTGCAAAGGGTGTATGGCCCTGAAGAGACACAGCTATAACTGAGGATGGTGAAACGCAGCCGTAAGTCACCCCAAAGACTGTATCCCTGCAGGTGCAGAGCAGGGTGAGGCTGTTTTTAAAACCTGTATACAGCAACCTCCCAGTGCCCTTCTCCAACGGGATAATTTAATTTTCTGATGTGGGATCTGTCCTTATCTTCATCACTTCTCTCAAGTCCTTCGCTGGCACAATGAGGGGTGCCAATGGGGCCATATCTCGATTTCCACTGTTCCATGGCTGCAGCCATTTTCATGCACTGAGGATGTAGAGGGTTAGGCAGCACATGTGGCAGATGCTTATGATGTCAGAGACAGTGTTTAGTATTTGTAGCTGTCGAAATTTCAAGGAAAAGACTCCCTAATGAAAACCCTTTTCTGATATGCCATAAAGCTCCTGTTTAAGTAAAGCCTACACTAAGGCAAGTCCTGACAGGCCTCCTGAAATGAAAAGGGCAGATTATTTAACAGCTGATCAACACTAATAACCCTTGGCAAATACAGTATGCAAATTTAGCACTGGAGCCAACATGTGCCGAAGGGACTCTTCTCTGACAGCCTGGCCTGGCTGCTCTCAAACCGCTGCCGTTAATCACAGAGCCCAGCTCTGGGAATGGGGAGACCTGGGCTGCAACTGCCACGTGTTAGGTCAGTGGTCTGTGGGTGCTTGTTTAGGAGAAGTTCCTCCACCACCACAGGAATCTAATGAGCGTTTGGTATCTGACTGCTCAGTGGGGCCAGGCTTGGGATCCCTTGCTGAGATGCTGAAATTGGTGGCATAAAGCACTGAGGGAACTGAAGCAAATGGTTTGAAGCTGAGTATCTTACCCCCAACCCCCTGTAACATCTTAGGGGAAATAACAGTTTTAAGTACCTTTGTGATACACCAGTTTGCACAAAAAAACCCCTTCTTTCTGAATTGTGCCAACCCATGGGCAGAGTTAAGCACGGGATGGGATTTGGGTGCAGAATGGAGTTCATTTTTTTGCCCCCCAGCTCCATGTCACAAGGGTGGCTTTGTAGCTGCCTGGCTGCTCTGGCCAACTTGCCTTCCCCAGCCCAGGGAGCCTACCTGTGCTACTCACTGGTTGCTTCAAGCACCTGGGGATTTGGGGTGCCTTGCTGCAGGCCCAGCTCAGCAGGGTGGTGATTATGACAGCAACGTGATAGAGCGGGGCCCATCTCAAGGATCGCTGCTGCTGCATGCAGTGGTCCCAGCTGACACCCCCATGAGCTGGTTGTACTCACTAACCCAGCAGAAACCAGACCCAGGAGACTCTCGGGGTGGGGGGGTACAGGGTGGGAGAGCACCCCAGTCCCCTGCAAGGGGAGGTGGCAGTGCTGCCTGGCTGTGGGAGCAGGGCAAAGGGTCAGGGACGGGCAACGAAGCGTTGCCCTTTTGGTGGCAGTGTGGCATTACCTTGGCTCAGAAAGATGGTTGAGCATATGCCTCCGGAGCCTGGATGCTCAGCCCATCCACCAGCTTCCCATGCAGCTGTTAACAGTCTAGTGACCAAAAGTGCCTGGTCCCCAAGGGGTTACCTCTCCTGAAATGGCTGCCATGCCCGAAGAAGCAGTGTGCCTTTGATTACTACTGTTTTCAAAGGCTCAGGAGTGAGCTTGATTAGCAAAGTCAACAAAGAGATGCAAATAAGCCGCAGCAAAAAGATGCCTTGTTAGTCTGGGAGTCAGTGCCCTGGGTAGCAGCAACAACTCTTGCTGTTGGGAAACATTAGAGAAGGGAGGGTGTGTTATTCTGGAGAAACCAGTGGCTCAGACCAGCTCCTGTCTCTGTGGACACAAAGCCGCATCTCTGTCTTCAAGGTTATTTAATAGTAAACAGGTGCCGTCAGGAGGAAAGCAACCCACTGCTGCCCAAGCACTCAGGATTGTGCTATTTTGTGAGTGCAGCAGGAGCTGTGGCTGGGGCAGCGCAGGCTGGAGAAATCCAGAAAGCCCCTTCCCAGGCTTATTTCTATAGCTACAGATCATCTCGCAAACGCAGCCTTGTGCTCAACCCATGTTTGACTTGCCAGGGCTTCAAACATCGGGCTAAGTTTCTAACAACGTTATAGTCTTTCCCTCTCAGTGTTTGCCTTAACTTCACTCACGGTAACTCTCGAGCAAGTTCGGTGCTCAGTGGGGCCCTCAGTGTTGCTCTGGAGCCAGAACAAGGTGAGCCAGCCCCAGAGGAAGAGGAGGAGGCGGAGGAGAGCGCATTTGCTCAGCAGCTGGTGCTGAATGGCAGCAAAACAGCCCCAAGGACGCTCCGGTAAGCGCACCCCTCTTCTGCTGCCGGCAGCTCCCAAGTGCAGAGGAATGCGGTATCCCAGGCAGTCTGTTTGTGAAGGCGTAAGGCATTTTTTTAAAATACACAACAGAGACTTCTGCAGGGCTTGGTCTTTTTGTAAAGTAAATTTATTTGACAGGTTTATTTCTTTATCAGGTATTTGTCTAACCCTGTGACACTGAGAGAGCTGATTTCCTGGTACAAACGTTAAAATGTAAACTCCCAGAGATGTGTACTGTCACAGCCAGTGTCCAAAATATCCTCAACCCAGATTCATGCTAAGTGTCCCACCATGACAGCTGGGGAACCTGGAGATGCTGTGTAATCTACACAGCAATCATAGTGGCCACCATGATGTACAAGACCCAGGAAAAGAGATAGTCCCGGTAAGAGGACAGGAGACAGGCTTCTGGGCCATCCTGGCTGAGTGACTGGTGGATTCAAGGGTTAAACCCAAGCCTTTTGCAAGTGGTGCCTCCATCTGACTGGATGGGGAGATTCAAAACACCTTAAGCACCTGAAGGTTTTGCAGCACTGCTGACTGCTCAAATAAAAATACGTGAATTATGAATCAATGTAATTTAAAGCAGATTTATTTAGAAATTGAGATTGGGCATTAAGCGGCTTATTCAAGTCACTCTAGCTGCCATTAGCGCCCCCCCAACAATGCATCCTCTTTTTGGTTAGGGGCGGTGGGGGTGCAGATGTACTGCCTCCCATTTAAATCAGACCCAGGCAGGGGGCTGGGAGCTGGGACAGGGTGACTGGGGAGGTAGTCAGGGTGGAGGAGGGACTCAGCTGCCTGCTCACCCCAGGCTGCTGCACGCTGACAGATGACAGCCAGACGGGAAGAGCAGGCGTGTGGCTGCAGCATGACATGAGGTCTCAATGCAGCCCAGAGTGTCAGAGACCACAGTCAGTCCCAGCAGGGATGGACATGCTGGGGAGTCCCTTCCTTCGCTCACTTGGACGCTGGCTTAACAGCGAGCCTTTGCTGTCCTCCTGCTGTCGTCTGCGGTCTCCCTTCCTCAGCATGCAGCAGCCCTGAGCATCCAATGCGGGGAGATGCTGCAGTTCTGCACAGTGTGTGCGTGTGTGTGTGTGCAGGGGGGTTCTGGGTGCTCATCCCTAGCCCCAGCTGTGCAGGAGATCCTATTACTACCCAGCACAGGAGCCAGGAGGGGGAAGCTTGGCTCCCTCTTCCCATCAGGCCTGCAAACACATTAGTTTTCCTAAAAAGGCACCAGAGAACTTG
Organism: Strix aluco; assembly: GCF_031877795.1. Lineage (NCBI taxonomy): Eukaryota > Metazoa > Chordata > Aves > Strigiformes > Strigidae > Strix > Strix aluco. The sequence continues at coordinate 42,840,141 of NC_133932.1, forward strand.
AACAGCAATATTACTGTGGCATTTATTAATTTTTTAGCATAGCTCTCCCTCCCTCCCCCACCCACTGTGATTTGCGTACCTGCTAATCCTCTACCTCCTGCAATAATTCTGTGAAGGATAGGGAAATTATATCTGAGCAATAACTCCTTGACTCCAAAGCTGTGGAAGACCCTGTATGACATCATGCTCATAGGAGAGACTTCCAGCAAGTGGAAGCAGGAGTTTTAACCTAAGAGCTGCACAGCATCTACAAGACCCAAGCAAAGCCAGCCATCTTGAGTACTTGAAACCCAGCCCTACCAGTCCCGGATGGCTCTGCCCCCAGGAAAGACCTTGCCCCTGGCAAAATTTGCCTTCAGAAAATTGCTGTTCCCTACTGGCAGTGTCTCCCCTGCAGCAAAGCTGCTTCCCAGCAGAGACAGGAGGAAAGCCATGAGCCCTGGAAGTTTCATCGCTTCCCCCAGCCATGCCTGGGAAGCTGGGAATGCCACTCCCCTTTCTGCACATGCTGGGACTGAGCATCCCACAGCAGGGCTGTGCTGCAGGGCTAGCTCTGACCCCATGGGCTTCGGATGGCTTCTGATGAGCTCTGCCAGTTTTAGCCAGCAAGAAGCTGCAGACAGACCCTAGCAGTTTAATTCATCACTTTTCTTACTGCTGTCTTTATCTTCTTCCCCCAAACTTATTTCATTTGGGTTTGTGGCTGAATTACATCTCTTCCGGTAAAAATCCTAAAGATGGGCCAGTCAGGTCTGGGGAGAGAAAGAGAGCAAATCCCTCCAGAAATCCCTGAGAAAGACCAGCCAATTTTTCCTGTCCTCCCATCTCTTCTGTGACCAAGAGGGGACAGGGAAAGTGGGCAGGGGAGGAAGGAAAGCAGGGTGATGAGTAGGTGGTGGAGAACTCTAGGGAGCTCTCTGCCCTTATTTGGAGCTAATGGTGTGGGTGTATAACAGAGGGAAGCCCAGGAGAAGAGCCGGAAACTAAGTTTCAGAAGGAAACTTTATCACATGGTGATAAGCCCCCAAACAGCAAGCATTGCTCAGTGGGAGAGTGACTAGAACCCCAGTGATCTGCAGCTCTGTTAAAACTGTGCTGTGCTCTGACTCTGCTGGAAAAATTAATAATTTTTAAGGTCTGAAAGCTTCATGTTTAAGGGCTCTGGCATTAGCGCAGCATCCTTCTGAGCCATGTGTGCCCCTCCTTGCTCCCTGCCCCGGGACAGCTGCATAGACAGTGTGCAGTGGTGAGGGAGGTTCTGTCCTGTGACCCTGAGATACAGGCCCTGCTCCTTTTTGCTAGACACAGGATGAGGCATCAGGACAGCAGGACAGCAAACCTGGCATATGAGCCAGGGTGAAAAAGACTACACCACTGTCCCATATGCCCATGACAGGGAGCATTCCCGGGCTCTCTAGGGACAGGCGCTGAGCTCAGAGGCTCCCACCCTGGGGAGGGGGAGCTGGGAGGGTGGGCAAGGCACACCTGGAGCAGGCAGGCTAGCTCAGGCAGGCTGCGAGTTCATGCTCGTGCCGTGCTCAGCCTCGGAGTGTGCTGGGGCAGTGGTTTGCCAGGCACATCAGTGGCTATCAGCAGGGCTTGCTTCATCACGCACTGACAGTGAGGTCTAGGAGGTTCCTCTTTCTGGACTATATTAAGGCGCGCACAACGGCTTGAGGGTGGGGGTGAGAGGACAGCAAGAAGTTGTGAAAGAGCATCACGCCGGAGCCTGCGAGTAACTTAAGGCCTTTTGGCAGTGTTTCAGAAAATGGGGTGGTCCAGTTAGGGAGTTCAGGAAATTGTCTGAGCTAGATTAAACATTTTCTAAAACTTTCTGGGTGCTTGAAAGCTGTCTTGAAAGTTGGCAAAGCTAAATCAAACAAAAGTTAACACACTCCCCTCAATTTATTTTGTTTCAGGGCTAGTATAAAGTCAGTCTATTTTTCATTAGTTTCAACATCCCCTTCCATCTGAAGGCAAGAGCATCTGCACAGTAAAATCCCAGGACGCTTGCACAGCCATGCAGGGGGCCACATGTGATACACAAGAGCTTTAGCACACATTTCAAAAGCCATAAACCATGTAACTTTTAGGCATAGAACCGTTTTTCTCTCTAATTGAAGCCTGAGAGTAGAAAAGCCTCTGTGGGTCTGTGGCTCACTGGAGTCTTCCTTCAGCCCCAAACCCAGGGAGCGCCCAGCAGCGGGCAGCCTGCCCTGGACATGCTGCTTGTTCTCCAGTAGCTGCACGCCATCCCGCAGGAGACAGAGCTGCCACAGCTCGGGCAAGGGGAGCATCAGATCTCACATCAGACCTGCACAATAGTGGCAATGGAAAGAACAGTGGGGTTTCTCTCTGGGGAGGACTGGGGGATGTCAAAACACACCATGCCTGAGCAAAACAAGAGCTTCTCTGCCCTCATGCCCACCATGGGCAGGGTCTGAGAGGGCTGACCTCAAGCTGCGTGTGTCCCCCTTCCTTTGGAGAGCAAGTGATGTGCAAGCTGCCTGGAGCAAAGGATTTCCACGGCTCACACAGGCTGTGCACAGCCACGAGCTGCATAGCAAACCCACACCCTGCACCTATCTATCTCCCTGGTGGAAACAGAGCCCTTGATACAGAAAACCCTGCCAGCCTGGGAAATTACCTGCTCTTGTCTCCTGGGAAAAGTTTCTACTGGTGGAATCGGAAGTGGTATCAGGCACAGAGCAGATGTCAGCAGCTTCCTTGCTCCATGGAAATAAGGAAGTAGGGAATCTGTTTAGACAAACAATCCCACATAAATCTTAGCCCGACGTTTCTTGCCTGTGCCCGATTCCATACGATCTCTGCAAAGGGTAAATTGAACTCTGCTTCATTGACGAAGCCCGGCGCTATTAGTTATACCTGTCTTTACGGGAGAGCTGCTTTGGGTGAGAAAAGAAAAGCAGTATGGCCCCAGGAGAGAGAGAGAAATCAGAACATAAATGCAGGTATCAAAGCAGAAAAATGCAGAGCGGCAGTAGCCCAGGGTGTGTTGGAGAAGAAAAAAACCTCTTATCACAGTAAGAGCAGAGGAAGCCATCCTACTGAAGGGAGGAGACAAGGAGGACAGCTGACATCCTGCAGAGAGGGAATCTAAGGTCTGTCCAGGGAGAGCACAACCCCAAAGGCATGGCATTGGGAAAGGATGCAGCTCTTAAAGACACAGCTTCCCCGAGCGCCTCTGCTGACAGGCGGCTGCAGCCAGCCAAAAGAGCAGCTCCCGGGCAGCGAGGGAGGCTGAGGGCAGGTGTGTGAGCACCGGAGTTTTTAAATGGTGCGGTTTACAGGCTCCTTGCCATCCACAAAGTCCCAGGAGAAAGCACGAGCCTAAACACCCACCTGGAATCTGGTCAGATGAAAATGAATTATTAAAAGAAGTGGAGACTTATTGCCTTTGAAAAATTTATTAACAGGCCAAGGAGAACAACTTTCTGCGTGAGCAATGTCAGGAGGCAGGGGCAGAGTTTTGCCTTTGAAGGCGGTCAGCTCCAGGGAGAAGCTGTCTCTGACCATGCAGGGGTCAATAGCATGGCAGCTTCTGTGCAGTGCCCAGTCCCTTTTGACAGATGCCTAGCATCGGAAGGACAATGCAGAGGGACCAAGCAGAACCGCTAAGGACACTTCCCCTTTCCCAGTAGAAGCCTCACAAGTGATGGGAACTTTGGCTAAGCCCTGCGAAAGCCAGGGAAGCCTGTTTGCTCTGCTTTTGGAAGGAGCAACTGCCGATCCACCCCCAGGCATTGGATTTCCAAGATATCCCTTTTTTTATAGCCAGGAATTGAGAAGCGTGCTCTGACCTCTAGCAGAGGAGGAGTGACGCTGTGGGGACGAGGGAAGGAGGAATGATCCAAGAGAGGATTCCCAGCAGTGAGTCAGAGGGGGAAGAGACTGAGGAGGTGGAGCTGGTAAAAATAGTCTGGGGAAGAGGGATAAGTCCTAAAAGAAAACAGTCTTTGTTCAAAGAGGATAAAATAAAATCATAAAGGGCTGGAACAGCACTACAGAGATAGATCTGAAACCGAAGAACAGGAAGAAAAGGCAGAAGGGGAGCGCAAAGAAAGGATCCTGCCAATCATTGCACTTTACATAATATTTTAACACCAGGTTTTATTGGAGGGATGGCTATTTCTAGCAATCTGTGAGTGTGGTCTGCACTGGCAGGTGGGGGTGAAGATACTTTCCCTCATGACTTCATTATGATGCCAGAAATAAATACAATTTTTCTCTGGAAAAGCTTCTGATTACATTCTTCATGTCCAAAAGGGAGTACCTGAGGAAGAAAAACTGAAGGAAAGCCCTGTCCCTATGTGCAGATACACACAGCACACACACATAGATCCCCACCCCCTCACAGCTTACCTACAGCTGGGTAGAAGATGCAAGATTACCAGTGTAACCTTCAGAAAGCTGACTGCAAGAACGTTTTCCCATTAATGCTGCTAGTGGGACTGTGATTGCGTTGTTTAAGATAGCCACAATTGGCTGACAAGCAAAGCTGAACTCTGTACGTGCACTCTGTGTAAAAACATTTTGCTTCTCTCGCTGCCTGAAATGTAAGTCTTGCTAAGAGAGGTGTTGAAGACAGTGGTTTAGGATCTTGCCCTGTCCAATAGCCAAAACTCACCTGACAGCGTTCAGTTGCCCAGTGTGAGACTGACCAGGCAGGGACGCACGCAGCACTTGCTTGCAGGTGGAGTGGTGGCCCCCGTCACAAGCGTGGCCAGAAGTGTATGTCCAAGAACCCACCTAGTAGTCAAGGGCATTCATGTACTTCTCTCCCTCTCAAACTCTTGGATTGGTTACAGACAAGGTACACGGCAGCACAAAGAAGGCATGTTTTCTAAAATGTAATAACTTTGTCCACTTCTGATATTAGTCACACTCTGGTAAGTATTTTCTGGTGAGTCCACCTCATGTTGGAGATGGTAAGGAGTAAAAATTCCTACTGGTGTCCCTACCCTGAGAAATATCGCAAGACAGCAACTACTCTGCAAATTTGGATTCTGTCCTTCAGTGCCCAAACCTATGAAAACAAATGTAGTCATTTGTCTTGCCACTTCTCTTCCTTCTCCAGGGGATCTGTCACACCAGCAATTACAATTACAATGAAAAGGACTAAACCTGACATGGTCTTGGACTTCCCACAGATTCATCCCTGTTCCTTACCTGCTGTCCATCTCTGATCATCCACTTCTGTGGACTCTGCTCTGCCTACATCTTGCAGTTTTTTGAACTTTTATTTTTCCTGCCTGTGGTTGAGTGTCCTTTCATGTGCATAACATTTCATTCATGTACGTAACAGTGATGCTGGCCACACCATTCTCAATGTAACAGAAACAATTTGCTCATGTTGATTTAATGTAACGGCTGCTTTCTTTTCTTGACCAAGATGTGAACTTTTGCTCATTTTTACTGAAACGCACAAAGATGCATGATGACATTACTACAGCTCAGAGCTGTGACCCAGTCCAGAGGAAGGCTGCTCAGAGCTCTGACAAAAGCTGCAAGGGAAGTCCCCCTCTGATCCCCAGGGCTGTGGTTTATAAACCAGATGGTAACTTTTGTGTACGGATGGCCTTTAACCACACCCAGACACATATTTGCAGAAGACCTGGCCGGCTGATAGAGACTCCGTATTTGCAAACAAACAAGCTGGTCAAGAAGAAAACAAAGTTCTGCTTTAAAGTGTGTTTCACTAGAAACAATACCAAAACTAACTCCAGCCATTATATTCAAAAGACAAGTAAACTCTCTCCCCACTCCTGTATCTTGAAAATCCCACTATCTCAGCAACAAAGGCTAACAGGGACCGAGCTCTTTGTCAGAGCTGTCCTCTTAGCGCTGAGTCACACAGTATCTGCATTGGGGTGCTTTGTAGGTAGGGGAATACTGCTGTTCTGTACTGGCAAAGCGCTTCTACTGTGAATGCAGATGTAGCCGTAAAGCTGGCTAGATAAAACTACAAAACCAGCCCTTCTAAAGAGCAAAACAAGCAGCTTCAGCAGCCATCAAGCTAACTGTGACTGGTTAGCTTGATGTGAACGTGCCTGCGTGAGGCAGGATCACATTAACGTGCTCTCGCAACTGGCATGGCTGTGGTGGTGGACACACTTGGGGCAGAGCCATCTACCTTATAAGAACTCCCGTGTGTTCTATTATCCCTTGCAATGGTGCATACAAATGCTTACCTGTAAAGTAAGTTAAAATAACAAGTTCTGTGGTGACTACTGGACACTTGACGTGAGAAGAGAAAATGGGATTTCAGCACATTAAAAAAAAACCAGCACAAGACACTAACTCGTTGATATTCTTATTATGGTAGTTAACCTACCTCAGACAGGTACACAACAAGGCCAAGCAATTGTGGAGTGTGTTTGAGCTGAGAATGGAAAAAGGGAAAAAAGAGAAAAAGTTCTCTAAAGGAAAGTTCAGATACATTTCAAAGCACTACAGCTCCAAAAACACCAAAGGAGTTTTATCAAACTTCCCAGAAAAACTTTCCTCTGAGAGGAAATAGGGCAAGTGAGATTTCAAAGGGAGAGATTTTTTTTCCTGGGGTGCAGAGATGATGGCTGAAAAAACTCCAACCCTGAGACTCCTGAATGTGCATTTGTCCTGAGCTGTACGTAACGTGGCTACTGTCAGGCTGTAATTAAGACGAGAATATGCACTAGGTTCACTGACTAAAGTCCTGGATTAATCTTGGATATAGTTGAGACCCTAGATTCACCCAAAGCAGCTGAATTAACACAAAGCACTGATTCACCAGCCCTTAAAAAGAGTGCAGCCTTTTTTTATTTTTTATTATTTAATTTCTCTACTAATTAACAGCAGGTAGTGAATAGGAAAGTGTTTATCCTCCCCCCCCTCAGCTCACTACCCTGCTGTGTTATGACAGATGGAATGTTAATTAACATGACCTGGCAGATAATATTTAATTCAAGACAGAGTATCACGGAAACATCTGACTGCCTCAAGGCTGGTCACCTACCAGGTACACCCTGAAAAACACCTCCCATGTGCCGTCCTAGGGGCACTGACAGCTTTCAGTTGAGCTAATCCAGAAAAAGGCTCAAGGCTGTGCTTACACTAGGTTTTCTGGCTCCTTTTGCCCTCACTGCTGCTCTCCCTGGGGTGGGGTGCGAGTTAGCTGCCTGGCTTCACCTGCTGTCTCTCCCTGGCCCCTCCAAGCCAGGCTGTGGGCTTGTTCAAGCTGCGTTGTCTACCTGAGGGCTCTAGAGAGGCGGAAGCCACACGCTGAGGGGAAGGACTTCCTCAGAGAGAAGAAGTTTGAGGAGCTGCCTCAAGAGGGTCAGTCCCTGGGTGACCACCCTGTTCAACAGCCAGGTGCTGTGTCCTTGCTCCATGGCCCATGTGCCTGGCCTCCTCCTCTCCCTCCTCCCTCAGGCGGGCCCAGCATGCCGTCTCCTTCACCAGACGTTTCACTGAGTGAACACCACTCGCTCACCAGTCTGCCCAGTATACCCAACATTCCCAGTGTGCCCAGCCACAGTCAGCTCGGGCCAGAGGCCTCACAAGCTGCCAGGGGGCAAAACCCGGGGGCACAGGCACTGCCACCGTGGTGCAGCCGCCATGACTACCCCCCTGCCACCCTCGCCTCCCCTCCCTGCCCCACCCTCCTCCAGATTGGTCCACCTGAGGCATGTGTGGTGTTGCGATTGGCTGGCTGGGCAGCGCATGTGCTGTGATTGGCTGGCCGTCCTGCCAGGCGTCTGTGGGTGTGGCAGGGCCTGCCACCATGACAGGAGTGGGGCGAGGGACGGCGTTGTAGGGGGCATGTTGTGGGCCCGGGGCTGTGCGGGAGGAGGGAGACTCCTCCTCCAGGACAAGCAGAGCCGATGCTGTACGTGTTCAAGTCACCGGGACAAAACCACGTATTTTTACATACCCAGGTGACAGCACTGCATGCAGCCCTGTCACACTGACATTATCGCCCCTCGGCGCTGCTTATAACACTGTGGGACCGGTTTGCTCTCCCCGGTGCAGACAGAGCCAGCATACCTGGGGCCGTCTCCTCAGACAGAAACCGCAGGGAGTATTTAAAGAGAAACCACACAGAGTATGACTTTACGAAGCCTTAGACTAATGCCAATACATCCACGTGGTTGCAGAGTAAAACAACAAACAAACAAACATTCAGTGGAGGCTTTTTAAAGGTCTGTGTTGCCACAGAAAGACTTGAAAGGGGATTTGACTGAAAACTTGCCGTGAAGAAAAGCACCTGACTCTTCTATTCTCCCTCGGTGGGCTCCAGCCAAGAGAAGGCAAGGAGGAGGCAAGCACTGAATTACAGGTTACCGTATTATTTTTGTAGTAATTGGCGTATGGCTATAAACACCAGTAAAAGAACAAACTTGTTCCTTAGGCCTAATGCAGGCACCAGGACAACAGCTGCTTGGAGACCGAGAGGTGCCGAGCCCCTGTGCGTCCCCCGCCAGCAGGGCGACAGGCTGAGCTCCGCGGGAGCTGTGAGTACACAGCGCCCTGCATGTCGCACAGTTTTTATACCGAGTCAAAATGTGAGCGCTTCAGTGTGAGATGCTGAGTCTGAGCAACTCAGCTGTGATTTTGAGATGAGAGTATCCCTTTAAAATAATGCTATTCATGAGCAAATGCAGGAAAGTATTGACATGGTGAAGAACCTTTGCAAAGCTCCCCCCAGCCCTGTAAGTACAAGATCGGACTTTCTGTTACCTTCGAAAATACTAATTTAGCAGATGAGTTACCAGATGCTGTCTGTTAAGGGATTTGGGACAGTAATTTCTAATACTTCTAACAAATATAAGCAGTGTTATGTGTGCGCGCACACATACACACACAATCACACGTCTTGAAATGTAGGAATCAAAAAGCTTCTCTATCTGCAAAAAACTATATACTGTTATTGCCAGGAGCAGCCTTTCTGACCACAGATATCTAAAAGATAGAGTGGTCTTTGGGTACTATTTAGTTCCAAAGGGGCTATAAAAGGCAGATGGTCTCATTAGAAACAATTTATGCATATATATTTCTAGGAGTTGAACACTGCCAGAATAGGTTTAGCTCTTTCACCATACCAGGAAAATATCACCACTTGCAAATGTTTCCAGTTTGCAAAATAATGACCTATCCAAAGTAGCTAAGCAACTAATTACTCAAATACTAGAAGGTTATATGCCAATATTATCACATTGTTGGTCTCCTGGGCAAACAACTTCACATTCCTCAAACTGCCATATAGTGTCATTAGAATGTGCAGGAAAGTCCTTTCTTAATAGTACAGCAGCAGCAGCCCCAATGCCCCTGTGCTTATGCCATCATTTCAACTATTATTTCCAATCTCCAAGTCAAATCACTTATTAATTAGAGAGGCAACTCTAGCAAACCCAATTACCCGCAGGCAATTTCTTCCCAGATGTGAAGCCCTTCTTGGAGATGGACCACGATCCCAGTTGCTGGGGAATGTTTGCGATTTTGCTCTCCAACACACCAACCTTTACACTCAACCCTGGCAATACCTCTCGCAGACCCTGCCTGCGACATGTCTGCTGGATGCATTCCTCCTTCAAGCTCCAAATCCTAGAGAATTCAGCCTATACAGCCTCAGGATGTGTAGAGACAGCCATGTGCAGGCATGTGTACTTTTAAGGCCTGTACTCAATGTCTTTGAATGTTTCTTGCACAAAGAAAGCAATGATGAATTGTGTAGAGAAGTGGGGTTGGCTCAGGAAATTGCAAAAGACAGCAGTTTGGTTGCTGGATTCACTTAAAACAAATAGATACTTCTGATGATGAATTTTTCATCAAAAAGGTGGAGAGAAGCCCTATTTTGGTGGGGAGTGCTTTTGTGGAAGATGTGTGAGGGACTATGTGGAGCACCGGGTTTGTATGCCTTTGTCTCTGCTTTTTAGGATGGTCTGAAGATAGTGTGTGTAGCAACAAACATGAACCATTTTCCCCTATAGATTAGTCACTAGAGGGGCCATCACATGTGTTTAATAACTACGCCCCGCGTGCAAAGATTCCTTTTGTGGAACTGGTGCATTAGAGTTGTATGGTGGTGTTGGAAGAGTGGATGTGGTGCCTATAGCCAGGCTATGGTGTGTCTCATATTGCATGTAGGGTGCCAAAGAAGGAGAGAGCTTTTTGGCAACATCGGGTCTGTCCTTCAGAATAGTTGAGGAACTAATAAATACTTGGGTCTGTATCAAAGAGGTTGCATATGGGATATGGGGATGGAGAAAGAGAACAGGTAGGGGGATTAGGAGGATGTGCCTGTTTTCTCCAGGTAGCCTTCTTATCATATTCTGTCTTCAGATTGGCTGCATTCCAGTTCAGACACTCCCCTGGGAGATGGTCACTGTCACTAATTATGCCCATACAGAACAGAAGTGTCCTCAAGACATGAAACTATAGACAAATCTGTGTCAGCATAAGCAGTTGCAAATTATGGTCTAGCTTCCTGAAAATAGCCTTGCTTTTGCCAGGTGCTGGTATGGTACCCATCCTCACAGCATCCAACAGCCTCAGTTTGTAATATATGTCTACACTACCCCAGAACTGCAACAAAATATTTTGCCATCACCTTCTCTCCCACACACACTTCAGGTACTGTCCCAGTCATCTTCTGCTCACGCTGCTGCCGTGGACCTGCAGCCTCCCTTGTAAAGAAGCTGGGATTACCCAGCCGAGGCCATGTGCCTTCATTCTTCTCACCTTGCCCTGAGAGACAGGGTGATGCTATTTTACAGTCTGCAAACTCAAGCACAGAGGCTAGTGGCCATATTCTAGGATATTTACGCATCAGTGTCACGTGGAAAATCTGCAGCACGCAGGGACTTGAATCCATATCTCCTAAATCCAAGGTTAGTAGATTAATCATTTCCTTTCAGCCATCTGTCCAACAGCAAAGTATTTCTGAATTTGTATTGGATTTCTCCAGGAGGAATTAACCACTGACATACTTTTACCTTACAGGTGATGTAAAAATACAAAAAACAAGAAAAAGATAAAGAAAGAAGAAAGTACTTAGTAACATCATAGATATGTATAGCTTAAACCATTGACTTAATCTGACTCCTCCAGGACTGATCCTCAATTTGCTGCAAGTTGTATTTGCTAGAAGAAAACAAAATGTGTGACACCACTGAAAATAAGTAACTAACTTACAGAAAAGTTACCCTCACCAAACAATACAGGAAAACATAGGAAAAAAGGGATGTAAATTGAAGCAAGCTCTCCCTGTGTATTTATGAGTCAGCCTACCAGATTTCTAGGAGCAATTTCCAGTTGTACACCACCAATTGAATAGGTGCAGCATAAAGCACCCAGTATATCTTTATGTACTGGTTTGTGCTCTCACCCATGTGAGGTGATCCCCATAGCAACATACTGCCGCGGCAATACAGAGCCTCTAAAGGTCAGCCTAGAAAACAACAACAGTATTTCACAAAATCTCTAAAACAAATACTATTTTATTTCAGCGACATGGAAATTAAACACACTCTAAATTCTATCAGACCAAGGACATTCAGGCCTCCTTTCAAAGCATGACAAGGAAAGCTCGCCAGCCTTTCTGTACTATGAAGAATCCACCTCATAGACACAACCCGCCAGTGAAATTTCTGATAAAAAAGAGTTGGACAGAGTATAACTCTGTCCTTCTTGCACAGGAGTAAAAGCTTCAGGTCTAACTTTTACAGTCATTCGTACTTGATGAAATAAAAGATTTATGCAGAAGATCTTAACCTACAGTTCTGCAAGCATTTACTACTTATCCACAGGGAGGCCAGCAGTGGCAACCACAAAACGCAACCGTACCGATCCTTTCTCACACTGAGCACATCAAGGAAGACACAAAATCCTTATCTAAAATTGGGAAACCAGCTAAGTAACATTTACTCCAACAACTATAAAACAGTGCCATTTACAGAAAGTTCATACCTCTTTTAGCAACTGTGCCAAGGGGGTTTTTTAGTTATTAATGGACTGTCAGTCAATGCAGCTCAGATATCTGAGTGATTGGGAAGGCTCAGGTGTGGGCACAGGAAGTACAAACTAACCTCACATGATGGTTGTGTTCAACCTTTCATTCACAGAAGAAACCTCTCCTGACATCTTTGACTTATGATCAGCTGTTCATATGCCCCACAGAGCTGCCCTCCCCTTCAGAACTGTCCTCTGCTGCTGTGGCTGCTCAGGGTAGGGGAGAGTCAGGAATGAAGAGCTATGGGAAGACCAGCTATACCCATAGCATCTCTTGGTGTTAGCCCCATCTAGCAAACCAGCTGTAAGCAGCTAAGGAGAGAGTTTCTGAAAGCCAGTGTGCTTAGTTCTTGGAAAGCAAGAGCTCTGGAGGGAGAGATCATTGCTCCCCAGTGACCCTGGAGATGGGAAGATTCACACACCTATCTATTTTACACTGGAGGGTTATCTCCAGAAAGGTCTCCTTTTCCTGTTCTGTCTGCTCCTGTCAGATCTGTCTCTGTTAAATCAGCATTACTGGCTCAGGACATGAGCTACAGCCAGAGGCAGGGGCAACCAAATCAGGTTAGGACAATGCAAAATTAGGTCTCAGCCACAAAAAAAAAAAGAAAAAAAAAAGAGAAAAAAAGAAAGGAAACCCTGTGCATTTCAGTGCTTTGAGCTTGAGCACAAAATATTCAAGGAGAAGATTCTTTCCCTTTTCTTCAGCCCTTGTCTTCTACTTGGATGTGCAGGGGCTGTGAAAGCTCCAAAACCAGACATTGAACACTCCCCTGGTTAGGACATCATAGCAGGACACTATAGCCCAAGTTGCTCTTTTCTTCTTCTCCACCACAAGGCCCAGGAGTGCTATGGGAATGAGGAGTTTCTGCAGGGCAAACTGCAAGGTGCCTGGGGAATGAAAACCCCCTTTATGTTGGAGCAATTGATTTTTGACAGAGGGCTGTGCGGTTCTTTACTGCAGCCTGGGATCAGAAGGGCGCAACCCCTCTTTGCCTCCTTCTTCACTTCAACTGTGTGTCCTTTTCTGCCATTCCCAAAGTCAGAGAAGAGAATTTTGGCCCAAGCCTTTATAGAAGATAAAGTCTAAATGTCAGGTGCCTCCCTAGGCAAGCAGCAAACACTCCTTTCACCACAGAGCACTAGAGGATGAAAAATTAAATCCAAAAGAAAGCATGAACCATCCATATATCACTCCCTAGGCTTCACAGTACTAACCTCTTACCAGTGCAACAAACATCCTGTGCTCAACCTGAGAAACAGTCAAAACACTAAAACATTTAAAAGGCAATAAAACAGGTCAAGGAAAACAACCTTGACCACAGAAGGTCACTTGTAAGGAAGTGACCTGACCTTGTGACAACAGAAAGGGCATAAAGTGGGGTGAAATCTCACCAAAGGCACTACCCATGGCCAAAAACTGGAGATGGAAGCCAGGGAAAACCAAGGCAGAGCTCATTACGCCACCAGTGTGACAGAGAGAGAAAAAAAAATAATTTTATAGTCTCCAAAGTGCAGGAATGCATAATGCAGCCCACTGCAGTGCTAACAATGATAAGAGATTTTGAAAGTTAATTCATCTGGTAAGGCAAGAGGAGAGAACAGAACAGCTCTGCATAATGCTATCATCTCTAGTACTTACTGGTTGTTGTGTCTTCTTGCTTCTGTTTGGTGTGAGGGACAGCTCTTGATCTATTTTCATACAGCATTAGATGCAATGGGATCCTCGTGTGTGTTTTGCTGCAAAAATAGAAATATATATTACAAATTTTTTTTGTTAATTAGTTAAATACAAGTGGACAAATGAATAAGCTGAATAAAGCCCTCAGCAGTCTGAGTCTCCATTCTGGGCAGACTGCATCTACCTCTAATGAAGATCTAAGGGATCTGCTTCTTGATTTGGTAACCACAATGTAACTTGCTCTGCCAGTAGAGCACTATTGACTTGGACAGCATGAAAATCCATATGGGATGATGTGTGCATGTACTCATGGTGCCTGAATTGCACAGTTTGGGAAGTCACTCCTGTGGAAGCACAGGGGCTATATTTGGAATACTTATAGAAGTATGTACTGTCTGTAAAGTATATGGGTATAGAGCTAGTTAGGAAGTGCTTGGGAGATATGCAGCACAGCCCTGCAGCCAGGACTTGTGTGTTTGCATATGCAGAGCAAGACTGGTGGAGACATATATTCAATTCAGAGCATTTGTTTCTGCCATAGGATTTGTCCATTGTAGAGGTATTTGAGAACAGCCTGGATGGTAAGTGTCAGTGGGGCATGGGCAAGTGGTGAGTACAGATGAAGACCTTGTGACACAGCGTATAATGGAGCTGGCGTGTGACTGAGGCAAATGCAGTTGCAAGATTGGTAACAACATTTCCTAAAAGGTAGCACGCTGGCTCGTGACTGGGTTTTTAGGCCTCCCTCCACTAACAGTCTGATCACACCGCCTTGCTGTCTTTCCACAGTCTCCTTGCCTGTAGGAGATGGATTATACGTACCTCTGTTGTTCGTGCTTCTGGATCTATGGGTGTGTGCACGCTTCAGCTGTGTGTGGCTGTGTTCGGGAGCACAGGGGTATATGTAAGGTGTGGAGTAAGTCTGGTATGCAAAGGAGGCCAAAAGAGAGGGAACCCCTTGCACGGTATGAGGTGCTGTCTGTGGCAGTGTGTAGCTGAAGGGTATGTCTTGTTTATATTCTGGTGAGGCTTGCAGAGGCTGGCCCTTGTGTAAAGGATTACCTGAGCCCTCTGTATGAGAGAGGCCGTGTGTGAGGGAAAGAGGGCATGCAGGAGGCTGCAGAGGGGCTGTGGGTTAGGGAAAAGGTGTGCAGAGGTGGAGGCTGCTGGGCCATATGGCCAAGTGGGGTGTGCCCACGGGAGTGAGCTGTGATGGGGTGCATGGAAAGGTGTATAACCCTGACTGTGTGTATATGGATATCAACAGCAGGCACTTGGGAAGTGCTGACTCTGGAGGAGTTGGTGGGGGCTAGCTGGAGAGGGGCTGCGGAGAACTAGGGTGTGTGGGGGATCAGAAGGCTGTGGGGGGCTCTCTGTAAGCCTGTCTGCTAGGGTAAGCAGTGCCACAGGCAGGGCACGGGGAGCAGGGCAGTGCGAGCAGGCTGTGGGCAGCCCAGGCAGGATGCAGGTGGCAGAGGCAGGGTGCAGGCAGGCCAAGCAGCGGGGCAGTGCAGGCAGGGTGCAGGCCAGTCCAGGCTGTGTTGAGCCCCACCAGCGTGCTGACGGCAGCAGAGGCGGCAGCACGGCAGCGGGCACTGAGCCTGCCATCCACCCTGACTCTGCTGCCATCCAGAGCTGTGTGGGCAGGGTTGGGCTGCCTGCAGGGGCACTGCCCTACACGGGAGCGGTTGTGCGGCTCAGCCCTGTTTGGAGAGGTGCCCTGCCAAGGAGGGGTGGCCGTGCCCTGTGCCACGCATCACTGCAATACTTGGCGGTGCTGTAATTGCCACCTCTGGAGGCCGTGTCCCGTCTCTGGCAGGAGTATAGGAGACTTGGCAAGCCAAGGAGAGTACTCACTGTTATGCATCTAGGAATACAACCCTCACCTCCTTGTCGCGCGTATTAATCCTCATAGCTGTCCCTGTTAAGTGCTGTTCCCTTCTCATAAAGGGGAACTGGAAGCTTAGAAAGACTGAGTGACTTGTTCAAAATATTGGGCAGAACTAGGAATGGAACCTAAATCTTTGAGGACCTCCTGCTGTCCTTTAACCACAAAAGGAATCCATTCCTTCCCGGTATGCTTGTGCAATCCATTGTTTTAAAATTATGCCCTTATGAGGTTGCACAGATGTTGCTGGGGGTTACATTAGATGTCTAGAGTGATCACTAATGGGGAAGATGTGGAGGAAGGACACAATGCAACTTGGGTCTCCAAGGCTCAATGTGTTTGCAGGAGGAGCATGAAGTGGAATCATCACAATGCTCCAAGTGAAAGACCCTTTTCCCCTAGCCCGCTATGATTTTAAGTCATACTGAAAATCTGTGCCAGAGATTAAAGCAAAACTGATGCTGATGTTCAGTCATACATCACAAGCCCACCTTCTTCCCCAGTTAGTTTACTTTCTGTAAAGAGACAGAGTCCCTTTATCTGCCATACAAGAACGTCCCCCACTGCTACACACTGACTGTCCCTCATCCACAAGCTCATTGGGAGGTTCCACTGGGAAAGTAGTGTCAGTAGAAAGATACTTTGCCTGGTTGCTTTCTCTACCGACTTTCCCCCTTTAGGTGGACATTAACTCATCACAAACAAAATTGTATGTTCTCCTCCACCAGCAGAAAAGAGAAAGGAGGGATAAAGAAAACTGGAGAAAAATAAATGATTATGTAATAAAACAAATAGAAAAGGGGAACTGAATGAGGGTGAAGACATCCATCCTATAAGAATAAGAAGTTAGCTACAGGGGGATGCTGAGCAGATGACTTGTGCCAGCACTGTCATTCTCTAAAAGGGTCAGAGAGTCTGTAAGGTGCCCAGTGATGCAAGCGCTGCGAGCTGTTGGAGACATGACTAGCAAGAGAGTAGATGGGGACTTTCATCACTATTTCTTCTGCTGGTGTTGTAGATGGCCTCCACTTGGCTTAGTGGAGGATGAGGAGGAGATCCTGCAACTGCTTACACTTGAGGTGGGAATATTCCTTCTCTCTCCTCATCAATGTTACTTGCTCTTAGGTTTGTGGCTTTTCTTGGGCAGTAGCACAGCAGGATATTCTCCTGAGGAGTATGGACTTTCCCCAGCAGCTTGATCAACTGTGGTGGAAAGGGATGGTCCTGGACTTCTTGTCATGAGCAGCATTTGTGGCCATCTGTGAACCTCAGCCCAGTTCCAGCAGAGCACACAGGGCCCTGGGCTGCTGGACCTTGGCTTGCTCAAAGTAGCTGCTCTTACAGACCGATGACCCCGTGGCCATGATAAATGGCAGCCCAGCCCAGGAAGAGCAAGCTTAGCCTCAAGCCTTGCCTTGCTGCTCTGCTTTCCATGGTCCCACATGGTGACTCACACTTCCCCACTGCCACTGCCTGCATAGGGAAATCGAGACCAGGGTCTGGCTTGAAAGGGCCCTTGGCCTGACCTGCTCCAATAGCCATTTATGTTCTTACATGCAATATTAAAGCAGTGGTACCAGTTCTCTTGCAAAGACTTCTACACTTGACATTTTTTGGCCCGTAGTTTCCAAGAAAGTGATTGTAGCTTTTCTCTTGCCATTACCACCCATTCTGGTATAGTTATTTCTATTGTCATGGTACTGGAGCACTATGGAGCCCCTCCTCTTCAGATGGTGTTTGTGACTTGTCTTCTTTCAGGCAATACCTGGACAAGAGAATGGAAAGATAAGAGATCAAAATGTTATTTCGTGTGTTAAGTTTTGTGAAAAAGTGGGAAGAACAGCTCCAAACCCTACACTTTTTGTAGTACATTTTGGTTTTGACTTCAATGTTTGTTTGAAATCCTCCCTCAGAAAGCTATATCTTCCAAGGAACTCCAATATCTTGAACAAGGTGAAAAACCTTGGTATTCCCCATCCCCTACTCCACCCTCTGTCAGTAAAATCTGTGGGTACTGAGCAGTAATCAGAGAGGTTTTTCTTTGGGGTAGAAGGTGCACAAAGCACACAAGATCAGAAAGCTTTCTTAATGTTGAATTTGAAGTTTGGCTCTGTGCTAAATTAAAAGAGAACTGCCACCCAAAGAAAGGCGAATAAAGAAACCAGCATTTGTCTAGTGTGTTGGTCTTTACAACTCATGAGTTCAACACTAATGAGTTATGGGTTGGCCCATGAAAACATAATGTGTAAATTAGGAATTTAATGATGTGTAAGATTAAAAGCTGTGCAGGGTTGCATTTATTTAAGGCTGCCATCTTGTGTTCAAAGAGGAATTACTTTATCAGACAATGTCCCTTTCACTAGGTCTAAATTGATTCCGTTATGCATGTTATGGAGGGTACTCAAGTGCCCGAGACTGCCAGCTGACAATATTTCCCACTAAATGCCCTTTCTGTTGCACTGTTTGCAGCTTCATAATAGCAAACATACTGTGCAAGCCATAATGGCTTCATCTTAACTTCCAGAAATAAATAAGTGCAGATTTCCCTCCCCACATCTCTCCCCATAAATTTAGTTGCAGGAAAGCTGGGATTCAAGACAAGAGATGTAAAAAATAAAGTTCTTATTGCTTCTCAGTTTGACTTGCTTTCCTGATACTTCATTGCCAAGTCTTCTACACCCACCCAAAACCTCTTCCCTTTAAAAAAACCCACCAAAACCCAAACTAAAACCCAAACCATATTAACCAGTGAGGAGGACCTTTACATGTCCATTTTTGTTGCACTGTGTGTAGTTAACTTCTAGCTGCTTGCTGGATGGCATCATGGCAGTATTTTGCAAACCAGGAATCCTAGTTCTCAAGTCATGTTCTGCTAATGTTGGCAATCAACATGAGCTCTTTCAGGGGCTTGATACTGAGCCAAGCTAGAGTTTCCTGGGATGGCCCAGGGACATTGTGGGAAGGGCTCAGTCTGTTTTGTATGCCCTGATCAGCACAGCTTAAAGTTGCATAACTCCCTGATGCAGGAAAGAAAGATGATGGTTGAGTGTCCTGCTTATCTGCAGTGCCTTGACAGAGAACAATTCCAGTTTGATGGTTTGATTTGGTTCATGTATGTAGCAAAGCTTTAAAATAAGGGCCAAATCAGCTAAGGCATTCAGGTATCTAGTTAGGTATGCTGGAAGGCCCATGTTCCCCACTTAGCTACTTCCTGAGCTTGTGGGCAAATTCCACTCATCATCCATTGGTTAGAGCAATCTCTTAACAGTTGGAAAACCTGTTTTCAGAGCCTCGCCCTGCCTAATTTGGGCAGATCTAAGCATTTTTCCTAGAAAAGTGGCCTGACCATCCAGCTATTGGCTATCCCAATCAGAACCCATCACAACTGTATAGACGGATGAAATATTAGGGCGAAGATGGTTGCTAACTCTGTGATCTCGTGGCTAGGGCATCTCCTGGAGCTATAGCTGAGCAAGATGCCAGTCTCTACTCCAAGGAAATGTGAAGTGAAACAGCTCCATGAGGAGAGGCTGCACCCATAGAAGTTCAAGTCTGGACCAAGTGGAGTTTTGAGACAAGTGTCTCCCCTACCAACGAGTGTCCTGAACCCATAGTGAAGAAAATATGATGGATGGTTAATGATGAGGCAGTGGAGCAGAGTGGTGAGTCCTAGAGAGGATAAGCTTCTGTCACCAGTCCAAAGTTGGGAGTTTGATGCTGTACATGGGATGTGGTCTAAGTCTTACCCCTTTCATTAGTATTTCCTCCTGACTAGTGGATGGGGCTTTGCATTTAGCATTTGAGCTACCGTGAATGCCTTTTTCAAGCTGTGCATGTTTCCAAAGTTGGGTTCAGATAGGACAAGTTTGGATCTATCTTTGTTTCCAGCTGATCAGATGTGGATGACCCCAGCCTGAAGCTGTCCCTATGTTTGTGTTCCATGCTCATGTGCAATTTATTCCTCACTGCATATTTACAGGAACCATTACATTATTTTTAACAGCTGAACAGTACAGCTTTTCATACTTTACTTGTCTTCTTTAATTGGAGTAGAGACCGTGCCTTACTATCTGTTTATACAGTGCTTAGCATTGAGTTGCTCAGAGTCTCAGGGGCAAGTTCAATAGATATATTGGGATATAGAAGGATATCTGTAACATGCTAACAAGACACAGTTCATATTCCTGTTTTCAGCCTCATTTTCTAGGGACACAAATGTTACACAAACACACTGTTTATCTGTTAGTCCACAACTATGAACTTTTTGAGCCCACTGGTCAGCATGGAATCAAATTTGGCAGAGAGCAGTGACGATGGCAGTACTTAGAGGAGGAAGACACCAATTAGTACTCCCACCAAAGAAAAGCTGAAGAGAAGATGTTACCCACACTGTTTGGCATCTGACAGCTCCTCAGTCCAAATCTATGTATTTCTGGTTGAGTCACAGCATGTGCTGTCTCTTGCCAAGCTGAAAGGCTGGAAAAGTGGTGTGAGGGCATATGTGGACATGGTAGGAGTCACACAGGACGGGAGGTAGGTGCCATGGAGAGGAAAAGATGACCTAGCTTGGGTGTTTAAGAAACATGGAAGAGACCTGAAGCTGTAACAGGCTGGAGACTACAGGCTTGGGAGGGATTTGGGGTGCTACAGTGGAGATAAAGTTTTAAGTGTCATAGGGAGGAAGTTTTGAGGTGCATGACCCAAATTTGCAAGGTTTCATTAGTTCCCCTGCATGTAGAGCAAACCACATGTGACTGATGTATTTAGTTTGCAGAAGTGTTGAGACAATTTTTAAAAAAGGTTTGCTGTTCTGTCTGTAATCTAGTGACTGTTGTTTTATAGAAGTTCTTATGAGGGAGACAATTGCTCCAGAAAGCTCACAGTAATATTTGTTTATTACCTGCACTATGGGAGTCTGAGCCTCCAATGCAGTAGGCGCCATGCAAATATGCTACTGTTACAGTAAATGCAGAAACACTGTTGGAGGAGGCAGGGAGGCAACTTTTTCCCTTGAGTACTTTATACAAAATAAGGATTTGGTGGTAAAGCAAACAAATTTAAATGATGCCCACAGGGAAAAGCTTGGTTTTGGCTGGGAGAAGCTGGCTTCAATACCTGCTATATATAAAAACCAGAGTCAACCAAAACATTCCTCTGGGCTTGCTTCTGCCAGTTCCTAAGGTATCCAGAGGAAATTCAATGTGGACTGAAAACCAGGTTACTACAGCGGTTGTTCATTTGCAAGAAGAGCCTGAAATCCTGTTCTGAAGCTGAACGCCAAAATGCCTTGGCAGTTCAGTCATTGACTGGCATTCCTACTCAGCCAATGTATGTGACTGCTGCTCTGCTGCCTATTTTTAACAGGATGCAACTATTTATCATGTTTCTGGCTGAGATTTTTATAGTTGAGGCTCCTGCCATCCATCAGCTCCAGACGATTTATGTGGAATAAGGGTTTCTCTCAGGATCGCTTTGAGCTCTCCAGACTAACAAACTGGCATATGACTTTGCCACCAGATCTGGGGAGAACTCAAATGTTGCAGTGGAGTCCAAAGCCTCCATCTGGTCCAGCCACCAGCGCATGTCACATAGCTCTTCTCTTGCTCCTAATGGCAGTGGCATCCGACAGGCAGCGTGCTGCGCTGGTGGGAGCATCTTACCTGCTGTCTCCGCTCACGCAGCATTACAGTTTCGCCAGTGTGTAGGGCCAGGAGCAGGCCAAGGTTTCCTTTGTGTCTCCAATTCTTTGATGTTGCATCTATAACATTTTATTTTAAATTTTAAAAAGATTTGGGTCAGAGGTGAGAGAAACAAACATCCTGGCTGGTGTTTCTAATGTAAGACAGTGTCAGGGGACGTGATGAAATCCAGCTCCCCTGTTTCCTGTCCCTCACTGAGAGCTTCCCATTGATTTCAGTGGGGCTAGGGTTTTCATCCCCTCTGCTTTTAAAGCTTTGCTGACACGGATTTAACAAGCTTTGACATCCACGGGTTGTGCAGGGGATGGAGTATTCCGTTGCCTATTTTGCTCTAATTTCAACAGATAGAATATTGCTGCTGTTAGAAATGTAGGAAAGAAGCAAAACCAAATAATTTTGTCTCTGCCATGACAGACTAAAATAAAGCTTTTAGCAAGCATGAACAGTAGAATCTTATCTCTTATGCATTATAAGGCCAGACTCTGATACCTTTACATCTGTGCTTTAGTCTGCAAAATAACCTGCCCTGCTCATGGTGTAAAGTATACAGAGCACATGTGAAAATATGAAAATCTGGTTTGTATCTACCAGCAAGAATCAAAATGTGTATTTATTTTTAGTAGCACTCCCCCCCCGCAAAATGGCATGATGATGGAAAAGACCGTAAATTTCTCAGATGCTTTAAAAAGTCAAGTATAAAACGTTTTTATTTTACTTCATTACATTTGCAGACTCTCACCACAACACTCCAAATACAACAGAAACCGCTGCTGACAAGCCCTCCTTTGGTGTTACACGCTATAGAAAACTCATCCCTACCCAAGTCTTGCTCTCTCCACATCGTTTTCATGTATGGATATTAATTTATGTGTTCAGTAGAATACAAACGCTCCCCTGTCTCTATAAGTTATAGAAGCAATCATCCAAGGAAGCATCAGAAACTCCTAAAGTCAATTCTGGTGTCATAATTTCATACTCTAACCTGAGATGCCAAATCATGGGCCTTTATAGATGAGAAGCGGGTGTGTGAAAGCACTCCCTTTTCAGAATTGCAGACTTTATTTCTCTATAAAACATATTTATGCTGGGAAATAATAAGTGGCTAACATGGCAGTGCAAAGGGGGTCTGTGTCCCTGGGGACAGCTTCAGGAGCTTGCTCCAGTTCTGGGGAAAGGGAGCACCTGGACTGCTCTTGGGCAGGGGCTGCTCTTTCTTGCTCTGAATCCTGTGCACGTAGCACATCGAGACTCCCAGGATCAGCCACGGTCTCTGATACAGATGCATTAATAAATAAACAACAGCAACAGCAGTAATAATGGTGAGTAACCCTCTTAGCCTACCCCATAATGTTATGAGCAAGCTCAGGAGGGAGGGTTCATCTGCGCCTTCTCAGTCACATAAATCAGCCAGCCTGGCAGAAGGTTTCTGATGCATGCAAAACCCCCATTCATTAAGTGCTTTGGGTTCCTGATTTTGCCGCAGTTGTTCCTTGGCTAAACTTGACCATTTCTTGGGCTGCTTCATCCTCTCTTCTCAGCTAATTTTACATTGCACACTTTGGCACCTTGACTTATGATACCTTTCAGCATTTTCCTCCCCAAGGTAACACAAAAATCCTCTAGAAAGGAAGTCATAGAGCAGTAAATACTATCTGGGATAACATTTCAGTAAGAAGAGCTCTTTTATGGACCACCTAAAACTATGTCTAATGCAACCATGGGCAACCCTTTCCTGTATTTGATTTGTGCAGCTGGGAATGCATTTTTTTTTGTAGTGGGGAAAAGGAAATATCTTCTGGGATTTTTTGTGTTCCATTCCTTTCCTTTTTCTTCCACACTGAGCTCCTGTAGACGATCAGCTCATTGTGCTTTGCAGGTATTTCTGGAGTTACTCCAGCCACTGACCACAGCTGGTGTCTCCTGAGAGTTGCTGGTGTCTCATCTTGCTCCTGGTGTAGATGATACCTTATCTAAGGCACATCTGAATCCTGCCAGTCAACGGTGCTTGTGACTGACTTGGGTTCCCAAACTTAGGCCGCGATCCTTTTAAAACTATGTCCTGTTTGAAAACCAAGCAGCACCTTCAGTCCCACCATCCACAGCATTTGTTATTACAGGACTTGCTACAATGCTCATGAAAGCCAAGTCATTTTGGATGGTAAAATATTACCCCACTTGCAGAACCTGGTTTAATTACACAGTGTGTCTGTGGAGTAAGCAGGGGATGGGACACAGAAGCAGAATCTTTTGTGTAAGGCAAATTCCCAAGCAACCAGCTAATAGGAGAACATCAAGGATGTTAAGTAGATTAGTCACATCAATAGAATCTACATAAGTGATGCCAAATTTAGTAACAGCAAAAGGGAAAACAGTTTTATTTTAAGTCAGGCTCTGCTAAGCGGTGGCACCAGGTCTATTCAGGGTTATGTACTGTGTTTCTTTGTAGCACACAAAACATTAAGTGCAGAGGAAGAGTTAAATAAAGTAAATGGGGTTGAAATTTCTGAAAAAAGAATGATGTACTGTACCTATGCATTTTATAGCACTAGGTAAGTAGTTTAATGTCTCAGCCAATATCAAACACTTAATTTGCAAATCTTAGTGTGCTGGGCTCCCTAGTGGTTTTTGTAATAAAATGGGATGGTTAAAGGGCATGTCCTTGCATTAACTATTCCTTCTAAATTTGAAGGGCCCAGCCGCTATGTAAATATTTACTATAATTAACTGCTGGAGTTCACTTGTTGTCCTAGTTTGCAAGAGTTGTCTGAAGTTACTGTTATCCATAGACAAGGAGACGCTATCTGTAAATAGTCACTTTTACCATGACCGAGTGTGGTGGAAGGGGATGTTTGCCTTGTCCTGCTCGTCGCATCTGACCACTACAGTCATAATCACCCTGTTTTAGTATCCACTTGCTGCCAGTTCCTCACTGTCTGTAGGCAGTTTAATAGGGTTGTGGATTATCTATAACAAGGGTATGAAGCTGGAGCTGCCCTTGCGCATACCAGCCTGAGCTGGACTCTGGCACAGCGCTGCGAGATCACAGCTATCTGCTTCCAGACCAAAACAGGCCTGGACCCCATGTATTCCCAGAGTGCTGAGTCTGCACTACTAACCTCTGCAAACCCGAGGTGGCTTTGTAGGCAGGGCCATTGGGATGTCTCTGCACTGTGTTCCCAAAAACACAAGTTGGGGCAGGAGGCACCCGAGGGCACTGCATAAAGCCAGCTCAAGCCCAGCTAGGTTTAATAGCTCCATCTCAGTACAGGCACTGCTGCATCCAGGTTGTTTCCTGAAGAGCCACTCGGATATCTCTGCATCGTGCTCTGCAGTGTTCTGCAGCACTTCACCTTGCTTAGGGGCTGTGCTGTATCGAGCCACAGTGCCAGTAAAGGCTGGTGCTGGGCCGATGTGGCGGCCTGGAGCCCAGAGTGCATCTTGGAGACACTTGGGACCTCATGCTACCCCAGGTCTGGCAGAAGTAGCCCCAAGCCAGAGCTAATGAGCTCTGCTGGATCTGACCAATTCTTTGTGGACCGTCTCAGCTGTCTTTATGTCATGCTGACTAACATACTTGGAGGATTCTCATTACTTATGTTTCTTCATTGCCTGGGGTGGTCCAGCCCCTCTGACTACACTGCTCTGTGAAAAAAAGAAAGAAATCAATCTTGAGCTTACAGGTGAAAACAGGAGAGGCAGGGAAGGCCAAGGAGTAGCAGATGTAGCATGGGGTGCCACGCTTATCTTTGTGCTGTGTGCCAAAACATTCTGGCTGTGCTTTTTATTCCCCCATTCTCCCTTAAAATCTCGTTTGACGCGTTTGGCTGCTACGCTGCGCTAGTATGTATGTGTGGGCTTCTGGAGCTGTCTCTGAATCTATGCCCGGGAGGAGGAAGGAGTCTTTAAAAATTAATACTGCGAGGCAGCTTTAGTGGCAACGTTGGCAGAGCAAGCAGAGCCGCTAGCAGGGAGAGCCCAGGATCTGCAGGGGGAACAGGACCCGTGGCTCTGTGCCAGCAAAGGTGACGCACTCCCGCTCCTGCCGAGAGGGAAACTGCCTGCTAGCAATATTGGTGTTTGACCCTTCTGTGAAGCTGTAAGGATGAAGGCTCTGAAAATAACCACTAAAATGTCCCTTGCCTGCTCCCTGTGATAGAGGCCCTCTCTCTGTCTCCCTTCATCTGCTGAGATATCAGACATTCAGTAGCATTTCCTAGCGTACTTTGCCTTGCACTCTTCAGTGTGTGCCACAGTGCCCAGGAACACAGATTGGGGTGGACTAGATGGTCTTTTTCCTAATGTAGCATCATCTGACTTTGGTAGTAGATTTAAACCTTGGCCCTCTCTTTACCTCATGTTCAAACCTTTCTTCTGTGCCACGACATCAAGCCTAGGGCAGCGATTTGGCCCTGCAGATTCAGCTGCAGCGGTGGGTGATGTCTGTGCTATGCTAACACTTGCTCTTGCTTTGGCTGTTTATTTTTTGCCAGCTGCAGGTGCCCTTTGGCTTAGTGGATGGGGTCAGCGCTGAAGAGCAGAGCTGGCTGGGAAGGCAGGAACGTAACCACCTTTTTTTTCCTTTTCCCTTTTTTTAAAATCTCAGGCTTTATTAAAGCTTCTAGCATTTCATCTCAAATACATCTAGAACACCTTTAGCAGTCCTGGCATGAAGCTAAAGCACAGGGACATTGAATCGTCTGTCTAAAGGATTCTGGCTGGTGTGACCCCTGCATGTCTGATGACTAGGCTGCGGAGGGAGCCGCGGTTTTATGACATTAAATATTAACAGCTGGATATTAATAATGAAGGCTGACAGCTCCTTTCCCAGTTCCTGAGGTTGTTTCTCCCCCAGCTGCAAGTCCAGCAGGATTTGTGTTTTTTCACTGCCTGAGCATTATGGTCAGGGCCCCCTGATCTCAAAGGGTCAGGGAAGGTAAGAAAAATAACATGGAGATGTCACTGCTGTGAATAGGAGTCGTCGCCGCCTGCCTGGGCCCTGCACTGCACGGGCTCTGGCTGCCTCTGGTTAGCCTTGTCACAGCATGCTGATTGGAAAGCAATTTACCGTTAAAGGCAGAGAAAATGTAGGAGGCTAATAATAAAGCGGGGAAAAAAAGAAAGTGGCATCGGGAGACCTAACAGCAGATCTTCCTGCATTGCTTGAAGCCAGAGGAGAATAAGCTATTCCAACACGTTTGTGTTTTATTGCTGTTTGGCCTGTGCAAATAATGCAGTTAAAATTTTCATGCCGTGCCCTCCAAAATTACATTTTTCTCTCTTCATTGCTTCTTTCCCTTTCTTGTCATCAGCTGTAGCTTCCCTCCAGCCTAGGACAGCTGAAACGCTGCTTCAGTCTGTAGCTGTATCAGTCTTGTTCCTAAGATAATTTACAGGAGACGCTAATGCACAAGGCAGACTATTCCCTCCCACCAGCAGCATCACCACAGCTGAATAAGTCATGTCTGTAGCTCAGATCAGGTGGCTGAAGGACAGAGGAACACAAGTCCTTTCTTGAACTCGTGACCCTCAAGCCCTGCCTTGCAATGTGCTAAATGTTGCTGAAAAGTCATCTCAGAGGAATTTGAACAGGGCTTTATTTGAATAAAGAAATACAGCACAGAGCACACAATAGTCGCTAATAAATCACAGGTTGGTTTTATTTCGCTAGTGCAACTCTGCCTTATTTTTTTCCGTATTGGACTTTTCTCCAAATTACATTTTCCCAGTTGTGCACTTTTGTTCTTTTTACTATGTGACAAATGGAGGTGCTGTTTATTTTTTATTCTTTGGCTTTAATGTTGTGCAAGCTAGATCAATTCAGTTTTTGATAAATAAGTCTGCTTTTTGCAGAAATTACCTAGTTGGATCAGTACTCTTTTCTTCTTTCTCTGCAAAGGCTGACCTCTAACCCTGTCTACTCTACAGTGAAACTCCATTTATCCAGACCACTTTTAAACTCTGTCTTGGTCAAATCTAGACCATGTCCTCTACTCTGACCTCTGTATCAAATAAGAGCCTAGTACCCTTTTATGGAAATAGTTTCTAATCTTCCCCATGCCCGTAGTTAAACAGAGTGAGCTGATGCTTTGGATTGACAGCATATAACTTGGAGTAAAACTCGGTTTTATTCTGAGTAAAAGTAACTTACAGCAGATGGCTAAAAAGACATGCAGGGAGAGCAGGACAGAAGGTTTGGGCTGTGTGAGGTAGATCTGGGCCATGACGTGAGATGCTGGGCATGAAGAGAGACCTTAGAGAAAAGTAAGGATGCTTTCAGCTTCTTATCTCTTCTTTTTAACCCTATTCTGTGTGCTAAGGTCTGCCTTCAGTTCAATATTTTCTCACATCTGAACACAATTGTGTTTGCTGTGTTATTTGATATAACATTAGATACTGCTTTTGGGTCAGAGTCAGCGAGGAAAAGGCATTTTGGAAGTTCACCTGTTGTCTGTGTTTGAGTTGCTCTGCTTATAGTACTACTGAGACCAACTAGTATAAAATCAGAAGTCCAGATGGTCCCTTGGTCATGAGAGGAAAAAACTCAGTGAGAAAGAGGGTGTCTGTCTATTTTTTGAAACCTTGAGGTCCACAAAGTCAGGAAGCTATATGGGGGAGGCAGAAAGAAGACATGAAGAAGTATATGTGGAAAAGAGACCAAGGTGAGATTCTCGTGTAACCCAAATCTTGGAACACAGACTTTAAAGAGTATTTGGTATCACGAAGTCTTTGGTAACATGATAAGACTGGGTAACATAGGGGTTAAAATTGATCCTGATTTGCTCTTGCCTGTGTGAACATGGTCACCACCAAAAAATCACTACAGCTGAACACATTTTAGCTTTAAAGTGTGTTCAGTTGTAGTGATTTTTTGGTGGTGACCATGTTCACACTCTGTTACATGCTGTAGTAAGACTAATCCTATGGACCTTTTTCTTCTATCTTTTCCATCCATGTACCTGTACCCTGTTTAGAGGAGATTCAGGCTGTAGTGAAATAAGCACTGGCCTTGCCAGCTCTTACTACAGCTTCAGCAGTAGTAGGAACAGTGGTGGCTGGAAGGAGAAAAAGATCATCTGTGGTACATGGGATTTTCTGTCAGACTAGGGAGGGCTCCCGATGCATAAAGTAGTCCAGGGAGTGGCAGGGGGAGGCTGATCTGTGACCCCCTTCTGCAGATCTGTTGGGGTGTGAAAGCATGCCCAGGTGCTCAATGGACAGAGCAGGTGGTGCGTAATGCCAGTGAAGTACTGGACACCTTTCCTTTTCTTCTGTCAGTGTTAATGGACCAGGTGGTCTGGGAGTCTCAGGTGGGGAAGGTTCTACTGCAGCAGGGTCAAATGTATTCTGGGGAGGAGGCCAGACCTGTGGCCTGGAAGGGACAAGTACACCGGGGAGGAACAGTTTCTGCAGTTCTGACTGCAGATTTTGCCTCTCCACTTAGCACGAGGGACTCTCTTCCCACCCACCTCTTTCCTTAAACAGCAAGAGGCTGCGTTCCTCGCTGGCAGGAGCAGTCTAGAGCCTGTTGCCTGGAGGTGGAAGTGGCAGAAGAAGCAGGATGGGGAGCGTGGGTGAGGATGATACCCAGCCCTGGTGTGACTTTTGTTGGAGAGCTTGGCCACAGTACTAGAAACCCTGGGAGGGAGGGGATGATAGGGTCCTAGGAGGCTGGCTACATGGCAGCCCCGGGGGCGGGGAGGACAGGAGGAAGGGGACAAGCATCCTGATCCTTCCCAACCCAGGACAGCAACAAGCTTAGGGGAGAACTTGTGACTATGCTGTTCTTAGTCAAGAAAAGTGTCAGGGAGGACAGGTATTGGAGCACAAGCAGCTTTTAAATTAGGTTGAGACAGAATGTTTCTGTAAGGGAAGAGCCCTGGGTCAAATCAGTGTGAAGCCAGGGAAGCCCAAGTGCCTGCAAACCAGAGGGTGACAGAAGTTTCTTGCAAGCCTGTAACTCTGAAAGCCACCTCTGCTGTGGTTCAAGATGAGCAACGGCAGCTTCAGGAAACGGGTTAGAGGGTGTTGCCCTATGGTTGGAGGCAGGATCGGTTGGCAGGGAAGGAGTGGTCTCTTTCCTCACAGTCCTGAGGCACTTCACTCTCCGGTGTGCAGTGGGTGTAAATGCCTTGATGCCCAGGGGCTGAAAGAGTTCAGGCACCATGTTATAAAGGCGAGGGGATATAGGGTTCATGCACTGGGAGATGGCTGTGCTGGATTTCTGCTAGGTGAGCTGTTCCACTGGCTGGAGGTTAGGGATGAGAGGCAAGGGGAAGCTAGACGTGTTTAATTGCCTGTAACTAATCAGGCATGTACACTCATCCTTCCCCTCCTTGTTCTTCTGAGAAAGTACCCTCTCAGACTCTCCCGATTCCTGTGGAGCCAGCGATGAGGCAGCTTATACAGACACTGTGAAGCACGGAGCATTGCCAGCCTTGTGCTGTCAGACTGGAGCACTAGGACTGGCACCATCGGGATGGTCGTCATTTCTGTGCCCTCTCAGCAAAAGGGGCTATTAAAAAATGAATAGCAGCTGTGACAAACCCCAGGAATCATTAGAAGAAGAACTTAGATCTATTTATCATCAAAACTTGTAGTATTGCTGGGGCATAGTTCTTTGCTGAGACCCTGAGGCGGGAAAAGGATATAGGATGAAGGGGTACTTGTTCATAGCAGGAGCTTAAAATGATGTGCAGTGAGTTCCTTTATACTTAATACTGGTTTTGAGCATCTTGGTATGTGGATTTTCAGTGGAAATAATTAACTATGACAAACTACGAATTTTAAATCAAGTTGGACAGAGTGATTTTGGATAAAAAGACAGCTGTTCTTCACAGGGAAAATGTTGAAGGCACAATTCCCAGTCCTTGTAGTGACAGTGAACAAAAGGTGATTAAGAAAAGTTCTGGGGGAAAGCTCGTGGCACCCATTCACATACTTAGCTGCTTCTTCTAAAACCCTGTAGTTTCTCAGAAGAAGGGGTGCCTCCTCAGCAGGCATACCTTCCTCAGGAACCTGCCACAACTGCTGCTGCTTGGGAGCTCATAGCAGGAGAGGAAAATTGCCTGGAATGAAGCAGTGGGCAAATCTCCACGCATCCTCTCTAGCCTTTGAGCTGACTGCTCTTCTGAGTCACTGTGCTGGGAAGGTTGAACCCCTGGGCTTAAAGTAGTGATCACGATTCCCTGGTTTAGGGTGAGACCCTGGCTTAGAGTGAGACACGAAAAGCAAACATACAGCGCTGCCCTAGGGAGCCTGGTTGGTTGGCAGCATTAGCAGTTAGGTGGCTATATTAGCATTTTAATCAAACAACTAGATATCCTAGAATTATATGTTTGAATCTCTGTAGGCTAAACATAGCTTCAGAGGCAAATAATTTCCATGTAATTTTAGGGTGGAGAATGTCCTTTGGGTAACAGCTGCTTGCTGTGCATGGGCATTAAAAATCCTGTGGCACTTTATTGAAAGCAGAGGTTTGTCTCAGAGGCCTTGCTTAAAACATCCCTCAGCGTGCTGGCTGTCTGCCTGGCTGCAGTCCTGACACCCAAGAGGGCATGCAGCTCAGGGGGAGATACTGCAGCTCCTGTTCACTATATTGTTTGTAGAGTGTCATGGTAGCCTTGATATAAACATGGACAGCTTGCCCAGGTCACAGCAAGGAGGACCTTGCTGGCATTGGTCTGAGCATATTTGCTCATGTGGTACAGTGGGTGCCCAAGCCCGAGGAAGAATAAGATCTCTGAGGACAGGAAAACAGATTGCCCTGTCACAGGCTGGCCCAAATCCTGCCTTGTCAGCAATATCCAATGGCTCGCTGTATTGACCTGGGGCAGTCCACTGGTTCCGGTGGTGGACGTGCATCTGCAGCCCAGGTTCACTATGAAAAGTTCTCAGGAGGGCATCCAGGCTGTACTATAACTGACCTTACTTTCCCCCCCCGCCCCCCCCCCTCCCCTGTTTTTTCATAATGTCAGAGATTTAAAAAGTTCTAATGATAAACCATCTGGAATAGGTTTCTTTTCAAAAGAAAAGAATGAACTAGATGTGAGTTGGCAGGAGCTTTCAGAGAGATTTCCCCCACCCCCCTCTGTTTATATATTATGCAGAGAACTCTACAGGAAAATGGGATACATGAAGTTGAGCATTTCATGACAAGTTGTCACATTCTGTGCATAAATTTCTGTAAAGTGTTAGGCACCAGTGGTGGGAGGAGATATTAGGTCACTCATTGCTAATCCTGGAAAGTTTAGGGGACTTTACATGTCCTTTGACAGTGTCCCTTTGATGGAACAAATATCACCTGTCCAGAATTATTCTTTCATGGTGCATATAATCCATCCATTTCCTTGATAAAGGTACCCATAAAAACCCAGAAATGACCCAACAACACTCCTAGTACTAATATTAGTTCTATCCTGCTGTTCATCTTCATATCTTCCAGCTTTCTACTGCATGAAGTAATGAAGAACTAATACTCAGTCCATTCTCTTCTTAAAAGCACATTACTACAAATACTAACCTTAATTCCTCTTCTGCCTGTTTTCAGAAGGTTAAATATCATTTTTTTGGAGGATTTAAGTACCCATGGTGCATTTGAAGGTCTTTGGGTGACAGTTGTGAAGAACCTCTGAACATCTGAGCCCTATTAAACACTCCCCAGGTGCATGTAAGGGACGTATCAGAACCAGCATCAAAATTCGGATGGTCCCAGCTCCAAACTGTGGTCTAGTCACACCTCTTTCAGACGCTGTTTGCAGAAGGGCATTGCATTTCTGATGACGCAGCATTTGCAGGGGAGGCTTGCTTTAGGACATAGCTCTTCTGCAATTATGAGCTCCCGTGTTGCTCCAGCATTACTCCTGGGCAGCGCATGACATTGTCATCTTTGCTCCCTAGGAGGAAGGTAAAACTGGATCAAGCACTGCTATAGGGGGTTAGTGGGAAAAAAATCAGTTTTTTTCTCTTAGCAGTGTTAGGACACAATTTCAGCTTCTAATTTCTCACGCCCCCTTCCTCCCCCCACTATTTCATGTAAACGTCTCATGAAAGCAATAGTCTTTCTGAAGGTGTGTTTGGCGTGTTATTGCTTAAGCCCACAGGGAGAAGACATCCCTCACCTAAGTTGTGGTTGATGGTGAATCTAGACAGTGCTTGCACCATTGGACAGACACTGGCTAGATGCAGGTGTGAATTGCTAAGGTCCCCAGATCTGCAGTTTGGCTAGGCATTTTCAGTGGTACCCTCAGAAGGCAGTAAGTACTGACAGAACTTGGAGCACTGCTCTGTAGAGCCCAGGACATACTTCCCTTCGACTCTATAAAACCACTGTCAGGTAGAACCCTGCCCTGAGTAAACCTCACTGTTGTAAATAAGTGCCCTCTCCACAGCCTGACCAGCCCGTGGAAAGGTCCCTGGTGTAGGGGACTGCCAGGAGCATGTACAACATTGCGCATCCAGGCTCTTCAGACAGTGTGAAGAAGGCAAAACTGCTCTAGTCACCCCAGAACTGGAGCCAAATCCCCTTGGTCACCTAGTTTGTTCCCACTGCACAGATCAAAATACAAGTCTAAATCATAATACTAAATCTTACCCCCCCTCCCTGCCATGCTATATTATCTAGGTGAGGAGGAAAGGGGAAACTTTGTTTTCACTCCCTTCAAATTAATTAGAAATTCACGTGGGGGGAGGACTCATCCAGATAGTAACAGGGGTTATTATATTTCATAACTGCATCTTACCAAGGATGTGTTGTGCAGAATTCAGAGTCAACAAGACTCTCTGGTATCAGGGTCAAGTCAGTACATCTTCTGTAACCAAAGTAACTCAGCTCAGCACACTACCTGTGTAGCAGAGAGGGCTGGGTGGCCCTTCAAACTTCAGCTCTCTGAGAAGGCGGCTGGTAAGGTTTTTCTTACTGGCATACACAGCAGTCCTTTCCAGATTTGAATTCCCAGTGCTGCATTTTCTCTTTGCATATGACTTATCATGAATGCAAATGCTTAAGCTTTCCTTCTCCTTTTTAAAGATCATGTCTAATTTTTCTTTTTTGCTCTAATAATTTAGATAAAATATTTAAGCTCACCACTGTAAATCCCCTTGGGGCACCTGCCAGAAGGTTGTGAAACCTGGCTGAGGGATGGTGGAGGGGTGTACACTGTTAATTAGTGGAGGCTGGCAACCCCCTAACACTTCAGCTCATGCTCTTGTCGATGGCTCTGAGGTCTGGCTTTGTGGGAGCCGATTCATGCAGGCGTTTGGAAATAACTGGACTCTGGCAGCAACTCCCACTATGACACAAGAGAGCCAGCAACCAGCTTAATAGGTTGCTGCAGCCAGCGAAGTCCTCCGGTGAGGAGCAGTGAAGTGAAATAAAACAAATCCCATTCCAACCACTGCCACAGCAGACAACAATTGAGAGCAAAGGATCATTTTATTGCATATGGAGGGGGGAATGAGGGAAAGAAAAGAGAATGAGATGGCATTTTTTACAGCTAAGGGTTTAATGGTTTCTTTGCTTTCTCCCCTTCCCATTAAAGGGGTCAACAATATACAGAGAGAGAATTCCACAGATTTTCATTCTACTTGTAAGAAAAGACGACACAGTCAAAGCTTCTTCCTCGCATTAAGTTTTCAGAAGGAAAGTCGGTTCCCCTTTCTCTGGCTCCTCATAGCAGCATTTTTCTGGCTCCAGCAACCTAATAGGTTGATTGCTGAGCCTCTTCTGTTTCAATTACTTTTGATTGATTCTCAGGTCTGTGTCAGCCACTCGGTACAGCCACCATCCCAGGAACAAATCTGCAGCAGCTGAAGATGAAAATAGCTTCCATGACCACTTAGGAGGGGAGTTCAAACATCTTTTATAAACATGAGGTTGCTGTAGCCTTCCCTCAAAATTGCCGCTCTGACCAGGGCTTCTTGTGATGAGGTTCCTGTTCCTGATGGCTCGCTGAACTGCGCTTAGCCTCAGCTGCAGCTAGGATAGGAGGGTGAAATGAGCTTTAATATCATCAGGCTCCTCAACTTGCAGTTGCTGGAGGGCACTGCCATTACTCCTCAGGAGAGGGACTGTGGCCTGGTACAAGTCCCTCTAGGTTTAGGGAGTGGAGGGAGAAAGGGAGAGGTGGGACATCGAGCCTGTAAGATGAGTCCTCAGAGCCTCAGATGAGTCCTGGGGGCTTGCTTTCTTGTTTGGGTTTTTACTGAAGGAGGAATGGGAGAGGGAAGAGAGAGAAAGGGAGTTGGGAAAAGGAGTGGAGATGATGGCGACTGATTCCTCACAGAAGCAGCCAGCCTCTGCAGTTGCTTTGCACACATCTGACTCTTTTCTTAGCAGAAGCAGCCTCAAGCCTTCAGACTGGCAAAGGAGTAGTGAGGACAGACCTGTACTGCTGCCCTGGCTGAGAGCTAGTCTGGCTTCCTGCATAAGTCAGAGCAGACTGAGAATGAAAGCAGTCTGGAGAATTGGGGCTATTTGTGTCAACAGTAGGATTATATTTCTGTATTTTTAATTTCCTACTGTTGCTGTCCAATTCAACTCAGCATGGGATCACAGCATAATTCAGGCTGGATGGGACCCTGGGAGGCTCAGAGCAAGGTCAGCCCCAGGCCAGACCAGGCTGCTCAGGGCTGTGTCTGTCTTGAAACCTCCCAGGATGGAGCCTGCACAGCCTCCTGGGCTGCCTGCTCCTCTGCTAGACTGTTGTCATGGGGAATTTTTTTTCCTTGCATCTAATCTGAATCTCTCTTGTTTCAATTTATGCCCTTTGTCTCTTGTTTTCCTGCCACACACACTGGTGAAGTTCCAAGTTCCCTTTTCTTGATGACCTTCCTATAGGCATGGGTAAGACTCACATTTGCCTTTCTTTAGTTGTCAGGGAAATGCCTGGACCTCCACAGTCTTTCAAAGATCTTAGAGAGTGGCCTTGCAAGGACATGGACCAGCTCTCCTGGCACTCTTGACGCAACTGTTGGGTCACATGGACTTGAAGAGACCAAGATCTCTCAGGCAGTCCCTGAGTCAATGCCTATCCACTTGCTGGTAGTTTTCATCTTGAGCCTGGAGGCCTGCAAGACGTTGCTGATGAAGATTGAGATAGAGGAGGCATTGAGTGCCCTAGCCTTATCTGTGCCCTGTGTCACTAAATCACTTTTCCTATTCAGCAATGGGTGTACATTTTCTCTGTTTAACCTTTATTGCTAATGTAGTAGTAGAAGCTCTTCTTGTCATCCCTGATGTTCCCTCCAAGTGACAACTCTAAGTGAGCTTTGGATCAAATGGAGCTATGGGGGACTCTCGAAAAGGCAACCAGCTCATCACATTGAAAGAGCTGGGCTTCCAGTCCCGGCTTGAGGTGGGCTGATGCAATAGGGTGCTGCCTCAAATGATCCCTGGGGAGAACTCATACCGTTGTCTAAAGCAGCAGGTGTGCAGCGGTGAAAGCTTTCATGCAGGGGAAACTTGGCGCACCCAATGTTGAACTCAGAGCAGCTCTGCCAAGGACCTGCCTGTCTCCCTGTGGGTTGTCCTCAGCAGCTGGGCAGGAGAGGCATGTTCGTGTGCCTCCTAACTGGTGGGGTGGATGGCTTTGTCTGGGAGGCACGGATTCTCTTACACTTACTGTGTCTTCTAGAAATACCCCCTCATGTGTGCAGGGAGGAGATAGTGCAGGGTAGCAGAACGACATTTAGGGGGTGGGTTGACAGATGTCATCAGGGCCCCCTTTCTCCCACCCTGAAAAAAGGGAGCAGTTGTGCCAATAAGGTGATTCAGCCCCAACACTCCTGCCCATGCCCCATGAGCACCATGCTCCTGGGGACCCAGGGGTCCCACTGCAAGTGAAGAGCCAGAGCCAAGGCACTCCCTCCACTCCTATCCCTCCAGTGCCAGGGGTAGCGGGGAGGGAAACAGACTGTGAGGGCAGGTTAATATGAATGGACATGCTGTGAAAAATGGATACTAAATTATCTCCTGATCCAATAAACCTCTCAAGCCACGTTCTCAGAAAAGCCTCAGTGAGCAGACAGGCCTCACGAGTTGCTCAGCAGCTCAATAAAATCTGTCTTTGCCCTGTCAGATCGAAAAGAGAAACAAATGGCAGAATTCGGGGCCCTCCCCCGAAGACGCCTTGCTCCAGCGTGAATGGCTCTGCCTGCAATGCCAGCTCCCTGCCTGCAGCCTGAGGGGACCACATCGAGGGCAGCTGCCTGCCGCAGGACCCTGAGCTTGTGAGAGTTTCCTTCCTCTCTCCTTGGCTTCCAGGTGTTCTCACGGAGAGGGATTTCACCCACACGTGCATGATTGCTTTGAGGTGCAGGAGCCCTCGGAGTGTTTACAGCCAGCCCCAGCAGACGGGCTGCAGCAGGGCCAAGTGGATCAAGGGTCAGTCCCCCCCACCACGCCAGCCCAGCCATGCACCCCAGGTAGCTCAGTTGTCCGGAGGTGGCTGCCTGGGTGGAAGCACCCTTACAGGGCTGTGTTTGCCCTTGCAGAGGGCTACAGTCGATGCCCTGCCTGGAGGAAGGGCTTGATCCTGTTATGCCAACACCAGTTTCTTCTGCTGTCTCTGATGGGGGCTGTTACACCTCTGCACATAGGTGTAGGATGATTCATGAGCATGCGTGTGTGTTGTATCTGCACTCAGGTTGTACTAATCCTGTTTAGTCATTTTTCAGTGGATTTCATTTAGATACCGGTCTGGGACTCTGTGTGCCCTTGACAATACTGAGCAACACCATTGCTCATATTTAAACTCACTGACATAGTAGTGATGGTGAAATTAAAGGAGACAATGACATAAAGCTCTCACCCAGCAGCAGTTTGCTTCTTGCCAATCACTACTCTTGTATTTTCCCTCCCTTGTCAAAACCCAAGGAAAAGGGGCAGATTTTGTGGCTTACCTGGAAGACCAGCAGGTCTGAACTCTTCCAGACTGACCTGCATGCCCAGGCCGCTCCAGCTAAGCCTGCAGAGCGCAGAGGAGGATCGGGCACCACATGCTGTGCAAACCCTCTGCAAAGCCACGGCAAACCCCTCGCAGAATGTAAAGCAGGTGATTTGTGCCAGCAAAGACTTTCGGCCTCGCCGCTGCGAGCAGCTCGCTCATGCTCACCCAGCCGGTAGCAAAGCCAGAAATAGCCTGGGCTGCTGGGGCCCAGCACCCAGCTCTCGCCTTCGGTCTCCAGCTCTGACTGTACATGCCAGTTTGCTGTCGTGGCCTCTTTTGCTGGCTGGCGGAAGGAGGGGTCTGCTCCCCAAAACGGCAGCTGAAGACACAGATGTTACATGGTTTATTCCATGGCTTTTGATACTAAGCAAATAAGTCACAAATGGTTTGCCACACTTTTCTTTTTTAACTGTTATCAGAGCTGAAAATATGGCTTCTATTAACAATGCGGCAATGGGAAGAAAAGGCTTGTCCTGCAGTTCTGGTTTAAAAATAAAAATAAAAACAGCCACAAGAAACAGCTTGTGCCCCTTGTGAGTAGATGTAGGCTTTAATTTCATCTCAGGTTTCTACCATCATAACACTCAACAGCGAGTGCTGTAGTCATGAGGATCCAGATTTGGAAGGGCATTAACAGTGTCTAATTTTTGTTGGTTTTAGTGAGTGATAGGTGTCTAAAAGCTTTACTATCTGGTCTAGGATTTCTGTGACTATACCTTCAGAAACTGCTGCTTTCTCTTAGATACGTAATTTCCTTTGCTGTTTTCAAAGACAGCTACAGAAACAGGGCTTTGTGAAACTTAGCAAGTAATAGTAACTGGCCATAACGTCTAAGTAATTATTAGCTACCCACAGAATAAATGAAAGATTAAAAGGCAGTAATCTTCTTTCCTCTTTGTTGCTCACTATTAATGGCTTCCTAGTCTACATACTAAATGGTTATCAAGGCAGTGTTCTGTTGCAGAAAATCTGTAGTGTTAAAATTTGAATTTACTGAGAGCGGAGAATAGGTTCACTTGAACAGGGAAGGCAAAATGATAAGGAATTTTGGTTTACAGGGACTTTGTCCCAGTCTAAATCCAAAAAATGCATTTCATATACTGGTGGTCATTGGTGGCACTTGAAACTGAGTGCAGACAAAAGTCTTTGTAGGAGCCAGGGGCAGTGCTCGGCAGTCTGCTCTCTGTGGACCTGTAAGGGTCTGTGGAAAGCAGCAAGGAGAACTAGCTTCAGCATTGTCATAAATTCTGTCCTGCGTGGACACCCCCATGGCTACTGAATTTCTAAGGGGGGGCACTTCTACCTTAGAAAATATGCAAGGTCTACAAATTAAAAAAGGTTAAAACCCAGGGCACTAGGAATAGAGGAAAGTACTTGGCATCCAGCAGAGATGGGAAATACTGAATGTGGGATGAGGAGCCATGGCTAGGCTAGTCATTGCCATGTAATGAGGAGGGAAAAAAATCAGTCTTTCCAGCTCCATGCCTCATAAAACCCAACTGAAATCAATCCAGGATTTTGCCAGTCATGAGTTATTCAGCAATCCCAAGGTCAGGCCAATGGAGTCTCCATCACACATCATCATCTGTTCTCTTTATCCCTGTACTGCAGACAGGAAATCAAGAGACAGAGCTTGATCACTGCAATATAGGCAAACATTTGGGCCCAGACTGCAAAGTAATTAAGTGTGCATTAAGGCCCACTCCCGTTTAGCAAAGCCCTTATGTACATGCTTTAAGTGCCACTGGAGCTAGAGACACACAAAGAAACACTTAAATTCCTTCCTGGATCACTGCTAACTACAGTATAAATATTAAGGAATATATTTCAAGACTCTCTGGGCTGAACACAGCTTTTACTGCATAGACAGGGACTGGAAGAACTGGGATCTTGCAAGTTGCCATTGGAAGTTGAGGTGCATGGTAGTTGCTGGAGGCAGACAGCCAGCACGGGAAGGGGGCTTTCTGTGGCAGCAGGAGAGCAAAAGTGAGTGAAGAGAGGGTAGCCAGGGTCTGCAGAATTACAAAGGTATTTTATGTGTGTTTAGGGTTGAATGTACTGAGATTGTTGCATCTGTGTTGAGGGTGATCCTGGGAAACTGAAAAAGCAGAAGTCAAAACCATTCCCTCTTTTTCCCCATGATGTATTCTTTTCTTCTCTGATACAGTCTCCCAATATCCATGGAGGGGAAGGAGGGCAGGGATCTGATGCCGGGTTTTGAACTCTTGGGCAGGCAGTGGCAGTGCAGTGAGTAAATCAATGACAGTGTGGTTTCAGGGGTATATCACCCCTTGAATTTAAAAGCACATATGCACATTCATCCAATTAATACTCTTGGTGTGAATGGCAAATGATTGCTAGAACTGCTAGACAGGAAGGAGGGCTAGGTCCCTGCCCTGAAGAATTTACAGATGAAATGTAAAGAAGAGGACGGTGCTGCAGGGGGAGAGGGAACACAACATGAGCTGAGGCACAGTTGTTATTCCTGGCACTCTGAAGCCTCCTTCCCAGTCTGTTGCCTGCCTTTGATGTGGATCATTCCTCCTTTATTGAAAAGCTTTCTTCCTGAGGTGCTCCACAGCCTTTCCTGCTCCTGACGTTGCCTAAGTGCCTCCCCTCGCTCCTCACTTTGTCCCTGGGTATCTTTATCCTGCCTCACACTTCAGTGATTGTTTCTGTGCTGACAACTCACAGATCTTTTTCCTCAGCACTTACTCATTTAGTCCATTCTCCAGCAGCTCTGCAGCACCTTCTCCTTCATGTCCCACCACCATCACCCTCAGTGAGGATTTAATGTCTCTTCCCAGGTTGGCCCTCAGTCCTCTCCTTTCTTGCATGCCACCATGGGAGTTGCAACAACATGTCCCAGAGGCTGACTGACTCACTGTAATGTGTCTTCTCTGTCCCCTTCATCCCACAGAGCAATACGGGCAGGCTTAGGAGCAGCCACCATGCTCAAGGTCAGTGGGCTTTGTGCTCCTGCGCCACTTAGGGAAATCCACCCCCTTGGAGAGCCTACCTTTCCTCCTGCTAGTTTGTTCTGGCTAGTTTGTCTGCCCAGTGGAAAACTCACAAACCCTGCTTTTCAGCTAATTTCATGCCCTTCTGAAAGAAAGGCCTCTATTTAAATATTCCAGCAGCGTCTAAAAACCCTAATTCCTTCAACATAGTGACAAACAGTTCTGATTATTTGTAGA
The DNA here is from genome assembly GCF_031877795.1 of Strix aluco. Classification (NCBI taxonomy): domain Eukaryota; kingdom Metazoa; phylum Chordata; class Aves; order Strigiformes; family Strigidae; genus Strix; species Strix aluco. Next base: position 42,880,559 of record NC_133932.1, read on the forward strand.
AAAGCTTGAAAAGCGTTGAGCATATTTTATTACCCGTGAAAGGTGCCAGACTGGCAGCCATGGAGACTTGTCCTCTATTTATCTCTAGAGCTGGACAGCACAAGCAGTACACATTTCTCCAGAATGTCTCTGCACTCACATTTTGAAAGGCACATGGTGGCCTATCACCATGAGATGATGGTACTTTCTGTTCCACCCACTGAGTATTTGTTCAGTGCCTGGGACACGAGTGAAGTACATCAGGTTGCTAGTGGCAGCAGCTGGGGAAGCCCGGGAAGGACTCACCATGAAAACAGTTGCCCTCCCAGAGGGCTGTGGGTGATTTGGTGTGTGAAGTTGCGTCTGCTCCTGTCTTTTCTGGCAAGCCAGGTCTCATTCCAAAGTCAGTTACGATCTGTGGAAGTGCTGCTTAATGGGCTATGAATTGTCATCTGGGGATGTATGGAGGGAGCAGACCCCATGATTCCTCATTAAAGCAATAAATGCAGTAGATTTGCTGGAAAAAACCCTGGAGCTTCTCTTTTGCCATCAAAAGAAGAATTAGAAGATTAGTTTTGAGCATCCTTCATTGTAAACCTTAGCCGTTACTGTTGTAATCCCCCAGAAAGGCAAGATCTCACACATATTATCTACACGTGATGCAGCAGAGGTTATGGGCAGCCTCTTCTGGTCCCTGGCAGCAATGCTCTCTCAGAGGCCAAGTGCTGCAGCAGGACCTGGAGCCTTCCTGCAGAGGCACCCTCCTGGCCACGCAGGAGTTCAGTGCTCATCCCTGCTTTGCAGCAAGTGCCAGGGAAATTATTCAGCAGAGAGGTAAATAGCTTGCAGGATCTCTAGTGCTTTTCTTCATGTTTCCCCTCCTCCTGCCCCACTTTGCAGCAACACACACCAAACACAGATGCGCAGTGACATTTTTAAATCATGCACTGATTTGTTAGGGTTATGTAAAGAGAATATTAAGCACTCATTGCTACAGTTCAGGCTGGGCCTTGTATTTTCTTTATGTGCACTGATGTTAAAAATACAAAGAAGCAAAACTTTCAAGCACTGCCAGTTTGGATAGAGTTGCTTTTTCCTCCTAAAATGAAGTGTAGCCTGATTGGAGGACTTTGTCAATAATTAAACAGCTCTGCACTTGTTGAGGCAGCCCTGAATGTAGGTACCAGGATCAGCCAGCCTTGACCACAAGAGGCTAAAACTTTCTACCCCTTCTACAGTATGAATTTTTTTTTCAAAGAAAAAAAGTCCTCTCAGTATTAACCCCGTCAATTCCAGTGGCAACCGCAGACCTTTTCAGCAGATGGGATGCCAAGTAGCCACGTGCATTGAAAGAGTTGTTTGGGTTTGATCTGCTTTGAGCAGAGTTTCATGTGAGGGTGCTTCCTAGAAGCAAACTGGGCACAGCTGGTTTCTGCTTGACCTTTTAGCATTGGGGTAGAATTCAACTGCTGCTAGTGATGCTGGAACTGGATTGCAAAACACCTTTAGTGCAAACAAAGGGGAGGGATTTGTCAGTGGTTCAGATTTGTATTTCCCTCAGAGTGCATTTTCAAAACACAGTAATGAAAGATCATACAGCATCACACATTTTGAAAGTTCATCATATCCTTGAGGACCTCACTGTGAATTCCAGTTGAAGATGGGCATGTGTGAGTGTTGGTACAGAAATGAGAGAATAAGTGGCCTCTGGAAAAGGCCCCTGCTTTAAAAAATAAAAAAGAAATGTAAGATCTTTATCTCTGGTCCAGAGCAGTCAGGACAGAGTCTCAGTAGAAGGAATTCTCTGCTGTCCTCTGCAAAGGACATGATTTATTTCCTTCAGAAAGCTGATGAACTACAAGTCATCATCATGTACTGGACAGGGACGCTGGATATTCATGCAGTTGTGAGGGGACAGTCTACAGGACTGAGGGGAAGAGGAAGGGGTAGCTTTCTGCCACAGTCTTCAGGCAAAGCTTTCTTTCTCCTGCACCACCATTCATGTTCACCTGTTGTTTTGCTCATCATTTGGCATCGTACAGTGCTCTTGTAGAAAGGACTGTGCCCCAGGCAGGGGAAGGAGGAGCGGGAGCAGGAGAGCTGAGACACTGAGATGCATGCTGTCTCCCTTGCCCATGGGTAGCAAAAGAGGTGAAGGGTTAATACAATAGTAAGAAGCTACTGTGTTAGGGCAGGTCCCTGAAAGGCAGCAGGTAAGGGACGGCCTTGTGTCAGGGCAGTACTGGAGTCACAGTGCTGGAGGGCTGGGGTGAGAGAGAGCACCTACTTTGCCCTCAGACACTGAGCCTGTGGCAGATGCCTGCAGTCAGAAGAAATCTCTGCTGACCTGGAGGGATGCCTCCCCCAGTGTAAATGGTCTGGAAAACGTGGGTACCTCGTATATGTTTCCTGTGGCTAACTTTTCTTCTTCTCAGGGTCTGTGGGTCTGCAGATGGGCTCAAAAAAGACCCCCCAACAACCACCCTCTTCTTCTGCTCCTCAACATATTATGTCTCTTTATCATGCTGGTTCCTGGTTATGACCATGCTCCTGCATGTACTAATCCCTAAGCAAGACCAGCAGGGCTGAGGAGGCTGATCCTAGCTGCTGGGACCAGATGGGTAAGCTGTAATGTCCAAGCACAGCTCTGTGTCCTCCCTAAAATGATGAGGAGTCAGGGATGCTGCTAATGGAGACAGGTGAAAACCAGACCTTGCCCCTCCCTCCTTTCCTGCTTTCTATTTCTCCTCTTTATTTATGTTAATGTGTTCTGCATTGGAGCCATAATTAAATACATATTCATACAGAAAACGTACAAAGCTTCTGCCTGTACTGTGAAGCTCTCTGGAGCTTAACTGCTTGAGACTTGTCACAGGAAAATATTTCTCCCCATGAAAAGAGGCTTCCTACAGCTGGGCTATATTATTGCCTTTTAATATTGCTGGCTCTGCCTACCCTGGGAAGGGTTTTCTGACAAACTCCTACTGGAGGTACAGCTTTTGCCAGTATAACTTACACCAGTTTCCTGAAGAAACTGGGGCTTTCATTGCCAGAGGTATCTCACTGACGGTTGTAATTTGTTCCCACACTCTTTGCTACGCTGGCAAAACTTGAAAGTGCAGTTCACTGTTTTTCTCTCGGTGCCTCTTCTCCTAAGTTAGCTTTTCTATCCCTGTGCTTACTCCAGCTGTTTCCCTGAGCACATCTGATCATCTATTGTCTTCAGAATAGCTCTAAGTAATGAGAGGGGTGGGAAGACAATGCTATTTGGAGGGTCTAATCAGACACTGGTTCCCTGTAACAGAGCTATATCAAAACCTGGAGCCTGGTTACACTTTAGAAGGGAATGCAGTGATGGAGGGAGCCAGGACAGCAGAAATGGGGTTTGGGAGTTGATTTTAAGTAGGAAGCTGGGTCAGTATGGCACAGAGGAGAGCAGGGGACAGCCTGGGTGAGGAAACTTGCAGCAGAAGGCAAAGGCTACAGGCAGCGAAGGCAGCTAGCAGAGACAGAAGCATGATCAAGACAAGACAGACCACGCTCACCATCATGTGTCAAGGCCATTTCCATGTCCAGTATCTCAGGTCAATGTTGGAATCAGTTTTGTTTGGATGTGGCAAGATGACTGGTATCATACACAAGTTGCCTCTGTCTCAGGCATTTTACATACAGACAAACACTGTACGCTGTGAGTTGGGAAATGGAGTCCTGGATGTGTCAGTGATACGCCAAAGCCCTAACCAGCATCACTGCTACAAATCCAGTATCCCAGACCCTTAGCTTAGTTTGTGTGTCAGTGCTCTGTTAAATTAAACATCCTGTTCTTCTCTCTTTTTTATTTTTCAGTGCTGATGAGACTGAGGAGAAAGGCCTGAAAGTTCAAAGTAAGATCTGATGACTCCTACAGAGTCAATCATTAGTGCCATGGATATTTTCATTGTACTGTCTGGAGAATGGAAGGGATGCTGAGATTACGGATCAAATGTCTGCTTGGTCCAGGGCTACTGGATATTACACCTCAATCCTTCATTTCCAGCAACCATCCTATCTGAGAGGGTCAAACCTCTCCTCTTTCACCTGCATGTGCCTCTCCTCACTTCCTGTGGTCTGACTCATCCTCAGACAAGCGATACAAGTCTTGGCAGATTAACATAGTTGTGTGATGAGGTGACATACCAACAACACCCCCCCCCATCAGAAACATGGCAAGCAGCAGTCCTGTGTGGGAGGAAAGGAGCAGCTTCCTCCATCCTGAAGGGACACTTCCCATGCTGTGCAGCAGAACAGGTCAGGAGCAGAAGCTTCTCATGATGGCTCCGTGCATCACCTATTCCCTGGCCCCTGCAAAATCAGTGGATGCTCACTCTGCTGGAATGTCCTTGCAGGCTGGCAGCTGGCCTGGCACAGCACTGCCTTCAGACTCCCAGCTTGGTACTGGAGGGATCAGAATATGATGTTGGAAGAAGCAGATGAATTTTGGGGTCTCATGATGCTGTTGATGTGGAGGAAGTGATGTGCTTTTGGGTAACTCTTGGTGTGATGTGCTTATTTTCAGAAACTGCACAAAGTCCTGTTCCCTGAGCAAGATAGAGATTGATCAAGCCTGAGCTCAAGTCATTTCAAGCAGGCATATAGAGGTACTGCTACTGAAAGCAGTGGTAGCACACACAAAAGATCAACCAGACTGAGTCAGAACAAAGTCAAGTATCCTATTACTCTTTGCTTTGCCAGCCACCAGCAGCAGCAGCTGCACACAAGATGTTTCAGTACCTGATGTACTGCTGTAGGCTGTCCTACAACAAGGCTGCAAGAAGTCCAAGCTATCTTGGACTTCAGACAAAGGGATAGATTATCTTTACACGCAGAAATTTGGCAAGGCATCAGAGTCAGCATAAGGTGTGTGCCCAGTAAGACTGTGGAGTTCATACCATATGCCCTAACAGCTTTATAAGGTTGCCCATAACATGGAAGCATGTTAGCAGAGTCTGCGATCAGTCCATGTCTGAGAAAAGTTTGCTTGAGTTTTTCTTACTTAGGAGCACAAGATCACTGTGAACATGTTGGAGCCATAAGCAGAGAGCCAGTGCTTGAATGTTCTGCCCCATAACTAGTAACAAAAGTTAAAATTGTCAGACAGACCTGATGAATTGGCTGTTGCAGAGTGTGTCAGCTCTATGGATTCAGAGAATCATCTATGTTGGAAAAAGACCTTGAAGATCATCTAGTCCAACCATTAACCTAACACTGACCATTCTCAACTCCACCATATCCCTCAGCACTATGTCAACCTGACTCTTAAACACCTCCAGGGATGGGGACTCCACCACCTTCCTGGGCAGCCCATTCCAATGCCTAACAACTCCTTCTGTAAAGAAATACTTCCTAATATCCAGTCTACACCTTTCCTGGTGCAACTTGAGACCATTACGTCTTGTCCTATCGCTTGTTACTTCATTAAAGAGACTCATCCCCAGCTCTCTGCAACCTCCTTTCAGGTAGTTGTAGAGGGCGATGAGGTCTCCCCTCAGCCTCCTCTTCTCCAGACTAAACAACCCCAGTTCCCTCAGCTCCTCCTCATAAGACCTGTGCTCCAGACCCTAATTGAGTGTTCCCTTTGAAAAACCCAAACAAAACCCAAAAGCCACAGTGGTAATAAGCAGTTGCTGTAGTAAGCAGAAGAAATCTCTCCTGCTGGCTGCCTGGTCCTGCTTCCCAACACTCACTCACTTGCTGGATGCAAGAGCATGTGAGGCCACACAGTGACCTGAATGAAGGAATTAGTCTGGATTAAAATTAACCAAGGAAAAGAAGTGGATGTAAGGGATCAGTTCTCCTGAAACCAAAGACAAAGATGACCTCAGGGTGAGAACTAGTGGCAGGAGGCAGGGGAGGCTGGGATGGCTTCATCTGGCAGGGGGTGGCTTAGTCTGTGATCACCAAACCATGGTGTCAGCTGCTGTCCCTGCCAGGGCCAGGCTGCAAACCTTTCTCTCCCTAGCCTCACACAAGCCTACAGACTGAACTGGCTCCTGCATCTCAATGAATGCTGAGAAGTGTCTCTACATGAACCACTTGCTGCTGGTCGCTTAACACTCAGAAGCGTGAACAACCTGCCTTCTGCTTCTACCCCAACTGTGCATGGTACCTGTGGTCTGGAAATGGTCCATCTGGGCTGTGCCTTTCCCTCTGGGTAGCTGCTGGCAATGCAGAACCTACGGTTTCCCTGTCTGACTGGAAGAGTGGGTTACTTCAGCCTTTTTAAGATTTCTCTAGCTGAAGTGGTTGCATCAAGGACCAAATGGGGGCTGCATGGCAGGTTGAAGCCACCATGGCATTCTCCTCTGAGGTTGTGCTATTGCAAAGCACAGCTTGGCTGAGAGAACTGCCCCAAATGCTCAGTGTTGCTGCAGAGAAATAACACAAGACAGGACAAAAATACTGCCTTGTATTTATAATTTTTCCACCAATGGTCCCTCATTTATTAGGCATTTCAGATATGCAGAGGACACAAGCAAGCTAGAGTGTATTGCAGTGCCTGCATGGGTGCCTTGTAAACAGAATTCACCATCCTGGTGGTGCTTCCTCTCTTAATGTGCAGTCCCGGACACAATCCCTTCATCTAGCCTGAGTCTGATGATGTGAAAACTTTTACTGTATTTCGTGTGAGATGGTTAAGGATTGGTTTCTGAGAACAAAAGCAATCCGGCTTGTGTGACTCTTGCGTCTTTTACTGGCCAGGAGAAGATAATCAATAATTTAAACTTAAAGCAAACCCAGTAAGACACAGAACTTCACTTATTCCTCCTTTGAGCTTAGATCACTCTGGTCTGAGTCTTTGTCATTTGCTTTGCTGCTCCACACCGTGCTACCTGCTGGGGTTATGTCTTTACTAGGTATTCCTTGCGATGCAGTAGTGCGTGAGGCACCACAGAATGATCAGGGTGCTGCTGTTGATGCATGCTTTAAAAACACAGTTTAATGCTTGGGATTTCTCTCTGGGTTGGGGACTCCTTTAAAGTCTCTGTGGCTGCTCCTGGGAGCCAGAATTTTCCTTAGTGGCTGGTATTTCTAGTGTGAAAACATTTGTCTTGAGGTCATGGTTGTCTCCATCTTTGGTCTCTTATCATGCTGAGCACATTGCTGGCTCTTAAATAATACTAAAAATAAGTAATGATTATTATTAATTCCTAGGTTCATTGCTTCCCTGAACAAGGTAGATAACAGTTGTTATTGGTGAGTCTGAAGTCCTGCTGAGAGAATTCAGTAGAGAATGCAGGAAAAGAAGGATAATCAATGACACAGATCAATGACTAGGGATGGGAGGGTCCCAGGTAAAAAATGATCATGTGCTTCAAGAAGCCCCAAACACTGTTAGAATTAGAGGTGACGGGGACTAACCTTTCCCTCTGCCCCCTCCACTTCAGAAGAGAGTCAGAGAAGGAATCAAACATTGTAGCTCCTGTTGTCAAAATCACCCCTGGAGAAAAAAAGCCCTCAAGATGTATGATGGGCTTAAGGACAACCAGGCAAACACAAAGCACAGAGGGGGTAAATCTTCAAATAAATAAATAAACAAGCAGATAGCCTTGTGAGAATGTCTGCCTTGAACACACACTTAAAGAAGTTTCCAAACCCCAGAAAGTCCATGTTTCTCCCACCTCACACATATCTTGCTCTGCTCTTCGTCACTCACAGACAGCGACAGAAACCCCCGCCTTTGATTTACAATTAAATTAAGAATTACTTTGGTAAAAAGCAGCGCTTTTCCCCGCCTGCTTTGTTTTGTACCTCCAGGCTGTGCAGACCCCTGTTGCTTGCTGTGTGAGAGACAGCATCATACGGCTTGTGAGGAGCTGCAGGAACTGAAACCAGTTCTATGATTTATAGCACTAATAAGGCTCAACTGCCATTTCTTGTGGTTTCCTCCCAAGTTGTCTTTGATAATTTCTACTTGTACTGTGTTTATTGTTGCTGCTGCTAGGGTTCAGTTATCAGGTAACTGTTGCACTGTTTCACAGGGCCTGCTCTTTTTTGGCTCTCTTTATTGTGTTATTAATAAATATTTGCATTTGGGGAATGCCAAAAGGGGTCAGCTAGGCACTGTCCCCCTGCTTCTCCCTGTCGTGCTTGGTGCAGTCAGAGGGTTGAAAGATGCACCCCACCATGAGGAGTTTACAATCATATGATGACAGCCCCTCTTTCCAGATCACCTCCATGGCAGGAAGGCTGCAGCAGCTCTGCTGGTAGCCATCTCACGAGCAGCCAGTCCATGGTGGGGCTGTTCAGGCTTGCTCGAAGGACCCTAGCTCATAAAGTCCTGCCAAGTCACACTGCGATGATTGTTAAGAGTACACGCCTTAATGCGTTGCTGAAGGGTATCACCTCTGCAGGTGAGCAGCCACGACGGAGATGTGGCTGGTGCTTTCTCTCTGGCACAGATTAGCACCTTGGCTGTGAGCTGCTGCAGCAAAGACAAGACGCATCCTCCTTTTCTGCGATCGGTGCGACAGAGTAAGTGACCATCAGAGGAGAGGTCCCGTGGACAATGCGCAGCTGCCTCCTTTAATATAACCTCTTGAATTGCCCCAGCATGAACTTGCAGGGTTGGCACTGGGATGCCTCACCCTGGCCTGGGCAGGTCTCAGCGGTGGGACTAGGTCCCAGCCTTTTGGTGGCAGGACATGGTTGGCATCAAGAGACTGTGATGGAAGAGAAAGAGGATCCTGCTGCTACCAGGGAGAAAAAGTGGTGATAGGGGGATTGGAAGTGAAGACATTTCCTGGGGAATGGCAGGAGTGAAGATACACTGCCTTCACTGTTGTCTGCTGGTTGCAGCAGAATTGCGCGAGAGAGAATCCATCTGTATCCTCTGATTTATGTGTTTCTCTTGTGCTCACTTTTGGACTGCTCTCTGCCTGCTTTTGTAAACTTGGCTTGAGTAAAGTCTGTGAAAACAACTCAACATTATCACCCAAGGATACTGGAGAGTCTTTGCTGACACTTACAGCTCTGCTTTGATAATTTGCCTGGTAGAACATGTGTGGAGGATTACGGGCTACACCACAAAGATGCTGATGAAGAGTGGCTGTGCCATTTTTCCTTGCTCCTGAGCAGCAGCAGCAGTCCGTGGCTGGCTGCAGCTGTACAGACCATGGCACAGCTGGGTGTGGGTTTCCCCTGCTTCATCCCAGGTTGCAAACAGCATGAGAGGGCATTAGCAGAGGCCTGTTGACCCAACAGGCCACACTGGCTGAAAATTTCAGTGCTGCGAAAGAAATATAGCTGCCTGCTCTGCTCTGCCTGGATCCATGTGTCTGTGGGAGCTGGGCAAAACAAGAGGGCTGAGTGAGTAAGGTGATGGTCACAAAGATGAGTGCAGAACTCTCTGCTATTTCCCACCTGCCAAGATCTTCAAAGCTGGTGAGGTCACTGTGTTGCCCTTGACAGTTGGTCTGTCATCTGCACCAGGGCCACAGAGCCTTTCTTTGTCAGTCTCTCCCACCATTTCAGTTGCCAACTATGCAGCAAACAGAGAGCTATTACATGTTTGCCTGTAGGGCAAAGGAGGGCCCTCAGTGTCAGGTTTATCAAGGCGATGGTGTTGCCATCAAAGCTAGGCAACCCTAATGGCAGAGCACCTGAGACTTGGCAGTACCTTGTACCCAGGAGAAGATAAAACCTCAGAGTAAAAAAAAAAATTAAAGGTGGTGTAATATGAAAGCAGCAACAGAAGTTTCGTAACGCAGCTTTCTGTACCTGAGCGAACTGCATATATCTGCTTTCTGGAAGCTGTTGTGTTTCAGAATGTGCCCAGGTTAGAAAGGCTGGTGGGAGCCTGATTTCTTTCTTTTTTCATGGTCTGACTTCTCAAGGCAGTATGATAACTTAACCTGGAACCTTCCTAGGAAGAGGCACACAGGCCTTAGCCAGTGGTGAGCCCTACTGCTTCTCCAGAGCTGCATGCAGGGGTAGTTCTGGCTGTGGTCATAACATCTCATTGATCCTTGGCTGAAAAGAGAGCTGAGTCAAATCAACAACTCTAGGACCAAGCACTTCCAATATCAAAGGAGTTAGATCCATCTGCTGCTTTTTGGAAAGTAGTAAATTATTGCTTCTTCCCCTGCTGCACATGTACACACACAAACACCCACAGACTTCACAGTCTGAAGATCTGCTGTCTTTCCTGCTAGAAGGGCAATTTCTACTCTCATTTTCTATGCTCATTTGCCAGTAAAACCAACTCTTCTCTCAGATGGGGTTTTGAAATAATTCTTGCAGGCAGCTAAGAGGACTTGCAGTTATAATACTTGACATGAATCTTCATGACACTGCACTGGGGTTCATTACTCTTTCCTGCTATCCCAGTGAAGATGAAGTGGGGCAACCGAGGCCATTCAGGAGGTCAGCAACAGCATCACCATTCATGGCCCTCTAACTTGTCTTCCAGACCATGCAGGAGGCTCTAACTTGAGTTGACGTGAGAAGCTTCACTGCACTGTTTCCATCATCTTATCGCTTGTGGCACAACAAGGCTTTTGAATCAATCTGCCAGTTACTTATACTTGGGAAAAGAGCATTCACAGATGAGGTGGAGGTTTTTCCAGACATTAGTAGGTACAGTGGATCAGATAAAACTGCAAGGAAAATTTTTAGTTGTAAAGATTTTTACAGTTCTGAATCTTTTTGTTTGGACTTTTAAAAATTAAGATATGTTCCTTTTTTTTTTTTTCTTTCTTTTCTTCTTTATCTCTCCTCCTGTTAGACTTATCCCACTTTGTTACTGAGGAAGTAAGAGTAAGACAGGGGAGGAGAAAAAAAGGGTCAGAAGACATTAGAAAATTCAAGTGGCACATGAAAATAAAAGATGGGTGAGATTCAGCTGCCTAACCTTAGGCAACATGAGATATATGAGATACTTCAGGTTTCCCTTCAACTCAAGCTTTGCAAAGGCATGGTCTCTATTAGGTCCTCTGTCATGTCTGCATCTGTGTGCAGATGTCTTGGATGCTCTAGCACATCTAAAGGGCAACAGATACCCTGGCTTGGGCAGCAAAATCATCTTGGCTCCATCTGTCTTTCTTGAATAAAACAGAAATTTTCTGACAGATGTGTGGAATTTTCAGGATTCAAAAAAACACCTACATACTTTGAGGGACTGAAAAATAATATTCTCCCTTGTACAAGTTTATGAAAGTCTCCTTAGAATCAGTGTCAAGGCAATAACACATGGTGTGCCAGCCCAGGTGTATTTGCTGCCATCTTCTATATATGTGCCATTAGCTGGCAGGCATGCACATAACAGAGGTTTCCATAAGCTGTTCTTTTTAATGTAAAATTACCTCTTAGTGTGCTGAACTTATTTGTGCTTTTAACTTTTAAGGTGTTAAATACAGGAATCTGGCTTTCCTCTGGCATGCTCAGTCTCTTGCATATATACATGCCTCAAGGTATTGCATATATGATGATTATAACTACCATTTTAAAGTGGTTTTGTCTTCAAAATATGCTTGGTGGTGCTCATGACAGGATATTCAGTATTTGCCTGAAAATCTCATAACTTAAATAAGCATTTACCATCAACCTAATCTAATCTAATCATAATCAATACCGATACTGTGGGATCTTGTAAAACATGACCCACATGGCAAGTTCTGCCACTTGTTAATTACGCCCTTGGAGGCAGCAGTCAATAACTCCCAAGGGTTAGATGGTTCCTACTTAGTCAGGTGTTTTCATAGAGTACGGCTGACATTCAATAAGGACTTCTGCAACCACAGAAAACTTTATACTATGACATACAAATTAAAAGGTTTAGGAAAGAGAGAAATTAGAGAATTGTTTGGAAAAAAAGAAAGAGAAGCTGGCCATAGAGCCCTGCAGAGCAGGCCTTCAGGGAACTGACAAGACAATTTTTCTTTTTTGGAAAAAACATTTAATAGAGGTTTGTGTCTCATCCAAAAACAACACAGCAGCCTGAACTAGCTCATAAGTCACCACAAGTACTTCTTTCAAAAAAGTCCAAACCTTTGGCTTGCGTACTTCGACATAGCTCCACAGAAAGAAGGTCTTCCAGCATCTGGCAGATGAGAATCTGTCCAAATTAGTATGTCCACTGATATTCAAAGCAGATAATCTTGTTCTTTTCTCTGTGTTTAATATGAAAACATTTGTGGTGAGAGTAATTTATGAAATAGAAAAACTCTGAAGAAGAAAGGATAGAAGCAAACATAAGCTCACTGCCTTTTCTTCTCCTGGAGAAAGTTGGTTTTAATTCTGTTTTAAGCTGCTGATTTAAGTGGTCAAGTCTTGTCAAAAAACACATGTGGTTGGGTTTTTGTGCCACAGTTTGACCACCTACGTTAGTTTAGAAAAGCATGAGGAGGAAGTTGGATGACTTGTCTATACTGTATATCCATCCCAACATTCAGTTATTGGTGCTATCGTTCTTTCCTAATTTTATTGATTTATCCGCTTACAGTAACAAATAGATGTTCACAAATGTTCATTTGTGCAATATGAAGGAAAGGGCCCTGGAAACAAAGAACCAGGACTGTTCTACTGGTGAGAAAGCAATGGAGGTTGCACAGGAGAGGCAAAGAGAGCAGGACCATTGGTGCCTTGGGCTGTGATCCATAAAGACCTGCTCTGAAGGCAGCGTGGAATTCCCGGGGTGCCCAAGCAGGGGCCATCTGCCCACATCCTAATGGAGAGGGAGGTCCTGGCTCTGTGTTTCACGTGAGATGAATGCAAACTCACACCAACTTCTGTCTACAGGTGAAACTGATGCAATACATCAGCCATGTGGGTACTCCTATGCTAATTGCCTTGCTTGCATCTCATTCAAAGTCAGCCTACATTCAGATGATGCTGTGTGTCATGCTATGGTAACTTAAGAAACGTGTGGTTGAGATGGCTGTCTCACAGGAAAGACGTGAGAACTGTATGGGCATGTACTCCTGGTCTATTGCAAATGCAAAGTGAGATGGGTTAGTTTCTTCCATGTCTGAAACTCATCTTTGCAGTACAACAGACTGAGAGCTAGCACATGGCCAGTGACTGCCTCAGCTAAAAGATATTTCTCCACTAGGTGTGGTAGTATTTTTAGCCATTCTAACGTGGTTATAAGGATAAGTCTGGTCATGCCCTCATATGTCTTTCTTTGCCTTATCTGGTTAGACAGTGCCCCTTTCAGAACAGAGACAAGCAATGTGACATTTCAGGTACTACTGCAATCTTAATTGCAAGTCATTCTAGTAGCTGAGGTGACTAATGTACTAAAGATACACACGTGCATTCATACAGACAGCACGCATTGCAAAAACGACTTTGCCAGTCATTTCTCTTAACTCAATAGAAAATACTACGATGTGTATTCTGTCGCTGAAGTCTTAGTGTTGCCCCTGAACAGCATACAGCTGGGCCCAACTTTTAAAAATAGCAGCAAGGTATGTATGAAAGTGCAGTTTGGTTCAGCAGGAAAGAAGAAAACATTACCTCAGTAGGAACAGGTTTTGTTTCTCTCACTGACAAACTGCAAGGAGTTAGCTTTGTTTCATAACGAAAATTTCATTTAATTCAAAATGAATCATTCAAGCACTCAAAGGAGAAGTGAGAGGAAGGGGTTAAATTCAAAGAGGGAGTGTGGAGGTGAGAGGGCTGTCCCTCTTTAGGGCACAGTCGTGTTCATTTCAGGGATAGAAGGAGGCTCAGCCAGTGGAAGATGCTAACATGACCCCAACACTGTGCAACATTAAACACTTAAAAAGGTTTTGGGTTTTGAATTCAGAGACCTCAGCCTACTTGGTTACCATGGCAAACAATCACTGGTAGAAGTCTTTTAACCTTTAATTAAAGATACACAAAAAAGGAGGAAAAACAGTTTAAGCACTTGAAAAATAAAGTATTAAGTAAGACTTTCCTTTTTAAAAGTGTCCATTATTCCTCTTCCCTTAGCTGTCGACAGTTTTTATTGTAATGCTTCCCTTCCTTTATTTAAGTTCATAGCAGCAGTAGCTGTTCTTGGGGAAAGAGAGACACTCATCGAGATAGACTGGATCTGTTGTTACTACTCATTTTTGGACTCCGCTCTGCTCACTTGGAAACACACATATATGCAAGGGGAGAGAAAAGAACAGCAAAACCAAAAAATATGACTTCCTTTTCTGGTGTTGACTTTTACTTGTAGCCTCAGTGCAAGAAAAAGACAAGCACAATACCCGGCCTTAGCCCCTCTGAGATCTGTGAAATTTCTACCAGTGTCTGCCTCTTTCAGACGTTGCTTTTGGGTGTCTCCCTGACTGCAGTTCACAGCTGTGTTGCACAACCTGTACCCTTCCTGTCTAGGCTAGTTTGATTAAACAGAAGGTGAAGGAGAAAGAACAAGGAGAGAAGCGTGTGAGAAATGACCAAGCAACTAAGAAAGGGGTGACATCAGGACCTCTGATCTCATCTTCCAAGTGGGTTTCCAGGACTGAGTTGAAGTTGGTGGAGCTAGCAATGACATCTGTGTGTCTCCTGGCCAGAAACTGGCCAGAAGGTCTGACCAGATCAGGTAACTAAGTGACAAGTGTCACAGGGCTAACTTAGGTCTCAAAGTTGGCAATGACATCTGTCAGGATTTCTACTTTCTGTGCATCTATCCTATCATCAGTATCAAAATGGATGTCCCTAGAGGATGGTGAACATGCCAGCAGCCACCAGTTATGTTTATCTCCTGGCACGCCAGTTTTGCTCCATTGATTTTGGCATTCATCATGTATATCAGTCCTGACCTCAGCACAGCTTTTGGGTAATATCAGGAAGACTTTCTGTTTGAACTAATTTGGTCTTCCTATCTTTAACTTGTGCTGACTGTACAAGTAATTTTCTTTAGCAGACTGAGCTGCATTTTTTTACCTTATGAGCTTTAGTATGTGGGTCTGCCTGATGTAGTGCTTGTGCAGGATGTGCAATGCCCTCTTCTGCTGCTGTATCTGCCCTTCTGATTTCCCAGGAGAGTGCCACAGACATGAGAGCAAGGGGATCCTGGTGGAGGCACTCTGTCGACAGCACTTTGGTGTTCCTTAATAGTCCGATACTCATTAGCACAGATTGGGGAAGCCAGGTGAACCGTTTCCATGTGAGGGTCTCAAAACACCTTCTGCGTAGACCAGGACACATCAATGGCGGGGACTAAGAACAACTCACCTTAGTATGCAGCACAGCACAACCTCATGGTATTCTCCTGAGAGATAAGTGATGCTGGTTCAAGTTCCCCCAGGCAGAGGAGGAAATTAAACCCAGGACTCCCACATCCTTTATGAGTGAATAAAAAGCGGCTGTCTTCCTCTCAGCTTTGTGAATATAATCCTGACATTTTTTTCAGGAAAGCAATTTGGTAAGTCCACACTGAATTCGACAATCATTTCAGGACAATGGAAAAAGCATTTTTCAATGAGAAGAATACTGACTAAAAAAATATTCTCCTGAACATAGTGACAATAAAACAACCAGGCAGACCCCACTGCTCTGCCATTTTATATCCAATAGCTGTGGGACAGGGAGGCTCTAATGCTCGCAGGCAATGGAGGAACTTATCTGGCAATGTGAAATCTTGGTAGGAAAAACCCATTTTGAGGGAGTAATGAAATCCCATAGGAATGGCAGATGAAATCCGAACACTCGTGGGACTGCTTTGAATCCTGACACAAATGCCATGGTGTACAGGAAAACCTGTGAGGAGCAGACCCACTCTATTTGCTGTTATGTGGCCAACGTTCCAGTTCTAATTAGGTACTAAAGGCCTGAGAAGGTTCAAACTCCGTGTTTGTAAGAGTTCAAAGACAGGGCTGTATGAGGCCTTGCTGGCAACTGTAAGATTGAAAAAGCAAGCAGAGGAAAAAGGGTTCTTTATGTCTCCAACCTTCTTTACTGCTCTCAGAACTGTGTCTACTGGTGGCCGTGTCCAACACAGAAAATAAGAACTGACAGAAGTCAAAATCTGAGTAGTGAGATGCTCCACTACCAAAGAAAACCCACCTGTAGAAACAAAAACAAATGTCAAAAAACTGCGGGTTGTTTCCCTGGCAGCGTGTCTTTCCAGTCTTCTCTCAAGAGAGGAGTAGGTCAGTCTGTGTGTTTGTGTGTGCACCAATGCGTGTGTGTGCATGTATGCGGGGCTGAGGATGGGCCTGGGAAGAAGTAAACAAGGAAACTTTCAAGAAGCAGACAGCATCCTGAGCCTTGTGGGGAGCAAGTATGCCTGTGATGGCAAGCAATGTCAGATGGTGGCTGTTACTCCACCCAGCACTTCCCCTCTTATTCTGAAGGAATGCAATTGTGGACGCACTTCTCCTTCCTGTTTGGAGCTCAGGGCTGTGGAGGACAGATTGGTAACCTCGGCAAGAGGGAAAACTGGGGTTGTGAGTTTGTGTTCGTTGTCTGCTTTACAGAGGTGGGACAAAGTAGTAGAGATGTTACTCAAATCCTGCAGCATCAGGTCATGCAACTGGTCAGTTTTCTATGTTGTTAAATGGGAATAGAGGAGCTATATGTCCTCTTCAAGCATTTCAAGCACTGGGGTACAGTTAGACCATGAATCCATCCTCAGTAGAGGTAATGTTTTATTAGCAGTGACATTAAAGTGATGTGAGTGTGTTTGCTCCCCTGCCTGGACAAGGCGTGAGTATTCCTTCCAGGGTAACACCACTGAAGCAGTATATGGGCTGTCTGGAGATGTACAGAGCCATGGCTGGTTGTTGAATGCATCAGCAGTGTCACTGAGCTGTGATACATAGAAGAGAAGGGCACAGGTGACAGCCTGTGGAAATGGGACAGCATGGAAGACCATGGGGGAGAATAAGCATTGATGGTTGTCTGGAAATTGGTTATGTCCCAGTAAAAAATGTTTGGTTTTCAGACAGATGAATTCCCTGTTCTAGCTTCCTGCTAGGCCACCCAGATGCTACCACCAGTGTGAAGGAGCAAAGAAAATGTGTGGCTGGAAGTAGAGGGGAGGATGGAACAGTTTCTATTGGTCTTAGCCTACATAACAAGCTCATCTTGTATGACTATGCGAACATAAGCTCCTCTGATCCGTTACCTAGAACTTCTAAATGCCACACTGCTTCATAGCTCCTTTATTTTAGGGAAGGGAGGGACTTCAACAGTTGAGATGCAGAGTCAATTAGACTGCAGATGGCCATGCCACTGTGCAAGAGCACACATCTGCCTGTGGGAAAGCAAGGTGGTCCTGAGCAAAGGGCAATCGATGTGAAGGCTAGAATGGAGGCTGCATGTTTGCTCTGCCAAGCACCTTCCTCGCCTCTCTCCAGCCAACACGAGCTCATATATACACCTATATGCACATGCATGCTCTTATACAATTGGGTGTAATAAGGAATGAACAGGGACAAAAAAGTCTGTCTGACCCCAGTGGCCATAAAATAGAATTGCTACCATACTGGCCAACATGGGCTGTGTCAGTGAGGCTTTCTTTATCATGCCTGCTCTTAGTGCTGTGCACTGTGTGCAGTAAATGTTTCAGGTACAGGAGCAGAGAGTTGCGGAAACTGCATACTTGATCAACCTGGCATCACATCTGTGTGGGTACAGTAGTAATGATACCTGGTGTGCCCAGAGCCCCTTACCTTCTCTGGCGACAGTGGTGTCACTCACTGCTTTTCCTGCTGCCAGGCTAGGACACAGGACAAAAACCAAAGACTTCTGTGATCCAATTGTACATCAACACCTTAAACTGCTTTGAGTCCAAATGAAACTTGGTAAGGACAGCAAGAGTGCTCGCTGATGCTCTCGGATATCAAACTACAGCTCTACGAGAGGCAATACACAGGGATATGCCAAAGTCTTACAAACTACAAACTCAGCCCTGGAGCCTGTGGCATAATCCCTTTGATCAACAAGACTGGGGTTACTGTAGGTTCAGGGTTGACATAAAAACAACCAATCAAGCAAGACCACCTACATATTTAAATTAACCTTTTTCTGTGGGGCAATACAATTTTCTTTAGGGATTTTTTTCTTTTCTGCATGGAGCTCTCTGTGTCTCTGTTTGCCTCCACACATCATTGCTGTGATAGATACAGGCATTGTTATTCAGGTACTTAGGCCTGTAATACTGCAGATGAGCAATAAGCAAGGTTGCCAGAGGTTTTGTTTTAAAATCATCTTTTGAACTCAGGGAACTTTCCAATAATCACTATGTACTTTCATTAAAAAAAAAAGAAAAAAATCAAAGAAACCAACCCCCAAATGTCTTTAAATCTTACATGTAATTTAAAAAATGCACAAATATTCTTTCATTTCTTTTTTGCAGAGGGGGAACAGAATCAATTTGCCATGGTTATGCCTCCTGCCAATTGTCTAGAATTTCCAGGATTTAATCTTTCATCCATGTGTGTATCCACTATTTACCTTTGAATGAGATAATGCATAATGCATTGGGCTTTATGGAAATGAACCAAGAAAACCTGCTTTTTTTAAAAAGGAGAAAGTTGTACTCTCCCTTTATGGCCTAGTAAAATTAGTGCCAATGTTACAACAACAGTGAAGGCACAAGAATGTACAGGTTAACTTAGTATGAGCTCAGAAGATGTCACACATGAAGGGAATCATGTACAGTGCAGTGGTCCTGCATTCCTCCTCTGCTTGAGTCTTAGTACTGGTAAAGTAGCATCACTGCTGTAACATAAGCAGATGTGGGATGTTCACTGTCTTCTACCCCTGGATGGGACTAGGTCTTTGCTAGTGCTTAAGAATCTCAGGGAGGTTTAGGAATTGTGCAGTAACATGATCAAAATGTAGAAGTAAGGTATGGAAGGCTGTAGATACACCTGCTACCAGCAGTAGGACAGAGGGCCTTGTGGGTAACAGGAGATCATAAAATGGAGGGTCATTTTGAACAGTAAGTACCTGCAGATGACTCTATAGGTGTTCTCCAGACACAATTATCCTTGGTTTGAATGCTGCTTTCCGCTGTACCTAGAGCCAAGAATTAAGTAACTGAAATGGATTCTGGCTTTTTTTCTTTGTGAAGAAGAGGTAGAAGTAGCTTTGATGTAAATCAGGCCCGATGCTATCTCATGCTCTAAGCGTCAGGTCTGTCTGCAACCGTCAGTAGAGAGAAAGCAACACTTTGACATGCCTCTCCTCTCTCTCTGCTTCACACGCATATACGAACATCTACGTAGCCTCAAAGAGCCAGAATCAGCAGAGGTCTTTTAAGAGGTTTCCTGTCTAAGGAGCAGTGGGTGTGAGTAGTACATGGCCTGTTATGGGGAATTTTGTCTCAGATTTCTTCTCATGGTAAGATTTGACTTTTTTTTCTGTTGTCAGATGTTTTTTCCTAAAAGCTTTTACTGGCTAGAGCAGGGATTAGACTCTTCCTGAAGCATATGCATGGGGGCATTGCTCACTTCTGGCATATCTGTTGATATCTGGCTAACTGTGACAGAAGCATAAAGGAAAAGCAAAGGGTCATGGGCATGGAATTCAGCGCACAGACTGGATCAAACTCCAACACTCTGCACTACACCAGGAGATGGAAAAATTGGCTGTGGCTTGCTAAACTAGCTCTCATCCTCTTACTCGGTGGTCAACCAACTGTCCTTCCTTTACAGAGAGGCCAGAGAGGTCAGAGAGGCCAGGTAGCCAGAGGTAGCATGAGGAAATGTAGTATTTAGCTTTTAACAACATCATTCCCTTGTGGCCCTTGGTGAAGAAGGGAAGCTGTGAAGTGTGGAGCACCACAAACTCATAAGGAGGGCTCCCTTAAAGTGGTCTCTCTGGGACTATGTTGTGCTACATTTTGCTGGAAATGCTATTCTTTTCTTTTTGAAAATGGTAATTCTGTGTGCCTTTCTCTTCCTGGTACAAACTAGGCAGAATTACAGTCGCTGAGGGAACACAGCTGGAGAACCAACATAAGTGTGAAGAGATTCAAGACAACAGACTGAGTTAATCACATTGTGCCATGGTGCTGATGGTCCTGATGAAGGTGTATCTTCCATTGAGAACTCATTCAGCAGTACATGAATGTGTTGTTTGATACCACCTCATCATTCCAAATCAAGAAGTTGTCTTTCAAAACAGCTTTTATGTAGACAAAGGCTGGAGGAGATGTGAATTTCATCCAAGACAAGAAAGTAACTTTGACCTTCCGCTCACTGTAGAATTGTAACAGGTGGCTCATAAATGGTCCTTGTTTCATCTAGCTAGGGAAGAGACAGGAATGCTGAGCCTGAGCTGTGTTGCACACAGAGAAACTCCTGCATCTGCATGCAGCCCTCCCGATTCCACAGGGGATATACTTAGGCCCCACAAGCTTGGTTGACTTAGGCTTGAGAAAGCTAAGCATGGTAGCCTCACGTAAAGGAGTGTAATGTCTACAGGGAGAGCAATCAGTGAAGGACTGCTAAAGCAAAACATGGAGCTTTGGTTCCGGCAGGAGATGAGAGCAACTTGCTAGCAAGGTCTCCCTCCAGCAGGCAATTAAAAAAATGACCTTGGAGAAGAATACAGCAAATTAATTTGTCTCTGATGAGAGGTTTTGGAGAGTCTCTTGCAATTTTATGCATGTTGGCTAGAGAGCCTTGCCCTGGCAAGCACTCTTGCCTGTGCCAGGGACGCAGACAGCTGCTGACTCTTCCATCACACTTGAGAGGGGCTTTTAAAAAAAGGTAGTGCTACTTGAAAGACAGAATAAATTTTGAGGGGATATGGCAAGGCAGCCCTATTGTGCTTGTAACTGGGGGTTGAAGGGAGAACGAAAGGAGAGGGGTTGGTGGATGGTCAGATTAGGATATGTGTCTTCATTGCGAGGAAGTTTGTGATGAGTGGAAGAACTCATCACAAGGATGAGAGGCCTTCAGCACGCTGGGGAGGGGATCAGCAGCTGGAGTACTTTCATGCCCAACACAGGTCTAGGGAAAGGGGGTAGAGTGAGTCTCTAAAGGACAAAGGTCAGATAGTTACAAACCTTGTCAAGGTGACCAAGTAACTTGGTCCAGGCCTTATTCTGCCAGGCTCCCTCCTAAACATCACATTTGAGAGCACTCTGTTTAATATTAGGTGTTTTCCCTTCTTTGAATGAAAATAAGTTAATCATCCCTCTAAGAGAGGGCTTGTGAGTATCTGCTTCTCCAAGACCTCCCACAAGTAACTTTCCAAAACAGAGGAGAAACTGAGCTGTGATGGTATTCAGAGCTCACAGATCCCCACAAACCAGAGATGCAGTCTTAGCTAGAAGAGGCTGCTCTAAGGAAACCTGAGGAATGAACACCATTCCCTTCAGTACTTATTACTATCCTCTTTTTCCCTTGCTGTATGCCTTGGCTACCTTCCTGGTAGCCAAGTGCCTACCCTGCAAACGAACAACAGTCTCTCAGTGCAACTTTGCCATGCACTAATCACTTGCTCACTCTTTTCTTGCCCGCAAGGAGTGGGAGGCGGGCAGGAACCCAGGGGTCTAAGCCTGGAGCAAGTAGGAAATAAGACTGTTCCTGTAGTCCTGAAAAGAGAAGATGTCAGGGTGGAGCCCCTACATCCCTTTGTCACCATGCTCTAGTCAATGACTGCAGTGTCTGGTCTCAATCAAGAGTGATTAATGAACGACCCATTTTTGTCCCTAGCAGATGCTTGTAGTAAGTGTGTTGGCTAAGGTTTGGAGTGAAGTAAAATACACCATTTAACAGACAGACAGACTTGCAGTGAAGATGAGTCTTTTTTTTCTTTTTTTTTTTTTTTTTTTTTTTGTGGAAGGGGGAAAGGATTTAACCCTCACTGAGTGAAGGAGTTGCTGATTTAGTCAAGTTGAGAACAGGATGCGACACATTGGTCTAGTACATTGACATTTGCATCTTCTGAGTGAGAGTGCTTGTTTTCACTGGAAGAGCAGCAAGACTGCCTTTTGAAACATTTAAAGGTAATTAAGCTTTTGGAGGAAAATAAGTGAATATATTTTGATGGAAGCTTTGTATCTCTCTGGACCTACCAGAATGGCTACCAAAAGACTTCAGCATTTCTATGCTTGCATCTTTTTAAACTGTGTGGTCTGTTTTGGGAGTTGTAAATAACCACATTTGCATTTTACTTTCACCTGATGTAAGAGTGATTTCAGGGTAATTGACTAACAGCAAAACATCACTGATCTAAAATTAAAAGAATGTGTCCTTCCAATGCACGTCAGCTCAGGCTGAGAGAAGTATCAGAAGGGTAGGAGAAGATGTCTTTTCCACTGACTAGCACTGACTAGGAGAGCTCTCTGGCATACAGCAAAGGAAGAAAAGACATGCTTGAATGCTTAAGTCCCAAATGAATTTTGCATAAAGAAAAAAAAAGCCAACTTTTGCCCCATAAGTACAGGCCTTCCCTCCCCACTTTGAAGCCCCTTGGGACTCCAGTACTAATTGCTGGTGGCTGGTACCTTGCACAGGGGCTGCACTGTGTCAGGCAAAGGACAGAGAAACCCGTCAGGGTTGTGTGGAAGAATCCCTGGGCACGTCCAGTCTCCAGACACAAGCTCAACCTATATCTGTTCCTGGATTTAAAAGCACTGTAGAAAAGTGCTACACAGACACAGTCTAAATACGCTAAAAGCTAACTGGGACACGAAGGAGGACTTAACTCTTTAGAAATATCAGGGAAAATATGTACCCTTCCTCCAAGGAAAATAAAACAAATGTTATCTCCTTCCAAAAGGGACAGAATCGAAAGCAGTCAAAAAGTCACCCATACAGCACATGACAGCAGCACAGTTGGATCCCGACACAGTCTTCTAGCTCTCCGTGCTGCCATCGGGAGAAAGCAGCACTCAGCCTAGTGAGTCCAGGCCCTTGTCCACAATGTGTTAGACTACTGTCATAGAGTCCTCATGAATTTTTCACTGCGGCAAACTCTGAACCTTACGCTACATGTGTCCATTTGTATAGGAGACAGAAAGTAAAATTAAACAGGGTATGTAACTAGGTATTTCATGCCACATCATATTCTACTAGGGTTTAAAAGGCATAACTAGCATTTGCTAATGACCCAAACTAAGGTCCATATGCTTCCACATGCCTGTCTCCCAACTTCCGTATGATACAAAATCCTACAGACATACATTATGCATTTAAGTCTGGGCAGGATTTGTGCCCCTGTGTGGACATCTTTCTTGTTGTGCCCCTGTTCTGGAGAGTTACTCCTGGAAACCAGTGCCACAGTTCTTAAAAGGAGTGATAGTGAGGCATCTGTGGGCAGATATGCAAAAATGACTCACACAAGAATGGCCAGTTAGTCCCTTCATTGCTAATATAGGTAGGCCAAAGCTTATTTGGACCATGGCTACCCTGCAGAACTTTACAAAATTTGCTTTTATTCTTTCTATTCCCTGTCTACGAAGTAGTATTCATATTAGCAAAAGCAGGAACCCTAAGGTGGAGAAGCAGCAGGTAAGTAACCGCTGGGATCCCCTGTCCTGACTGCCGCCTTATCTGGTTGGCAAATTGCTTAAAAAAATGCCAGGTGCTTACAGCCATGGCTGACCAGTCACCCAACCCCGTCTGGCCTTGGGTGGTAAGTGGTGCTGGGCACAGCCAGTTCCTACTGAGAGAACAGCTGAGGATCTTGGGTGTTGCAGCAGAGCTTACAGTTTTCCTGGGGCTGTGACTGTGTTAGCTGTGGTCAGGAATATCATGTGCAAAATGTCCTGAGTGCAAACAGAGCCTTTGGAGAAAATGTGACTGGGACTGTGTTTCACCAGCTTCCTGGAATGGAACGGGATATGTTTTTACGTGGAAGCCTTTGCCAGCAAAACTGTCTTTCTGCACCGGCTGCAAGGGCCAGTCTCTTCCTGTGGATAGGTCCCTGGTGTGGCTAAGCAAGCTGCTTTCAGGACTGAAGTTTTCTAGTATTGGCTTTTCACCCAAAACCTGTGGTGCAATCTCAGGCCTGGCTTCAGCTGGCGAGAGGAAAAATGTCTTATCATGTCTCTAATGATCTGGAGCTAAACACAAGCCCTTCAACAGAGGTGATAATGCAAATGGGGTTTAGCTTCTATTTAACGTGGTTTTTAAAACTGCTTTATGCAAACCAGTTTTAAAGAATAGTTGAGTCCTACCTCTGGTAGCCAAGCAAAACTGCCTCTCAGGCAAGAAAAGTGTTTATAGGCAAAGTTTTTGAAAAGTATTAACGTGATTTTGCAGGCCAATGTAGACAATCCCCCAGGGTTGAAATCAGCCCCGTGTTTTTAAAAAAATAGCAGAAATAGGATGGATGTTCCAGCTGACTAAAGTTTTCAGAAGATTTTAATTAGCTGGGAATGAACAATAGAGAAATGCAAAGCATCCTACTGGGCCGGCTCAGTTTGAGGAAGCAATGCAGCTGTGTCAGTGCAGTGCCCCATGTGCAGCGGCTCCTGACTTTGAGGACACCACAACAGCACTTGCAGTCCAGGTACTGGGCCACCCACCCACCACGGTCCCGAGCCAGCATGGCTGAAGCTGGCTTGAGGTCCTTCACCCCTCACTTTGTGGTCCCAGGCCGTGGAGCAGCAGCAGGTCTGTGGCAGGCGGTAACTGGTAGATGCTGATGCTGTGTTGCTAATCTTCACGTGCGCTGTAAAATGGTGTATGAGAGGAGTCATACCTCCGTGTTACCTGGCTTGATAGCATATTTGAGTTAAGTGACATTCCCCTCCCTGCACTTTCCCCCCATCCTTTTTAAGGTAAAAAAAGAAGAAAAGAAAGGAAGCTTACACTCTGATGCTGGGTCAGTGGATAGGGGATAATTCAAATTCAGCACCTTCCTCCAAGCTATGTGGTACCCAAGGGACAGTATCTTACTCTGCTCCATCCTATCACTCTGTGCACTTGTAGGGGCTTATGGTATTACTGCAAAACACTCTAGACATGCACAGCATGAAGAAACAAGTTGAAAGGTACATTTGGATGCTCCAGACTCAAATCTGATAAACTCACAGGATTCACGTGGCCTCTGACACCAGGTGATTGCAAATGGTAATAAATACAATCCAAATTTAGGTTGGCACATGCTTTCCTAGCAAGGGGGAAAAAATAACCGCATTTTAACAGACTAAGTGGTTAGAGAACTTTGTTAATTCAGACATAAACCTGTTAGCATAAAATATTGCCGGAGGTCTGAAATGGCCTCAGACAGTTTACATTTTTCATCAGGATCGCTGTTAGAGACAACTAACCCTTTCTCTCCCTAAGAATAATGTTGCTTTTCCACAAGGCAACCCAAAAGCCAATCTCTTTGTACACAAGAGAAATGCCTCTAATCTAGACTTTATTAGACTGATCATTATATAATGGCTTTAGAAACTCTGGACAAAATAGAGGAGTGGGTTTAGTTGATGGTAATGTCAGATTGCTGTCAATAATCCGCAGCAGATGCAAACGTGTGACCCTTTTTCCCCTTAATTGTTGAATATTTATTTTTATCTTATAATGTTAATAAGGTTTATTGTGCTGCAGAGAGAGCTGATATCACATGACCTTCATCTTCCTGACTCACAACAAAACCAGAAACATTACACTGCCTGTCACGTCCTGTTGTTTAATGATAATGTGTAGGTTAGTTGCTTTTCTTCCCCACACAATATTATTTATTCCTTTCGGACTGCCTTCCCTTATTTGGAGTTGCCATCGTGCTGAGCAAAAAAGCGTGACTGAAATAGGAGGTTCTGGAGCACCTTTTCAGTATGAGCAGCGGGAACAAAAAAAAAACCAGCCCCCCCCCCCCCCAGTTTTTAGACAGCACTTGATCAGTTTATGAATGGCATTATAAGAAGTGATTGCCTACAAGAGCAGGGGACCAGATTTCATGAAGCAGGAGGGACCTAACAATCAGTCTTCCTAAATAAGACCTAGATAAAAGCCTGAGTAACCCCAGTCTCAATAAACAAAAACAGACCATGCGAAGGACATGGGAGGAAAAAACCAGACAATCTTCATTTTCTTTGGAACAAAATTAGCTCCACTCATGTATATTTGAGATGGCAGGAACCCAAAGTAAAGGTTTGCATCTGGTCCTCTATTTGTGCTGTGCTGAGCCAGGATCCCCAACCCAGATAACTCATTTTGGATCAGTCATGTCGGTGTTGCATAGGACATAAGAGCCAAATTGATACAGACAGAAGAATGCAATAGCTTGGAGAGCTAGGCTGTAGCTTAGGCTGCACCTTTTCACAGCGCTGCAAGGAAAGGTGAGGCTCATATGTGGGTGGATTAACCGGATCTTGAATTCACAGACCCGGGAATGAATGACTGCAGTTCCCAAAGCACTGAGCAACACCGCCGCATCTGGCAACTGCTTCTCGCTCCCTCCGCAACAAGGGAAAAACCAAGGTGTGCCTCAGGCCCAGCATCTCCTGCCAGTCACTGGGGCAGAGCAATTCTTGGCCCCATGTCTAAACTAAGCAGGTATATGGAAATCCTTGTCAATATGCTTCAGAAAAGCAAGCCCAGGGTGGAGGATGTACGGTTAAGAAGCACAGAATAGCTGGGAAGTTCAGCCTCCAAACACGGCCTGGCTATGAGTGGTCTTGCTGGAAGGAATGGGACTAATTGTGGAGGAGGTCTGCCACCTTCTGCGGACAGGCTGGACCTGTCTCTGGCTTTGCATCAACAGCTTGGCAAGGGGTGCAGCAGGAAGCCCGGAAGATTTACTGTATTGTCTGTGCCAGAAATCTCCAGCTGCACAGTTCTGAACACAAACTTTGTATATCCTCAAAACAGTGAAGATAAGTAATTTTTGGGTTTGTTACACATTTTAAATGGAGTGAGAGCCCTCAGCTATTCCAACACATTCCCTTTGCAGGTTCATTAATGAGACCTATGGGAATTGGATTGGGTTCTTTTTCACTCTGTTATTTGGACTGTGAGAAAAAAAATTGCAGAAAGGAGAAGCTATTTTCAAGCCAGGACTTTTTTTTTCTCTTTCAAAACTGAAATGTTTACCAGGCTTCTGCCGTTAAGTCCAGATATTTGGGGTATTTATTAGAGCTGTGCAGAGAATAGTCTAGACTTCTGTGTATGGTTAATTTTACTTAGATCTCTGTGATCAATTATTTACATTGCTTTTTTTAAACATTATTTTATGGTATGAAAATAATATTTCATGGTATAATGTTTCAGTCTATGTGGTAGTGAAACAATATAGTACTTTTATTTTGTTCAGAGTGCTTTGTAAGCATTAATGAAATGAATGTTAGGGTGCACTTGTGAATTAGGCAGTACATCCCAATCACAGTGACATGAAAACCAGGTCTTCCCCCCAAAATGGTTTTGCACCAGTATAACTATTTTGATTAGGGGGGATCATTTTTACTAGGATAATAAAAGCTCCACAAACCCCAAGCCTGGTTGCAGTTATACCAAAAATGAAAGTACTGTATCTGGGTCTGGCTGTCCCCCAAATACTGGTATCAGCACTCCTCCACTGACTCTAAACTGGCATAGGCCAGGTCTTGGTTTTCAGCCTGTTACATCAATACTGATGTAGCTAATGTGTGACAGATGTCGTGGTGAAATCATAGATCCATTGAAGTCACTGGCAAAACTCCCATTCATTTAAATAGTCCCAAGGCTTTGCTCAGCACAATTTAGGCTCCATGTGCAATAACCAAAACACAGGTCACCCCCAGTTACAACATGGCTGTTTCCCCAACCCAGGAACAAGATGATCAGAAAGTGGCAGTGTGCACGGTGTCTGGATGTGCTGCTGTAACTGGCTTCCTCAGGCATATGCATGTGGTGGGCAAATCCAGTGGGGTCAATTGCCACAGAAACACTTCTGCCCACCACTTCTCTTCTGCCATCCTGCAACATCTGTGTGACACCTACAGAAGTCACTGTAGTGGGCAAGCAAAGCTTTAACTAGTTTTGAGGCAATTTAGTATTGAAAAGGAAAGAAGAGCTGGTACTACATTAGCTTTCAGCTTCGCACTGGCTGCCTCCTAGATGCCTGGAAACCTTGTTCCTGCTGTGTAGGGTTTCACTGGTGGTGTGGGCCCAGGATTCAGTGCACAGCCTCTGGGAGTCATGGGGAAATCACACTGCAGTCACATTCCCTGAGCCAGGAAATGGGCACAGATGCCCGTGGGCCGCCTGCACTGCCCCATTTTTCCGTGCTTCTGAGCTATGTGTGCCCCTGTGTCCTGTGTGTGGTTATGCAAACAAAAGCGGCCTGTGCTGTGGAGCCACAGTCCCAGCTCTGTGCTGTGTGCGGGCACAAGAAAAGCTTCTCCATGTCTCCCTTAGGGAAAAACAACGGTCTGGATTTTTTTTCGGTGTCTCTCCTTGAAGCAGTTTGTGTGCCATAAGCAGCATGCTTACCACTCTCTGGGAATCCACAGGACATGTTGATTCCTCAGCGAGTAGTGTTTAAGAAGAAATAGCATCCACTTCTGTATGGGCTGATCTACTAAGAAACAGCATCATGTGCTCTGGCTATGCTTTGTGATGCAGTGGTGCTTTTGATATCCAGTTTGTTTAAAGCCAGGCAGGGTATGTCTGCCATACACTGTAGTGAAGTGAAGTCAGAACCTACTGCACTCCTAAGGGTAACTTCTTTTATCATTAAAATAAATCAGACAGCATTATGGACTGCAACAGCAAAGATTGGGCCTCTGTTTTCAGCAGAGGCAAAAGCTGAGTGCTAAATGGTCCCATCCTCACTCTGGTTCCTATCCCCTGCCTCAGTCCTTCCGAAGTGTTGCAATGGGAATGTTCAACAGAGGAAAGGGAAGGTGGCATGTTCAGCCACACTGTGTATGAGAAAAACTCCTTAGCAGTGGGAATGCCAGATGAAGAGTGAAACAGATAGATCAGCAAGGCAGTGTGGTCTGGATCACTTAATGAGATGGGTACAAATCCAAAAAAGTATCTTTCCATGTAGTCAAACACTAGGACTTACATCCAGAAACGGAATACAGACCACAGTCCTAGGACTGCAGGGAACTCCAGATCTAGAGAGGATTAACCCTGAAAAAGATGAATGTGTCTAACAGTGCAAGAAGGCTGTGGATGAGGTGAGGATGAATCCAAGAAAGGCCACAGAACAAAATGACTAAGTACTGGAAAATGCGGCTTGAAGTGACAGACTGGAGAAGACACTCCATCTGTTTAGCTTAACGAAGACAAAGTTGAGAGGATGACTTGATCACAGACTCTAAGTACTGACATGGGGAACAGAAATGTGATAATAGAAGGCTTTTCAATCTAGCTGACGCAACTATAATATGATCCAACTGGAAGTTGGAAGCCAGACAAATTTTGACTACAAATAAGGTGCAGATGTTTAACAGTGAGGGTAATTAACCAGTGGAACTAATTACCAAGGACTGTGGGGACTAACACCAACAACTTTAAATCAGGATTAGATTTCCTTCCCCCACCCCCACCAGTGATGTGCTCTAGTTCATTCAGTAATGATTTCAGAGATGTCCTTCATTGCGTGTGTTATTCAGGAGCTCGGGCTAGGTAATCAAGCCATCTTGCTCTGCCTTTGTGTCTGTGCCCCTGCGATTCACTGGCCCTTGGAGTACCCAGACATCGTGCAGAAAACCCGCAGTGCCTGTCCAAACTGGCTCACATTCTTCATTTCATACCCCAAGCCACTAAGTAAGGGGACAAATGGGTAAGAGTGGGAGAAGGGTGTGGGCGATGGCATCATAGATCCCCTCCTTCGTGAAAGCCTGTGCATTATCTCAGTGATTCAGTTACTTCTTAAAAGACATAAAAAGAATGAAAGAATTAAGATGGCAAATGTAATTGTCTGCCCTGCTAAAAGCATTGCAGACAAAATGAGCTTTCAGGAAAGATACTGATAAAATGTGCTATGTTTTCCTCTTGCTGTGGCCATGCTGAATTTGGCCAGGGCAAAGAGCACCTTAAAAATCAGCACAGGTGGAAGCAGCACCTATCTGAAGTTGTCCTGGGGAGCAGCAGTGAACCAATGCATGGCTCATGGCCTGCCAGTTACAGACAGTGGGATTGCCACCATCTGTGGTCAGGCCCAAGTGGGCATTTGATCTAAGAAAAAAAACCAGCCCAGCATCAGCGAAGTCTCAAGTGCAGCAGCCAAGAGGGAGGAATACTGGCTGGCTTGGGGGCCTGTGATGGATGGAACCCTGGCCTGGGCTTGCACAGTCCCTGGTGAAACCCGTGCTGCACCCCAGCTCTGCCTGCTTGCTGCTGGGAGGCTGTGGCCGCTGAGCCGCATTGGCCCCTCAGCTGAGCTCAAGGCAGGTGGAGGGGAGGCCAGCACTTGAGACAGGTCATAGACAGCCTCTCCCCAGCTGTGAAACAGGTGAAATCAAGAAAGATCGGAGGCATTTGAAGTTTGAAGCTGTAGCAGCAATTGTCCCTCCTGACATGGTGGCAGCGTTGGCCCCATGGCAGGACCCAGGGCCCGGGCAGGGCACAACCGCAGCTGGGGGACGGAGAGACTAGAGGGGTTCTCCCGGGCAAGTTACAGTGTCACTGTGGCCCAGGGTGGCCCTGCTGGCCTTCTGGAGCCTTCCAGGGCCTTCTGGAACCTTCTGGAGCCTTCCAGGGCTGGAAGCATCTCCAGTTCTGCTGACATTGAATATAGCCCTCGCAGAAATGAAGTTGCTGAGCGGATGCTGCAAACACCCCATTTGCCCTGCGGGCCCGTCCCCCACATCTCTTGGCTGTGTCTCTAGCGAGGCCTGGGCATGCCCTCTGCCGGGAGCAGGCAGGGCAGGCAGGGCCAGGGGGGAGGGCTCCTCAGCTGCCTGCTCGCACCTGCCGGCGCTCGCAACTGCAATTAGTTGCACCCGGTCGAAGCCAAATTGAGGCCCCTTTCAAACCGTAACTCTGTGCGTTTTGTTTCCAAAGGGAAGTTCATCTTTTATGTGCATGCAAAATGGATAAAACCCAAGGAACTTTTTTTTTTTCTCTCTTCTCTCAGTCAGGCAGGGATTTGTTTAAAAAAACCCCACTGCTGCGGCAGGGAGATGCAGTGGCTCGAGGTTTTTAGTGATCCTTCTTTTGTGGCTTGGGAAAGGTTGGGTTTGTTTCAAAGAGCAGGCTCGGCGTGTGGCCTGCTCGCGGTGAGGGGAACCCCCGTGTGGGTGGGCGAGCTGGGCCCCCTGCCCTGTTTGGGAAGCCTGTACTCTTCGCCCTGAGAGAGGAGAGGATGGAGGGGGGGCGATGCACTTCTGCTGCCTGTGGGGGGGATATGTGTCCCCGGAGCGCAGCAAGCCCCTCTTGGGAACAGCGTGGGTACGGACCAACCGATGCCCGGCAGCTTTCCTTCGCCCTCCGGCTCTTTCCCTCCTCCCTCGCCCCTTCGCATTGTTTTTCCTGCATCCACATGTCCCCATTCACCCATGTGTGGATCCTCCTTCCCGAGGAGGCTGCCGATGCTGCCCGCGCGGTGGTCCCCAGCGCTGCTGAATCGGTACATCCGAAGGCAGAGCCTCCCTCCGGGTGACTGACAGGAGGTGCTGATTCAGTGGTGTGCGGGGGATCTGGCAGCAACCGCATTAAGAGGATTTATAAAAGAGATAAGGCGCAGTGCTGAGCTTCCCTTCGTAATCGTGCAGCACACAATTCGGGACTGTACGGGGAATTTCGGCGCGGCTGACAGGTACACAGCGCTGATCCAATTGTCCTTACAGCTGATATTAGCCAAAATAAGGGGCAACTGGAATTACAAATGATTTCTGGGTAAATGCTTAGCTCTGATTCTGAATGATCTCTCAGCAATAATCCACACGTAATCCTCAATACAGAGACTACTTTAAAGGTGGCTCCATTTTGAGCAGGCCTCAATAATGCATGGATGTCCTGATTCACAAAATAAAGGGGAGGAGGAAATAGGAAAGCCATGTTTATTTTACAGCTTTTTTTCTGGGTTGAATAAAATTTAGGGAAGTGCATGATCACATACATACCATTTATTAAGAGAAGATTACCTGCTTGGTAATTATTTCTCTGGGAGAATAATTTTACACTACAATGACCATGTATGACTGTCTCTGGCAGGTCTGATGTATTTAGAAAATAAACAAATGAACGAAAATCTCCTGTAATGACTCACTTTGTGATATTTATTCCTCAGAACACTGGTGGTTTTTTTTTCAATGGAGAAAGTCAGAAACTGAGTTGCTGCAGGGACTTAATGTGAGGGAACAAGCATGCTGATGGTTAGCACCTTCTCTCTTCTGCTTTGTACGTGCTGATGTGAAAGATCACCTGGTCCAGTGGCACTTACCCAGACCCAATAGCAGAGCACCTGAGTGCCCCAAAGTCTTAGGTGCATCGGTTGGCCTCATTGCAGCCCCATGAAGTGAAGCAGAAAAGTGTGCTGATCCCAGAGGCACAAATCCCAGAGGCGATCAGTTGCCTTTTCCCTACTTCTGTGTTCGTATCCATGTAATCTTGGTCATAGTCCGGCACCTGGCCCTGCACAGCCCTGACGCCGGGTGCTGTGAGGCTGGGGTTGAGCCCAGGCCCCAGGGTCTGAGATCTGGAGTCCTGCTTGTGGTCAGCACCATCACTTCAGGATTGTTTTTCCTCTCCCCAATTCATTCCATCAGAGTGAGTCATGGGGAACACCATAAAAGAGGCGGCACTGCAAGAGCAAAACTTCCCAACACAATCCTCTTGCTCTGCAAGATGATGAGCCTTGCTGTTCCCTCAGAGTGCTGTTGCATGCAGTGGGAGGGAGGGTTGCAGGCAGGATTCAGGTCTGAACTACCTGTCATTTGTACATGTATGAAACTAGAACCATAGGCTCCCAATTTGTGAAACCAGAGTCAGAATGAGAGAGAGAGAGACAGTATCTCCAAGCCCATCTACTCATTTTGGGTGCCTTGTGCTGGCATGAGATGCAGGCCTGGGTTTTCAGAAAGTCTAATTCTTCTTAGCACCCGCTCAAGCACTCAAGCCTTGTTATTTATCTCCTTTAAAGAGTGCTCTTCCTACAACAACTTGATTGCCAGAGAGTGGGCACAGAGAGTTTGAGTCTGCAACAATTACTTGTGTGAGTAATCCTTGGGTAATCCCAAGAGGTTTTACCTGGCTGACTAAGGACTCTCAGAATATCACCAAACCCTTGGATATATCCTCTAAAAATATTTTTGGCCCATTGCTTCCTCTAGGACTTTCAAGGGGACTGGAATAGGTTTTGTAATCTCTGGTATACCTTAATTAACATCCCTGCGACATTTTAAACAATAGGCTCAGCTCTTGGCTATACAATAGAGAAATGTTGGAAACAATATCTGTTCATCGTGAATCATATTCTCCTAGCTACCTGCTACAGAGGGGAAAGGAGGCCCTGCCAAATACCACAGAAAAAAATTTAATCTTTCCCTGCTAGAAAATTCTGAAAAAGCAAATAACATTTTCATAGTTTGTTTACTCATTTGTTCCTTAAAAGAGGCAATGGAATCTGTGAATCAGAAGAATTTCCATCTCAAAAATTGCTTTGGCAGCCAGTGGCTTGTAATTTAAGATTAAGTGATTGAATTTCATGCAGCCTTGCTTAAAATTCACTACCCCACACACTGTCACCATATGCATAAAAACCCCCACACAACAGCCCCCTCCCCTCCCCCAGCATCTATCACATCTACTATAAGTCAGTAAAAAAATGTCCAATCAGCTGGGAGGTCACAAAATGTACTTAATAAAGACGTTGTCTGCATGACTGCTGGATTTTTCCCCTCATAGCTTTTGCAGCCTATCAGGCAGTTTCCGTTCTGATGCAATGCCAGTGCCCGGGCTGACTTCAATCAGGCTGCACAAATCAGCGGAGCAGAAATGCCTCCTTCCCTCCATCACCTGAAGCCAATGCTGATTCATCTCTTCAGACCCATTCCTCCTACCCCTCCTCTGAATTTGCTGATTGCTGAATCATTTTATTTCCTCCTTTTTTTTCTTCCCCCTGGACCGAGTGTCCCGCGCGAATGCAATGCTGTTCGTTTCCAGATCCGACTGAAAGGGAATATGGAAATTAATTGGCTCAGGCTGCTCGCAGCCTTTTACGTGCGCCTGTACTCTGTGAGAGGTGCCGTGCAATTGCTTTTCCATTGTGGCTCCCCACCAGCCACCTGTCTCCTTGTGTGTGCTGCCACGGTTGCTCTCAGCCTAGGTACCAGAGATGGATGTCCCCTTCCTCTCCCTATTGTGCAGGAGGGAGGGCAGCTGGCAGGGCTGTCCTCGTGAGGGCTGGAACTGCCCCCGTTTGACTCAAAATAGGACAGATTTAGTGAATTCTCCAGCTTGCGGTAAATAGTGTGTGACTGGTGCTTTGGCGAGGGCTGCAGAGAGATGCTGTACAGTGCAGTGTCACTTCTGTTGAAATGGTTATTTGTTCTCACTGCTGGAAGCAGACCCCAGTTGAAAGAGAGCAGCCAGGGAATGTCCCTCCACCATGGGAGGTGCGTACTGGGACCCTTGCAAGTTGGAATATAATCTGGCTCCATGGCTACGCCCCATCCCAAACATTTTCACGCCTAGGTTTCTATCTTCCATTGGTTTCATACCCGATTTTCTCATGGCGCTTTCCTCTGACTGTGAAGAATTTGGGTTTCCCTGGTGAAGTTGTCCTGTGTCTTCGATGTGGGAATGTTATTACTACCACTGCAGAAGCATGGACTGAAGATGGTGGCCCCGCTGTCCCATGCTGAGGACTGCACACTGTCCTGAGAAGCTGCCCCATGGGCCTGTGGAGCTTTTTCAGCTCTGTGAAAAAGACAAAGCTGGACAGGAAAAAGGCCTTGTCTCCATGTCATGCATGGGGGAGGCCCAAAAGGAATAAGACTTTACAGCCAGCCAGGCAGGGCAATGTCAGGCAGGCCAGGAGCACCTATGTAACGGGGGCAGGAATGGAGACCCGTGGCTCAGAGACACAACTGCTTCAGGGCTTTCTGGGGGTCAATGGGCTCCTTTGAAGGGTGGATGGAGCAAAACCAACCCTGACTCAATCTCTTGCTGGAAGGGCAAAGGGGAGCTCTGATAATCAGGAGAATATTGGCCATTCGTGCTGATTGTTTTTTCTTTGGAAGCACTTCAAAAAGTGGCTTTTAGAGTCCTGAAGAAAGACTTATGTGCCCAGAAGCTTGTCTAATTTTCCCATCTATAATCAGTTGGTCTAACAAAAGATATTGTCTCTGCACAGGGACTTTGTCTTACCTATGTCCTTTGGTCATTACACCACAAAACTACTTTGAGGTTCCTAGGGCATTTTGCAGGACATCAGTGGCATGAACACTACAGAAGTCTGCAGCGGCCCTAAACCAGGAATAAGAATATTTAGGTAGAGACATCCTGACCTATGGCATCAGTCCTTGTGTCCTCATCTCAACAGGCTGATGGTATGATCCCCACTAGGTGCTTCTGACTCGTTTGTATTTGCAGAGACTTGGGATGACTCAGACTCTTGCAGCACCGTAGGTCTGATAATGCCTGTGATGTCTCTGGCATAAGGCCCATCTTTCTCTTCCATCTTTGAACTGCGTCTTGCCTAAGGAGTTGTGGCCTACAAGAAGGACTACTTCCTATTATTAATACAATAGCAAGAAGTGAAAGAGCAGGCACATTTGTAATGCAGTATCATTTACGGAGAAGACATGATCTCAGGCACACGGGATGTCAAAACCAAATGAGTAACTTTTCTTCTAGTTTTATCACAGTTTCTCCCAGAGCCACTGCCACTTGCATTCTGGAAATTTACAGGATGAAGGATTTTGTCATGATATCTAATTCTAATCTGAAGTGATTTACTGTTAAGTTGAAAATCAAGCCTGTACATATCCCCCTCCAAGTGGTTTCTATGACAGTTTCTATTAACCATAAAAATGTCACTTGCTAGGAAGTATCAGCCTTCTTATAGGCTTTGCAATCATCACTAGCAGATGCACACTTACTGAATGGAATAAATAATAGTCTTGTACAATTAGCCTGGGATGCAGGACATGTCTGGCTATCTTTCTCAGCTCCAAAGTGAAGTTTTCACAAGCAAACCCATATATCAAGAGATGAGGCCTATCTGGTGTTCTGGAGTTCTTCAGAACTTGAAATGTTGTAATGTCTTATGGATAAACTATATAAACTTAGGCTAACAGTTTTGGTGCATATCTTTGTGGTTTCAGTCTGTATAAGCAACTGAAATACCCATTTTCCATTGTACTTATCCAGTAAAAAAAAAAAAAAGTGTCTATTCTGTGGCTTATAATGTATTTTGAAAGACACTAATGGCTCTGCAGCATTTCCTGCAGTTGCACAATCACAGTAAACCTGGTACTGTGCAGGTGCACTGTATACACTTTGTCCCCATCTACCCTTCAAGGAAATGACACACAGAGACTTTCTTGAGACTGGGGGTGTGGATGAGGGCTGCTGTCTGTGGGATGTGTTAGCAGTGTTGAGACACAGATTTGAGTTAATCTGGACCTCAGGTATGAGCTGAAACGAGAGTCTGGGTTTGCGTCATGCTCTGCCAGAGATCTCAGCCATTACACTCAAGGTCTCTGCTGTTGGCGGGGAACTCAAGAAGTCAGCCTGAATAATGAAAATGACACTTAATCAGTTCCCACATTTTGAGCCATATTCTGAACAGAAGTCATAAAGAAAGCTGTAACTTGGACCTTCATCACTGTGTTTGCATCTGAGGATTGAAATCCAGGGACTGCAGAGCTGAAGTGGGGGATTTGAACTGCATGAGACACATTACCCTTGCAGCAGCAGAAGCCTTGGAGCCTTATAGCAAAAGAAGCAAGAAGCCTTGCTTTCACCTGCCTGCAAGGACAAAGTCATATTCTGCTCTTCTCTGTAACAATCTGACTACTGAAGTCAGTGAACTTTGACTTGAGTGTCAGGGAAAAAAAATCACCCTGATGCAGTTTGCAGCTGGCACAATGACCAGAGATATCAGCAAGTTCTACAGAGCATTTGGATCCCTTGATGAAGTGAGCTTACAGAGCCTGGGTAGACCTGAAACAGTGAGGGGAGAAAGAAAGCATTTGATCACATTTCTAGAGTAAGGAGACTAGAAGGAAGTAAGTAAGAAGAAGTAAGGAGACTATCTTTAGACTAGATATTAGGAAGCATTTCTTTACAGAACGGGTTATTAGGCATTGGAATGGGCTGCCCAGGGAGGTGGTGGATTCCCCATCCCTGGAGGTGTTTAAGAGTAGGGTTGACATAGCGCTGAGGGATATGGTGTAGTTGGGAACTGTCAGTGCTAGGTTAATGGTTGGACTGGATGATCTTCAAGGTCTTTTCCAACCTAGATGATTCTGTGATTCTGTGAGACTGTGTATTTGAAAGTAGAAGCTCTGAGAGGGACACATGGGCTATCACTTCAAAACAGGTTGTAACTATCCACCAGTTCCAAGAGAGTTATTCTGGTGCCCACTCGTAAGGTGAGCACCGTTGGTGCAGGGAGCTGTATGTGGCTGTTGAGAATTGTGCAAATGGCAGCTCCCGCACTGCGCTGGGCAGTGATCATGGGAGGATGTAAGGTAGGCAACGAAAGGGTTTAGTTCCTTCTCCCCTCTTTGTCTGCTTTGCAAAGGCTGTTGTGAAAGCAGAAAGGATTTTAAAGTGTCTGGAAGAATGACTTGCAATCTGTCAAACCTGCTCTAGAAGGAGAATCTGAAGCTCATTCTGTGAAGCTTAAGAAAAAGTCTTGAAGTATGACTTGACTTCAGTGCAGGCAGAGGGAAAGTATTTCTGATGCTAGAAGCCCTTTGTCTTTTATCTACCAAGTGCGTATATATCCCAGAGCAAAAAGACACTATGTGTCCCTCACCTATGGAATTTATAAAGATTTATAAATTAAAGTTACAATTACAGAATATTATACAATAGATAATTCTTAATACTGTTGTCAGAGAGAAAAGTGCCTGTGGTTTGTTTGTGACTGTAGAATCCAAGATGAATACCTAGAATGTTCTTCTCCTAGAAACACTGTTAATTGTTTTTTTCACATGATGAAATTGGTTTGAAGAAATTTCACTGTCCCTTGAAGTCTTGTGAAAATAGAAAGCAGATTATATTAGTATGAGAAAAGATGATGCTCACAGTTACCCAAGAACCAAAAAGCCACATACATTCTTTAAAGTCTGTGGGATGAGGCTGCTTTTTTCGCTGCAGTGTTAACACATGCACCTTGAAGACTCTCATCTCAGCCAGTGTCTGAGCATGCTCTTGCATTTCATCTGATGGCTCAGGAGCAAAACCACTGGCTTTTATTCAGCAACATGCAGCTCCAAAATCAATGTTGGCCAAGCACTTTCATTGCTAACAAGCTAAATATATTCACAGATATTATTTGGATTAAAACTTGATAAACAGCACTGGAGGACTGTTGAAGATAAATTGTCCAACCTGTGAACCTTTCTTTCTGACTGGAACAGATGAGAGAAAAGAAAAAAGTCATTTTTGCATGTTTTCATCTCTGCTATCTATGATGTGGCTCTTGAATGTCACCAGAAAAACAATGACTTGGTGAGGACTTTGTGTTGAAAGAGCCAATTTAAAAAGTGGGATTTTCAGGCCACACTGAAAGAATACATCGTGTTTCCAAACTCCAGTTCAGTGAAAGCTTGGGAATTAGTTGGGCTAGGTAGGAAGTGACTTCTCCATACTTCAGAATGACATCAGGAACACACATACACGCTGTGTGCAAAGGCACTTGCTGCAAAAATAAAGTTGAGCTAATATCTCTGAAAGGTGCCAGGCTGATAAAAACGGGAAGTCAAGATTTTCATCTGCAGAGCAGGGATGCCAAAGGTCCTGGCAGCCCAAACTTCTCTGTGTAGTGGAGAACTTAGTGACCACATTTTGTTTTAGCATTTGTCTCTGTGAGGAGAGAAGGGACAACTTGGTACCAACTGGATGATCCCAGCTCACTTCATGACTGAAGCTTTACCATTATTGTGTATAAGATTTCCCCTTAGCAAATAAAGAACCGAAATTGAAATATTGAAATTGCAGTAGAGGCTATACATGAATTTTAACTACGTCATAAGCCATACTTTAGATG
Source organism: Strix aluco (assembly GCF_031877795.1). Classification (NCBI taxonomy): domain Eukaryota; kingdom Metazoa; phylum Chordata; class Aves; order Strigiformes; family Strigidae; genus Strix; species Strix aluco. The sequence continues at coordinate 42,919,562 of NC_133932.1, forward strand.
GCTATAATAACAAAAATGTTTGAGAGCCAGGACGGCTGAAGATTTTGTCTTTTTCAAAAAAAATCCCAAACAACCCAGTGTCACTCTCCATTTTTAAAACAAATATATTCACAGCATAGGTCTGTTCAAACAGACTTACCGTTGACTTTGTCCCTCTATGTTCAGTCCGCAGAGGAGCACATAGAGAAAATCGGGAGTTTGTTGGCAAGGCAGACCGCAGCATTTGCTATGGCGCTGTTAGATTAGCCTGCTCATGGAAAGGGGCCCTTGTCTGAAGATTCCCACTCATGTCCCATTGACTTTATCGATAGTCCTCAGGATCTCTGAGCACATCTGAATGTTTGTACAGTACCTGATGCAAACAGGCCGCCATCCTGCTTCATTTATCAAATGATAAATAACATAATAATACTATAATTGAAGTCACTCATACAGACAGTAATCATCTGGTGATTCCGTATAACACTGTCTTGCTAGGTGGAAGACTGCACTAAGCTTATGCAGAGATTTCTATCTTGCCCATCAGTTTCTGCACGCTAAATATATTCTGAATTTACGAATGTTGAAGTTTTAAGGTGAGATTTTCTATGCTTGGGCTAAACCCAGAAGTGATTCATTTTTGTAATGCCAGAGCAAAACCGTTCAGCCACTTTTGAATTATGTGAGACTGAAAGACAAGGTATTGATACTGTTGCTATTAACAGCCAAATCAAGACTCCCTGACAGCACATATAATAATATTTTTTTATTTATTGAGCAAGGAGCAGCAATACAGGGGGAGGTGGAAGACAGGAAACTTCAGAGTTTATGCCTGCCAGTGAGCAACACCTGATCCAGAAGTCAGGCTCTGGCGATATGCAGCGCAGGGAAAGTATGCTTGAATTAATGCCTAAGACCTGGCTGATACATACCTCATAGTTAATCTGGTTACGCGGGGTTTATTTCACAGTCGGAAGTTCTTGCGCTGGAAGGGAGTCCTGCTGGGGTTTTCTGAGCACACGACTGAATTAATGAATGAACGAATGCAGCTTGCCAGCCCAGATTTAAATTGCTTACTAGATCAAAATCTGCTCATTTTCTCTGTCCTTTTTTTCCCAGCCACTCTGTCTTTTATTTATTAATTTATTTGAGAAAACAGATAAAGAGCACAGAAAGTGCCTGCGGACATCATCAAGGCAGAAAATGCAGATAAATGGCTGTTTTTCATGCTGGCCTGAATCGTGAAACCTAGGCTTTGAGCCACAGTCCCGGGTGGGGAGGTCCCTGACAGAGGCTGGTGGGTGGCCAGTGCTGGCTGTGCAGCTGTGGGTGTGAAGAGCCACGGCTGTGCAGCCCCCAGCCCCTGTGGCCGGGCTGCCCTGAGTGGCTCGCTGGGCCAGAGGCAACCCTTGGCGGCAGCCCCTGGGAAGAGGACGGTATTAAAGCAGTGAAGCCCTGCTTTGATAGGGCAAGAAATAAACCCGGACTGCTTTGCAGGAAGGGTCACATTGTTTCTATCTTTCAGATCCACGCTGCCTTTGCTAGTAGCCAGTTGTCAGACTTTAAACAGGCACTTGCAAACAGGATCTCTGGAATATTTTGATTTATTTGGCCACTGGGCAGGCCTCCAGCCTGCTGTCTTGACTGTGGTGTTTGTATTTTAATAGGAGTTTTAAGAAGGCTTGGTTAAGGGTATTTAAGGTAGTCTCTGAGCTCTTATGCAGGCTTTCTCAGCTCTGATTAAAAACATAGCACCGAAGAGATGAGATGGCAGATTTTTAAGGAGCAGAGAAGCAGGGACCCTGTAAGTGTGCCACCATCTATGCCCTCCTGAAGCCCCTTTCAGATGAGCGGGCCCCTCTCACGCTGTCGCCGCTCCTTTCCCATGGCAGCAGCCGGATTCCTTAACGCCGTGTCCAACCGTGCTGCGCAAGGCCAGGATGTAGGCAGCGCTGCGCGCCTGGAGCCGGGCGCTCGGGGGAAGGACGGCCGTCCGCTCCCCCCACGGCGCTCCCCAGCCCCTGCTTCGCAAGGCCAGACGTCTCTCCCCGAGCCTCGGCACTGGGATGCGCTGCCAGGAGGTAGCGTATGGCTGCACGGAGCTGGCGGCGGCAAGACGCCTCCCTGGACTCACGAGTAAAGGGGATAGGAGACAAATGTCGCGCATTCAAGGTGAAGGGCAGTGGTGGCATGAAGGAAAAGCAGCCTGTGCTCTGTGCCGAAGCCTGGAGACCTTCCTGAAGATCCACCGCTCTTCAATTTTTATGGCATCTTAGCTATGCATTTTAGAGCTTGTGGAAAGAAGAGGCTGATAATCGAGAGAGAGATTCTGCCAATGTATCCAGGTATCCTGAGCTGCACTGCCCCTGCTCTTCCTCGCCCCGTGCTGCCGATACAGCCTGAGCAGGGATGGATTGCTATGCTGCCTGGTGCAGTGCAGGCGTGCAGGCACCTGCTACTGCAATATTGACCAGGTTTGCTTTCTTCAGCTAGAGACTCCACTGCGAATTTGAATCCCGGTCTCTGGAGATGCAAGCCCCGTGTGCAAGCACTCTGCCTGCTGCTGGCTTAACCCTGCCTGTTTGGTCCCTGACCCCTGCGGAGGATGAGGCAGGGTCAGCACCAAGGTGCACGTCTGCTACACACCATCCCAAAGGGAGCTGAAGCACTTCAGAAATGAAGATATCCTTTGACCTGAGTGACTCAGCGCTCTAATAAAGTGAGGAGCTGAAGAAGTTTGGACTTTGAAGGGGTCATGGTGGTCACCTACTTAATGCACTCTGGGAGGCAGTTTGGGCACTGAAAACCAAACTGGGGAGCACTCTCAGAATCCCCAACCACAGCCTGAAAGCAACTAAAACAAGGAGGCCCGTGGTGGATGATTTTAAAAGGCACCTCAGAGCTCAGCATGACAGTAAGCTCTACAGTCGTTCGGTTGGAGGTTTTGTCAAGTCCTTTCTATCAGCATGAGGCCCTTCAGAGCCAGTGAGCTGTGTGCAGCTGCCCTCCTTCCGCACCTGCCTCCCTCCTTGGGGCAGGCAGAAGGGTGCACAGTGAGAAGAAGGGAAGCTCGAGATCCCACAGCAAGCTTGAGCTGCTCTGCTTGGTGTCCCCACACCTATGTACCCCTCCAACAGCAACCAGCTGCCCTAAGAGGAGAAAGGTGTGATCTCAGTGTTTTGCGTGGATCCATGCAGAATGATGGGAGCACGAGGATAAGTATCAAGGCACCTGGGAGAAGGCTTGCCTGCGTGATGAAATGATTGTGAAGTAGCACATTAATTCGGGAGGAAAGATGCAAAAAGCAGCCCATCGTAACTTCAAACTTCACCAGCTTGCTGTACCGAGCATCCCTTGAAATGCTAATTAAAACGAGCTGACAGAGAGGAGCCTGCTAACAGGATCACAGCCTCGCTTGGATTGAGTAATAAACATGTAGTAGGCATCCGTGTTTCCCTGTATGCATGTTTTCCAAGCTGAGTTGACTGTAAATGTTGCGGTTATGTGAAACCCACACAGAGTAGGATGCAAACACAAACTAGAAAGGGAGGCAAGGCCTAGTCACCAAGCTGGAAGAGAAAAAAACTCGACAGTCTTCCACAAATAAATAAATAACTGCCTGAAATGAGGGCTAATTAACTTGCAATAAACCAACTTAACCACTTAGGGGCAGCGTTAACACAGAGTTAACATGCAAAACAAACCTGTATTTTCTCACCTGGTTAATTTAATATGCGCAGTGAATATTCATAGTGTATGAAATCCTGATACATCAACACACTGAATGATGCAGTCTGTCAAACCCAGGAACGTGTGGCAATAGGAGTAACTCAGTGCTGCTCACACGGCATTGACTTTGATCAGTTGGTGTTTCTAAACACATTCATAGAGGTAGGACTTTGCTGCTTTTCCTCTGTCAGGGTCATGGAGTATGTTCTATACAAAGATTAAAACCTAAAAAAGGAGATAAAAGAGGGCTTCACTTAAAATAAACAGAAAGAAGATGAAATGGAAAAAAGCTGTCTTTGAGAAATGCTGCTCTTGCATGCAGGAGCTGAAAACCCCATTTTATCTCCACGGCCACATTCAGAGTCACTTTGCTTTCAGATAATACGTTTCTTTCTCTGCCTTGCATTCAAAAAGGTCCCTGTTCCTTGGATTCCTCTGAAACATTTCCTTGCATAAAAAGGAGCTCAGACCCGCTTCAGGTATGTTTACACTCCCTGATCAGAACAAGTAAATAAAGGAAAGGTGGTGTTTTTGGTGTAGCTTGACTAACTTGAGTTAGCTCAGGCAGGTAGAGACAGTAGGAGAAACACAGTAACTTGTCTGGTTGTTGGTGTGTTTTTTGTTTGTTTTTTTTTTTTTTTTTTAGGGGGCTAGCAGCTTGAATTCAGCCTCAGGTAAAACTCATCTTATCTCACTGCTCTTTTAACCTGAAGTATAAAAAGCACAACTTATCCCCTCCTATTCGTGCCCCTCCCCCATTGACACACCGGCATGTTTATGGTTCATGCATGGCTTGCCAGTGTCCCAGCATCAACTTTACAGCTGCCAGGTACTCCCACTGCTCTGGCCAGGGCTGGGGGCAGCTGGAGGCCTGCTTCAGTGGTGTGCCCGATGCTCCTGGCAGTGGCCGGAGCATGCCGAGGCCGTGCTCCTCCGGCAGCGAGCGCCAGTTCTGTGCACCACCAGACTGCTCAGGAGGAGGAATAAGGTCTGTATCAGGTGCAGGAGTGTGCTTGCATTTCTGTGAATTAGACAGAGTGCACAGCAGGGAACGTATGCCAGCTTTATGCTCTGTGCTGGCTGAGGGAGGACAGACAATACCTGATCTGGCATAAAGTGAGCTCAGTGCGGAGAGAAGATATTGAACATGGCACAAAGTTAAAGTGGGGTGGGTAAACAATATCTGATCTGGCAGAAGAAGCTGCTGGTACAAAGTTGGCCTGTCAGAACCATTAAAATAAATTTAAACCAGCAGAGTGAGTGCCATGTGGCCGAAGTGGTTTTGCTGTGGTACCAGGGAGCGCAGAGCCAGATCCCGTGTGCTGTCAAACTCTGTGCTTGGGAACAGGGTGGGAAACGTGTGCCCTCCCTTGCTGGCATGCCTCTCTGAGGAGTGACACTGGGGCGGACAGGGAGTTGAAGGGCCAGGGATGTTAAACGTTGCAGATATGGACCTTGTCCAGCATTGCCCAGGCCCTGGCAGCTATTGCAAAGCGTCTCCTGCCGTGGGAAAGGGCTTCTCCCAGGGTGGGAGGTGGTGCTGGGTGTGCTGTGCTGGGTCCAGGCTGGCAGGGAGGCTGAGACGGAGGAGAAGAGGAATGTGCAGCACCATCACCAGCACTGCTTCTGTGGAGGGAGGGGGATCAGGCTCCAGAGCTGTCGTCCTGCCAAAAGCATTAAACCGACTGAAATACAGTCCTGCGAGGAAAGGAAGCAAGCGAGCTGTCAGAAGTGAGAGAGAAACGATGAGCCCACTGTAGAGGATCATCCACAGACCACCCTTCCTCACCAAAGTGATATTTCTCCTTTCACTGTTCTGAAGTGGATGAAGAAAGTCAATGTTTAGGCACTTGCTTCCTTTGCTTATAAAATTTGAGTGTTGCCCCTGTCTTTTCTTCCAGGATGGCCAGCACAGCCCAGGGAGATCCAGTCCCACAGCTCCTAGGAACTGGAAGGAGAATGGCAGGGCTGAGTCGTCATGCATTATGCTGAATATTTACCCCTTCATGCATGCTATTTTATTTTAAATCTAGCGTGTAATATGCTTTGCATCTAGCGTGTTGCTCTTGTATGTTTTTCCCTTGCCCTGCCTGTCTCTTGCTGGCAGCTGCCATCGCGAAACAAAAGGCAGCTGCCAGTTTGAGTGAACATCTCTCTCGCTCACTCTTTCCTCTCTTGCTTTTGGAGCTGATGCAACACCACTTCACAGACTGGGTGGCAGGCACTGATGCAAGGGGAGTTTGCTGCCCTTGGGATGCTTGGGCATTTGGTGCCTCCCAGATTCGCTGCCAGACCTCGAAGCTGTGTTCAAGCTCTTGAACCTGGCTCAGCAGTAGCCAAGAGAAATCAGCTGTCTCCCTGCCAGCACACCAGCTCAAGCTATCTCCGTTGCAGCAATTGCCCATTTCACAGGATTTGATGTTGCTGATTTTGGCAAAGGTGACGGTTTATTAAATAACACTTTGGTCTTCTGCCCCAGGATGTGTAATCAAACGCAGGGATCTCTTGCTCCAAATAGGTGGTATTCCTACATCAGCTGAAAGAAGCAAGACTAAACTGAAACAGCACTTGGAAGAAGAAACATTCTTGTGCCAAATTAAAGTACCATGGGGAGAAAGCCAGCACCTAGACCCTCAGACCAGCTGTGAACCTCAGATGCTGCTGTTCTTTGCCCAGTGGGACTGTGCAGAGTGTGCACTGCTGCACATGTTGAGGGAATGTATCTGAAACTCACCCAGGATATTTATCTCTTGGCTCCTTTTAAGACTGGCTAACTCCATGTTCTAGGAGACTCCGGAGACCATCACAGGGGCCAGTTCAGCTGGTTTTTTTCCAGAGCTGGAAAGTATGGAAGAGATGGTTCTGCTTTTCTTGGGGACCCTTTAACCTGAGCTATAATGAGAACTTGCTTTGGGAAAACAAGTTGAACTCTTGACTGCTGTAAATAGCCATGGGCTGGGTGAAGCCTCTGAGAAGGGAATGCTTTCTGCTGGGAGAGGGGCAGAAATGAAGTTTGCTGGATCTGCGGTCACTGGCACATCCTCAGTATTTCGTTATCTCTCTGGGCTGTAGTGATGGGGCTGGGGAAGAGGCACACAGGGCAGAAACCAAGCAGGAACCCCGATAGCGTACTAAGAAAAAGCCAAATAAATGCAAGCCTCAGTTCCAATCAGGAAAGTTAGGAAATGAGATCTGAAATACCCTCCTGGGAGTCTGGTGTGTGCTGAAGAAGCATACTGAAATAAATTCTCATGCAAGCTGTATCACTGATTGTCAGAGAAACTGAGCCCTCACTCCTTTCCTTTGTGGCAATTTTCTTTCAGACAGCTCCTGTTTTGTTTTTCCATAATAGAAATGGGTATCCACATGTCGTTCACTGTAAACATTTTTACTGAAATTATGTGAATGTGGGCTTGTTCTGAGGGACAGTTTGGAAAGATCCTGGTTTGTCTGGTTTGACTGATAATAAAGTCCAAAAAGCAGACATTGTTCTCCTAAAGCATGAGCTGACTGAGGAAAAGAAGCTGCAGAGGACAGGTCTGGAGTCCCTGAGGAGCTGTTAGGACAGGGGAGAAATCACAAATACAGGTGAGAAGGTTGTACTTCTTATAAACAAAGAGCAAGCTATGCTTCCCTAGCAAAGACGATTTCCTCTAGATTAAGGAGGGTTGCAAATAAACAAAGCATAAAAGTTTATTGTCATGAGCAAGTGAGGGCATCTTGCATTGCTTCACAGTGCTGACTTGCCTCTCAGATAGGCAGGCAGGCTCCTGGCACTGAAAGGGTGCACTGCAGGAAAACAGGTGGGAAGAGAGAGGCATGAACACTTCTGCCTGAGCTGTCCTAATCCCCCTCACCTAAACTCCTGGATGGAGTCCATAGGTTTTCTCTGGTTCCAAAAACTATGCAGAAAGTACAGTTTATGGAAATGTTTCCAGTTTGATTTATCTAAGCCACCCGCTAGTAAGTGGATTGTGAAGAAACAGCAGCATAAATTAACGGCTGGATGCCTTCAGGCTGCACTGTGTCTTCCGTGATCTTTTGCTCCGTTTTCCCAAAGTTGTGCTGCGAGACCATCTGTGAGTCCCACTGCAAAGGATCTCTGTTGCTGTGATGGGACGTGGGGCTCAGAGGTACTCTAACCTACACACCAGTTGTACGATAGGCGAAGCATGGTCCTGCTCTGAAAACCTATATATTTATTTTAACTCCTGCAACACTGATGAGTTAACACAGCTATGACAGAGAGAGGGAACAAGGCAGATCCTTTCCCTTTGCCACCACCTGCACTGGCAAGTCAGGGCTGACAGCGGGGCTAAATCCTGCTCCTGAATGTCTATCCTTTGCTATTGCTTTGGCTTCTCTGCCAGCTAAGGAGCTTTTCCTGATCTAGGTATTTTCTTGATAGCCTTCCCCTTTGGGGACTCCTGTTTAGCAGCAATTCTGAGTGCTCACTGCTCCATCTTGCCTCTGCCGCAGGGGCAGGGGGCCTGCTGGGCAGGATCTGGCCTCTCCGCTTCTTCCTGCTGCTGCCCATTATGCCAGAGGGCAGCCTGCAGCAGTCCCTTACAGTGTAGGCAGGGCTCCCCTAGGCAGACCTGCCGGCAGCTCCAGGTCTTCCCTGGTTTGGCTTCAGGCCCACCTACAGCTCCAGTCCCCCTTCCCCAGGCACAATTCCTTTCTCCAGCACAAATTACACTGCTGAAGTGGCCTGCCCCTTTGCTTAGGTGATTATAATAATTGCAAAAGGATTCTAAGACATCTTCGTAAAAGATAAAAGAAATAATTCCTCTTGGCCTGCTCTTTCCTCTAAATTTTCCACTCAGATTTTCTGTAAGCCTGCCTCGGTCTAGCTTGCTGTCCCCGGTCTCTGGTCAGCCAGACTCTCCCCGCTGATGACCAGGGAACTTCTCCCACTCACAAAGCAGCAGCAGTGGGGAAACATGCTGTTCTCTGCTGTGGGTCTCTGTCTGGGATGCCTCAGCTATTGCACCTCTGCCTTACTGTCACTCTGGTTCCCTTCCAAGACCCTCTGTCCTGGTTGCTCTACAAAAGGTACTCCCCAGTCCCTTCGCCTTTCTGAATATCCCCTCCCTGCCCACTGGCATGCTGCCTGTGCTTCCCTCGCCAGGCTGGGGTTTCTGCCACCATGTCCTCCCAGTGCACACTGTCACCTTGGGCACATGGGCACAGGCAAAAAGGAGCCCCAGGCCTCTAAACCAGGCTGCTTCATCCTGTGACACAGTGATCTCAGGGATGATCTCAGGCATCAGGGATCAGGAGGATCTGAAGGATGGTCTCACAGAGGATAAGAGAGGGTGACCTATGGGCTCTGGCACACTGGGGTGGATGCAGATCTTGTAAGTCTTCACCTTTCCCTAGCCTGGACCTCTCCCAGCCTGGAGAGAGAGGCAGCTGAAAAAGAGAGGATCAAGGCCACCTGCCTCCCTCTCCCCTGACATTCCTTGCTCAGTGAGAAAGTAGCTTATGTATGACTGATTCCCCCTGCAAAAGGGAGAGAAAAATCACTCATGGAACTCAAGACAAAGTGTCAGGAGTGACAATGAGGATGAATCAGACTTCCACCTCCTAAAACAATTCTGTAGTCTTTCCCTTGTGTAGCATGAACCATGAAAAAACTATTTCTTCTACAACACTTTTACCTGCCACTTCTTCAGCTGAAACTAAGGCGTGTACCCGACCGTGTAGCAATAACATCTGCTGACCTCCATCCTGGGGGATGCTTTCCAGTGGTAACATGCCAAGAGAGAATGTGTGTGCCACTGCAGAGTCCCAGCTTGCCCTCCTGTCCCCAGCTGTATTCCCAGGCTACTACGAGTGATGCAGGGATGTTGGGACCCACTCTTTGCTAAGGTCTCTGCCCTGGAGGAACTGGCAAATCATGCTACCTGTGTACTGAGATGCTTTCTGCTGTCCAGCCCCAAACAGCCACTCCACTTGCCAGGGTCTAAGATTGGGGCTCAGTCTGAAGTTTTGAGGCCAGATCCTCCCCTCAGGTGTCCCCCCCAGCAAAATCAGCTCTCATGCCTTACTCTTCAGTGTTTTCAGCTTTTAACCAAGGCAAGCCAGGGGCAGACCTTAAACTCACATTCAGTCTTGGGCAGAAGGATTGGAGATCGTTACAAGTTCTGAGGATCCCAAGCATTGGAGAGGACAACAGAAAATGCTGATTGCCTCAATGCTGGAGGAGACACAGACTGTGTGCATTCGTAGTGGGACTGACCACAGCCAGCCGTGCCGGCAGGGCAACCCCAAGCCCTCCCTCCCCTTCCAACATTAATGTCCCTTCCAGAGGGAGGGGTGGACTATGGCCTGAGTTGTGCAGCTGGGTCAACTTCAGGTACGCAACGAGATGTAAAAACATCGCTAGCAAATCAACAAGAGCAGACACAGTATTGGGCACTTGGGACCTCTGAGTTATGGGGGTCTGGGCAGGTTTACTTCTAGAAGGTCCCAGCAATGGCCACCTTTCCTGGGGGGCTTAAAATTTACAGTGACAACATGCTGGCACATGGAAATGCTCTGTAGTGGGCTGAGGACACAGTCCCCTCAGAAACAGAGTAACAGTGAAGAAACCAAATCTCAGCCATCTGTAAATCTCAGCAAAGCATGGAAATCACTTCTTCTTTTCCAGTAAAAGGCTCTCTTGTGTGGGGAAGAGGAAGTCCGAGCTGGCACACTTGAAGCCTCCCTTTTAAGATACCCTATAACATCCCTTTTGTCATGTCTCCCCCTGACCTGTCAGACCTGCCTGCCTCCTGGAAATGCATCAGTGAGGCTGAATTTCAAAAGCTGTCTTGCCACTGTTACTTGCATGCCATCCCTCAAAAAGGAAAGAAGAAAACAGGGGGATGTCGAGGGCTAAGATACAAGCAGCCTGTGCACCTGTGGTGGAGGAAGATGGTTAATGGGCAGTTGAAGCTTGCTCTCCCTGAGCTGGGCTCACACTCTGCACAGCTTGGCCAAGTTGAGAGCCCTGCTTGGCACAGCCTGACCTCTCAATGATTTCGGCCTCAATAAAGACTTGGCATCTGACCTGTGGATTTTTCTTTAAGAAGATGAGAGGGGAAAAAACCCACAAAGCCTCCTATAAAAAGCCAAACTTCCCAAGCCAAAGCCAATAAAAAGCTTCCCAGCTGTTCCCACTCCTCCAAGCCGACGCGGGCTCTGCAGGCAACAAAACCCTTCCAGCAGCCGGGGAGCCTGCGGGGTGCCAGTGGCCGCAGGATGGGGGCAGAGACCTGAGGAGAGGGGGCCCTCGGCGGGTGTCCCGTCCGGAAAGCCGGGCCCGGGGAAGTGTGAGGTGCCTGGCAGAGGGCTGACTCAGCGGGAGGCAGCGGTTTGTGTAACCTCCAGCAATCCATTATTACAAAGGGGCTTTCAGGAACTCCTCCGTGCCAGGCACAGCGAGGGTTATTGATTGAGGAGACAGTGTAAATGCACAGAGAGGCTCCATCCATTAGGGCCGCTGCTCTCCACCAATTAGAAAAAAATCATTACTCAGCAGCCATCAATGGGCTCTGCGCAGTGCTGGAGTGCATGCATTCAATCTATCTTCTCCCACCTCCCTGAAAACTTAATGACAACTATTAGAGCTCCGCTGAATGCCCGGTGTGTACAGAAGCAAAAGATTCATTTGGTAATCTTAGTAATTACGACGCCATAGGAGGACGCATGCTAAATTCAAACAAGGGTGCGAGGGGGGGGCGTGGGGGGAAGAGCCTGAATTCCTGTGTTGTGAAAGCCCTTGTTGTGCTCAGCCTCCTGTCCCTTCCCACTCACCTGCCGCCTCCCTTCCCCTCCTTCCATAGCCTCTCAGGTGGGCTTTCTGGGTTTGCTTTTCCGCTTTTTTCCCCCCTCCCCAAAAGGGAAAAATAATTTTGTGAAAGTAAATTGAAGTGGGGCGACTTGGGAAGTATTTGAGACCTCTGGATGAGGCACAAGCCTGGCAACACTGTTTGACAGCACTGCCCTGAGCAATCGAGGAGGCGAATTCCCATTTATGAAAGCCTGTAGAACTGCTCTGGAGCCCCGCTGGCATAACACACGCTGGGTGCAATTTATTTACTCTGCCACAGCCCTCTCCTTCCCCTCCTCCCCACCATTCAGCCTTTTCATTTACACATGGCAGGACTGAGGCTGAGTGAGACCCTCGTCTCCCTCCTTGCTGATGCACATCACTCCAAGTTACAGGGAAAACAAAGTCCCAGGAGGGAATTTTTGGAAGAGCTCAAGGATGGATGTGACATGTCATTGAAGTTGAAAGGAGCAGTTACTTATAAGCGATGGTGCTTTTCATAGGCCTCCTCTTCTCCAGTCCAGGAAAAGGTAAGTCATCATTATATGAGGGGCACTGACGGTGTTCAGCAGCAGCAAGTGCCTGGAGACTGCTGGCGGTCATGTCGGTGTTCAATACTGCACCTCCCAGCAGAGGAGTATCTACCACACCACCAGCAACCTTGTGTCTGGTGGATTTTGTCAGGATAAGGGACAGGTAAAAGAGGAGCATTACTGTTCCCTTTTTAGCACCCTCTACAGGAGCTGATCCTGCCAGGGCCAGCTGCCATAGCACCAGCCACTCTGAAGGGGACAATCACTAAAGCAAGGAGAGGACATGCTGCCAGCCCCTGCCTCAGTTCAAGGTTGCAGGCTTATCTTGCCAGGGGTGAGGAAGCAGAGTCACCACATCTCTGTAGTTAACCTCAGTATGTCTGGGCTCAAGATGTTAGCCATGAGAAATACAGCTATGAGAGTTCTCAAGAGCAGTCAAGAGTGAGCAGTGCTAGACTTCTTAGGCCTTTGGTTGGGCTTCTTCATATGGACGTGTTGTAGGATGAATGCAAAAGTTCCTACAACACCCATCAGATGGCAAAATATGTCAAAGGGGAAATGGCACAGACAATCGTAGGAAAATTAGAAAAAGTAAATCCCAAAGACTCTACTCAGTTTTTATTTTGGTTTCACTTGGGGGAGGTCCTTTTAAGTTCAGTGAGACTTAGTAACTATGGAGTGAAGGCCTCAGACTTCAGTGGGTTGTTAAGGAAAATGTAACCTCCAAACTTTCTCAGAAATAAAAACAGAAAAAAGAACATTAAAGATTATTCAGTGGGATAGTCTTCCTCCTCTGTGTATGAAATATGAAATATGAGAAGGGCACTGAGGGAGAAGTTACCCTTGTCTGCCATGTTACACAACACAGGCATAGGGAGCCCTTTCCTTGCTGAAGGCCAAAAAGGCCTTTGAAAACCTCAGATAAGCAATGTATTAACATTCATCTTAATGTTATCCAGCAACAATGATGAAAAAACACAAGTGGCTACAAGCCACATGCAAAATGATATTGCAGCCTGTGTCTGCCCCTCATGTACCCTAACTCTCACAGGGGCTAATGGAGCACAGAGCGGGGTTGTACCCCTGTAAGGTCAGCAACCAGAGGTGACTCTCACACTCCATCCTGATAACCCTCTGTCATTTAATGGATTTTAATGTTAAAGTTTATTAAATAATGAATTTTCAGCCAGGCAAAAGGGCATGCCTTGGTAAAATGCAATGACAAGAGCAGCACGTGCAAGGCACCAGGAAGAAGAGGGGGTTGGCTTTGTTGAGAGACCCTCCAACACCTTCTCATGCTCCCTCCCAACTGATGGGCTGCCAAAAGGCACAGCCCATCTCTCTTCCTGCTTTTTGGCTGGGGAGAGCCCCTGTGACACGGATGCTGGAAAAGGAAAGACCACAGCAACCAGATCAAAAGACAGTCGCCTCTGTGATTTCTGTTCAGTCATCCCTGACCTTGAAGAGTCCAGTGTGAATCAGAGCCAGGAAAGGCAACGTGTGAGAGTCCATCTGATCTCCCACTCACAAGGAAGGTGCTGGCAGCTACCACGCGGGGTGTGGATCCGGCCATCTGCCGCAGACACAGGGTAGGTGTGTGGAGGCCCAGCTGGCAAACAGGCTGGTGGCTGGCTGGCCCGTGAAAGAATGAGGAAGGTCTGCATGCTCAGCACAGATGGCCCCAGGAGACCGTGGCGTTGCTTGAACAAGGAGTTTTGCCTGTGCCCCTGGGACACAATGGAGACCAAGCTCATGGGCAACCCAGGAAAGGCTCTTCACAAATCAGGCAGAATGCTAGATCAGAGGACCAAGCACCACCTTCGCCTTTCTTTTAATGACCCAAAGCCAAGCTGGCTGCTAATGTGAACTATAGAGCTCACTGTCTGACTGCCATAAGTTATGGGAATGCTTCCATGGTTTAACTGGGAGTGGGCGGTGCTGGGCTCCCTGGTGTACACAAATAAGCTTATCTGCAAAGCCTTGACCACTGTCCTCCAAGATTTCCTGTGAAGACCTTGGCAACATGGAGAGGGGAAAAGGCCAGGTACTGAATTGATAGCACTGGCCATTTACTACAAACTGTAGGCTTTGGAGGATGAAGGAGGATATATTGGATCCTTTGAGCAGAGGGGCACTTAGTGTGTTTCTCTGACATTGGTGCTCAGAGAATGGTGTAGAGGATGATTGCCTAGAAATACATTTGCTAAGCTATTTGCTTAAACTACAGAGTCACTTGGGCACCATCAGACAGAAGGAAAGCCATGAGCTCTTTTGCCAAGAGACTATTGATAATGCCCTTGAAGAGAAATCTTAAAGCTCTAGGACCATTTACTGAGTGTCCTTCTCCACATTAAGTATGATTATTGTATTTAAGGGGTAAGGACTGTAAGATTTAGGGTCACAGTTAAAAAAACTCCAACCCAATAAAGACACAAAGCCAAAGCTTGAGAAGAGGCACACGTATTACAATACTCAAAATATGGCTATTTTACAATTTTCCCATGGTTTAGACCAACTTTTTTTGTTGACTCTCTGAACAAGAAAATGGCTCTAGCGTACATCACCAGAGTGAAAACTCTGCTGAGGTGTTCCTCAGTGTGTGCCTGGGGATAGCAGGCAATTTCATCTCCAAGGCTTTAATTCATCCTAAATGACAGGTGCACATCCTAAATGTCTTCTAATGCGATGACATTTGTCCAGGTTCTCTCCCTGTAATTCCATAGCTGTTCAAAGAAGCTGGAACAAGAAATCTGCCCAGGGGCTGCCTGCAGATATAAGACAGTGTTTTGAAACCGTACAGTGTCCTTTGTTGTTTTGCAGTATGTGTTATTGCTCTGGGTGGTGTATTTTCAGCATATTTATTTACATTTGGAAAAAGGTTCTCTTGATGGTCCAATCCTACCCCATTTGGAAATACTTCAGTCGGAGTCTCTCAGGGCTTCTTCTCAGGGTTCTCTTGCCTTTCATTTTAGACTAAAAAAATGTTTACAGATTTTTAGATGTTTCTCGGTGATTCTGGATCCCTGAATCAGTTTTGTCAGAGAAAGCACTTCTGCTGTGGCAGACCAGACAGGAACCTTGTTTTGGTGGAATCATTGGTTAGGTGCCTTTCCCTCACCCCTTTCAGTATTTATGAGCTATCTCTTAGCTGCAGTATCTTTCCCTCTCTCCTAGAAAAGTGTGTTCTCTTTTCTATAATTTCCTTTTGCCACCTACAGAGTGTTTCCCAATCTGTCAGCCATTTACAACTCCCTCTGTTCTCTCTCATCCCCCTCCACTGTGCTTTTGTCAGTCATTCTTTCTCTTTCCCATCTCTGTTCTTCTGTTTCCTTATCTTCTGCTTCCCTCCTTCACCATCATGGCATCCCTCTTATAACAGATGTCCCTCTGCCTCCTCCTTTACTCTCTGCACTCTGGCAGAGGGTAAGTGTCCCAGTAGTAACTGACTTACTACTCTGTGTCAAGACAGCTCTTCTCGTCTTCACTTGGCCCTTGTCTGAAATACTGTAAATATTTATTGTTTCTCTGGACCAAAGGCAAAGCCACCCCAACTTCCCTCAGTCCTCTCCGTGTGTGAGCTGCCCCGGGAGAGAGATTCAGGCTGGGGGGGGGCAGGATGCAGCCCCATCCCTCCTTAGCATGAGGAATGACCTTCCTGGACTTGGACCCTGAGGAGAGGGAGAACAATGAAAGATGGGCTATCTCATTTCAGGCTTGTCACCTCTGCCTTGTTAATGTTCCTCCCCTTCCTCGCCTTCCCCAGATGGCCCTGCAGATGCCAGCTATCGTTTCTCTCAGATTGTGCAGCAGATTAGCATAAACCCAATCGCCCTCACCCGTATTTACCTTGGTGATATTGTTGCTTCTGTTTCAGACCTGAAGAAGTGCTTATGTTCCCAAAAGCTGGGTTGTTTTTCCCAGATATACTGTTTTGTTTAATGAAAGATGCTACCTCTGCCTACATCTCTTCTACCCTTTTAGGTGAAGACATGCTGAGGTAGTCTCCCTCCTTTCCTGAGACACATCTGTTTTTATTCCTCTCTTCCACTTAAAGAGACACTTTTTCAGAAAGGATAGGCTTCTTGCCATCTTCCTGGAAGCAACATCCCTGTTCTGTTTCTGCCACTAGTGAAATTCATGTTGTTCATGTTCCCTACCACACTGTCACGAACAGCAGTGGGTCACCCATGAGTTCTCTAGAAAACCAGGTAGAATCTCCTTCCAGCTGAGATATGAGGACTACCTGCTGCCAAAGTAGGAGACTACTTCCAAAGTAGTGGACTGGAATATATTACTGCCAAACTCATCCCAGTGGTCCCACAGAGTTTGAAGTACTGATGGACAATGCAATTAGACCACGGTAGGGTTACAACCCAAAAAGTGTGCCCTACCCAATGCTGCCCAAATTACTAGCTGCTGAGGCCACAAAGTCCACAAGACTCATTTTGTGCTCTACTTTGTGTCTCTCCACTGCAGACTCTGTTACGCTTCTACTTTCCCTAACTCTGTTTCCAGCAACAGGGAGACCTTATCTGCATGCAGCATGGCCTGTGCTGCTCCTCTTTTTCCCCACAAAACGCTGGAGCAGGGCAGAGCCTGCAGGCAGGCAGGAGACCATGAGAAGAGTGGGTGAGGGAGGGGATTGCATCGAGGAAGGGAGTTGTCAGTGTCTGGGGGTTGGGGTGTGAGAGAAGGGAAAGGCTGTACCAAGCCCTCCAGTGCCAAATGCCCCACAGGTTTTGCCGTGGGATGCAGTCTCTCAGGAAGGATTTCACTGCCCTGGTGTAACTGGACCAAATAAGCAATAGGAACTAGAGAGGAATAAAGAGAGAAAGTTGCCTTCACCTGGATTCCTGAACCTTCCCAGCTCAAACTTTTGTCCCAGAGACTCAGTAAAACCATAATACTTGATGATGCTGTGGCCCTTCCCTTGGTATCGGTGTCATGAAAGATTCAAATGGCATTGTCCACCTCCAAAGCTTTTGCAGAATGAATCAGTTTTCCTATGTGCCTGACTTGACACACATTCTCTGACCACTTGGAGGTCACAAATTTAATTAAACCTTGGTGAATAGTAGCAGACCTCACAGAAATAAAGGCCTTAATCCAATCAAGCCACATTTGTACTCCCTGTATTGCATCAAGCATGGCCAAAGCAGAAGGGACAGACCGTGGCGAGCTAGAAGGGCCCCAAGAAGTTCCTCTGTACACTGCCAATTATGGATGATAATGTGATTGTGACACTCGCAGACAATACGAGCAATTTCTCAAACTGGAGGCCTAAGGCTTGGTATTATTACACCCAGCTAGTGCAAGAAACATGGGAAAGATCACAGCTAGTTCTTGGAGTAAAATGGGTATGCCTTTTGGGAGAGCTGTCACTTGTCAGGTGGAGATCAACTTTAACTGCAGCTGGTACAAACCTCTCACTAAAGTCATAGGTTTGCTTTGTATTGGTCAGTTTTGGGGGAATCTCATCCTCACTCTTCTGTGAAAAAAAAAAGAAAAGGGAAAGGTGGAAGCAGCCTGTTGCCCTAGGAAGTGCTTTTAATCAGCCTGTGCAATACTAATTAATCTTGCGTAATGTCTCATGCTGTATTCCATCCTGGAGGAGGCGATGCTCGATGTGTGGGCCAGGTGATTCACAGGTGATCAGAGGAGCTGGCTGCAATTTTTACTGGAGCTGACAGAAAAATCTGAAATTTTGAGAGGAGGAAAATGTGTCAATGTTGTCACAAGCTGGTCATCTTCAACCCATACACCAAGTCAATATTTGCAGAGTGTTGAAATTTTAGCAAGGAATGGGCAATTTCTTTGCTAAAGAATTCACACTATTCACCCCAAGTATAGAATTCCTGCTAGCCCAGTGTAGTAAATATTATTTCACTGTTCAGATTAAGGGAGATGCAATCTGTAAGTAGAATTGTACGGGGCTTTGAGGCATTTTCTGGGTGAGTGGCATGTTGCTAACTGTCAAAATATTAATAAATTGTACGTTAACAGTATACAGTTAAGTAATTAAAAACCCCAAAACTCTCTAACAGGAGTGAGACAGGTATACAGAGGTGGGAGGTGGTTCCTGATGGCAGGTTCTGGTTAGGAGAAAAGGTGCTTGAAGTGTGTAGCAAGGTGATGTTAAACGATTTTATGGTTAGAGACCTCAAGGGAAGATAGGAACAAAGAGCTGTGTGCTTCATAGAAGCCTGCATCCATCCTGCTCAGAAACAGGACCAGAAAATGGAGTGGGTATTGTTATTACTCCTTGTTATTTAGACTGTGGGAGGAGATAGAAAGGACACATATGATCTTGCTGTTTCTGTACAGAGAGCAAAAGAGAGTGCTGGTCCCAAAATGTTTGTAATGAAAAAGGAATAATGACGTTGAAGGGAAAGCACAACTTTTGCTTTGTGTGTTTTGTAGGTAGAGCTGAAGTTTTGCTGCACCTTCCCTTGCACTGGTGGAGGAGGGGCAACATATGAAAATTGCTTTCACTGGAATCACTCAGCTTGAAAAATGGGGCTTTAAAAAAGGAGAGAGTGGGAGAGAGAGAAAACTGTAATGTTTTACAAACCATTTCACCTGCCTGACGAGCAGTCTAGGATCGGCTGCAGCATGCAGGAGGTAGCACCCTGCCTGCTCTTCCCCAGGGACCTGCTCGGGTGAAGGCTCCTGCCGCGGGCCAGGCTGAGCAGACTGCAGCCATGCTCTGCTTTTGCTGCTGTGCTGGGCTCTCTGCTTGTGCTCGAGTTCAATAGGCTTTGCCCCTGTGCTCATTCAGCTGATTAAAAGTCATTTTTTTTTAAAGCCACCAGCATGTGAGCCACAAGGATTCGTTCATTATTGCTCAGCCGTGCTGCGAGATGCTGTCTAGAAGTAATTAATTGGGCAATGCTTTGGAAATGTGGAGGAAAAAGATTTTCAGGGGAAAAAATAATGCAGGAAGGTGGGGGGAGTCTTACATTTTCCCTTTGAAATGAGGATGCTTTGCTGAGAGGGAGGGAGGCAGAGGCAAAGAAAAAAATCTTGCTTGCTATTTTACAATGTTATTCTCCACAGCTGTATGGATAAACATGTAACTTCAGCCTGTTTTTTCTGCCTCATTTTAAAAATAACCATAGGAGTGGGACTTTGTTACTGAGAATTTTTTTTTTCAGGAAAGGGAAGCCTGTCCCTATTGCAAACCCTCCCTGCTAGCCGGCATGTGCAAGGGGGGAAGCCCTGGGAGGTCCATACCGCGCGGGGCTTTCAGTGTCGTTTGCAGAACATCTGCTCCTTTCCAGCCAGACCTCAAATAATCCTGCAACTTTAACAGGAACCACAAGTTCATGCAAGGAAAAAAGGGTGGAGACCCAGCAGCTGTCGGGCAGGCCTATTTATATCTAGGCTGCCAGCAGTGAGTGACGTCGGTAAATCCCCTGCGAGGTCTCTTGGCTGGCACGGCATCGGCTGCGCTGTTCTTTCTGGCCACGGCCACGGGATTAAACGGCACTAAATCTGAACCAACTTTTTAGAGATATCTGCCTTTAAAAGCACAAAGTCTCCTGCCTACCATCCTGACTTGAGCCTGGGGGGCAGGCTTGGCAAACTTGCCCTGAGAAGGTGGCACTCAGCAGACTGTTTTGCAGTCACCCTTCTTCACAGAGGTCCTGCAGATCGGGGATCCACCAGTGCTGGGAAGATGGAAGAACTCTAAAATGAAGTGATCCTTCATTCCAACAGGACGAGGAATGAAGTGTAGAGGGACTCAGACAAAACAGGGGGGTTTTTTGAGAAGAGAGGGATATACCAGGAACTATCAGAGAGCTAGAGCAAGAGCAGGACCTATGGGCAATTCTTTACAGAGGCAGAGATTATGTGTGAGTGTATGTGCAAAGTCTCCAGGCAAATCAAGCACTGTGTATTCAAGTGTACAGATAGCAGCATGGTGTATTTTGCATGCCTTTAGCAGATTTTGAACTGAGAGGCATACAATCAATTGACTTTCTGTTTTGCAACAGGGAATCCAGGTAGCAAATTCAGAGAAGAATTGAGTGTGCTCCTTCTCACAAAAAGACCTCCATCTCCTACGAGTTTTGTCACACCCGCCTGCCAGAGATGGCACATATCCAAAGGCAAGGGCTGCAGAAACTGCTGGGAGAACGAATTACAGTAATATAAATAATAATTAATAAAAATAATCTACTGCCACTCCAAGTGTCCACCCACTTCAGAGCCACCCAGCCTCTGACGTGACCCAGCACCAGCCTTTCAGGCAAAACACAAGCAGCCTTGTCATCCGTGCCCCTGAAAGAGGGAT
The DNA here is from genome assembly GCF_031877795.1 of Strix aluco. Classification (NCBI taxonomy): domain Eukaryota; kingdom Metazoa; phylum Chordata; class Aves; order Strigiformes; family Strigidae; genus Strix; species Strix aluco. Next base: position 42,939,918 of record NC_133932.1, read on the forward strand.
AAAAGTGGTCCCTCTGCTTGCCAGTGATTTGGCCCAGGCACCCCTCTCCTACTGGCAGCTCTCTGTGATGCCGGGCTCCCCACACGCACCATGATGGTAATGGCTCTGACCTGCTGGGAAACCAGGCCAGGCTTTGGGATTTTTGAGTTTGTGAGTGATCTTGAGTACCTTTGAAAAAGGAATGATTTAGCATTGAAGTAGCAAGTGGAGTTTATTAAAAAGTGGCATTTATTTGTGAATCTGTGGCTTTAAAGGAGCATTGCGTTTCTGGTCAAAAGGACTCGGCTGGGTCTGCGAGTTCAGCATTGTTTTCAGTCTGTTCTTCGGGTTGCATTTAATTACGCTATTGCGTGATGTTTTCATGCTATTTTAAGAAAACATGTTTACTCATCAAAATTATCAGAGAAACACAGATTCCCAGAAGTGCCCCTCATTGCAAAGGAGTGGGCAAGACTCCTCAAGTATCCAGGATGGGTGAGCTGATTCGCCTCCCTCTCCCACTGGTTCCCCGGTTCTCTGCCTACCCTTGTGCCCACCCCCCATCAATAATCTGTCTGCTTTTACCAGCAGTGACGTTTATCAGAAAGGGCAGCTCAGTGAACTGTCAGGGACGTGATTTGAAGGTCATCTGGGGATCCCCAGCCGCCTGCCAGCCCACCCTCAGCCTCCCAGCCAGTCCAGGGGCACAGAGCTGGGAAGCAGCCCCACAGTGCTTGGGGAGGGAGATGAATAGGGTAAAGAGAGGGCAGAAAGAGAGAGAAAGAGCACAAAAGAGCACGAGGCATTTAAACAGCGCTTGGGACGGTTGTTGTGATGGGACCTGGGCCCTTTTGGATGCTGTCGCTGACACTTCTAAACGAGCTGACGGCGCCGGGTCTAGAGGATTATGTTCATTGCTGTCCCTGCCAGTAGGCACAAACAAATAGCTTATTACATCGGGGCCAATGTTATCGAAATGGCTTTAAAAAAGCACTCAGCTTTAGTCTCTCTCTGCTCATTAGAAACTGCGGTTAATCACTTGCTGTGAAAAGGCTCACCACCAAGTTGCTTACTCCTCCAGCCTTCCTTTTCTGCCCTTCTCACAAGTAAATCCCTTATTCAGCTGGTCCATCCCCCGCAATCAAGTAATTCCTTATGCCTGCCACCCACTCTGCCTGGATTAACCTCAGGTGGTCACTACATTGCAGGTTTCTTGAAAAGCGCTGCCTCTGAGCAACCTTTTTTTTCTTTTTATTCCTAAGCCTGCGTTTTAAAATCCCTCTGTGTATCTTGAACCAGCAAGACTCTTTCCCCTCAGGCTCTGCTAGCAGTTTAATAGCCTCTTGTTTCTCTTAAGTCCTGGTTCTAACAGTACTCAGCCTTACTGGTGCTGGATGTGCGAAGAGCTCTGACAGGGAGGCAGTGACTGCTGGCTCCCCAGCTGTGCTGGGCACCTTCTCCACTGCCTACTGGTTCTGACAGCCTAGGCAGCCAGGGCTGTTTTCTCAAAACCTTGTGCTTGGTGCCACTCGCCTGAGCTCATGTGGCACCAGGGCCCAGATGTGCCTCTCACCCGCTGCCTGCCACCCCGTAGCCACAACTAGCATGGTCTTGTCCTGATGTGGTAACGGAGGTCGCTCTGGCCAGAAAAGTGGGTCTTTCTTTCTGACCTATTAACTGGACAGCTGCTGTGGCCACAGATCCCTTTATGGAGATCTTTTGGGGGCTTCCTAATGCTTTATGCTTTAGTTTCCTAATGCTTGGTGTCTAACGCTTGCTCTGTTAGGAGGAGACAATGGCCGTCAGTCTGGGCTGAGACACAGCCAGCTGTGAGAAAGGAGGAAGAGCTCAGCCTAGCTTATAAGCTTATAACGACTGAAGAATAAAGAAAGTAAAGGTCTGGCCCAAATGTGCTGCTAATGTAACCACAGCAGTTCAAAGCTCAGGCCAAAACATAAAGGCTTTCCTTCTGCAAGGTGCTGTAGGTAACTTTGCAAGGAATCGCTGTCCCCTGGACAGTGTTGGGTGTAAGCAGGCAGGGTGGGCTTCCACACCTCACAGGGTATCCACAGATGCAGAGAAACCTCTGACTGGATTTCCAGAAAATCCCAGGGTTTCACTCGCACTGATTACAGGAAAGAAAACTACATCAGAGGGAAACATTAGAAATGCCTTTAAACAGAGAAACCAGTGAGATGTCCACATTAACTGAAGAGGCAATAATATTTCGTGGGAGCGTGGGGAATCTGTTTCGCACTGCAAATTCTCAGCTATTGGGATGTGATTTTATCTCTGTCACCATGCGCTGTTCTACTGCCTGCAGACCCCCTGTGTGTAATGGCATTGCCTGCAAAGTCTTGGCTGCAAATGGCAGTGTGGCTTTCATTGAATCCCAGTGACAATGGAGGAAAGGAAGGTGCTCCGTTTCCCTTCCAGCCATCCTCTGGGTTAGTTATGGTGTGTGCCGCTGCTTACCTACAAGCCAGCTAGCAGAGCTGCCAGCAAAATGCACCTGCTCTGTTGCCTGTGCCTCTGGTTTGCAATGGTTTTCTGAATTTGCAGAGCCCCTCTGACGTCCTCCGCTGGAACTTCAGATCTCATGGCAGTGAAATTCACCATCTGGCTCGGCTCCCTTGCAGGCAGTGCACGAACCTGCGGCACCTGGGCTGAGCCCTGAAGAGGGAGGCAGAAGCGAGAGCCTGCAGCACCCTCAGTGCAGCCGCTGTCCCTGTGGTTGAAGCGGCAGGGAGAGCCACCCAGCCTGTGCCTGCCCGGGCCGAGTCCCAGAACACTCTTACTGCAGCAGGGCTGCAGTGGCCCCCCCGGAGCTTTGGGGCTTTGAGGACAGGGACCAATTTTCTGCCGTGGCTTTTGACTGCCTTTGAAGGCATTGCTCGACGTTCACAGCTGACACAGCTGCACATGGAGGCCCTGCCGCAGGTCATACAAGGGGCGGTTCAGCGCCTGGCTGGAGCTGGCACGTGAGAAAATCCCCTCGCAGAGGGACCAGGGACGGCACACGCCGACTGTGCCAGGGAGTGGCTGTCAGGCAGAGCTGGCAGCGCTGCCTGCCTCTGCCAAGCGTGCCGCAGCACGGCTGGACCGATGTGTGCTTGGGGCAGTGAGTGAGCAGGCACGGGCCGTGCAGGGAGTGGCCAAGTGAGACCTCAGCTCAGACTTTCTCCAGGTTTCAGAGGGATTAGCCCGCATGGCAGTGTTTTTTAAGCCGTTTCAGTCTTTCATTATGTGCACCGCAGCACAGCTGCTCATGGAGTTTCAGAGGGAGTGCAAAGCTCAGCTCCGACTCCTGAGGCTGGAAAAAAATTACAAAGCACTTTTTTTCGTAGCTGTGTGGACAGTTTCCCTCACCGAATTCACACTGAGTCAATCATGGCACCTTACTTTGGACATCCCCTGTACCTTAGAACAGGCTAACTGCTGCAGCCTACCTAAAGCCACTGAGGTACCAGCACAACCAGTCTGTGGTTTGCTACCATAACGTAAGTGGACCTGTTTTGGCCGAGGGAGAAGTAACGTTCACGCAGGACGGGGAGGCCCCTTTGCTCAGGCAGCCTGAGTGCAGCACTGGGCCAGGCGTGTGAGGAAGGACAGGCTGCTTTAAGACCTTCCTCCACCGCTGAGGCAGCTGAGGCTGGACCGATGCCCAGGTATAAACTAAAGCAGCTTCACAACTGCTCTAATTTATGTCCGATTGCCAGTGGCCCCGGGGCATTTCTGTCAGCCACGGTTCAACCAGCTGTAACAGCATCCTGGTTTCAGTTTCTCCTCCCAGTGCTCGCTGCTTTTGCTGGTGGCTGAGGCATCGGGGTGCAAGCGGCCCCAGCATGGGTCCCTCTCAGAAGATAGCTCTTCAGGGCATCTGTGCTGCTCACCCCCAGTATCTTCTGGCCGGGTTATAGCCCGTGTTTCCATCCCCCTGGATGAAAAGCGCTTCCTACTCATACAGTACGTGTGACGGTGCTTTGCTATCTATATCTGTACATATGACGTGAGCAGCAAACTCCTCTGCAAACCGCCCACAAATCACCCTGGAGTCAAAAAGCCCAATCACAAAGACTACAAAGAAAAATGAAAAGCGCCATCTGAAACTCAGAAATAGACGATGTACAGTAATTTTTCCCGTCTCTCTGCCTTTGCTGGAATTAATCAACAATCTCTGCCTGCAATTGCTGGGAGTAATTTATTTCAAGAAATGCAAAGAAAGAGCATTTAGGATAAATATTTAAATTTCCTCTTCCAGCCCATCCTATTCTCAATCATTGTTTGTGTTCAATTCAGTCAGCTATGCATAAGCTGAAGCTCATTCTCCTTGCTCTGGATATTTACATATTTTTTTCTGTACTGAATCTCTGATCCCTAAACCTTTCTTGGGTGAGGAAAGAATTATGTAAGAAAAATCCCCTCGAGGACTGAATTCTGGGTGAGAATACATTGGGTCACCTAGGGCATGGAGAAACCCTTACAGATGGGGATAGAGGTCCCATATACATGTCAGTACCTGCCCTTTTTTGACTTACTCTCCCTTTCCCTAGGATGGTGACCATAGTGGTAGTGAGGTAGTGAGGAGAAGGGAACAGAATGAGCAAAAATGTAAAAAGCTTGGTTCTGGAAGGTGTATGTGTGTCAAGTTGTACAGTTCATCTAAAAAATGAGATTGCAGTTTGTTATAAAAAAACCCATGCAAACCTTTTACTGCTGTGGGAACTATTTAAAGATGTTTTGTTGTAATTTTTTTAATAGGAAAATTACTTAAATTGTGCTGTGGGAATAAACAAACAAAAGAGCATAAACTTCAAAGGCTGTGCTTCGTATCTTTCAAATTGGGACGTTTGAAAAGAGGAAAAAATGAGAGTAAACGATTAATTCAGATCTGTGACTGTTCATGCACGCGTAGGACATGGGTTTCCCCTCGGCTTTCTGTAGCCAAACATCTATAAACATGGTCTGGACAGGCCCTGGCTGACCCCCTGCCCGACCTGTGCTGCCCCGCCAAGGCTGCGCTTCCCCCTTTGGTGAGCTCTAATTAGCCAGTGCCAACAGAGGTTTGATCCAGAGCGGGGTGGGGGAAAGTAATATATAAACTTTAAAGACAGCTCATCCACCAGGTGCAATTTGTATTTTACACCTCATGAATTTTTAACAGCTAAAGTTATAACTTCACTGTTAACCCCCTGTGCCCCAGCATGTCTGCCTTGGCGGTCCAAGAACGGAGGCTGTGCCAGCATACGCCGCAGCTGCAGCTTGCCTGGCCGCAGAGAGGCTTTCCTTGCATCGCTTTCCTCGCATCGCTTCCCTCCCTCGGCAAGCAGGGCTACGGTGCAGGTGCAGCTTTCCCTGCTTTCTCCCCCAGCTCTGGCGCTGCAGAAGCCAGCAGGAATTCCTTTTTTTTTTTTTCCCCTCCTGAAACAGCTTATCCACTTGTTCAAGCCCTTCCTTTCATGCACATTCAGGCTGAGTATTAGAGTAGCAAATGCCCTCCAGATACCACTAAGCGGCTGCTTAAAAACAAAATAACAAACATAAAAACACAGATGACTGCAGCACCGAGTTAAAAATCACTGCACTTCTGGCAAGCTTTGCACATAGCCCTAGCTGGACGGCTGCATGCTTGATCTTCTGCGACTGTCATTTACACTGTCATTAAAAATCGTTGTTGTGACTCCAAAACAACACCTCGAAACACTTGGCGGAATCAGAGAGAAGTTGTTTTTTTATAACATGAAAACTGCACATGGAGGTGAGAGCTGGGACCTCTGCTCCCTGGTGGTGTTTCATTACGGGCATTGAGACTATTAAACCAATTTCCTAGTGCTCGGGTGTGAGGTGTTTGTTGGATTTCCCCAGCCGAAGGAACCAGCTCAGAAGCCTGCAATTCATTAAGCAAGTTATCAGGCAACAGCCTTCCCTGCTCTCTCTTTGCTGTGCTTGCGACCCCTAACTTGCAGCTTGTTTTTTTTTCCGATTTGGTACCACAGGAGCTAGATTCAAAGTCTCTTTATTTGGGGCCACAGCGCCCTGGCACCTCACTTAAGTTGAGTGCGAATCGCTGTGCGAGTTGGGGCTGCCTATGCCGCCCTCAGCCCTGCAGGTCCAGCCTCTGCTACCAGCTCTCTGCAGCCACCGGGGACGGCGATAAATGAATGAAGTCAGGTAGCAGGGTAGTCACGGTGGCCCAGAGCTCCGCCGGGACTGTGTCCTGTGCTCCATGGCAGGGTTATCGGCCAAGCTAGCAGCTGAGAGCGGCAGGAGCTGGCTGAGAGCGAGTTTAGTGAGCTGGAGGGCATGGTGCAGATGTACCCCCTGGTCAGCCAGCCTGATGTGCGCTGTCAGACCTAAGTAAGCTGTCAGCCCCTTAGCTAGCACACTCTAGCTAAAGTCTTAAAGGGACACAATGCTTTAAGACAACATCTTAAAGTGTCTTAAAGGCAAGACAATGAAACCTAAACCAGCCAAATCTGGCTTAGGCTTGCACATCAACACCCCGTTTCAGAGGGTGGCAGCAAGGATGTATTCCCAACAGTTGTCCTCTATGTGCTGGTTGCCACAGAGCTGTGCTGGCCTGTTTTTTAGTTTTCAGTCTGTACAGATTTTCCGGTGAAGGGACAGAGCCTGAAAACTTGCTGCTGAGGACTTGCTTTCCTCTGCTGTGCTGTGAGGGACCCTCAGGAGCCATCAGTGGGCCAGGGATTCATAGCTACTGCCTGTAGACTGAGAAGGCGCAAGCTACCACCCAGCCTGAAGGTGTCAGAGGAAAGTGGTACACCAAATCAATTTTTATCTTCTCTCATCAAAATCAGAATCACCTATGAACCAGGCCCCACACTGCTGTCCTGGAGCCACGACAAGTCCATTGATGATTTTGCAGGAGGCTGTGCTGACTGCTCGTATATATGCAGCTGCTGCCTGCTCCCCCCTCCCTGAATGAGAAGCAGGAAAAATTGGCCCGTGCTGAGGTCTGTGTGGCTGCAGCTGGACGGCTACTGATGCTAGAGTGTGCGGGGCTGCCGCTGAGGCATGGCGCCCTCCTGGGACCATCCCTCCCAAGGGAAAAATTTGTTTTTTTGGGAGAGCTGCAGTCAGGCAGGGATGGGGGTCCCCCTCTCCTCTGGCTCTTCAGGGTAAAAATCCCTTCCTTTGGGTAAGGGCATGACAGGGGATGACAAAGGGGCTGCGGATGCTTGCCGGTGCTGTGCTGTGCACTTAGGCTGGCTCTTGGTAGTGCGGGAAGGCCATTTCTTCCATGGAGGCCTTTGCATTTGCAATTTGAATTTAATCCTGTGAGCTAAAGATAGCTCTGGCTCGCCTATTGTTCCTCCAGCTGGCAACAGCTTTATTTCTTTGATGCTTTCAGTTCTCGGTCGTTTCCAGGGAACTGGCAGAGACACTTTTAATACAGAGCCTGTCCCAGCACTGTATCATGCTGGTCACCACATCCCATACTCCTGGCTCTCCCTTAGGTGCTCTGCTTCCTGCTGGCGAGGTCTCCTGCAAGGACTGGAGGTCTCCCTCTTGCTGGCACAAGCTTTGTCTGCATGTACAGACGATGTTGCCCTCCAAATCCCCTGGCTGGCTTCAGGGCTGCTCTGCAATGGCTCCTTCAGGAGCAGGAGTCTTCCTCAGGAACAGACCTTTCATGAAAGCCTTGCTCAGATATTTGTTAATTAGTCTTACTACTGTTACTCCACTGCAATAAGTAAGTGATGTGATCCTTTCCTATAATCTTGGTGGCTATTGGGGTTCATCTGGGTACATCTCTAACCCACCCTTTTTGCATGTCTCTTTGGTAAGAATTTAGTCATCATTTATTTCAGGAGCTTTCTGTCGAGTCAGCCAAGGAACCACATGCTCTGCAAGGTCACTGAATGCATGTTTGTCTTTCAAATAGTTTGAACAATGATTTGAAGCGGATTAATGTCAGCAAGCTCTTATCTCTGATTGCTTATGTTCGTATTTGGTATATGTACATCACACACGTATCATGTATGCTGTACATATATATATCCCATATATATCTGTGTATGTGATTTGATATCTTCTAATCTCGGGGACAAAAACTGGTTGCTTTTCCAAAAATTGAATTTGGGATTGTTCCATGTTAATTCATGTTGTTAATTAGCTATAGCAGGCAGCCAATAAAGCAGCATAAATGATTTCAGTTCCTTAGGAAATGTGCCAATACGAACGCAAATACCGATTTAGATGTGGAATTTTCGTAGCGCCTCTTGGTGAAACTCGTTCATTAAATTAAATAAACGTGAGATGGTTGCAGGCTGCTGATGAATATTTTGTGAACAGGAAAAGGGAGAACGCTGGATCAGTAAGACCCTCCTTGGGCATATCAGCAGCTCTCACCCCACTGAAAGGAAAGGTGGGGAGAGCCCTGCCTCGCTGCAGGCAGTAGCCAGTCCCACAGCCCCACAAGCCGCAGTGGTGATTTCCTGGCTCTGGCAGGAAGTGCTGCTGGTTTGTACTGCTGGCGTGCCACCAAAAGGGTGGCCTGCCATCATGAGGCCACTGAGCCACAAGGAACTGCACGGGAGGCGAATGCAAAAAAAAAAAAATTAAAAAATAAAGTCAGGTTCCTAAGCGTTCAACAGGGACACTTCCTTTCCCACAGAAGAAAAAATTCCAGTGTGGAGGTAGTATTGCAAAAATCAAATGCAGGACAAGGGGAAATCTGCCTCTGTGTTCCTGGGTAAACTAAAGGAAATATCTGCAGCCTTTTCCCCCTTTCCTGGAGACTGTCCTAGTGCCCCAGAAGACTGCATCTGAGTGCATGATATAAATACTGCTTTTAAAATACTTTTCTCTCCTCAACTCTGCCCCAGTTCCTGGTTTGCTACCGAATGGGGATCTCACATGAAAGCAGCACTGCAGCAAAACACCAAATGTTTGGAGAACTGGCCTTGAAGGAGTGTAGCTATTAGGGACCAGACACTTCAGCAGAGTGGAAGCAGGATATGAGACGTCTTCCAGGAGTGGGCTACTGAGTGGCCTTAGGGACAGACAAACACCAAAACCACCAGTTATTCACCCAAGCATGTGTGCTTTGGGCTTTGAATGGCCTGCAGCCATCTCCCCATGCAGCTTCTGGGACTTCTCCTACACAGCTGCTCAGGTGCTTCTCGGCAGGTCCAAGGCCGAGGGGAGATGTATTTTGTCCCTGATGGCGAAGGACACAGACACAGGAAGCCTTGATTGTCTTGATACAGTTGTCGGTGAATGGTCGTTCACATCAGACACAGTCTTAGCATCCCCAGGGTTCTCCAGGAAATGTGTGTACCTGTGCTGCACAGGTCACTGCTGTACAGAGTTTGTGCTAGTCCTTCTGCAGGCATATCCACATGGCACCCCTCAAAAGTAAAATAGCATGTTGAAGCCATTTTTTATCATCAGTATTACATGGGGAAAATAAAGCCCTCCTGTAAGAGGATTTGGATGCTCTAATTTAAGGGATAAAATAAAACTGTTTGTGAAGGCAAAGTTTGCCCCTGTGTTTTAGACAGAGCAACACTGACAATTTTAATTGCATGTCCCCTTGGGGGAAAGCATTGACAGAAGCTCCATTGATTGGGCTTCAGTCTGTCGTCACTGGCAGGCACAAAAGCTTAGAGGAGAAGGACATGTCTGACAGAAAGAAAAATAAGGGTCTTCTCCCAATTGGGATCCTTGTGGAAGACATTGTATTTGAGGAGCTAGTGACATTGGGCACACCATGTCTGCTCTATTGGGCCTTGTACTGGGGGGGGGCTACAAACCCACATACGCAGCAGTGTAAGGGAACATGCTGAGACGCCTCGTGCTGTTGGTGTTGTGCTCTGGTGGACATCCTGGAAGAGAGAATGTCCCTACATGACAGAAGAAGATATATGGTTTTGTTTGTCACACAAGATTAAAGGCACCGCGGTATAGGAAGGAGACCCAACCCCTCCATGATGGGATCTGTGTTCTGTGCTGTGGGTATTCATCTGGAGGCCACCCGATGCTGCATGTACGTGGGGTTTCCAGCATCTGAAGGGACATAAGAATTACTTTATCTCTATATTCCTCTTCTTATTTTATCTTATTAATAAAGCAATTTTATTATTATGCTACCTGCTGTTGTGCCTTTCTTACCGACATCCAGAGAGACCCCTGCACCTCTCTGTGCAGAATGTCCGCTGATTCCCCTTGAAGTCCCTCAGGGGGGCTGATCCACGAGGAGTTGGTCCAGGGTGTTGCAGCCTAAAGAAGACAGGGATCCGCTCAGACTCTGGACAGGAGCTCAGGCCAGGAGGTACTGAGGGCAGAGCACAGGCAGCTGTGCAGGCAGCTCATGGCTGCTTTGTGTGCGTGTGATGGGAGCAAGGGTGAGAAGCCATGATGGCATATGGGGGGCTGGACAGCTGGATCCAGGCAAGGGGACTGCTAATTCAACCCTCCTACCTACAAAGCAGTGCACACAGAAAAGCCGTGGCGTTTGCTCCCCAGCCTGGGAGATCCTCCCCTTCCCGGACTGCTGCCTGCCAGGATGAGTCACGCTTGCTGCTGGAGCTGGGGCTTGGTCCTGTGCCAGGAACGCACTCCAGAGAGAGACGGCAGAGAAATACAGAATAATTTGCAAATCCATAAAAAACCCCATTGCTTCTCAGTGGGGGTCTCTTGGCAGGTGCCAGAGTGTGTCTGTAGCAGGTGCCACCCACCCGTCAGCGCTCCTGGGGGACAGACCCCTGCACCAGGTGACCTGGCAGGTCTGTGGTGTGCTAGGGACAGGCTGTGAGTGCTGGAACACATTGCTGCCCGTGGCTGCCTGTGCACGCTGTGGGGCTGCTCCTGCCGCAGGACCCCGTGAGCCTGGGCGTGTGGTAACGCGGTGCCGCAAGCAAAGAGGAACCCCGCTAGCCATAAAATGGCACAGAAGACCCCCAGGAGTCTTGTAGAACAGAATGGTAGAGTGTAATGAATAGTCAGACATATGGTAAAAATGAATTAATGTCGAGTTGCCATCCACTCTGCCATTTTTTGCTTTCAGTTTCCCCGCTGTGCCTGTCTCCTGGCATCACTGAATCTTGATTCAGGGAGAGGCAGCCAAGTAGCTTCCTGTGAAGCCAACATCACATCCTAAGTTGGCCAACAACTTGGTAGTGCTTTCTCCTGGCTCCATCTGGCTGGGACTCTCTCAGCTGGCCTGGTGGAGAGTGACCCAGGCCCATCGACACAGGTCTGCATCTCCTTCCCTCTGGCAGGGAGCCACCTGCCCTCAGGAGATGCCAGCTGATGGGGAGCACCAGTGCCTTTGAGCAGGAGCTGCTGTGGGCTCGTCAAAGCAAGTCCTGGGTCTCAGGCCTCATCTCTTGCAGATGCAGCGGCCTGAATCCAGGACTTCAGGAGGCTCACCTGAAGCTCCTGGAGAGCTCTGTGGCTGGGGTGCAATGGCTTGTCTGCTGTCTGGGGGATGCTGGCTGTTCCAGCAGACAATGTTCTGGCAGAGTGAGACAGAAAGGTCCAGCCTGCTGGAGCAAACTTGTGGGAATGACTTTTGAGAGCCCAACACATTGCTACAGGCAGCACCAGTGCATACACACCTGTATATACACATGTGTGAGTGCATATGTGCATGCCAGTGCCTTGAGTAATCCTAATTTTCCCATCAAGAAGAAAAAGAGCGCCATGTGCCGTAAGTCAGTTTATGCACTGTGAGGACATGCTAAAAAACTCTCAGTGTTTAGTCCAAGAACTGGACTAGAAAAGGGCAGGAATATTGTACTCATCCTTGGCCTTCCTGCTGCAGCCCCTCCTTCCACTGGCACTGCATGCAAATGGATGGGCTTTCTCCAAAACAAGTGTGCTGCTTCTTTGCCCATGGCTGGAACTGCTGCTGTGTATGTCCCAACTTGAACAGGCTTCAGGAGGTAAAACAGAGGGGTGGGAGCGCAGCCGAGGGGCTGTTCAGGCAGGGGCTGCTCTCTGCTGGGGGTACGCAGGGAGCCTGCCTGCCTGCCTGCCCGCTTGCCTGCAGGTGCAGCTGGAGGAGCAGTTCGGTGGCAGCAACGCAGGCTGAGGCAAGTGTTTGCATGTGCGTGTGTGTGAATGCGTGCGTGCGACAGAGTATGGAAATGCTTGTGTTAAAAGAGTGAAAGAGGAGCTACAGCCTGGAGACACATATTTGGCTGGAGGTACACCAAAGCCTCTTTGTGCTTCTGGGTACCTCCATCCCGGAGCAGGGAGCATCGCACCTGCTTCCCTCACCACAACACCCGCAGCCCCTCCCAGTGCCTGGGAGGCAGTGCAGCTTTAATCAAGGCTCCTCGCTGAAAGCAAGCCTCCTCTTTTTCAGTAGAAAGTCCTCTCTGACTTAAAAACAGCTGTTATGGTACAGCTCCTATTCTTGGATTTCTTGGAAAAAAGGGAGTGCTCGTAGGGGCTAAAGGGCAGAAGATGGAGGTCAGGGACTTGTGCTCTGCTGCTGGCTCAGCCGCTGACTTCTTGCGTGATGGGAGGCAAGTCACTTATTTTTATATTAAACCGGGGGGGGGAGAGAGGAAGAGAGGAAGGGGACAGTGCTATTAAGCAACCTTTGTGAAGCGATTTAAAATCCACAGTGGAAAAAGCTGTAAATGTCACATCACATTCATTACTGAGCGGTGGTGGCTGTGGTCATGGCTTCCAGAGAGATGCCTTGGCCAGGCCAGCCTTGGCAGGCTGTTCCCCTGCCGCCAGGACCTGTCCCTCCCATTACAGCCTCCCAAAGTCATTTTTATTATCCAGCAATCACCTGTGACCCTGAGATAGTTTTAATGCCTGAATTTTTAGTGCTGCTGTTCTGCGGGCGCGGGGCTGTTCAGCCGGGCCCTCCCCTGCCACCTCCTCCTCCCTTGGGTGCCTGTGCTCCTTCCCTGGCCCAGGCAGCCTGCTCCTGCCGCCCACAGCAGAGATCAGACGCTGCGGCAGCTGGGGAAACAATTGGGTGCCAAATTAGAGCGGCTCTTCAAGTAATTGACTGATGGAGCAGCGCTCCTACTTAAAAAAAAAAAAAAAAAAATTAAAAAACCCAGTTTCGCAGTATGAGTCACCGGGGCGTCTGTGCTCTGAGCTGTTTAAAAGTCAGCCCACGGTGGAGGTCAGGGAATGGAGCTGTTTTGCTCCATGCTGCCGAGGCTGTCCCGTCTCCTGGGAAAAGCCCAGGGTTTGCCCGGCTATGCCGGGGCATTGCTGCGAGATGCTCCTGTGGTGCAACCCAGCCCCATGACACTCGTCTCCCTTCCAACTGTGCGCTCAGCACCCGGCTCCCGCGGGCTCAGCAGCTGCCGCAGACACGCACAGCTTCTGACACACCGGCAGCTATGAGAAGGCTCCTGAAGGGATGTTTTAGTCAAGAAGTCATGAGGAGGAGTTTCCTCCAGACCTGGGCTAACCTCGCATCCTCTCCTGCTTCTCGCCGTGGAAGCAGCCAGAGCACTGTGGGCTCTCACTAGCACCGTGGGTCCTGCCAGCACCCTGAATGACAGCCCTGGCTGGGGAGCAGTGCTGAGAACCTCCAGCCATGGAGGACAGGAAATCTGACCTTAATTGCTCTTAAAAGACCATATAGATGGGTTTTCCCCCCTGCTTTGCCACCATCATTAACATTTTAACAGCTTTCTTGCAGGAAGTAGGACTAGAGAAGACAAGAGACCAGTGACAGTTTCACATTATCACAGGACTCCCGGAGCTGGGGCTGAAATAAAACCTCCTGATATCTCAGGACTTACAAGAAATAGAAATGATTTCTGAAGCTCATGCAGCACTGTGTGGGCAGTCAAAACCAGCAGTAAGATACTCTCATCTTCTTTCCCACCCTTTCTAGTAGAAAGGAGAAAGAAGATTTCTGCATGTTGCAGATCTCGTTATTAAAAGTTAACCTGGCATTTAAGAAAAAATGTAAGCAATCAAATCTACTTCAGGGAACTGGCCAAAGCCCTCCTTGACTGTCATAGAGGTGACTCTGAGCATGGTGACTTGTTCAAGGGGTGAGGATGTCCTTCTTCATTGTGTTGTGCCTTGTCTCCCAGCTCTACTTCCAAAGGGGTGAGAGATGCCAGGTTCAAATCAGGCTGGCCTTTCCGCACTCGCTGGCATCAGTCTTCTCCTCTGGAGCAATAGTCTGGAGCAAAATACAGAGCAAAAATTCATCCTGAGTTTTCCATACAAAACTTTGGCCCTTGTGTCTGAAGCCAGGCTGCAAACAAACTGGAGCGTAAGGCTATTGCTGTTGCCAGCACAGAACTGGGCTGTGCCCAGGCGTGACCTGCCCTTTGCTTTCCAGGGGCTCTTGCCTCACCGTGCACTATCTCAGAGCAGTGTACCCTCACCCTGCTGCTCCCCACAAGCCTGGTTTGCAGGCTGCTTCTAAAGCCCTTTGCAGTTTGAAGTGTTTTGTTTTAGGCTTTTTTTTGGCCTGTCAGCGAACCCAGATAACGCAGGCTGCAAAGCTGAGCAGCCGAGCACAGTTTTTTGTACTCTCTTGTTTCCTCATTGCTGATGTGTAGCCCTTATATATTTTTCATGGAAGATTGTTGATGGTGTGAAGGCTCCTCCTTGCCTTCCCCCGGGTCTGATTGTTTTCTCTGGTTTTGCATACAAAGGGGTTAATTATAAGTCAGCATCTCCCCCCTGCCCCAGCTAATGTGGAAACCTGATCAGGAGCCAGCAGGCAGAGGGAGGTGGGGAAGGGATTAACCCTTTGCAGGAGGCAGAGCTGTGGGAACACTGCTCCCTGGCCCCATCCTCAGCACGGAGAAGGGTTTGGGTGTCTTCCTGCCTAGCTCCAATGCAGATCCCCCAGCAGAAGAACGTGCATCCCTGGCTGTCCAGAAGGAGATTATGGCACACACCCAGGGCTCCTCCACATGGGTTTGGCTGGCGAGCAGACTCTATAGTCTCCTGGGGTTGGGTTGTGGGTTGGGGGTGGCTGATTTTGTCTCTATGCCAGCTCCACCATATCTCTGCCCTTTCTCTGTTCCTGCGTGGATGGGGAGAGTGTCTGTGTGTGTGTACAAGAGTGAGAGTGAGTGAGCGCTGGCTCATGCTATTTCCTCCCTTCCCTTGGGGCTTGACTGAGTCCCTTTTTTTTTTTTTTTTCTGCTGCTGCTCTAATAAAAAAAAGTGGCTCAGCCAATTCTCTTGAACCTGAACGCAGAAGGAAGGAGACAGGGAGTGAAAAATGTGAAATCAAATAGGAATTTTTTTTCCCACCAGACGCAGTTGCTGGGGAGTGGGACTGAGAGCACCACGGCCGACCCCTGGCAGCAGGTGGGGGGGGGCAATAGTTATTCATGCTGGAACCAGGAGCAAGAGAGCTGCTCTCCCTGTCTGAGAGAGCTTGTTACCACCTCAAGTTTGCTTAAAATACAGCTCTAATTACCTGTTTAAACAATAGCTCTGTCCCTTCCTTGGTCTATGAAGACTGCACACATTTTAATTATCGGGAAGACCTTGGCCATTCACCTTTCTGAGGTATTTAATGCTTCCAGTCAAATGCCTGCCCTGATGTACTCTGTTACTATGCCACCTCTCGAACTCTTGCTGGCGGAAAACTGCAGGATATCGCTGGTGAAATGACATTCTCCAGCAGATTTTTTTTCCCTGCATAATCATGGTATTTGGGTTAATTTTGCTTTGCTGGGCACATTAGTCTTTGGCTCCTAAACAAGAACATGCAGGCCCTTCTCCTGCCTTGCCTTTTCCCCTGTGCACACATGAAAAATAGGGCTTAGCTTGTGTCTTAATGTGTGATAATATTGTAATCCTATAAATGGATGCCAAAGCTGTTCCTAGGATAGGAGCGCCTGTTTTAGAGACAGTGTAACCAGCACAGGCAGGGCTCTCCTTTTCCTTTGCCTAGACATCAATCCATCCACCCCAGCACCATGTCCCCTCCCTGCAAAACCTCTCTCATTTTGGGGCATTTCTCTTTTCCTAGCAAGCGGTGGGCTGGAAAACACTTCCAATCGCAGAGCAGTGCAGCAAGAGAATCTGCTGAGCTGAACGCCCGGAGGCGATCGAAGCACTGCCGTCCCTGGGCGGGCGAACCGTGCTTGCTGAGGTCTCGGCTGGGCAGCCATGGGAGCTTGGCCAGCAGGAGAGATGCTGCAGCTAACAAGCATCCTTCCTCAGGGGCCTTTTCCTTGCTGATGCCAAGCGAGCACAAGCTGGGATACCCTGAAAGATGAATCCCTGGTGGCTGCCTGAGCTGCTGGCGGAGGCACAGGGCAGGGGTAGGGCTATTCCCAGCAGGCAGCAACTTCTTTGGGATCTCTGTCAGTGTGCACGGGAGAGCGGCCCTCTGCCACGCTGGGCCCAGGCAATGAAAGGGTGGCAAGAAGGCTTTGCTTCAGCAGAGCGCCTGAGAAGGGGTCCAGAATGCTCATAAGAGGGGAAGACACATATTTGCAGTCAGAGAGAAGGAGGCCAAACACTGCCCGGCCCATAAGTCTCAGCCCCTGTCTGTGGGGCTTGACGCAGCCAGCTGGGAGAAACCCAGAGTAAACTCAGCAAGCTGCCCAGAGGGTCTGGAGCTGTAAATCTCAACAGCCTGGATTTAAAGAGCTGCCAGAACTTTTCACAAGGTTAGAAAAGTGCTGGGGAGGCGGCAGAGGAACACCTGGCTGTTTCATCCTCCCTACACCACAGCGCTGCTGCTTGGGGCTTTTGCGTTCCCTTCAGGAGTTGGTGAAGCATAATGGAGCCTTTTGAGACTGGAAGATACTGCTCTGATTTAGGGTAATTGCCTCTATGTCATGATTCAGCGCATCAGTTGAGTGCTCGTCCACCTCTGGACATGATTAACGGGACATGATTAACTGTAAAGACCGCAGGGATTTTCCATGGGACTTATGCATGTGCTTCCCTGCTGTGCTGAACTCGGTTCCCTGTTAGTGCTACCAACTTCAGTGGGGTTGCCGGAGAGCGAACGGAAGAATTCAGCCCTTTTGTATCAGATCCCCCTTTGTTTTATCTGACCGCTGAAATCGCAGAGCTGGAATATTTCAAAATATTTGCTCAGCTGGCCACAAAACGCGAGGGTTTCTTTGGAGGGAACGGCTCATTTCTTCTCCAGCCAGATCAAGCACCTCCGGCTAATGATGAAGCATCACGGCACGCTGAAGCCCTGCTAATGGCAGCGTCCTGAGGAGTGAAGATAAACAGTGCTTGCCGCAGCATGGGGGGACGCCGATCCCTCCCCTCTGCTGATGACAGAGGATGAGCAAAGGAAAAGGGGAGGGGGAAAAAACATGCTGTTCTGGATGCCCCAGTTTTCTTATGCTTTTTTAAAAATTTTATTAATACCTAGTAGCCTTACCAAAGCTAAGCAAAGAATCCCTTTCATCCGCTGGTCTGTTTTCTACCTTTGATGGCCAGCCTTTCATTTTACTTTGAGGTATCCCCCCTCAGAAAGCTCCTTGCTGCCTAGCCAGCACATTTGTTCCTCTCTGGCCGGATGCAGATGTGACCAATTTGCTTCCCTGACACAATGCAAGTGGAAGCAGGGGTGGAGAGGGGAGGAAGGTCTGTGAAGCCGAGTCGCGCAGCAGAAGGCAGAGAGAAGAGTGCTGCGCTATTTATTCCCTTGCTTCCACCAGGGTCTTCAGTGTCCCGGCAATGGTAAATCTTAACTTTCATGCTATAGTGCACCAGGATGCAATTTACTTCAAAGACAGCATAAATCCCCGGCTGCTGCTTATATCACAGGGCTCTTGCATAAAAAGGGTTTATGTGCTTCGGTCCCAGGAACAGGTTTGCACTTTTTGGCATGGATCTCAACTGACTGGCCTGTGATTGGCCTAAAAATCTCAATAGAGCCACAAAAACTAAGCTGTCGCTGCCCTCCTGAGCTGTCCAAGTGCCAAGCTCTGGTACGCTGGCGCTGGGAGCGCTCCTGTCATGTCCAGCCCCACCTTTGCACCACAGTGGGCCCCCAGCCCTGAGCTGGATGGAGAGGGAGGGGAGGGATTATTTTGTTTAATCTTAGGAAAAACGCTAGTGCTGGGGAGGGAGGGGAGGAAGGAAGCAAATTCTTCCCTCTTTGCTACCACAGCTGTCTTGCCAAAGCAGAAATGGAGAAAGCACTTTGGCCAGGAAAAGCCACGTGTGAGCCGCGTGGTCCCATTGCGGAGGTGGGCTGGGGGCTGCGTGGTGGTGCGAATATCTGCCCTGCCTCAAGGGTGAAGGGCCCAGCCCTCAGCTGCTGTGAGCCTCTTGGTCTCCACAAAGTCATACCACTTCATGCTAACCCTGGGAGCTTTTTGTTGCTGTAGCAAATGTCATGGGTTTAAACTGGAGAGTGCTAAAGACCTGTTAAGGCACATGAAGAAGGTACACTTTCAGAAGCGGTAGAGAGCCTGCAGAGCTCAGACCCTAGTGTTAGGAGTGATGTGGGCAAGTAGAGCCCCAAATCATTTCCAAAAGTGGGACTTTGGCTCTGTTTAAATACTGTTTATGTACCCCTTGGCCAGGAGAGTGGTTCCCTCAGCCCAATTCCAGACAACCTTGTCCAGGAAGACTGGTCTTGTGTGCTAGCAAACAAAAATAAAGCTAAAAACCATCCAGTTAAATTTCTAAGAGTTTAATTTCTTGGCTAAATGTGGGAGCCTAGACATTTTCTAAATATTGCTTTTGGAGTGAAAGAGGAGAAAAGAAATCCCTTCTGCCCTCTGTAGTTCAACCATATTAATAATGTCTTATTTGCAAAGCTGTTTACGCCTCCCTTCCCTTCTGCTGGGATGCTGCTGTGTATCTGCCCTCATCAGAGCGCCGCTATTAGCTGGCTTCATCGTGCAGCGATGCTTCATCGTTAGCCAAAGTTGCTTTATCTTCGTGAGGGAGAAATAAGCCATTCCTCTCAGAAACACCCATATTTCATGGCCAACTAAGCAATATTGCAAAAACATTGAGATTCCTCAATTTCCTTGATCATATATAGCAGATGCTGATTTGATGCTAGGAAAACTGATTAGCAAACCCCTTCCT
This sequence comes from Strix aluco, assembly GCF_031877795.1. Lineage (NCBI taxonomy): Eukaryota > Metazoa > Chordata > Aves > Strigiformes > Strigidae > Strix > Strix aluco. The sequence continues at coordinate 42,958,905 of NC_133932.1, forward strand.
AGCTAGTCTGTCACAGCGCTGACAGCCCCAACGCAGCCAGCTTGTCCAGCAATAGAAAGACTATTACTAAGTGCATTTTTCATGCAGCGAGAAAGAGCGTCTCTAGCTGCTTCTATGCACTGAAAACAAATTTCCAAAAGCCCGCACAGCAAAGTGCCAGGGTTATAATCCACTCCTGTGCAATATTACCTTCAAATGCATTATCACTGGAAGTGTAAAATCCCAGCTCCTCTCCCGCTGGAGCCCCACTGTCATTAACCGAAGGCTTTCCCCAGCCAGAGGCCTGTTTAACTTGCAGGGCTGGCTGTGAAACCAAGGGCATTACTGGATGATGCTGTCATGCACAGCCGTGCAGGTCCCTTTTAAGGGAGCAGTGGAGCCGTTGTAGTGGGTGAGCTGAAATCTAGTGTGTATAATTTCAAGGAAACATATAGGCTTGCCGAGGCTAAAAATCAAGATCAAAAGTTCAGGGTTAAATTCAGCTGTCGGGTCTAGATAAGCTTATCTCCAAAAAGTGGCTTATGAGAGATCTGCTCTGGGCTGAAATGCTTAACTGGTGACCTGCAGGACTCGGCGCTGCTCTCCTTCCCACCAGGGCTTACCTCCAGATCTGCATGTCTCCTGCGCTTCAGATGCTAAAGCCGTAGCGGGGAGGCGGGGGGCGGATAGCATGTCGGGACAGCTGCACTCTGGCCCCAGGCCTCCTGCAGATTTACGCGCTTTCACTGAGCCTGGGTGTCCCAAAGAGAGCAGCGAGCGGCGAGCACTGTGGTTTTGTTATTGCATAGAGGCCTGATCTGGCAAAAAGGGAAAATTAGAGAATTTTTTCCAAGCGTTCTTTTCCACTCTCTGAAAAAAAGCCAGGCATGCCTGTAATCAGCTGCAGGAGCGGAACAGCCCTCTTAATTTATTTTAAAGTGTCCTTCAGGACTGTCTGGTTAATAACCACGCTCCATGGCGCTGTGCTCCCCAAAGGGGGACAGGCACCGCCTGGGAAACTTGTGGGGTTTTTTTCCCTGGATCAGATACCCTCTGCTTCATTCTACTGGAAACTGGGGAAGGGAAGCATGCACCCGAAGAAAGTAGGATGGCAGGAGGAGGATGGCAATCCTGCCTCCTCCCTATAGCTGCTGCAGAACTGGTAGCTCTGCGTTCGGGATGCTGCGGAGGGTTGCTGGCACACAAGAGGCTCCCACGGCTGCAAAAAACTGTGGTGACAGCATATGTCTAATTCCAGCCCTTTGCTTAAGAGGACTGGTTAAAGACATCACAAATTTGAGGTGCGCAAGCATGTGCACCGCGTGCATTGCACAGCTGTTTGATCCCATTGGAGGTATTTACAGTGCATGGATACGACAGGTTTCTGGGAAGGGCAGTAAATGGGAAAAAAGGTCATTTGATCAATCATCTTGCAGTCTAGTGGTGTGGCAGCCTTTGTAGGGAAAAATAAATCAATCTCTTTAACTTGTCCCTATTTTTAAAACCCATGCAGAAGTTTCCAGGATGCAGCACGGAGACACAGCTCCTTGTTAAACAGTGAGGTGTCCTCTCACCCAAACCGCCTGTTGCTGTGAGAAATTAAGACTGAAGCAGCAAAACAAGCCTGGAAGGCTGCCAGCAGCAGGAAGCCACGGCAGTGGAGCCGGACGAGGCTCCTGTCGGGTTAGACATGAGGTGCACGGCTTCCCCCCGGGGATGGTCAGCACCCACTCCTGCCTACCACTGGCCCCCCCCAGGCAGGGTCCTCCTTCGAAGAGAGGACCAAGCTGCCCTGTATCTCCCAGGAGAGTCCCCTCTCAGAGCCGATGGTTTCTTGCAGAGCATTCCCGTACACAGTGAGGCTGGAGAGAGCATCCCACAGCATTCAAGAAGTGCTCCTGGCAGCCAGTGACACCCCCCCATGGCCCCTTTGGCTGTCTGGGGTGCCAGCAGCCCCCTCTGGCCCTCGACACAGCACGTTGGAGCCACCAGCTCCAAGGGAATCCCGCACCCAGCTTTTTCTCACAGTGTATGATTTCTGTGCAGAGACACAGATACATGCATGCATACGTATGTGTGCCTGTGAGAAAGTTACATTTCAGGCGAAAGGCAAAGCGTCTTATATTGGAGATGACAAAGGGATCTATTGAAATGCAGTAATGTGAGTCATTGCCACGGTGCTCTTGCTACCTTAAAACGATCCAGAAATGGTTGAGAGACTGAAAATTAGATGTTTCTTAAAAAAAAAAAAAAAAAGCAACAGAGCTGTTTTAAAGGTCTGGGAATACCAGTTTAAACTTTTAACATTCCCTACGCTCTTCCTTTCCTTTCTTACATAAAGGCAGACTATGAAATTCTGGCAAAGAGTTCATTTTATTTTGAAAAACAAGCTTTTGTAATATCTAAGAATAATAGGAACATTCTCAAAGCTTTACAAACCCAATGGGCTTTCACTGATACTTTAACTTAAAGAAATCCAGACACTGCAGCAGGGAGATCCTAAAAGTGGAATGGCCTTCAGCTTCCATGTCCAGCCCCAGTCACATACAAACCTCCAGCTGAGAAAGTAAAAATGAGACCTGTGAAATGAAGTAGTAATTTTTTCTCCCTGAAACCTGTAGTTTTTCAAATATTGCTGTGTGGAAGGCTGATGGAGATCATTCCGAGTTAGTCGCTGATTTACCCCACAGAAAAGCCCTAGGGAAGGGCCTTCTTGAAGACAATTTTACATTGACATTTTCTTTGCATTTTGAGGGCCAAAAATGTTGGTTGGGTTTTTTTGGTTTTTGTTTTCTGCTGGAAGCGAAAAGATAGCTTATGCAATCACAGTAATCTGAGAAACAGGGCCCTGGGAACAAAATGTGACCTTAAATCACAAAATTTGTAATAAAATTGTAGGATTTGGGACCTCTGTTGTAAGATGAATCTACTACATTGAGCTTCCGCATCCTGTTCTCCTGAGTGGGGTTTGGTGTGCGAACATCTGACGAGGCACCAGAGCAGTAGTAGTCTCTTCCTGCCAAAAATAAATGGGGAGCGGGGATCTTAAATCCAGCTGGACCAGGTTAATCTGTGCTTAGATTATCTCAGTTGCGCCTAGGATTAAGAAATGCTTTAGCAGGGACTAATCTTACCCGGTGGACAGCATGTCTGGCTGACTTCTTAATCCCATTGCTTGACTCCCGGGACTCGGCTTCCAAGGCCCCGAGCATCCCTGTGGCCGACCCCCACACACATGGGGCTGTGCCTCTCTGTGGTGCTATGGTGGGGAGCCTGGATGCAGCCTCAGATCTTTTGCACAGCATCACTCTGCTTTTGGTCTTTCTTGCTTCCCTCTCTCCCCTCCTTCTACACTAACCAGAAATCAGGCAGAAGGCTCTTAGCACATGGCAAGCACAATGCAAACTGTTAGGCAGGACAAGACAGAGCTACATTAATTACCCTGATTTTCTGAAGAGCTGCTGTGGCGGAGGATGAAAGGGAAGACCGCTGATGTGAGCACATTACTTACTTTCTGCCGAATGATGCTTTGAGAAGGTCTCCAGTGATACTTCTGTGGGAGTGTAGCGGAGTTGAGTGTGATGATCCTCAGACAACCTTCTGGGAAGGTAACTCCATCCCAGCCTCTGACCCCTGGAGAGAAAAATAAGTCATGGGACAGCTGCAATGGAAATTCCCCATTTCAGAGGAAACAAGAAAAAAGAACCCAAAACACAAAAAGGATGTTTTCTGCTTGTTTCAGGAGAAATGAAACATTCTTTGCAATTTTTGGCAATTAAAAAAAAAAAAGGCAAGAGGATTTTTCTAGTAATAAGACATGCAAAAAACACCCCAATTTTTTGTTTGCAAATTGCCAGAATTTTGAGCAGCTGAATTTGGGAAGCAAAGTAGAGGTTTGCAAGTATGAAACACTCATGTGGCTGGCATCCAGCAGCTCTCCTGCCAGGGAGGAAAAGCCTCTAACACAGATTATCCATCAGTTTATGCAGCTCAGCTTCAGCGGAGAGAACTTTACGACAGCAAACCTCTTAACAGCCCCGGTTATGAAACCCTAGAGCTCATCCCTGCGGTGCCCCCGGCCACCTCCCTGCAGCATCACCCCATGGCGTCCTCTCACGCAGGCTCCCCACCAGGGCTGTCCCCATGCCCAGCCTCCTCCTCCCCAGGGTGATGCAATTCCCAAACTCAGTGCCCAGAATCACGTCTGAGCCGTAATTGATGCCTGAGGTGACAATTACAGAGGCCCTGAGAGGAAGGCAAAAAGAAAAACCAAACCCCTGCCCCAAACAAATAAGCAAAGCAGCAGCGACAGCAAATAACCCCCTGCACGATGCAAAGCCTTAAAAGAGACGATAAATATAGCCAATTAGCCCACAGACTTAGCGCTGGTTTATGTGGAGCAAGCCTGGCGGAAGGAAGGCAAACCCAAGAGCCGCTAGCCACAAAAGCATCACTTCTTCGTACTCTAAAAAAAAAAATATCCCTCAAAACAAGCAGTGGTGGTTGAAGTGACACCAGGAAGAAAGGGGGAGCAGAAGGGCAGGTCGTGCTGGGGAACAGGCTGATGGAGAGGAAGGAGCCCGGCTGCCGATGAAGGACCTTCCCTTCTATCCAGGAGGGTCTCCCCACCTGCAGGGGTGGCTTTGCAAGCACCGTGCTCTGAGAGCCCCCACGCTGGGTGTGAAGGTAACACCGGGACCAAAAGCCATTTCCAAGGGAGGATGGGGACCTGCTTGGTCAGGTCCCGTGGGTGGCTGCAGCCCGTGTCACTCCCTGGCCCTGCTCAGCACCTGGCAGGCAGGTCACGGCTGCCCAACGGGGACACGGCAGGGAAAGAGCCGGTCATTCACGTATTTAAGGCCAAGGTTAGGAAGGGATTAGCCTTTCCAAGACCTTGAACTCTTCTCCTAATCTGGATTTACAGCTGTGAATTCACTGCTGAGGCCATTTACTGTCCCTCCTCTGTCCTGCAACCCTCACATCCCTTGCAAGAAATGCCCCTGTTGGCACCCCATAGGTACCTTTGCACATCCTACCCTTAACAGAACCTGCCTTAAAACGGAGATACACAATATGCTTCTCTGCGAAATATGCCACAGCATCGCTTAACTCCTGACAACCATTACCCAGCTGCTGAATGAGCCTTATTATAAGTAATTTTTGTAAATCATATTGAAAGCATAAAGTCGGAGGAAAAAAGAAAAGGATCTCAGGTCATGAACTGCAGCAACACCTGGTAGGTTGGTTAAAAAATCCCCCCAAAAGTAAGAACTGCTAGGAAAGTTGTTGACACAAGATCCTAGGGTGATACATTACAGATATCAACATGTGTGTCACAGCCCAGCCCAAGGCAGGGCTTACCCAGACCTCCAGCTGCAGGGCTGACACCCATCTCAGCGGCCGACACCCGAGCCTGCGCCTTTCCTTGCCGGGAGCCTCTCGGCAGCTTAGCTCAGAAGGGGCCAAAACCCAGAAGATTTTGAGACGTAGCACAAACTGGAGGGGTTTTTTTTGAGCAGAGAGATCTCCTGTCCGAGGACGGCTGGGGCAGGCGGGCTCTGCGGCAGTGGCAGGGTGGTGTTAGCTGACAGCCTCTGCCCCTTTCGCCTTCCGAGCGCAGCCCCGGGCTGGGCCCGTGGGGCCCCTGCCACCCCATTTTTCATTTTGGCCACCGCTAATTAAAAGCCCCCGGCGGGGACCCGAAGGAGCCGGGGAGCCCTGGCCGCTGCGGCTGCTGAGGGGGAGGCGGGCGAGCGCCGTCCCCCGCTTCGGGGCCACCTCCTCCGGCTTTGCTGGAGCCGCTCCCGGGCGCTGCGGGTAACACCCAGCAAGTACCAGCTTTGCTCCCAAAGGAAATCCCGACAGGAAAGGGTGGGAGGGAAGCACAGAGCGGCGGGGCGGCTCCCGGGGGGGCAGCACCCCCCGGTCGGGGAGCGCGGGAAGGGAGGGCAACGCAGGGAGAGCGGGGGTGTCTGTCAGGCGGCATCAAAGCCAGCGCCTCGGGGGGAAAAAAAAAAAAAAAAGAAAAAAAGGCAGGGGGGAAGGAGGCCAGGGAGCCGTGCAGGTGTGACAAATTAAAGATTAGCACAGCCGCGCACGGGGACTCTCCGCCCGGGCTTTGCAGCCGCCGGGGGTTTGTCCGGCTGCCGCCGTCACGACGGGCGGCCCGTTCCTGGCGCGTCCCCCGGCTCTGCCGGAGCCGCCCAGCCGGTGCCCTCGCCGCGACACAGGCGGCCGGTTGCCCGGCCCTGGGCGGCCCCGCCCGCCGCACCCCCTCGTTAGCGGTTCCCGGCTCGCAGCCGCCTCCTGGGCTGAGGTGGTGCCGTTCCCGGGCGCGCTGGCTCAGCTCCGGGCCCCGCACGGCGGGAGACAAAGGCGACGGGGAGCGGGCAGCCCGGCGATGGGGGGGGGGGGGGGGGGGATGCGGGGAGCAGGTACGGTTCGTGTTTCAAGCTGAGATTAAAGCGGGAAGGGAAGGAGCCGTATCGCCCACGAGCTGTAAAATAAGAGAGGGTTTTGTTTTATTTAACGCGAGGCCATTTTGGCCGGCATAAAGTATCTATCAAAATGGAGACAGAAAACAGTTCTGCCTTGAAAACGCCGGGGCCAAATTGGCTTTGAGACTTGCGTAGTCCTGAGCCAATTAAAATGTCATAATAATGCAACCTCAGAAAAAAAACCCTGTGTCTGCGTTATGAAAGATACGTAGGAAAAGAAATCATTCCCCAGCTAGAAGTGTTTATCCAAATGGCCCTTGGTGAGAAAATCAGTTGGTGAAAAGGGAGAGGGGAAAAACGCCCAAAGCAGCAGAAGGCTGGGTGCAAGCACTCTGCTCCATGTTTGCAGCGCCCATGCTGGTGTCCCTGGAGCTCTGCAGGGGTCCAGGCGGGTCTCTGCAGGTCTGGGAAAGTCCTGCCTGTGCTGCAGGACTGGGGGCTCTGGGGTGGCTTCGTTGCAAATGACAGTTTTAGCCTCTTTGTTGAATTTCCTGGCCTTGATGAGTCTTTGGGAGACATGTGTCCCCCAGGTATATCAGCAGTAATGGAAAGTGCCACTGTCACTACAGGCACTAACTCATCATCTTGACGACCCATCGATCCCCGGAAGAGTCGAGTGGAGGGTAAAATAAATGTGGTTTGCTGGGACAGGAGGAGAGGAGGAGAATACTGAAGATATTGTGCTTCACCGGTCACTGGAATCAATGGAAAACTGGCCACTGACTTCAGTGGACATATGGCTGGACTGCGCCTGTGCTCACCCAAAAATCGGAAGAGATGTGCTGAAAGGCAGATCGCAAACACTGTCATGTCTCCATGGAGGGAATCCCACCTGTGTCCCTCTGGAGCTGCCCAGAGGTGCTCAGGCTTGTGCTTAGTATGACCTTGCTCTGAGGAGCATCTTGGACCTTCCTGGTGCAAGATGGGGACTCCCACACACTCCCCAAACTGCAGGTGACCTCCAGGGCCAGAGGGATGACCGACCTCCCCCCAGAGCTCAGGGGGTGATCAGGAGCGGGAGTTTCCTGGATGTAGCCAGTGCCTGCCAATGCCTCAGGCTGTAGCGAGCCCCCGAGGCCAGCCCCTCGCCTGGGGGCCGGCTAGCTGCCACAGCCAAGCACTTTGCTGGAGCTCATTAAGCCTGCTGTGAGGGAAGTTAATTAGCTCAGGGAAAACGCTGTGCTAATTTGCCTAACCGGCTTTTGGGATCAAGGTTAACCTCACCAAGCAGGCTTGGATGCACTCCTTCTGGCTGGGGCTCTGCCTCCTGCATCCGTGCACACGGGGAGGGATGCCCGCGGGCTCCAGAGCTGCTTTGAACGTGTTACCCCTGCTCTCTTGAGGCCCTGCGATCTCAGGTCTCCTGGCAGGGAGGACTGGCATCCTGAGGCAGGACCAGGACCACCTTGACGTCAGCCAGTTCCCCTCGGCAGGCAGGTGGAACAGCCTCTGCTCTTTGCTGCGGCCATGGCTGCAGGATTTACAAGGCGTGTGGCCATCCCTGCCCACCCCTCTCCCCTGCCCAGCTGCCCCCTGCTTCCATGTTACACACTGACCACCCCACAGGCCAGGGCTTTGAAAGGGCCTCCGCTTTTTCTGTCTTTATTATTCCCTCTTGCCTTGGAAGAGTGTAGAACTTGGGCAGGATGATTTGAACAGCATGTCGAGCAGATGGAAGCAGGTCCCTGGCTGTGTCCAGGTGGAGGGAGCACTCAGCAGGCGGAGGCTGGACATGGCAAGCTGAGAAGCCTCTCCTGGCTCGGCAAAACGCTTCTCCCTCTCTGCCTAATGATAAAGCAATTGCGCTCCATGTCTTTAGAATCACCGTTTTTGGCACACAAGCACATGGCTGTCCTCTCCTCCCTGACCCTGTGGGAAGCCGAGCTTGGTTCAGTGTGACTCGCAGTGAGGGAGAGGAGAAACGTGCATGCAAAGAGACAGGGAGAGAAACAGGAGCAGGGTAATCTTCAATGCAAGCTCGCAAGCTTGTCTAAAAATAGAAGGCGAACCGTTCCCTAGTAATTAGCCAGGAGACGGTTTTATTTGCAGCAATGCGATTTCAGCAGCAGTGCTTTTGGCAGGAGGAGACGGGAATGTCCCAGCAGCTCTTAACCTTGCAGAGTAGGAGACTTGCCTCCCCCAGCCAAGGGATGTTTCCCACAGAGAGCAGGCGAGCGTGGGCTCAGGCGCGAGCACACGCACATCTTCTTCTGCCTGCCTGGACGGAGGGAGCAAGAGGCCAGCAGAGAAGAGGTGTCCTCTCTGCAACAGCCTGCTGGCTCTCTGGGATTAGATGCTCCTCAGCCTTTACATTGGAAGAAATGATGATGAAATCCTTTCATGGGGGGCGGCAACAGCATCCTGGCATAAGGGCTTGATCTCTAAAGGGGTTCAAGCAAGGACAAGCAGTGCCTGAGGTCTCAGTGGGGAAGAACGGCATAGAGACCCAAGCTTGGATTATGGGAAGGCCTAAACCTGGGACAATCACTCTCCTGTAGGTGCCTGCTGCAGGTCTTTGCATCTAGGGGAGGTGCCAAGGGCTGTGCCCTCCCCAGACCAGCACATGGAGTCAGGGCTCCTTTTGGATGATGGGTGAAGGGTGTCAGGCTGGGCTTTCCCAGCCAGCTGTGGTGGATGCATGCTGGGTTAACACCAAGGCTGCCAGGTAGCTTCCCTTCTGGCCTTTCTTTCTTGTGGCAGCAAGGGCAGGGCGCTGCCCTCCCCTTTAGCCATCAGTCAGAAGAGACATCACAGGGCAGGAGGGGGCATCCCTGTGCAAGGGCTCCTCACGGGGCAGCTGGCATCTCCATGCTCCTTGCAGGAGTCTCCCTGAGGGGTTTGTGGAGGGGCAAGTGGCAGAACTGTCCCAGCCTGGCTCTCAGGTGCCCCTGAGGTGCTGGGAGGAGTGAGAAGCTTTCCCTGGGAAATGCCTCCAGGCTGGAGGAGCCCAACAAAACCAGGAATAATGTTTAAAATGCAGAAACTCAGCATTTATAGCCTGCTGCTGCTTACAGTGGGAATGGCACTGGGATGGAGCCAGCTTGGATCCGGGTCATTTCATGCATTTTATGGGTTCAGATAATGCATCCTGGCTGCAACAGAAAACAAAAGTGCAAAGAGAGTCACCTCAGCACCCTACCGGCCCTTTCCTGCTGGTCCAGTGCTGCACACCCCAAACCTACCCACACCCCACCAGAGCCAGAGAGAAAGGACAGAGGGACTGGGGGGACATTTTGAATGAGGAGGTGTGAACTGCCTGGGGGAAGCCTTGTGCTGCAGTCTGACAGTACAGCCCAGTGCTACGCAGCTCAATGGCCCATCAACAGGGGAGGTCACCGCTGCCCTGTGCTCCGCAGGGGCATGGGGTACTGTCACCTGCATCCTGGAGGGGAACGGTATCCCAGGACTGTTGCTTTCCAGACCCAAGAGACGGATTATCGCTCCTGCTAAAAGCATCCAGCTGGTCTGATTTTGGTGGAGCGAAAGCCCGATGGTGAGAAGAAAATGTGCCGTCTGACCTACAGCCAGCTGCTCTCCCTGAGCTGGAAATGAGTCTGTCACCGAATGAAAGAAAACGAGGTTTACATCCCATTTCAGGCAATACCCAGCCCCTGCTGTCGTCCTGTTGATTTTGTGGCTCTGCAGTCGGGTTTAACTTCCCATCTTTCCGTCTCCCTTGTTGCCTGTGAGGCCTGTGCAAACGGCGGGGGAAGCGGGCTAATTGCCTCTGGAAGAGGAGTGGTGATAACAGCTATGCTGGAAGAGCTGTCACAGGCCCGTGGGTAGCAAACTGAGAACACAGGGAAAAACACCCCCCTCTCCTCTGGCCACTCTTCTGAAGAATTACTTGTACCCATAGGAGGGAGCGCTGCTCCAGAGCACTGGGCGCTGCTGATTTGTGCGTGTCCCCTCTACCGGGACACGATTAACTGGAAAATTTACTAGTTGGGAGGTCTCTCCAGGAGCCAGTTTAAAGCCAGTAGTTCCTCCAGCTCGCTCCCGCATGGCGCAGCAGCTGTTGACACCGGATAAAAACTGAGGAGTGGGATGGGGACGGCCACGGCGTGCTCCTGTGCTGGTGCTGGGGATAGGAGTGTGGCTGTGGTGGGAGGCTGCCTTGTAGTTATGCTGGCGGTTGCCGGAGAGCCTCCAAACTTTGCTGTCCTTGGAGCTGGCACCCTTGGTGGTGGGGCAGGAGGGGGGCTTGCCGCGAGCCCCCAGGTTCGGGAGGTTATGCAGAGTCTCATTGTCCTGCTGTGCCCACAGTCGAGGACTGCCACAGGCTCCCTTCTGCCCCAGCCTCTCTGGAAACTCTGTGTTGGCACATGTGCTCTCACCCATAGGCAGGGTAGGGGCATGCAAGAGATTTGCCTCAATTTGCCTTAATAGCCAAGCGGGATAGCTGACAGGGCCAGGTGTGCACTTGCCTGGACTGTGGAGAGGTGCTGCGGCCCTTCTGGGACATGGAGGAAGGGCCTGAGCTGTTTTCTCTTCACCTGTTTTTCCCCCTCCCTCTGCCTGTCCTCTGCCCCTGCCACACCAGCCCCGCATGTGTCCCCAGCAGCCAGGGCCAGGGGTGCCACTGCCATTCCCCTGTGCATCCCTCTCCTGCCCTCCTCTCTTCAGGGATCCTCTTGCAGGCAGAGAAATCCTCAGGGGAGGCAAGCGGCCGTAGGTTTGCACAGTGATGCATGAATGCAATCAGCCCGGCCTTTCCAGGAGTGCGGGGAGCACGTGGCAAGGGGATGCAGCCTCCCTGGGAAGATTATACCTGAGATGCATTAGAAACGGTTGTGGGGATTTTTTTAAACCGGTGATTAAGAGCCAGCTTGGAAATAAAAATCAGTGATGGACAAAGAGGGCAGGGTGAGGCAGGGGATGCCCCTGCCCCAGAGCTGGCCAAATCTGTGTGCCTTGCTGTCTCCTTAGCAGTGAGGGACAAAAGCTGTACTGAAGGGGGAAATCTGGCCCAGAGTACCAACAGCTTGGAGATTTCCCAGCTGTAGAGGACTCGGCTCCTCTGACCTGCTGGGTGGCAAAGCACTCATTTCTCAATTTCCTAAAAAAAACCCCCAAAACAGTGAGAGAGGACCGGGAGGGGGACAGAGGTCAATGAAGGCAGCACGTCCCATCTTGGTGCAAGCTTCCCCTGAGCTTGGGTGGGTGCTCAGCTCTGGGGCTCTGGGAGTTAAAGAGGTGGCTCCCAAGCATGCTCTGGCTCCCAGACCAAAGCTTTCCTGCTCTTACCAAATGCACACAGGGAGGGGTGTGAAGTGTCGTGTAAACTAGGGCTGCTGATCCAGGCTTCTCTTGCTGGGAAAAGGCGGGGCAGGAGGGGGAAGAAAAAGCTGTCCACAACGCTGCCGAATTGGCAGAGCTTTACTTGACAGGTATGCGGGATGCCTGCAATCCCGGTCTGTGCAGCGCAGCATTTTAAGAGTTATTACAAACAGCTCCATAGGACGTGCAGCCCTTCCCTGCCCATGCTCGCCTCTCCTCCCCTTCTGTGGCCTTTCACTTCCCCTGGCTGTGGGCAGCTCTGGCGCAGCAGAGCCACCTTAGTGGCTTTTCCCAGTGCCGGTTCACATTTCAGATGACAATCAAGTCTCAGAGTAGAATCTGCTCCTGGCATTGCTCTAGCCACGTGGCTGGGGATATGCCAGCAGTGAATCTGGCTGGGAATGTCTACTGTTTTTTCAATAAAAGGGAAGTTAAAAAAAAACCCAGGCCAGCACGGCACAGCAGAGCTGTGCTCTCGTGGCGCAGGCCAGCCAGCATGGTGGACAGATGGTTGCTGTCCATGCTAGCACGTTGCTATTTTGAGGAGACGCTCATGTTTTTCCTCCATCCACTTCTGCATTTCAAATGTCAATCCTCCATCCATTTCTGCATATTCAGGTATCAAACAGCCTGCTAGGAAGCCTCGGACTGAACCAGAGATGTCTCTCTCCCCAAAGGCCAGGGGTACCATATGGCACCTTTCAAGCCTTGGAGACCAAACAACTTGCTCAGGGCCATGCTGGAACATGGGTGCCAGGGCAGGGACTGGATATCTGGAGGAGCAGTGCCCAGCTCTTCTGTCAGAGGGTTATAACCACAGGCCTCCTTCGCTCACTCCACTGAAAACACAGTGGTGAAGCCCGTGGCTCCCCAGCCTGGGCTCTCCTGAAGCCATCAGTATGGAGCTCCCTTCTGCAGGACATGACCGTGGGAGCCCAGGCTCCAGGCCCGGGCTCGTAGGGAGCCGTGGGATGGCCCATGCCTTAGGAAGGCATATGGAAAGGAGGAGAGACCCGAGTCACTGCCAGGACACTCGATGCCTTTTGCAGCGACACAGAAATTCTTCCTATCATCTGTCAGTGAGAGATGGGACCCTGGCACCCATGTTGCAAAGCCAGAGCTGCCTGCAGTGCTGGGCAGCTGCAGAAGACTGCAGAAAGCCCAAGGCTATTTCCCTTTCCTCCCTGCTTTTCCGCACACACGCACGTGTGTGCTTACACACATACGCACAAGCACAGGGATGCTCTGCAGGGCAGGAGCAGTGGCCTTGGAGTAGCGTGGCAGTGGGAGAGAGCACAGCAGGCAGCACGCAGTCAGGGAAGCTGCCGGGCAGTGCTGCGGCGAAATGGGATTAGCTTGGGGGAGGGAAGGAGGGAGAGAAATAAATGATCCTTGTGCCGAGCTTCAGGACTTTCCCTGACACACACTGGTAAGAAACTAATAAAAATAGGGCCTGAGAACAGCAGGAACAGACTTGCTACCTTCTTTCTAAATCACCACAGCCCAGGCAGGGTGAGGGCCATCAGAGGCCAGGTGCTTTCTTCCCTGTGCATCCTTAACAGTGTGCCTGGATGGGGGGGACGGGGCTGGGGGCGGGGCACACCTCCTGTCCCTCTGTCCGGAGCCCTGGCACTGGGGTGTTGGCTGCTAACCTGGAGTTTAGCAAGGAACTGAAACAGCTGCCCCTCACCTCCTTCTCCACTGCCCGGCAGTGGAAACCTCTTTCTCCCAGCAATCATCTCCTCTGCTTCAAATGCTGCACGAGAACCTCTGGGGAGGTTTTGGGGGCTCTTTCCTGGGACCCAATCTCACAGTGCGCAAAGCTGGCACCTACAAAGCGTGAGTGATGGATGAAGCCCTGCTCAGCGATGCTGCGAGGGGTCAGGACCCTTGGCTGGCAGCACCCCCTGGCAGTATTTAGGTGCCGTACAGGGCGTTAAGCGCAGTGGCACAAGAGCAGGAGGCCAAATCGCATTCTTCCGTGAGTCCTGGGAACATAAAGCCTGGGCCTGACCCGAGGGCTGCCTGTCTCATGCATCACTCGGATGACAGCAGAGTTATTTTTTTCCTGACAGGACCCAGAAACCAGGTCACTCCGCATGTAAATCTATAACAAATCTGCCTGGGATTAGGCGGGCCACTGAGAGGTGGCAACAGACGGTATTCATCAGATGTGCCCGTAGCGAACGGCTCCGCACCACACACAGGGAAGGGAGTGGAGGCACATTCTTTCACGAGCAGGGGGGTTGCTACGCCAGAAGCTGCCGTCCTGGGTTGGAGGATTTGGGCCATGACGGCCTCAGCAGAAACAAATGCCACATTCCAGGGAGGCCATTCCGTGCAAGCAATTAAAAAATAATAACACGATAGTAATAAGCAGATCAATCAATCCCTCCACGAGCTGAGCGACCCTGGGGGGGAGAGATGGGCTTTTCCCAGAGCAAACTGGGACCAGCTCTTCTCCAATAAATACAAATAACATCAGTAACAAACCTCAGATCTCTGGCCAAACTTTGGCAAATAATACCCTTGCAGGATGTGGGATGCATATGGGCTGTATGTACATGGCTGTAACCTGCCTGTGCAGCTGACGCTGTCCCTGGCTGGGGGTGAGGAGGGAGAGCAGCAGCATGGCTGCAACAGGCGGGGGGGCTTGTGATCTGCTTCCCACTCCCCTTTCCTTCTCGAGGAGGTGAGGACAGGCATACGGGATGATTATAAACCAAACCACATCTCTCCAGCAGCGTGCCTCCCTGATCCAAACTAATCAGTTGAGCCTTCAAGGGTTAAAGAATACCAGCACTTGTCTCCATGGGCATCACAGGACCTATTTAAAAACCTCTACCCCTTTGGCTCGGTTGCCGAGGGAATTTTTCAAGCTGAAAATGCCAGGGCTCTGGGAACTATTAAACCCCGCAAACCCTAGATTGCTTTTATGCCTTCCCCAGGCTGCAACCTCGGATCTTTTCTTTTCCCCTCTGCAAACTGCTGGGTAATGATCCCTTGCGGCGTGCCAGCTCACCTCCCCTTCTCCCAGCTGGCAGCCCAGCTCGGCAGCGATGCCCTTTTGTTCCGCCGGTGCTGAGATCTGCAAACTCATTGCTAATTACTGCATCTGGGGCTTCCAGCTTTAGCGACAATGCCAGGACTTGCGGCGGGCTCCTGACGGCCAAAGTTCATCCCCCTGCTTATTTCCTTACCAAAGACCATTATCTCTCATTTACATCTAAACTAGTTTTTTATACCAGTTTAAATGCTGCCCCTCCCCCTGTAATCTCAATGCAAAGGAATTAAAAGTTCATTCTTCCGATGCTCAAATCCTGCGCACTTTCTTTTTCACTTCTTATTTAAATCACACACTGTTTTGAACTAAACCTTTTATTTCCTCCCAATTATTATTTCTGGTGTGTTTTCCGAGCCTTACAACATGGCATCTGATTATACACAAAGCTTCGGAATAAAGCCCTGTTTTTTCCCTTCATTAAGGACACAAAGGATTCCTGTGTGAGCCAAGCAGCACTTTGGACATTAATACAGCTTTACACCCCAAACCATATTCCAGCTCTCTGCAGAGCAGATTGGGGCGTGGATCCGTGCCTTTCCTTGCTGCCAGCACCCTTCGCAGGATCCAGCCAGCTCCTTCCCTGGAATTAACATCCGATTAAGCAGTGCCAGCATATTCACCCACAAACTCCTGGCTGCTGGCTCTGTCCTCATCATGACCGGGTGTGTTTCCTGGTTAATTCTGCCTCCTTGGGTCCCCTTTGCGTGCCTTCAATTTAGGTGTCCAGGGAGCTTGGTGTGAATACCCAGGATTTTGCTGTTGTTGACCATTTCCCATGGAAGGGAGTTATGGGGAGTCGCATGTAAAGCCTTGGGAAATCTTAGTAGTCTGTAAACCCCACATCCTCCCCTGAGGCCTAAAATTAATGAATTTGAGAATCTTTTGGACTAAGTGATAAGCCCAAGGACATAAAGGCAGTCAGTGGCAGAGCTGCTTTTAGCCCACATAGGCAGCCGCCACGTCTCTCCCGGATCTGAGATCTTGTCGTCTGGAAACTGCCTGAATCAGACCAGAAGCACAGGAAACCACCCTGTCCGCAGCACATTTCCCTTATTTAACGTCATCATGCAGAAAGGAATAATGTATGCTGTATTTACCAAAGGAAGAGGGGAGAACTTTTTATCAAAACTGAGCTGATTAGCTGCACAAGAAATCTCTCTAAGCAAATGTTTTTTATCTTGTTGAATATTCCAGCATTTAAAAAATAAACTACTAATTCCTATGTAGTTTTAAAAACACGTCTGATTGCAAAGAAGAGGTTTGACTGTCACCTGGAGCTGACAAGAAGCATTTGGAACTATGGGGGTTCAGGACAGGTTCAAAAGCAGTGCATGAACTATGAGAAGCAATTTGCCAAATGGACACAGGATGGTAGTTGGATCACTGGTTTTCCCAAAGAGAGACTACTTTTAATGCAGAAAGGTTTTGTCTAACAGGCTTTGCACGGGTCTGTAAGGTACGGATACTAGACTTGCAGCTCTGATATCATACCACGCTTCTCCTTTGGGACCTTGGGCAATTCAGGTTATCCCTGTCTCTCTTAAAATCCCTATCTGTAGAACAGAGATATTGCTGCCTGCAGTAAATGTCTGCAAAGTGCTTGAATGTGAGGGTTATTACTGTTAAATATCTTTGCAGCTTTCACCTCTGCTGCACTGAGAAACAAGCCGGTATGAACGATCCCTGCAACACACTCTCAAGCAGAGTGGGAATCTCATGGTGCAGGAGTGAACGTGGACTGAGAAACACAAGGAAAGCCAGAACTGCTCCATACCAGGAATTTTTTTCCTCAAATATTCAAAATCTGATGTAATTAACTACTCCGGCCACTATAGGCTTGCCTTCATTTTAGAAACAGCTGAGCCAGGCCACGTGGTGCCTTGAGAGCCAAACTGCCTTTCCGACCTGCTGAGGAGCAACACGTATGTCCCAAATGCCAGGCTGGCCACTTTTACTTCTGTCATGTTGGAAAAAAATTAACATCTGAATCCCAGCGATCCAGGTCAGACCGACCTTTGGAGAATATCCACAACCAGGGAGGTCATGAAACACCACAAAAGCCACGAACAAACCCACTAATTGGCTTCTTTTCAGCCATATCCCTGTGCCACCAGTCTCACCCTTCTCAAACTGCCCCATGCTGCCTTCAGACTGCCGAGACACAGCCTATTTTTGCAGAGCCAGGACAGTTAACGATACTTTGTGTTACTAATTCTGTAATTCATATTGTTTGTGCTGGCAGGGAATTCCCCGCAACATTTTATCTCAGCCAGTCTCCTCTGGCTGTTTAAAATATTTGAAATTATTATTTCTGGCTCACGGGTCCACCCTGGGTCATGGTGGGATTATTCCTGGGTCATGCACAAGCACATGGCCACCATCCCTATTGCTGGTGGTCTGGAATAGATAGGACATATAGGATATATAGGACATACCAGGGGTGGGGCAGCGGGGGAAGTGCAAACCTCTTGGTTGACTGGGGACAGACAAAATTAAGGCAAATGGGCCTTAAGGTGGTGTCCTGGCCATTCCGGTGCCACTAAAAGAGGTACTGGGCTGGGGGACTGAAGAGGGGAAGGCCCATGGGGAAGCTGGTGGATGGGGAGGGGGGAGCAAGCAAAGCAGTAGAGCAATGCTGGGGGTGCTGCTCTGGGGTCTGGGTTTCCTCTGTGAAGGAGAGCTGGAGGGCTTGAGCTGCTCCTGGGGCCGGAGGGTGGTTTGGGGAGGGGAGGGGTGCCTGTGTGTGTGTGGGGGCTTGGGGGATTCCACCAGCATGGGGACACAAGGGGCTGGGGGGGCCATCCTCTGCTCAGCTGTGTGGGCTGCAGCGGCTCTGCTGGCAGGCTGCGGCCTTAAATCAGCCGTGTATATTCATAACTGCTGTGCACGCTGGCCCCCGGAGCTGGAAGGCATATCACAAAGGGCACATTTTTAACACTTCTTTTAATCCCACGATCCTGTGCATTTAAGCCTGAACTGCCTTGCATTTGAACCTCCGCAAATGCCTTTTGCAGCTCCCCCAAACCACAGCCTGCTCTAGAGAGAAACTAATTAAAGCTGCCCGACAGGCTGCTAAATATTAAGAGCCCAATAACGGTGCAGACACAGGGACATCATCATCTGAATGACAAAAGCCGGTAGCCAGTGGTTACTGGTGGAGGGGCTGGCAGGCTGGTGCCTGCCCGGCTCAGCGGCAGCATCCCTGCCGGCTGCTGCAGCCAGGGCACTGCCCTGGGAACACCGTGCCTCTCGCTGAAACACCGGCCTGCGAGATCACGCCAGCACTTTCCGCTCCTTGTCCCACGCAAGTCACGGCCAGGATGAGGCCGGGCTTGCTGCCGATTCACATCACGTAAAAGCCGGCAGGGACGTCTGGTCGGCGTGGCGGCAGCAGGCGTGGGCTGCGGGGTCCTGACCTTCATTTCTGCCCTTCCTCCAAATATTCTGCAATTACACGTCGATTGCTTGAGGGGGAGAAAAGCAAACAAGCTGCGAACGCCAGTGCTGCGGTTGTTTGCTCTTGGCCGTAGTGTGCGGTGCGGTGGCTGTGGCACAGGCTGCTGCTAAAGAAGAGGATGGGTGACAGGCAGAGCCTGTATTTCGGGGTCGCTCGCCTCATGGGAAGCCCAACAGACCTTCGGGGGTGACTGGCCATAGGCACAAGTTCCAGCTAGTGTTAAAAAAAAAACAGGCAAAAGGGATTTGAAATTCAGCTAAATGACACTTTCCTCTGAAAATTTCATTCCTGCAATTGTTCCGAGTAACACGTACAATTACTCTAGCTGAAAGAAATGATAAAAAGCATTTCGTTTTCTCAGCTCGTTTACTTTCTACATCTGGCAGCATTTTGTGCACAGGCAGTTTCGCTGTTTTCCTGAGGTAGAGCACTTGGAAATGGAAGCTGAGGAATAACAGCGCAAGATGTTTTTTTAAACTGTTTTGCAAACGCTTCTGCTTCTAACGACCAATAGACAAGCTAAAGCCCTTGGCAAAAATGATATGACAATAAATAACATAGCAGTTTGCAGTGTTATTATAATGGTGAGAAAAACCTCCACGCTCCTTACTTAATATCCAGATACTACCTTGCAGTACAGTAGAGTACAATGTGCTGGCAGTAACTCCTAAAGCAAAACTGCTCTGCGACCTATTACTGTTCCCAACCGTGCTGTCACGAAGGGGCTGGAAGGGAGATGTGTTTCCCTCAGACACTTCCATGGGGCTTGCCACCTGCCCTATAGGCTGGTCCGGCTCGTCAAAACTTGACACACTCCAGGGGAAGGGACATTAAAACGAGGTGGGAAACAGTGCACTCTTCTGATTTGAGCAGATGCTGGGGAGTCCCTCTGTGATTTAGGGTCCTGATGGCATGGCCTTTGGTCAGCAGGGTGCTCTGAAAGGACCCAAGACCCAGCGCACAGCATGCTTGCACATGAGATGTGCCAGACTGTGTATTGCCAATTATTCACAGCGTAGAGGCTGCTGGGTGAGGATGCTGTGGCTCTAGGGCGATATGCAGGTTCAGTGCCATGGTTCCCACCTGGGAAGGCTTACAGTACTTCAGCTGGGTTTGCTGGTGTCCCAAATAGCGAGGGAAGAGGGAGGGCAAGCATGAACAGACCAGAACCGTGCAGTTGGGGAGGCACTTCAGGGTCGAAGGGGTACAACCCTCCCAGAGTCCTGTCCTCTTCCTCTCCCTCTCCTTGGCAAGTCTGCAGTGGACAACAGAGGCACAAAGGGCACTGCAATTTGAAACAGCCATAAATGTTTTGGTGTGTTGAAGTCAACTGTTGGGGGGAATTATTTTTCACGCTGGTGTAACAGGTCATAAAAAATCCTGTTGGGGAAAATTCAGATGAAGTTTATCTGCCCTTTAACGTGCGGGTGTGAAAGATCACAGCTCCAGTCCAAACTGGAGGTCCTCTTACATGATGCACTCTCCCTCTTGAATGTACGTATAACCAGAGTCCCATGCCCTGGCTGGGTCATCCCTTTCCCTGGTGAAGCCGAGGTGCTGAGGGAAGCAGGGCAAAACCTCTGAACCACCATTTCGCATGTGCACTCTCCACATACCCCACACATTTCCACTAGCTCCCCTAAACCCACACCAGCAGAGGCTCAGTGCACACGTATTGATTTAACCCACCCCGGCTAAGTGACCACAATGGTCCCCACATATTCTCCAGGGACCACTTACAAACACCTTTTCCTGACCCCATCCCACTGGATGAGAAGGCAGGAGAGAGGATGCATCCCAGGCACAGGGGTCCTGCTCTCCAGTCACCTCCAGCTTGCTGGGGGTCCACAGCCCAGCACAGTCCCTGGTGCCTGCAGATCACGCATCATTCAGAGCAGGGGGACAAAGACCAGTGTGCTGTCTACAGCTTGCTTAGAAATTTTTGAATAAAATGGCTTTTCCATGAGACAATGCAAGCTCATCAGAGCTGATTTGTTCCCCAGGAGCACAGCAGCTGCTATAAACTTTCACAGAGAAAAGGATGGAATTTCTCCTTAGAGCCAGAGTTTGGAGGAGGATATAATATCAGGCCTGTCTGGCCAGTAGCCAAATGATTAGGACAAGGAAAGACTGAGTACAAATCTTTTAGCTGAGCAGAGCTTGCACTTGAACCTGGGTCTCCAGCTGACCAACAGTCAGTGGGTTCCTTGGGCCAGCTCAGCATTGCAAAGCCGTCCTGAGGTATCTAATTCTCCAAGAATCAGGGTGTGGGATGGGGAAGGCAAAAGACAGCAAGAAATGCTGCAAAAACAAAAGCAAAAAAAACCCTCAACAGAGGGAAACTGTCATTGGACAGGGAAAATTTCCAGCTACAAGCCTAGTCTCAGCTATCCTTACGCTGAACTGCTCGGCTAACCCCCCAGGGGCATTTCCAAAGCTTCCTTTTCTCTTCCTCCTTTGAATACATACATCATATTCAAATGCCATACATACATACATACATTGTAATACATAGAACATATTCAAAGTATTTTGCATACAAACTGCATGTAAAATTTCCATTAAACCTTCTGGGCTTTGTGCAGTACACACAAGAGCATCCGCAGCAAAGTAGAGATTTTACAAAGACTTCTTTGTATAAAAGTTTGAGTCATGGAACCAAATTGTGTTCTGCACAGAGGCACAAAAATGGTACAAAAATTAAGATTTTAATTTTAATGTGATCTTAAATGTTGGTCCCAATTAGGCATATGCCCAAGTCCCATTGGAGTTAAGCACATAATTTCTTTGCTGAACAGGGAAGGCTGCTGAATCAGGACTCCAGACTGTAAAATTGCTCAATTGCCTTCAAATTTCTGGGGAAAAAAAATAGTGTGCTCTGAAAGCAATCACAAAATACATTTGGTATTCAAAGAGTATAAGTGAGTGCAGGGCTTATAATTAAATCCTTATCTACGTAGCTGCTACTGACTGACTGTACATTCTGGGTAATTTTTAATGGCCTGAAACTCAAAAACCAGCATAACCAATTTTTTTCTTTTTTGCAGAAGACACAGCTAGTTAGCTATAATTCTGCAACAAATCCATTACTGCAAAACAAGTCCCTGATCCTGCAAGCATGTATGTGCTTACTTTTAAGCAAGCGTACCAAGGGAAGCCACAGCAGAAGCTACTGTCATTAACAGGGACCAGCATGCAAGAGTGGGGCCCAAAAAATATAAGGATGGGGTCAAGCCCTGAAGCGTGCAGTAGAGCTCTAGCCCTCCTCTTCAGTCCCACAGCTGCTCCTGCCCAGGGCCTGGGAGAAAGCCCATGGCAAGGTGACATGTGTGACACTTGTGGAGACATAAGCTGCAACCAGCTATGGGAGGGCAAAAACTTCTTTGCCCCTCCTTCCTCCTCAACTCCTTAATTATGCCATATTTTCTTAGAAAGAGCTTGTCAACACTTTTTACCTGGGTGGAAAGCTGGTGATGTAGTAACGACAGTTTAGTAAATAAAGTCCCACATTAAAGAAAGGATACATGGGGCAAATTTTCAAACCCAGGTAAATGATTTTTTTTTTTTTTTAAAGCTTGGCAATATGAAAGACAACTTTTCCAATTTTGCACAACCTTTTGGGAAAATTCTCCACAGTTTGAAGCCAAACAAGTTTTGCATCCAATAATAATGTGGAGGTAAGGTTCAAAATGGAAACTTCACATTTGCGTGCTGGGGAAAGGCTACTGTCTTTCCCGAAAGCACAGCAGGACCAAGGACGAGCTCTTCTCGGGTGTCGTTTTCCAAATAAATCATGCCGCAATTACAAGATCAAACGTGAGGCCTTGCTGAAAGAAAAAGTCGCACAGCTTTAACTGCAAATAAATTTTATAAAAAGCTCTTAAACAGGTCAAAGCATAGCGGGGACACTCTTTGCTGACCTGTTTCCCCCCTCCCTCCTTCCTTGGGTGAGGAGCACAGCTCAGCCCCACCGAGGTGGGGTTTCGGAGATGCCGGGTGGGCTGCTCCTGGGGGTGGGGGGATACTGCCCCCCCCAGGGATTACAGACAGCAGCCAAAATAGCCCTGCTACTTATAGGCAGGCTCTTCTGCGTTCCAGCTCTCACTCCCTCTGCCTCTGTCATGCTTGGGACCCATGCTTCTCAACTTCTCTACCCGCCTGCCAACACCACCCCGGCCATAGACCCAGCCGAGCTCTCACCCAGCTATTACTGAAGTGCTGCCCGGGGCTCAGATATGACCAAGCCATGGCATAAAGCCACAGTGACAGAGAGATGGGGGTGGGTGGGAATTTGTCCCAGAACACTAGGACTGGTGTCAGATCCCGCGCCTTACTGCATAGCTGTCAACTCTCCTGCTTATGCCACTGTAGGACTTTGGGGATGCAGTATCTGAGCTTGTCTTTCACGGTCCTGGGCTTTACTTTATTTTTCCCCTGGATTTTGCCTATCTGTACATTTTACTGGCTCCTGTGCATTGGTTGCTAGGTAGCTCCAACTCCTACTCCCTTCTGCTCGCCCTTAACTTACTGCCGATCTCTCCAGTAGTTCCTGCATCTTTTAATTACATTAATATCTGTTACAGTGAAATGAAAAAGGAAAAAAAAAAGGAAAAAAAAAGAGCTCCAGGAACAAGCAAAGGCCACTCAGCACAGCAGGCCTCCATCTTTGGGCTTTATCTTAATCCCCCCTTCCTGCTTTTTCAAGCAGACCCCCTCGAGTCCTTTTCCTTCTCTTGAGAAAAGCCCAGGCATCTCTTGAACTCATTTCTGCACTTTGCCTCAACCGTCTCCCCCGTAACTTATTCCATATGTTTGCTTGGCTTTGCCTTCTGCCGCGGTTCCCTGTTTACTCCCAGCTCCTGAACCCTTAGATCATATCACTGGGGCTCTTTGTTGACTTAATTGGATCATCAGCCTGGCTGCAAAGCTTCCCCAGCCAGCCCCACTCCCCTCTCCTGGGCTGCTCCGCCGGCCCCAAGTCCAGAGAATAATGTATTTCAGCACTGGATATATAAATAGACGATGCAGGTTAAATTTAAAATTTATTGAAGCTGATAACCACAGGTGCAGGGGCTGCAATTCATCCACTGGAAACAAGCACTCCTTTCTGGAGGGGTGTAAAGGCAGAGGGAGCCCTGTGGCCCGGCCCTGCTCCCCTCCTGCTCTCCCCTCCTGCTCTCCCACCACTCCCCTCTTGCCCTGCTCACAGACCCTGCTGACTGCTTAAAAAAAGGCTGCTTGTGCTGGGAGGGGAGTGGTTTCAAAGCCCCGCAGAGGAGGTCCTGGCTCTCCTCCAGGCCACAGGATCAGCCAAAGGGCATCGTGCAGGCCGTGCGGGGCACCCAGGCAGGGGAAGTGTCGGGTCAAGCTGTGTACGCCCCCCCCAGTCCCCCAAAGCTGCAGAGTCCCTCTCCCTCCTGCCCTACCACCCAGCACCAGCTGGGGCACATGTGTCCGTCTGAACTTGCTCATTGCCCAGTCTGATGCTGACGTTGGGACTGGGATGGATCTTGATGCATCAGACCCACACCAGGACGCACCTGCATACCCCAGTCCCTGAGGTGCTCCCCTTGCTTGCTTCATCCTGTTGAACCACGATGGCCAGGAGAAGCACCCATCGCCCCTTCTCCTAAGCATGGGCACCTCGGCGTGCCACCTGTGGGAAGCTTGCGCTGGTGCCAGTGCAACGACAACTAGCCCACCAGCCCCCCTGCTATGAAGGCAGGGGGAGAGCAGCAGTCAGCACACCCCCAGCCAGGGGACTTCAAACCCACCCTGTAACTCCTTCTTCCACTGAAAATGAATGACAGGTGTTCTCATTGAACTATGATGGCTACAGAGGAATTACACAGCCGTGACACTAACAAAGGCCATACACTGGAGAGGAGGGAAAGGAGAAGAAAAACTTAAACCACCATCTTATTGTGTTGTTAGATCCATGGCATGGCTGGCTTCAGAAGAAAAGTGCTGCAGTTAGGGGTAATTTTTCTTTCTGCCAAAAATATTAAGAGCCCTGCCTATGTTTATCAACAGTTGAAATCTCAGTTGTAGCGTCATACTATTAAAAAAGCTTCCTTGCTATCATATTTTACTTTATGACATGGAAAATTGGAGGTGGCGTGGAACTCTGTATTACAGGAACCTCGCTGGTAACTGGAGTCCGGGGGCAGACATTCCTGTCCCTTAGCCATGCAGACCTCTGGGGCTCTAGAGAAGAAAGCACTCATCCTCCCCTCTGCTCGGACAAAACCTTCCTTGTAGATACACATATCTGTGTGTCCTCAAGCCTTGAGCAGGAGGCTGCCAGCTGCAAGACCTGCTCAGGTCACACTGCTGCTTTGTTTGAACAGTAGCCGCGCTGTGCAGAGGAGCAGGTCTTTCTTGGACAGTCCCACAGCTTGCTTGGCTGGTTTGAAATAATTTGAAATGCCACCGTCATTCCTGCAGAGTCCAGCTGGGAAGCGATGGCACCAGGACCTCAGCATGTTGTCAGTCAGTAGGCGACTCTCCTCTGGCTAGACATTCATGGGTCTCCTCATGTAGACACACTAGCACAGTGACAGCCACCATCATGTTATGGTTTTGTGCTTCCTGCAACGTGATAGCTCTGGGTTGCAAACAGCTTAGCTACAAACCCACTTGACTGGACACATGCTTTTTCTG
Source organism: Strix aluco (assembly GCF_031877795.1). Taxonomy (NCBI): domain Eukaryota; kingdom Metazoa; phylum Chordata; class Aves; order Strigiformes; family Strigidae; genus Strix; species Strix aluco. The sequence continues at coordinate 42,983,845 of NC_133932.1, forward strand.
TGCTCTGATCTCCCTGCCACCTGCAGAAACTAAGATGAGGCTAAGATGGTGTCCCTGTGCTTTGTATACCATATACCTCCCCAACAGCATCTTCCCATAAATACAGCCCAGCCATTACTGCCTGTCACCTATATGCTAAGCAGCAGCACCATTTCACTTGAACTCTGGGTGTGATTCAGGGGCAGCAGGAGGAGGAAAAATATGGGGCAGTTACGTAATCAGGACAGAAATAATTAGGTAGATGAAATCCTAAGAGAAGTAATCCATCTTTTGAAATGAACTGGCAGCTTGAAAAATTTAGAAATCTTCATCAAACTATTACAAGCCAGAAGCATGCATGTGCTTTGTTTTATGGGTTCTTAACACATACAGGACATCAAGTATAATTAAAGGTTTGCAGTACATCTTCTTGATATTGGAGTTGGACACTGGAGACCATGATAAATAATCCGTAAATGATCCTTCAAAATCGAATAGTCTATCAATTAAAAAAAAAAAAAAAAGACTCTTGGCATATAATTCACTTATCTACTTAATGTTGTCCCCTTTTGGTGCTGGAGGTCTAGATTAAAAACAGAAAACAGTTAAAACACGCCTACCATAATATTCTCCAAGGTAACTTTTATTAACTCCATGCATAATAGGAAAGTAACAGAACTAGAAAATTATTTCACCTGATCAAAGGCTAGAAGAATGCAAAATGTTTCCTTCCACTTAGGAAAGAGTGATACAGAAGTGTTAATTGTCACAACATGGCAGGTGTGCATCAGACCCTTGATAATACTCACCTGTGTCTCTGGCCTGACCACGACTTACTGCTCGTACTGTGTGTGAACACAGGTTTCTCTGCATGGATCCCCCCAGCCCACGCTCCCAAACACAGCTGTTTGGTTTTGGCTTCACTTTTAAACAGTTACCAGCTAAGACCCATCCTCACTGTGCTAGCAAATCAATGCTCAAGAAAGTGCTATCTTCTCTCACCTTGGCAAGGAGAGGAAATGTACTTTCCCTTATTTTTAAGCCTGTGGTTTGTTGAGCATACTTCTGACTTGTTCTGTAATACTTGCTAGCCGCTCTGGAACGATGCAGCTTGTGTGCTGGTGCCAGTAGCTACAGCCCGGCCAGCTTCATGCTGCGGAGGTTCACGTGGCTCAGGGCTGTCAGAGCCGCACTCCCACTGGTGAGCTGCGAGATAACCTCGTTGGTTGCATGTGCAGCTCGCTGTTCCCCCTTTGTGGCAGCCTGCTACTTAGGGAGCACTGAACCACAAGTTCCTCTTATCAGAGGGGCAAGATGGAGGGGAAAACAAACTTACTGAAAACTGCATGCTACAGGATGTGCAAACCCTGGAGAATTGGCCCCACTGCTTTGGTTGTCAACAGCCTTGCTTGTATGAGTTGGCCCCTGCTTAAAACTGCCTTGCTGGCCTGATTTGACACACTGTTGGTGATCCAGTGTGTCAAAAGGCAAGTTGCCTCCTGCTCTGGGACCACAAATCCCTAGTCTGACTCCTCAGGCTCCACATGACAGCATCAACAGGGCTTCCTGCACCATCAGTGCTCCATAGGAGCTGAAGTAGCCCCCATGTAGGAATTCCTTGCATGGTTGCATGGAGTATGGTGACAAGGGCCCAAGTGATGACTGTCCTCAGGAACTCCAGCAACCCAAGACCCACAGCCTCCTCAGTCCTTCCCTCTCCTTCTCCAGGGTCCAAATACCCCAAATTCTCTCCACCAGGCTCACAGTGTTCCCATCCCAACTTCTCTTGCCCCAACTCCTACATTCCATCCCTCCAAGCCCCTCCAGGTCCAGCAGTGTGTACATCCCTCCCTGCTTGCCCAGCATGTCCAGCCTCAGTTCCCCTTGTGCTTTGCAAGCCCTGTCCGGCCCCAGCTCCGGGCGTGCCTAGGGCTCCTAGCCCTTCCCTCCCAGGGATGCTGGCTGCCAGCAGCTGAGGGGCTTCCTTGTTTTAATAGCCACATCTAGACTTCAGCCTGTCCAAACAGCTGCAGCAGACATGCGGACACATTTTTCAAAATCTTGGGCTGCCTGGGAAAGCCTTGGTTCTCAAGGCTCTCTACAGCCATTCCTGTGAATACTGCAGGCAGTGGCTCTCTGCACCATGCCGTGTTTCTTGGAGCAACGGGGATGAGGTTAGGTTGGGTGAACTTCCAGGGATTTCCGTTTTTTTTTTAACAGCTGGCTCCAGCCTCTGAAACATCTGTCCAGCTGGAAAAGACCACGGAGCTCACGAGACTCATTTTTACATTAGCTGGCCCCCAGTACCAGCACCAAGCCCCACCTACAAAGGCCAAGTCATCCCCGTCTGCAGGCATCTCCCCTCTCCTGTGGCTTTCTCAGGCACTCATCCATCTTGTCCGCTTTTTGTGATTTTTGGGAGAACTCTGCCACCATGGCAACGGCTGTGTCAGACAGACTGACACACACCCATAACACTGGAGCAGATGCCTCAGAGTTTTTGCCATTATCAAATCCTTCCACTTCTCTCACCCATTAACTCTTTCAATACTGACATTCCCGTGTTTCCAGTGAAGTGTCTGGTCTGAAGACCAGTTTGCTTTACTTTCACTGGGAGAAGTACTAGAAGGGTTTCCAGAGTTTTTATCACACTTGTGGCTTGACACCATTCAATGGACAGGAGTCCGTGCATGTGCTAGCTATGCATTTGATAGTTATCTCACTATAGCATAATATAGCGTTAGCTGGTCCTTGTTGTTGAACTACTGTATCCTAGTGGGCCTGGTTTTACACATCTAAACCCTTTTTACTTCATATGTCTCAACAAAAATTCATTTAAATGTACAATGGGCTCAGGGACTGTGTATCAGTAGCCAAAGCAGCCTTTTATCTATCTCTTTTCACACTCGTGCCAACAACTGGCTGGAAGTTACAGTTTCCAGACTGATTTGGAGAAACAGGGCAACTTCAGCCTAACAAATGGCTGTAGACCCCCTCTTGGCATGGGGGAAGCCAAGGGTGAGGAACCAGCTGCTCTTTCTGTATTTCTCCTCCTCCTCCTCCAACATGTCTGGGAGGCAAGGTCTTGCCTGGGGGTGCCAGCTGCATCCTCCACAGTGTGCGTGGGGACAACTTCACTGGACATGTCTCCAGCCCTCCCGCAGCCAAACACCTGGGAAACCTGGCATGCCCATGACTTCTCACTCCTTGATTAGAAAGTGGCTTCAGTCCCAGCTTCAGAGACTTGGAGATCACGCTGGGCAAAGGCAGACTTAACCTGGGGCATGGTGGCAATTGCAGATCTCTTCTAGAGAAGCCGAGAAGCTGAGCTGAGGCCGTGGGCTCTGATGTTGAGGATGTGCATCTTCTGTGGGTGAGAGCGAACGCAATGCAGACAACGATGCAGACCTTAAAAATGCAAATCTTCAGGCTATAAATTTACTACTCTACCCAAGGCAGTTGTTAGTTTTCCATATTTATTTATGATTCATTACAATCTGGATTTTTATAGATCTTCTACTTTAAGTTTTATATTTAATTGAATGAGAGTCCTGGTATCTTTCTGCATGCATTTATGTGGTTTTCATTAACTACTGTGCAATCTAAGAAAGATCTTTGTTAACCAAAAATAAGGAACGTTTGTTAATGTTTAATGGAAACAATAACAATAAAATTACACAACGATAATTAAAACCACCCCAACCGTAAAAGCTCCTTCTTAATGAATCGTATTAAGAGAGGGTTCAAGCATGTATTTATGATCTGGGTTGTGATTTATGGGCTAAATCCTGCCCTCGTATGCCTGCATGAGGCTTTCACTGATTTCCATGGGGGCAGCACGTGCAGCGGAAGAAGGCAAATTTTGGATGCGTGCTGATTCAGTGCTGCCAGAAAAGAACATTATTTTACCCTGACACAGTATATGCAGAACTAAAATGTAACCCTCCTCATCCTGCCATTAGAAATAGAGAGAATATGAAGCATGACGTTGACGTGTGCCCTGGCGCTCTCCTGGTAGCTGGCTATTGGGAGCTTTTCCAATGGATGGCCCAAACTCCCAGCAGTGATTTATCACTAATTGTCACAACGGACCCAGAGCTGCAAGTGGTTTGCAGGGGTAACAATAACTGACGTCGGCAAAAACACTTTCCCAGGCAGTCTGCAGGACCCAGCCTATTGCACAGAATTTCACGTTCAAGAATTGGGTTCTGTTTTATGCTGAAATTTCTCTATGCCATACCGGGAGTGGAAAAGACTTGCAGTGGGTGCAGCCCTTGCTTGCTTTCCTTCTGAGGCAGATTGACTTTTCCTTCATGGAGTAAATGGACCTTAGGGCAAATGAAAATCAGACCCAAAATGTTTCTGATTTGCACGAAAGAGTCAAGAAAGACAAGGCAGTATTCATGAAACTAATAAGACATTATGATGTTAATGATTTTTAATTAGTCAGATACAGATTTTTTTTTCATCTGGATACTTTTAGGGCACAAGTGAATACATGTGCAAATAATATCACTAGGCACAGCACTTCGGAGGTATTTACAAAAAAAGACCATCTTTAGAAAGATGACTGATCTCCATCTATTCCACAGTGAGCAGAGCTGCAATCTTATTTAACAGACCCCCGATGTCTGTGTGATAGAGCTGCAAACTTGCACTGTGGGGAGAATTTAATTTTCAAAGTCTGCAAGCAGTGACCAGCATGTCGCACAGGGCAGGCTCCGTGTCTCGCTAAGATTTTGTGTGCCTCTGCCCAGGCGCGTAGCCCCCTCTCCACCCCTCCTTCCATCCCTTCCTCCCTCCCTCCCTCTCTCCCTCCCCAGGAGCCGCTGGTTCCTGGCTGTGTCCCCCCACCACAGCCAGCGGCACTTTCCCTGGATGAAGTATTTGCAGAGCAAGCCCTGGACCTGACTGTGAGGGAGAAGGGTGGGGGAGGCTGCAGACGGTGCTGCTTGCGCTTGTTTGCATAGGCTGCCAACAACTCCGAGACTTATTTTTTAAAAAATGGAGCCCCCTAATGTCTATTTAAACCAGTAGAAATATACATCCCCTCCAGCCTTCCAGCCAAAGCCCTGGCCCCTCAGAAAGCCGCTCTCGGCTTCTTCAATTAACAAATATGAAGCAAGCGCCCTCCTTTCCCAGCACAATGAAGGCTGCCGCTATTATCCCTGGCCTCCCAATTATCTCCGAGAATCTTTCACTTAATGAAGTTTCTCTCCCTCCCCTTCCCGGCTCCCCAGACTCAGGGAAGCTTGCTGAACCAATTTAGCAAAACGTTAGGAAGAATAAAATGTAACTGCGTTTTTCTTTCTTTCTTTTGCCGTTTAGTCGGCAGCTCCCTGCTCTGTTCTCAGCTGTGTCCTTCAGAGCGGTGCAGATCAGAGCATGGAAATGCATATCTTGTGGGTGCCGGGAGATGTGAATCATGAAAATGGAGACAATTCCTTCCCCTTGATCACAGTTTGCCCACTTTTTTATTAAAAGGGAGCCTTAAATAAAACTCTTACATCCGAACACCTCCAAAATTGGGAATAGGATCTAGGTTTTGATTGTAATTCTGCCACCGCCTATGACAGTAATGGGTCAAGCCAGGCTTCGAAGGTGAGCCATTACCTGGTGGTGCCCTGTCAAAAACCCAGTGCAAATCAGGCTGGGACTGCAGTGTCTCCATACAAGCTTCCAGCCTTGCAACATTGCCTGGTCTTCTCTTTCTCCCCCCTCATCATTCCTCTTTTCTGCTTTTTCCTCGCTTCTGTGGTCATCACTTTGTCTTCTTTTTCAACTTTAACAGGATATCTAACACTCCTTCCACTGCCTTGCCTAAAGATTTTTCCTTTCCAGGTCACCCCACTCTGTAATAGCTTCTACCTATGCTTTTAATAGCATTCATATAATTAAGAGCAAAGAAGAAGTCTGCTTAGATTTTTTTTTCAAATATGTCACATTGCTTCCGTTAATCTTCTATGCTGGCAACACAGGAGGCAAAGGACTCCTTTGTCTTAACACCCCCTCCTCATCAACAACCCTGGCAAGGATTTGAGCTCCCAAGAGCGCCTATGACAATGCAGATTTCTCTGGTTTAAAAGAAAGGCCTAGCCACCCCCAGGGATGCAATGCTTGTGGCTTCTTCATGAGCTATTCCTGTGGAGGAATGTATGAAGCAAGGTTGGAGAAGAGCTCAGCGTAGCCTGAGCTGCCAGGCCCATGTGATATAATGAAATTGGGATGGAAATTTCCTGACGTTTCCTGACAACTCACTAAAAAACCCAACATTGGGGTCGGGATTGGTGGGCATCAGTTGGCAGACCTGGACATCAGTGGATGGCTAGGTTTCTGCCTGAAAATTTTTCACCAGAAATGTCTTCTTCCCCATGAAAATAGTGAGTTCTCCTTGAGAAACCAGATATGCCACCCCCTCGATTTCCATTCGTGCACCCACTGACGTCTGTGGGGTCAGTGGTCTGGGCACAGAAACTGTCCCTATCCCCTTCCAGTGTGGTTACTGCTGCTGCAGCAATGACATCCCCTCCAGTGTCATGGGGCACCGACTGAGCCTCGAGCCAGACTGGAAAACAGAAAGTGGGGCAAAGTGTGGGGGTGAGAGCTCTGATTAACTCCCCTGTCAGGACTGCTGAATTTTAGCACTTTGGGGTTATTCTGGTGGACAGAAAATCCCTTTCAAGAGGGAGAGAATAGAAAATTCCACTAAAAAAATTACAGCTGGGTGGCAGCTCCTCCTCTCCCATCCCTGAGGAAATGCTGATGTCTTTCAAATCAATGAGCCACGCAGGGATATATCTGAGGGCAGGCTCTGACTTTACCTGAGCATTAGAGTGGACTGCAGGAGAGCGAAACAAAGAGGCCAAGACTCCAGCTGGACTTTTCGAAGTGTAAGGGACATATTCCAGCCTGAATGCATTTCTATTGCAGTTTATTCCAAACTCAGACCATGTGCATACGCTGCCTGTTGGCACCTTGGATGTGCAGGTGCCTTTTGGAAAGCAGTGCTGGGGAGCTGGCAACCAAAGCAAGCAAGCGATCCAGTGCCTGGGATGCCTGCGACAGGGTCCTGCCTCTATTTCCAAGCTGGGGGGTGTAGACGCTGAGCTGTTAAAGCAAGACGATGCTCCTAGACTTGAGTTTTGTTCATCCTGTCTCTGACTCTGTGGAGGCAGGGTTGGAAATTGCATCGGGAGCTGAGAGCTGGAAGTGCAATAAGGGGAAGGGAGCTGCTGGCTGCCAGCTGAGCCCTACCAAAATCGCTGATACCCAGAGACTGCTGCCACCCCAGGGAGCCTCTGGATGCCTCTGCCAGGAGAGGTGAAGTCCTCTGGGGGTGATCTGAGCTGCCAAAACCTGGGAGGAACTCCAGCTTAGGGGAAAACCACATTGGAAGAGGAGGGAGGAGAAAACTCCAGAAAAAGCAATCCATGAGAAGCACACTTCCCGATTTTGTGGCCCAGGAGCTTGGTGGAGCTTTTGTGCTGGTGCTTGGTGGAGCAGAGACAGGGAGATCAATTTGGCTGGAACCGGCAGTGAACACGAGCCTGTCCCGGCCGGGCGCTGTGATCCCTTCCATCTACTGCCAAGAGTGTTTTCCTCCTTTTCCTAACACATTGTCAAGTGCGTCTCTTGATTTCAATGCTCCCCGCTTCCTGGTTTGATTTCTTATCGTGCATCTTTCCATGATGTGAAGGTGTCTGTGTTCAGTGGATGCTGCCACCCCTGCTGCTGGGAATGGCCGTGGGATGGTCACTTGGTGGGCAACTGCTCAGCATCTCTCTTCATCCCTGCTGAATGCTGGGCTGCTCGCCACATTAGCTCCCAAACATTTTACTAACAGCCAGCGGCTGAGCCCCATGGGGATTATTGCCTCTCTTTGGGAAGGGCTGAGTACAGCAGAGAGAGAGGACACAGAACTATGGCAAATTTTCTCTCTGATTTCAGGTGGCTGATTTGAACACATGGTTTTCCCTTGTATTTCACACTTTGTATGGCCACATGACAGCTCTCCTGCTTTATGCTACAGCACAGAGTGCAGATCTAACCCCTCATCTTGCAAACTGGATACTCCACAAACAGAGACTTCATCACCCAGGTTCTGCCAACCTCTACAAATTTTGGGTTAGGCCACTTTCCTAGCATTCACTCTGAGCTCTGTGGCAGTGAGGGGTACAAATCACTGTGTCAAGCCTTTTGCCTTAATCCCATGACTGTGACATCTCCTTCTGTCGTTCTCACTACCAATGGCCATTTTGGACACTGAAGGATGCAGCAGTCCTGATTGCAACAGCCTAATTCTGTGCACAAACCCTCCTGCCTCCCCCAGCAGTGTCCATTTGGGTACCAGGGGATGGCATCTGTTGGCCAGCGGCTTTTAAAGTATTTTTCACTCTGTTGTGGAATGATAGCATTTTTTTTGAGTACAGAAATGGACACATGTCCAGTTCTGGACCAAAACTTGAGCTTTTGCTTTTTGGAAGTGCCTGTGGTTTGACTGTTGGCCCAGTAAAGGGGATTCAGATAGCAGTGTCTGACCTCCCTCAGTTTCCCTGCCTGCTGCCTCTCCGCATGGTGCTGAGGAAGGACATGAACCCAGTCCAGCCCTCAGCCCAGGCTGGGGGTGTTGTGCCCAGCCATGGGGGCTGAGGAAGTCTGACTGCCTTTCCTGCTTTCCTAGTATCGTAACCCAGAAATGAAGCCTACATCAGTATTGCTAAATAAAAGAGTGCAGGGGTTAATTCTTGTCCCTAAGAGAAGGGACACTAAATAGCTTGTATGTTGGTATTTCCTGTAAAGCAGTGTGGCTGTGCCTAAATAATATGGCCTTGGGTCTTCTCTGGGCCTGGAGAAATCAGCCCCTGTGGTCCTAAAATGTGACTAATGACCCCTTGCACATTTTTTTCCAGTTTAAAGCAACTGAAGTAACAGGAGGGCTGTGTTGCAGCCCACCAGAGCTGACTTTTATGGTATGAAAATTTATGGCATAGCATGAGGTACAGCTTAAAGGCTTAAGGGGTGGCTGAAGGTACAAGGTTTGCTGGGGTATCAGTGGAGAGAGATAGTGGGCATAGCAGGAGGAGGGCAGGCTGGTGTAGTGTTTGTCATCTGCTCTGGGTCAGAGTCAAGGAGTAGAGGTAAAATTCAGCAGTGAATGTGATCCCATGCCTCATGCTCCAGCTCACACCCTGGCTGTTTGTTTAGTGGTGTGCTTGTACCCAGAGGCACGAAACCCAGCTGTACAGGTCATTTGATGGCAACGCTCCCTTTTGCATCCTCAACATGGTCCAAGTTGCTTCTTTTTCCAATTGTACTGTCATCAGCTTTTGCAAAGCAAAAGGGAGAAACCCCTCTGCAAGGAAAGATACAACTAGAAGGAAGGCTGCCAACCTTTAAATGGTGCTTTGGCCCAGCAGAGCTTTTGGCAGTGATCTCCACCAGCTGAGCTAATGGTGTGGCTGGAAGCTGTAGCAAACCATTCTTCACCAAGTATCTAGAGGGACGGAAGATATGCACGTTGCCAGGGTCTGAAGATGACCATGGCCTCTTAATGGGTAGTAACTGACCTCTGTCCCCTGTGGTGACTTGTGTGGCTTTCATCCCCACCTGCTCTTGCTCCCTGCATTGCCCTTCTTCATCCATCCCAGCTAGGGGCTCCCTTTGCCTCTTCTGCATGCTAACACTGGACACTTCTCATTCCTATCCAGGCAGTGCCAGGAGGAGCAGCGGAAGTTCCTGTCATCCTGTCGATGCTTACATGGCCAGCATCCAGGTCCTTTGCTGCCTTTGAGACCCCAGAGGAGCAAGTTCAGGGAAAACCTGGCTTTGCTGCTGCTGCCTTGGGGCCAGCCCTGGCAGAACAGCCTTGGACCTGTAGCAACTGTGTCTGCTGCTTGCCCCTGGCTTTGCTGAGGTAGGAATGAAGGTTGTCCTGCAGTGGCTTCGAGCAGATCCATGTTGGGGTAAATTTGCACAGGGCCAGCAAAAATGGTTCCTTTTTCCCTGGCAAGTTCTGAGATCCCTGATCCAAGCGCTGAAAATGTTCAAAAGACGTGCTGGCAGAATGGTTTTAGCATAGACAAAACTCAAGTATTTTCTTCCAGCTCCATTCAGAGAGCCAGCTGAATCATTTTTTGAAATGCTTTCCTAAATATTCAGCCAGAGATGTGGAAAACTTCTGTACAAATATGTAAAAGAAAAGTGTGTGAGGACTCTGATGTGTAATCCAGTGTATTAGAGAAGGTTAGGTGCAGCTATCCCCACCTGCTCTCGCTCTACCACACAGCCTTAACCTCTGCTTTTGTATAGTCTGGGTGTCCTTGACCAACGCAGTCAACCTCTGGATGAAACGTTGTTATCTCTGCCACGAAGAAAACACTTCACAGGCTCATTGTGACACTTGGTCATTTGTGTAGCACTGAAGGATGGAAAGTGTTACACATGTGTTATGTATTATTATTAACTCAGAGAGTTTCTGATTTCTAGTACCATGAATGATAGTCACAGATGTACAAGGGTCCACATAGTTTATAACAGAGGCAGACTGGAATAAGGATAGTCTTGAACTTTCTATCGGCTATTTTTAATTCAAAACCAGATCTGAAACACGTTCAGCCTTTGCTCTTTAGTTATCCAAATAATAAAATTAAGACCAAAGCCAGATGAACTTAGGGAAAGTTAAGGATCAGATCATATCAAAGGCTATACCTCAGGCCCAAATTTAACATGCTGATACTTTTTCTCCTTGCTTTTAATGTATGTGAGGGACTTCCTCCCCCTCTTTACAGAAACCAGGTGTGTATTCTTTTTTGGCTGTCATTTCATGGCAACGTGTATCCTGGGTTATGTGCCTGATCTTCATCCCACAAAACAAAAAAGGGAAAAAGAAGCCAATATTGCTTGCAAGTATTAAAATGGCAATGGTAGATGGGAGCAAGATTCAATGCAATAGAAAGCAGATTAGATTAAGCAAACTGTTGAAAATTTATTCTTCTCGTTAATTTTATTTGTAAAATTATCCTAAAGACTAATATTGTCAATTCTCATTTGGCTCTGTAGGACCCTGCGTGATTCCAAATCCATCCTTTTTTGGCAGGCCTTTTTATCACCAGTAGTACAGTGACATCTAAGTGTCAAGAAGATGGGCCAGTCGGAGCATGGAAAATTGATTTGAGCAGCACCATCCCCCCTTGGCTGGCTGCAGATAAACAGTTCAGCTAATACGCTGCTCCCAACCTCTTTGGGGCTGTATTTGAATATGATCTAATATGGCAGCTGCTTCACTGGAAATGCCAAAAGTAAAGTAGTCCCTGAGAAGTTTTGATTTTCTCTTGTGTTTTTAAAAGGTGGGGCAGAAGAGCAAAAAAAAAAAGACTTGCAACCATGAGGACGTTACACACAAAGGCCTATGTGCCATTTGCTGCTTAACGATTTTTTTTTAAAAAATATTGAAAGTAAGGGAAATAAGTCTACGTTAGACATAAAGGCACAAAAGCACAATTAAGCTATCTTGTCTCTTTTTCTTTCCCAAAGCTTGCTTTCCAAAACACCCAAGTAATTGAGACATTGTTTTAGAAACAATTTGCATGGGTGCTGATAGCAATGGTGCTCAATACGTCCCTCCCTTTGAGCTGCTACTTTCCAGGCTGCTATCGCTCTCATTTCCACCATTGGAACGGAGCTGAATGCACAGCATGAACCAAACCCTGCCCACGCGTACTCCTCCGTCAGCCAGCTCTTTAAGCGAGGGCTGCAAAGGGGATCAGGAGCTGAACGTGCCTCCCCAGCGGGCAGACACTGCAGGGCCACCGCTGTGGCTCAGAGGCCATGCTGTGGCACAGCCACCTCTGCCCAGGCCATGAGGGGAGCTGTGGGATTACACCAGCAAGAGGGTGCCCCGTG